>NC_045550.1:14045302-14785302 GCF_009769535.1 Thamnophis elegans
CCATGTGGAAGGTAGCAGATACGGAATTAATCACACCTCTTGAATACAAGGATGAGCTCAGTATTTTCGAGAACAAGAGAACAAAGAACTTTCTGGTTGATCAAATAAAACTGTTAAAAATAGGAGACAATATAGGTAACTCAAGATTGAACTGAGTCTTTGATGCTGTATTGGCTTGTTTTCTCCTTGGTAGTGCCTTGATTAGTGTTTTGTCTTTGGATTGATTGGTTGTCTGTGGGTAATCCCTACTTATCTGGAGGTTGGCTATTGGAGAGAATGTATTCTGGTCTTTTTATGTCCTTCTCAGCTTTTTATTGTCTGTTTTGAATAGTGTGTAAATGTGGTTTATCTCTGTGTCTATTGATGCTGATTGGTAAATGGATATACTATGGTGGTAAGGAAATACATTAAGCAGAAGAATAGCAATAACAACATTCTGAAACATCTGTTTATGCCATCTTGGCTTGCCATCTAACTAAACTGAGGCTTGGATATTCACTAAATCATAGAATAATTAGCTCCACCTTTAGTATTATCTATTTTTAAAAAAATATGATTTTTATTATTGTTGTTTATCAGCATATGCTGTCCCTAATGTCAACCTTGTTTAGGGTTTTATAGAATATATGCAGAATTTTCAGTAATTATACTTCCAAATACGTTGCCCATAAGTATTTTACAAATTGCTTAGGGAAGCATATTTTCCCTTAAATCTGATGGCCTCTTTGGACTTAACAAAAGCTAAGCTCTTGTTATTGAACATTACAGCCATATGCCATAAATACCCACATTGCTTTTTTTCTTGCTATGTCAACATATTTTCTTGCCTGCCCACGTAATATTCAGAAATTAATACAATTTTAAGATGTTGTGTGTGAAATGCTATGCCTTACAGTATGTATTTTAGTATATTATAGTATATATTAGTATATATATAGTTATTTTTTATTCCTATTAGTGGTTTTAGTGAACCAGACAATAAATATATTTCTGTAATTTTAATTTACATGATGAATAGTATATGATGCTAGAAGCTATAAACAATATACTCTTCAACTCTTACTAATAAACTGGCAATAATTTATTTTACATGCAACCTTGAAGTCTACATAAATACTTTCAGAACTACTATATGGATGGCAACGAACTTGAAATATAAATCAAAGTATATAAATAAGAAACAAGAAACAAATAAAAGCTAATTAAATACCCCGTTTTAATTGCAGCATATGCTGAAAATAAATATATTCTAATAGCATTATTTCTTTTTCAAAGCTGTACATTTCTCTTCAAACAGTGATTGGAGGAAGAAAGTTATGTAGTCTATGGTATCAAAAAAATCAGAAGACTGATAATGGCTTTGACATCAGTCATCACAAATAACAACATAGAACAATATGATAGATCAACCTGCAATGGGCAGGTTCATAAGCACTTTCCTAATGTAACTTACTACTTTGTAATGTAAATTACTACTAATTACTTAATGCAATGTACAATTTTTGACAAGTAGCCATTCATATCTTTATGTCCATAAACTAATTATTTATTAATACTGTTCATGTTGGTGTTTATCAGTACTTTCTGAAGTAGCAAAATAGATCGTTTATTTGACCACTTGGATTCTTTCCTCCATACTATTCTTATATTTCATTATATATAATATTACATATATTTATTGTAGGTAGGTAGGTAGGTAGGTAGGTAGGTAGGTAGGTAGGTAGGTACGTACGTATGTATGTTTCACAACCATGAGATACTTAACAATGTAGTCAAGAAATTTTCACCGCAAAAATAAAAAGGAACCTTTGGTATTAAAGTGAAAAACCCTTTATCTAAGACTTTGACAATTTTTTTGCCACCCTACATATACTATTTCAGACTATATTATCTTCTAACATAGCATTTAGGATAACTACTAACTTTCTCAAAGTACTAATTTTCTTATATAAAATGAAAATAAAAATATAAGCAATTTCCAGCTGATTCTTGTTATAGTGACACTAATAAAGAGGCACCAACATTCTGCATAATGATAATTTTAACTGTACCTTGGTACACAGTTATTCTCACCCCAAACTATTCAAATCAGCAGTTCTTTGTTGTCCTACCAATTACAAAGATTTGCTATATATTTTTAAACAAAATAGTTAATCAGCAGCACTAATGATGTGACCACATTTGGGTAATGAAATGTCTGCAAGAAAACAACCAAGCTAACAGCACCAAGAACACCTGAAAATAGTTGGTGACTATGCATTAATATTGCATATGTATTCTTTGTATCATATATATTTCTGTGCATTGAAGAGATGCAGAGATTCTAAATGTAGTGTACCTCCTAGCTTCCTTCAACATTTATTGCATTGAGTGGAGTGGTGAAAAAGCATAGTTTGGCACCTGCCAAATATTGTTTCTATTCTGGGGATTTCTATTCCAATAAAAAGCATTGGAAGAATATCTGAATGACAGTGAAGAAGATGCACTGAAGCTACTATAATATGAAGCCTTATTGAGTATTGGAAAGATCAAAGTGGTCAAACTACTCTACAAGAAAGGGCAAATGAAAAATGAGGGTACATAGGCTGAAAAAGGAATGAGGAAGATGAAAAAAAAATACAAAGATGGCAACAATGTATCAGATATAATATAGCTTTTGTTCCATAAAAATTATATGAATGTAAAGAGACTAGGAACAGACCTTGATTTAAGAAAAATTTTAATATAGAGAGACAATTGCTTTTCAATCATGTCCAATTCTTAGAAACTCCTTAGATTAACCTTTGACGGTTTCTTGCCAAGATTTCCAAATTGGTTTGGCATTGCCTCCTTCTTAGGGCTGTGAGATGATAACTGATCTAAGGTCACCAGCTGGCTTTGTTCCTAATACAGAACTAGAACTCATGGTCTCCATTTTCCAGCCTTTTGCCTTAAATACTACTGGTGTGTGTGTGTGTGTGTGTGTGTGTGTGTGTGTGTGTGTGTGTGTATGTATGTATGTATGTATGTATGTATGTATGTATGTATGTATGTATTGGACCTGGGTACTTGAGAGACCGCCTGCTGCCAATTACCTCCAATAGACCGATTAGATCCCACAGATTAGGCCTCCTCCGAATTCCATCCGCCGGCCAATGCCGACTGGCGACTACCCGGAGGAAAGCCTTCTCTGTGGCTGTTCCAACCCTCTGGAACGAGCTCCCCGTGGAGATTCGAACCCTCACCACCCTCCAGGCCTTCCGCAAAGCCCTTAAAACCTGGCTGTTCTGACAGGCCTGGGGCTAAAGAGCTGTTGCCCCCCGCCTCGAATGGTATGACTGCTGTGTGTTTTTAAATTATGTATTGTTATGTTCCGTCTTTTTTATTTCTTGTCTGTACCCCCCTTCCCCTGATTTGAATTGTGAGCTGCCCTGAGTCCCCCTTGGGGGGGGACTTATTTTATGTAATAAAATAAAATAAAATAAAATCATATGTGTGTGTGTGTGTGTGTGTGTGTGTGTTTGTGTATTTGTGCTGATATATATATATATATATATATATATATATATATATATATATATATATATATATATATATGCATGCATGCACATGCACCTACACGCATGTAATATATGTGGTGAAGGATTATAAAAACATAAGAATATAATATAACAAGACCAAAGAATAATAAAAAGAAATAAGAATACAATTTAAAGATAAGTGGAGTTAGCAATATCGGAAAGAAACAAATAAAGAAACAAAAGCAACACTACCAATTGGCTGGATTTACAAATTTAACAATCTTAATTATAGTTTCATGGCTGTGGTGATGGTATCTTACAACTTGATCACTTGATTTAGATTATTCTAACAGGCTCTTAGTGAGATACCTCTGAAAAGACTATGAGTTTCATAGCTACAGAAGATGAACCTCACCAATACAGAATTTTACGCTATGTGTTACAATCACTGGACTGTTATGCTTAATTCAAAGTACAAGTTTTTAAATACTTTTCAAGCCCTAAGTAGGCCCACTCAGGAACAGTCTTGTCAAAACTGAATCTGGAGTTCAAATTAGAGGTACTGCAGGCTCCAGCCCTTATTGCATTTTACAACACATTTTGCAATGCTGTAAAATGAATGACTTGACCTGAAGGAATTATAGGTGCCATTATAAATCGGGTTTGTGCATGTTTTTATACTATTTTAATATTTGTTTTGTTTTGCGCTGTCCTGAATCCCAGAGATCTTTAAAACCAATAGACTTAAATATTTTGCAAATATTGCAAGATGAACAGACAGGTATCATTAATAGACCCAGTACCAACGAGCTTACTTAAAATATATTTCTTGACGTTGACTACTTCTATTTATAAATATAAAATATATGTTGCCTGAAACTATATAAATGATTATCTAATATTAATGTGTAACCATTGGCAGAGGTAATATAATGATTTTATAGAAATATAATAAAAATAAATGGACCTTATTGTCTAGATAATGAATCTTAATGTTAAATAGTGCAAAGAATGAAGAGATTTATTTCAAAATTCAATAATTTGTGTAAAAACGTATTATTGGAGAAACTATACTCTGGGGGGAGAGGGGAGATGGAAAAATTATTTATTTGTTTATTTACTTATTTATTCCAGTTCATATGCCACACTAATTTGGAGACTGAGAAATACAGCAAGCCAAAAGTAGACTTAAAAGGATTAGAAATAATACAAAGAACTATAGCATCCAACTTGATGTGCCTATATATTCTCAGATTTTCCATCTCACTCCCACAGGGTCTCCTGAAGACCCCCATAATGAAATACAACAAATATATTTCAGATAATTTTCAGCATCTGCGCCTGTGGGAAAGCCAAGTCCTTCTCTTCCAGGACTGCCCCCATGGAAAATGATCTGATATACTGCATATGAAAGGACAAAAGGAATACCACTGCGTAAAACAGCCAAGCAGCAGGAAAATTTTGTTTAGGAAATACAAGAAAACTAAAATCATCATATACCTTCTTTTAGTGATATGCCAACTCCCAAACATTCTTTTTTTCATTCCCAAATAAATGTAATAGGGTATTTTTTTGCATATGCCTACTTCAAATGTAAATAAACAAATACCAAGGCTAGATGCTTCAGCTTGACATTAAGTTTTGTCTTCAGAGATTCCAATTACCAGATTTAATACTC
The DNA here is from genome assembly GCF_009769535.1 of Thamnophis elegans. Taxonomy (NCBI): domain Eukaryota; kingdom Metazoa; phylum Chordata; class Lepidosauria; order Squamata; family Natricidae; genus Thamnophis; species Thamnophis elegans. The sequence continues at coordinate 14,050,481 of NC_045550.1, forward strand.
AAGTCTTTGGCGGGGAGGAAGGAGAGAGTGGGGAGGAAAAGATGGCTAGATAACACATGAGACACCAATTCTACCCTTGTCTGGAAATATAATTTATTATTTTGTTACTAAAGTTTCAGGTTGGGTAAATGTAATCACAGTTAATAAAAAAATAGGTCTTGTGTTGTATCAGCTCCAATTGGGAGATATGTTTCTCTATTCACATAAATAATATAAAATAGGGAACATTCACACTTTCACTCAGTTTTCATGCAAACTGCATAAAGTGTTCTAGTGGAAAATCAGTTCATCTCTCAATTATTTTTTCCCAGTTTGCAAGATCAGGCAAGTGGAAGCTATAACTGAGAACAGCTAAAGATAGGCCTGGAATGTAGTCTAAAGGTCTTTTTATGTTAGCTTTGACTGTTTCATGTAAAAGAATCAAAACAATTTAACTGAGCACTGGAAGCAGCAGTATGTGGGGGTAAGAGGGGTGTTATGGTAGATTGAATGTCACAGTTCAAGATAGTTCCCTCCTCCATTCCTAATCAAGGAAGCTACTGACTAAAATTTATATCTGTGGTTTTGTAATCCTAGTAGGAAGAACAAGATCCTGTAAGATATTAAAATCCATTAAAAAAATCTTTCTCTCTCATCAAATTCCGACATCAAACATTTTTGAATCTCAAAGTAGCATGCAACAGAATGACAATGTCTTTTGATCTGAAATGAAAATCTAAAATCAGAAAGGAAGCTAGCCAGTATATATTTTTTAAACTTTATAAATCTTAGTGCATTTTGATGATCCCGGTTTTAATCAGGGTCTAATGACACCAAATCAGGATATACCATAAATAAGAGGATTATAGAGAAGTATATCATATTCTTCTTGAAGACTTCTTAGAACACTCTTATATTCCTCTTAAAGGTCCTAATCACGTTCAGAGCAAGGTATTGCTTCTTTTCCTTTCTAACATCTCTAGAAATTCAGATATTGTCTGTCCACCTGCATTCTTTAGCATACCTAACGTTGGTGCCATGGTGAGTTCAGATTTAAAATCAGAAGAGAAGGCCTATGACCAGCAGCTAGGTCCAGAGCCAGTCCCGGAAGTGCTAACAGATGTTAGCTCCAGTATCACCAGATGGATCGCTGTCCAAATAAGAGAGGTGATGAAGTAGGCAGTTTCCAGTAGACACAGCTGTTGTGCTATAATCCAAATGCAAGAACTTAACTGGGCTTCAAAGAGAGTAGAGCAAAGGCACTCTATGATTCTGTTCGAGCAGGAGTTTTGCTAAATGAGCTATACCTGGGCTATTTCTATTAAAATGGAGCAGTAAGCACAAGCTCTTCATTGACAACAATCATTCATTAACACCCACTCTTATGTGTTTTGATTTGTACATCTGGCAAGCCTTGTTTTGAACTTGGACTGACTGATGAACCTGGCTATAAGCTCTGATTCTAAGACTCCATTTGACTAATCTCCTGCATGCTGCTTAGATTTGAAACCCTTGAAGGCAAACTTGCCAAGGGAAAACTTATTTCTATACTGCAAATATATGACTTACGTACACACATACATATACTGTATGTGTGTCTTATTTAACAAAGACAATAAAACTACCTCTTTGTCTATTTCTGTGACCTTTGCCTGGGACAGAACAGTTGGAATCTTCTTCTGAGTTTGGAATAGATTCCTGTCTTTTCAATTGGGTTTTAGGCTGGGATCTAGTACTAAAACAGCCTTGGTTACATTTGTGGATGACCTGTGTGGCACAGCTGGAATGGCAGTGGTGCCCATCCTTGTGCTCCTTGATTCCTTCGTGGCTTTTCATACCTTCTGAGTCAGGTCCATCTATTTGACAATGTACAATTTGTGGAGCATTAGACATTGCTGAGAGTATCCAAAAGAGATATATTTTATTATCTTTCACTTTATCTTTTATTGTTGATATAGTTAGGCAAACTGTTATATATATATGCTAGTGGCAGGAATAATTTGAATATTCCCCAATACAGAAATAATTAGATGAAAGGGTACAACATCCTCAAATTAAGTATTTATCTCTTCAATCTGTTTGTAAGTTGAATAAAGGAACAATATTACCCAGCTTAATAGGTTTCTGTAGGGGGTATAAAAATAATTAAAGTTATTTCTCCCTAAGTGTGGTGGCAACAAACCATTCTGATATGTTACATAAACATTCATATTTTTAATGGTGGACAACCTCCGGTTTTCATTCAAATATTGGGAAGGAACTTAAATGTTAAATTGTTAATTTTATTGGATGCCACCATGTTCCATATGGAAAATTACTTCAGATCTATTGGCTATATGCATGCTTGATTCTACGATCCAAAACTGAAGTTTTGTTTATATTTTATAGCATTCATTAAACATTTCAAAGTGCTACAGGAAGCATTACATCATTTGATGACAAGATTGCCTTTGGGAAAGATCTCAATGTCTATCACTGTAATGTATAATTTTATATTTTTTACTCACTTTCTTAGATTATTTCTATCAAAAGCAAATATTTTTCCTTAAGGGACATTTTTTATTTGTTTTTGTTATTACTCTTACTATTTGGCTAAATGTTTTGCTTTGGGGCAGCAAGGCATTTGTTTGTGATGCATTTGTTACATTTTACAAGTAATTATACATTTTTAAAAAGATGGGTGGAAGAGCTATGAATTTTAATAGAGCATGGAACCTTTTCTGTATTTTTTCAAAAAATGTGTCAGCGCTTCAGTATACATCCAACATAGATCAATGAATAGAAAAAATGATGACAAATGTGATTTTTTCTAATTAATTCATAGCTCAACAACAATTATTTCTTGTCTGTGTTAAGAAAGCAAAGAATTTAGAAATGGCTGGCTAGTTCATTGTAACTGCACAATCTACAAAAGTAAACATAAATCAATATTATATCAAATATAAGAAGCTTTTTAAAAAAATGAAAGAAATATTTTTACTAAAACCATTTGGACAATAAAGCATTTGAGGTAGTTTTAGTTGTAGTATATACACCATTTAATATTGTTTTTGTAACAATAATTAGCTTGTCTTCCAGTTTGCCTTATGTTTTTATGTTATTAAAAAGAATTGCATTAAGTTTGTCAGACTAAAACTGCTTTGGGTTCTTAAAGCCTTTTAAAAGAAACAGAAAAAATTAACTCGCTTAATTAGCTACAATAGTAGTAAATCAATTACTATATGTAGTAGCAGGAGGGGAAGAAACCCTGAAAGTAAACTCACTTTTCCTGCTATCTGACTATGGATACACTCAAATTGTATACAATTTTAAAAACCGAATAAACCTCAGGTAGTGTGCAATATATTGTGAATATCACTGAAGTTTATAACAATACTGCACAACCTGCTGATCAACATTTATAAAATATCATCAATAAGTATACTTTCTTAGTCCAATGCAAAACATTAATATACAAATTATGTTTCATTTAAATTGTCTGCCTTTCCTGCCACACATTTCAACAAGCATGATTTTGATATTTTTGAATGTTATGATTGCATATTTAAATTATCTGAGTCAGTATTACAACTATCTGTAGTTTTAATAAATGTCAATTTCAGTATCCTATATAAAACAGAAAAAGGTAACAAGAAATATTTTGCCTTGCTAAATGATATCAATCCCCATGCCTTCATTTTTGTCATCAGTTATTCAAGAAAACAAACATTTCAGTTAAGGTATCATGAATTCTAATGAAAATATTCTAGCTTGCCTACTAAAAGATGACAGTTCACAAGAATCAAAGTATTTCTTGATTCAAGGCATTCTGAATTTTACAAATTGCATGATCAATTTAATCACTCTTTCTCTCCTGATATCTAAAGACGACTGAAACATTTCTGAATAGCAAGACATTCTGATAACTTACCACTAGATAACAGTGGCATAATATGGCATCTTTAGTTTGGGTGAGTGTGTTCATAGATCTAAGGGGTGAGGTGAGGAAAATGTCATAGTACACTACCATTCATTAAACTGCTGCTATGTAGAACAATCATCTCACAACCATTAGATCAAACTGGCTCTATTAAGAGACAGCCACTCATTGTCTGGTAACCTTGCAATACACTAAACATGGAGCTACCATTAAAAGACACCAGAAAGTTCAACTGGTCCATAATGCAGCAGCATGAGCAATGAGCATGCCTTACTATGTCCGTATTACACTTTTGCTTCACAAGGTGCACTAGGTCCCAGTTTACTTCCAGGTATAATTCAAGATAGTTGTTCTTAGTTATAAAATCCTAAAAGGCATAGGACCTTTGAGGGACTGCTTGTCTCCCATAGCATCTGTCCAGCCGATTCAACTTGTAGGATTGGCATTTTCTGGATTCCTGTGATTAAAAATGTCATCTACTGGGAGCCTGGAAGTGAACCTTCTCTGCAATGTCATATACTCGGCCCCACTACGGCCCCTCCGAGGCGGCGGATCCCGGAGACCCCCTTGGTTCACCGAGGAACTCCGGGAGATGAAGCGCCGGAGGAGATGCCTAGAGCACCGATGGAGGTCCGATAAGTCCGAATCGAACCGAGCAATGGTAACCACCTGCACCAAGGAATACACCAGGGCACTTAGGGCAGCGAAAAGATCTCACATAGCCACCTTGGTTGCGTCCGCTGAGTCCCGCCCAGCCGCCCTGTTTAAGATAACCCGCTCCCTATTAAATAAAAGGGAAGCGGGGGAACCCTTGCAGGGCAGAGCTGAGGATTATGCCCAATTCTTAGCGGACAAAATTGCTTGGTTTCGGTCGGACTTGGACTCCATCCCCGCAGTTCCAGCCGAGGCACAAGAGGATCAGGTAGAACATCTCTGGGTTGAGTTTCAGGATGTTACCCCCGGGGATGTGGACAAGGCCATGAGGGCTGTAAGTGCCTCCACCTGCGTACTGGACCCGTGTCCCTCATGGCTGGTTACTAACAGCAGTGAGGTGTTACGTGGCTGGATCCAGGCGGTTGTGACCGCCTCTCTTCGGGAGGGGAACTTCCCCGACGCACTGAAAGCGGCGGTGGTGAGACCCCTCCTAAAAAGGCCATCTTTGGATCCAGCTGTTCTTAATAACTATCACCCAGTCTCCAACCTTCCCTTCCTTGGGAAGGTTGTTGAGAAGGTGGTGGCCTTTCAGCTCCAACGGTCCTTGGATGAAGCTAACTATCTCGACCCCTTCCAGTCAGGCTTCAGACCCAGTTACAGCACGGAAACCGCTTTGGTCGCATTGACTGATGATCTCTGGAGAGCCAGAGATGGAGGATATTCCTCCATCCTGGTTCTCCTTGACCTCTCAGCGGCTTTCGATACCATCGACCATGGTATCCTTCTGCGATGACTGCAGGAGGTGGGAGTGGGAGGCACCGTGTTGCGGTGGTTCTCCTCCTACCTCTCGGACAGGTCGCAGTCGGTGTTAGTGGGGGGGCAGAGATCGTCCCCTAGGCCCCTAACATATGGGGTGCCTCAGGGCTCGGTCTTATCCCCCCTACTATTCAACATCTACATGAAACCGCTGGGAGAGATCATCCGTAGGCACGGGATCAGATACCATCAATATGCGGACGATACCCAGTTGTATCTGTCCGCCCCGTGCCACCTCAATGAAGCGGCAGACGTGATGAACCGAGGCCTTGAGGCCGTTATGGACTGGATGAGGGTTAACAAGCTTGTGCTCAACCCAGAAAAGACCGAGTGGCTGTTGTGTTTCCCTCCCAAAGATCCGACCAATATTCCATCACTCAGGCTGGGGGGTCAAATTTTATACCCCTCAGAGAGGGTTCGCAACTTGGGAGTCCTCCTAGATCCACAGCTATCGTTTGACCACCACCTGACGGCTGTGACTAGGGGGGCATTCGCCCAGGTTCGCCTGGTGCGCCAGTTGCGACCCTACCTGAACCGGGAGGCACTCACAACAGTCACTCGGGCCCTTGTGACCTCTAGGCTGGAATACTGCAATGTGCTCTACATGGGGCTGCCCTTGAAGAGCATCCGGCGACTTCAGCTAGTACAGAATGCGGCCGCGCGAGCGATTGTGGGTGCACCTCGGTTCACCCACATAACACCTATCCTCCGCGAGCTGCGCTGGCTACCTGTCGATCTCCGGATGCGCTTCAAGGTGCTATTAGTCACCCATAAAGCCCTGCATGGTAGTGGATCCGGATACTTGAGAGACCGCCTCCTGCCAATTACCTCCCTGCGACCAATTAGATCTCACCGATTGGGCCTCCTCCGTATTCCATCGGCCAGCCAATGCCGGCTGGCAACTACAAGGAGGAGGGCCTTCTCGGTAGTAGCCCCGACCCTTTGGAACGAACTCCCTGTGGAGATTCGTACCCTCACCACCGTCCAGGCCTTCCGCACAGCCTTGAAGAACTGGCTAGCCCGTCAGGCCTGGGGACAAGGATAGTTGCCCCTCCCGAATGATGAATGTATGTTGTTTATTACTTTTATTATATGTGTCTATGTCATTGTCGTATTTCCCCTTCCTGATTTTATGTGAGCCGCCCTGAGTCCCCTCAGGGAAAAGGGCGGCCTACAAATGTTAATAAAATCTAAAATCTAAATCTAAATCTACTCCCAGAATTCCCCCAAGACCTAAATGGCTGCCACTCTGCTGTTGTTTAAAAGACCCATGAAGATCTGGCCTTATCCAGACTTTCAATTAGGAAAGAAAGAGACCTCTAGCTTCATAACAACTGCCATATTTGATCTTTTATTGATTTTATTACAATTTATTTGTTGTGAGAAACCCAGAGCCATTGACAGTTGGGAAACATGAGTTCAAATATTAAAAATAAGTCTCTTAAAAATAATAAAAATGATAAATTTAATATTTTAAGAGGCTTTTTAATGTTTTTATTTCTGTCTAAATTGATATCCTAAAGTACAGTATTATTTTCTTTCCTTCTAGTTGAATGTTGTCAAAACTTAACTGCCTATTTTCTATTACAAAAGGCATGGGAACATGCTAAAAAATGCATATTTTACTTTAAACACCTAAAGGTCTATGCAACATTTTAAAAAGCTTGCTACAATAAAATGTATATTCAAATCCCTTCCCAAGAAATCAGATAATATAAAGCTTGCATTTTCTAAATCCACTCTGCTGAATAAAAAGAAAACAATTTAATAATATAAGGAACAGTTACAAGAATACAAAGGTAACACTTTTCTGTATCAAAAAACTTTTTGAGTGAAAACTCAGAAAAAAACCCCACATTCATTAAGCAGTCTTAAAAAAGGGAAAAAAATAGTTCTTCTTAACCAAAGTATATTAACAGGATTTTGTGTAAACATACCTCTGAGAAAGAGCCTTGCTCCTTATCTGCTGTAAAAAGTAGCACTTGTTGACTTATAAAAGAAAAACTAATTATGATAATATACTGTAGCTTTATTAATAACTAAAAATATAAATTTAATTATTTATAAAATTGCTCTGGGTTAACTCTTGGTGGATATTCTAAGTATACCTATTTAGCCCAACATTATTTAGCTTTTTTGCCCAGATATGTTTTCAACCGTTGCCAACTGCTTTTAACCGTTGTCAAATTTAAAATACCAATTCAAGAGAATAGTTCAAACAAATTCTTCCTACTGGATTTTAAAAAGTGGTTTGTTAAAGTTTAGAAGAAATTTGAGACATAGGATAATGATCTTTGAATGGAGTAATAAGCAAGATTGTTTTATATAAAGGGAAGGAACATAAAGTTGTCTTATTTGATCAGGTTTAAAATGGGAGAGGCTTGGCTTGCTGACATCTAGACAGAAAAAGGCATTATATATTGGATAGGTTATTAAAATTGGCTGCCCTGAAATGAAATTTGCAATTGTACATGTATAACTGTAACTTAATTTTTTTATATATACCTTGAACCCCAGGATGACATGGTCACTTCCTCCCAAAATTCTCATTGCTTTTAACTTGTCAACCAGTTCTCTATTGAATAGGACCAGGTGTAGTAAAACTATAGCTTTCCTTAACTTTCTAAAAAAAAATGAAAGATTCCACAAGAATTTGCAGCCTTAGACAAATTGGTTTTTTTTCAATAGATTCTTGGTTAGATGGAGACATATTACTATGTCTCTCTCTCCTAACAGGTTTCGTACTCTATAAGGTTCTTACAATAAATCATTGTTATTTCATGTTCCAACTATTCTTACCTAAATATGACCTTGCTTGACAATCTTACCTTGCTGTCAACAAGACATTTATGCACAATTTTGTCAATCTCAATACACTTACTGTATGCATTCCTTCACATATAACATGTCTTCTTTTCACTACCACCCCTGCATCTGGACTAATACTTTCAAATAAAGTATACCTTTCAACTTGTTGTATTCTACTTATTAGTTTTATCACACCAGGTGCCATCTAATAGCTACTAAATCTTCTTCACCTAAGAGTTCTAGTTTAATCCCTATACACTGCGTATGTAATACAATCGTGTAATTCCATCAGAAATCAGGTCACCTCAGAACAGTATGTAACAAACTGAAGTAAAGTTATATGAAAGTCATTTAGAGACCTAATGGAATTAACATTAGTGAAGCAATGCTCACATATTTTTTAAAACTGCACTAGTTTTTAATTGCTTGATTTCTTCCCCTGTCTTGTAATCAATGTTAAATAGAAAAGTTAATACAGTTTTTCAAAAAAAAGTCTATCAGCATTTAATTTAGATCATTACTTTTCCCTTTAAAGCAAACTATATGAATCTTTAAAGGACTTAACAAGGTTAAAACATCAAAAAGTTTTGCAAAAAGTTAACATGTTCAAAAACATTATCTTAGAAAATTACCTTAGCAGTTCAGACAGCAGATATTCTTTTCAAACTGATGAAGACTTTCTATATGTACTATGTATAACCAAGCAAGGATATATTAGTGTACATGGGTAATAGGAAAAATTATATTGCAGCCTTGTTAATTGCAATTAATATATATCCCATTAATTTTAATTTAATTTCAATAAAACTTTTTTCTGACATTTTTGTTTATGTGGCTATTTCTAATGTGAACTTTTTAAATCTATAAAGTTTCTAATAGTTAATAGTGCTAATATGTTGAAAAATAAACTTTTCAAAAAGAAATGTTTAATTATTGAATTCTCCTTTGATTTATAACAACATATCAAGCTAACAAAAAACTGCAATTATCACATTCCTCTTTCAGCATTATATAAACATGTACAGGTAGTCCTTGTATAATAACCCCAATTGGGACCAACAACTTCACCACTAAGCGAAGTGGTCAGTAACCAAAACTGTGCATCCCACCTGCAAAGCAAAGAGACCATATGGTGTCATTACAATCAGATCAATAAAAAGAATTGAAATCTCTAACTAGCAAATAAGAGTACCACTTCCTTTTTACTGTTGCAAGTTATCCTGGCACATTAAAGGTTCCAGTTTAAAACCAACTAGCCTTGTTTAAGGCTCTATCACTCTATCTAATTAATTTGAAGCGGCTATTAGTACTTAAAGAACAGCAAGATTATATTAGCAGATATGTTTATTTTTATTGCAGTGTTTTGGTAATGCTCCATAATAACCGCTTACCATTTATACAACTAAACTAATTCTGTGTTTATTGAATTGTGTGGTTTTTTTATTTGAATATGCTAATTATGGCAACAATTTTTTTTTTAAAGTTGGTAATGCTTGTTAGTTTTTTTTCTTAATACAGTGTGGAATACAAACCTGAAAACTGCAGTTTTTCTCATAACATTGTCTTATTGTATAAACATAAATTCTTATTTTTTTATTTCTAAACTTTATTTTATTTCTCAGCTTGTAAATAGGTTTACCATTATTTCTTTTCTTATTTAATCTATATTTTTAACCTCCGTGTCTATGTTCCTGTCTGTATGTTTTGTAGAACTACGTTTTCCTATCTTAACTATTTCATAGCTGTTTTCATATTTCTTCCCCACAACCAAGGTCTTTCGTTCTTGTAGTTATTCTTAGTCCTTCTCCATGTGAAAACATGTTTCCACTCCTTCACAGAATTCCAAATGGCCTTTTCTCTACCCCAGGACACACAGTTCTCTGTTGCTGGAGCTGGTCTGTGGAGCTCTGCATGTGGGCTACTGAACACATGAGGATATTATGGTGGCCTTTTTTCCTCTCCCATCTCCCAATCTGCTTCTCAACCAATCTTGCAAGTTCATGAACTGCAGTCTTTTTTCACTGTCTGAAGACTGCAGCTGAAATGTTTGTCTTCCAGCTAGATGCTATTTCCAGCATTTCTGCTGCCTTCCTGGCTTGATTTGTTTCTTGACGTACCCACATACATGCTTGCTTTTGGTTCCCTTTTATGAAGCATATTCTCCAATGAAAGAGAGGGTGGAATTGTTTTAAACTTCTTCTCAGACATCACCAAAACTCTGAATCCCAAGACAGAAAAATGCCTATTTACTCTAGGAATGAGTTCACTCTTTCACATTATTATAATATAGAACAGGCGTGTCAAACTCATGTTGTCATCATGTGACATATCAGGGATGGGCATGGCCAATGTGTGACACATCTGGCCCGCAGGTCATGAGTTTGACACCCCTGATAGAGAACATAGGTTATAATGGAAAAGAAACTTGCTTCAACCTATATAACTTTAAAATATGTTTGTATGTTTATTGGATTTATATGCAGCCCTTCTCCCAAAGGACTCAAAATATGTATATTTTAAAAATCATTTTAATTATCTTATTTACTTTTGTATGTAATCACAATTTGCTACACACTTCTGTCACCATGGAGCAATTTCTTCTAGAGCATTTAGAGTAAAGAACTCCACAAAGAATTCTCTGTGACTAGATCTTGATATTCTTTTCCACTTCTTCATCAAAAACAAGCAGATACCCACAAAAGCAGATGCTTCAATTTGGGGGGAGATAGAAATTGCACAATGCCAAGTTTGGACTATATAGCAAATGAGATAAGATGATGAGTTCCAACATCAGAAATACATTTTGGGTGTCTCATAAGTTTAATTCCTAGTCAAGGCATGAACTCTGCAGAAAACCATTTACTCCCAAAATTTATTTACAGTTCTATTCTATAAAGTTAAGTCAAAGAATGTCATATAAAGCTTAGTGGAACTTACTTCAAGCAAAGTATATGTTAACACTTCAGTAAAATCAATGTGAACACCAGAGAAAAATGTGGATGTGAGGAGTGTAATTAATAAGCTATGAATATATTAAACAGTTTACTTGCAACAAAAGTTTAAAGTTCATTATTTTGGGAACACAGGTGTTCTTATTTTTGCTAAGTTAATAGCCATAACTCTAAAAACATTTGGAAAACAAAACATCCATCTCCTTTCTGGAAAAAAATGGTAGCCAACAATAGCTGGATTGTTACTGTTCTAGTGTCAGCTAAAAGAGATATAGAAGAAAGCATTAAAAGGCCTTGTTATATTGAGCCTAATAAGGTTAAGAAATGTCTTATTTCTCTCCCATTACAATGCCACCCACTTTTGCCACCTGTGCACAGAGCCTAGAGGGAAGAAGAATTATCAACTCAGCACTACTATTTAGATTCAATTAGAATTGCTGGCACAAAGCAGAATGTTATTATTTATGTAATATGAAATAAGCAGTAAACTGATGTAATGCATTAAAAAGCTTGATATAAAATTTTAAATTCTTAATTATGAAAAGACATCTTTGCCATGAGTTTAGGATTTAACAGCTAATAAAAGAAATAGTATAACACTGAAATGCTTAAAGTTAAAAATAGTTAAAAGTGGTACTGATGATAGACAAGTAAAAACAGAATCAGCATTTACAATGGACTGTTACAAAGACTTAACCCAAAATAGATCCTATTATGCTTTTATTATAGCTTATATCAAGTAAAAAGATACAAGAGTACAATTGAATTATCTACTAAAGCACCTATGAAAAGCAACATAAAAGAAACAGATCAGATTAGCTATTTTGATGTAAACTAAGTATGTTTCTAATGGAGAACAGGAGTTCTAGTCCTGTCTTAGGTATAAAGCCATGGGCCAGTCACTTTCTCTCAGCCCTAGGAAGCTGGTAAACCACTTCCAAAAACTCTTGACAAGAAAACAGCAGGAACTAGTACAGAAGTCACCAGGAATGACTCAAAGTGACACAAGAAATTTCTTGTTGTTATAAAACAAGACGTTTCTAATAAACTCATATGGACCATCGTAAAAAGTTAAAGAAAAAAAGAAAATGCATCTTGTTCTCCATATTGCAGAAAAATAACCGCATACACAGCAGATATCTCCTTCAAACCTTCAGGATACCTCTTCAACTTATAATAGAAGCAAATTGATTGCTTTGCAAGCAGTACTACTTCAATTGATTTTTTGTTCCTTTCACTAGCTCTCTGGAAAAGCCAAACACAATTCTAAAGATACATTTTCAAAACAAGCATAAGAGTTTCTTTCAGCGAACGCCTACGAATATAAATGAACTTTTATTAGGTTACAAAAATCAGTGTAATCATTTTACAAAAAGTGCTTAATCAGCTTAGGGAAGTTATTACAGGCACAGTGTGCCTTAAATAGTATTTTCCCTCCTACCCAATAGATATACTAAAAGTAAGAGTCATTTCCATTGAGGGACCAAAAATAAACTACTTCTACACTCCTTAATATATGACTCATTAAGGTCAAGAAAAATAATCAAGCATTGTTCATAACTTTTTTCAGTCTAATATAGTGGTAGGTTTCAAAAATGTTTTAGAACCTCTTCTGTAGGTGTGACCTGCTTTGTGGGAGTGGCTTGCTGGCCATGTGACTGGGTGGGAGTGGCTTGGCAGTCATGTGACTGGGTGGACAGGGCAACTTGTAAAATGTGGTGAAAATCACTTAACAACGCTCTTGCTTAGCAACCAAAACGTTGGCTCAGAAACTCTGGCATTTGAAGCACACAAGTCTTAAAGCTGTCAAGTTACAAGAAACTACAAAGTATTGTATTCTAACCACTGTGCCACCGTAACTGTAATGCCATCATTACAGGTAGTCCTCAACTTACAACAGTTTGCTTAGTGACTGTTCGAAGTTATGACAGCTCTGAAAGAAGTGACTTATGACCATTTTGCATACATATGACCAGTGCTGCATCTCCGTGGTCAGGGGATCAAAATTCCAATACTTGGCAAATGACTCATATTTATGCCTGTTTTTAATGTCCTGGGGTCACGTGATCCCGCAACCTTCCGACATGCAAAGACAAGGGGAAAGGCAGATTCATTTAACCACCATGTTACTAATTTAACAACTGTAGTGATTCACTTAACAGCCGAGGCGAGGAAGGTTGTAAAATGGCACAAAACTCACTGAACAAATGTTTCTTTCTTAGCAACAGAAATTTCGGGCTCAGTTGTGGTCCTAAGTTGAGGACTACCTGTATAGTAATCCAGTTGTTTTGAAGTAAGCAGAATTCAAGCTGTGGTGGCGCAGTGGTTAGAATGCAGTACTGCAAGCTACTTCTGCTGACTGCTGGCTGCCTGCAATTTGGCAGTTTGAATCTCCCCAGGCTCAAGGTTGACTCAGCCTTCCATCCTTCCGAGATGGGTAAAGTGAGGACCCAAATTGTTGGGGGGAATAGGCTGACTCTGTAAACCATTTAGTAAGGGCTGTAAAACACTGTGAAGCAGTATATAAGTCTAAGTGATATTGCTATTTGCAGCCGAGCATGGAATTCCCTACCTGTTTTAAATGTAGAGAGGTTTTTTGAGAGAACAAATTCTTGAGAGTCTAAGCAGATAAGTTATAGAACCAACTTTGAGATCAGGGTGTGTCCCAACTCCCTTCAGGAGAAGAAAAAGTGAAAGCAGTTGAAATCAGGAAAAAAAAACTTTTTTTTGTGTCCCAGCATCAAACAATGCAGCCAAATCCGTCAGAAGAATGGACAATACCCTTGTTGTTTACCGTGAATGTCAAACTAACTTTTAAAATAAATGTGCATATTTATTATAGAACATAAACCAAAGTTCCTCATGTGTATTTCCTTTGTTTTGCCTCATTCCAATATAACTGGAGAACATTTTTAGCACTGAAATTGTTGTATTGGCACACTCACAAAATGGTTTTTATGGTGCCTACTGTACTGCTGCACTGGCCGATCACAAAATACTTATTTTTCTGGAGGCAAATGCTGGTCTGTAATTGTCCGCTGCTTCATTCTGTAAGAATGTAACAGTCTACCTCACAAGGTTGTTGTGGGGAAAAAGAGGAGGAAGAAGTAGTGTGATCATGATTTATCACTTATAACTTTATGTACACTGAGAGCTTATGCACCAAAGACAAAATTCCTTGTGTGTCCAATCACACTTGGCCAATCAAAATTCTATTCTATTCTATCTCTATTCTATCCCTATTCTATTCCCATTCTATTCTATCTCTATTTCTATCTCTATTTCTATTTTGTATGTTTGCCACTTTGACAGAAAGGGAAAAAAGAGGAGAGAGAGTGGGGAGGGAAAGAAAGAGAGAGAGAGAGAGAGAGAGAGAGAGAGAGAGAAAGAGAGAGAATGAGAATGAGAATCAGTAAGGCAGGCTTTGGGATTTATTCATAGCACAAATGAGCTGTTGGAAACAGGTTAAGCTTGAAGCCATTAGCTTCTAGAGATGTACAAATCACTTCATGGTTATAATGCCTTGATTCTGTAATGCCTTTTCCGCATAGGTAGAATAAACCCAATACTAGTACAACCTATTCCAGTGTTGGCGAAACCTTTCGGCACTGAGTACCGAAACGGGACTGTGTGCGTGCAGGGGAGAACCGGAAAATGGAAGACCAGTTCCCCGGCATGCATGTGCATGCCAGGAAGCTGAGCTACCGATTTCCGGCATGCACATGCATGCCGGGGAGATGCTCTTCCAGGTCCCGTAGCTCCCACTTGTTCAAAAACTAGCTGGAAGCTGGAAGAGCAACAGGGAATGGCTGGCGTGCCCAAAGAGATGGCTCTGCATGCCACCACCGGCACACATGTCATAGGTTCGCCATCATGGACCTATTCCATCGTTTCAGAAATGACCAGTCCTCAAAACTGATTCTAGGATCAAAAGAGAACAATCTGTAGTTGGGAATGTTCAATCATCAAACATTTTGCACTCTACAAAGTTGCATGTTGACTTTTATATAGCGACGTATTTCTATGTGTGTAGGGGAATGCAGTGACTCAGCGATTAAGATGCTGCGCTTGTCGACTGGAAAGCCAAGAGCCCAGGTTCCAGACCCGAGTGCCACATGATCGGATGAGTTCCCATTCCTCACTCCAGCTCCTGCCAACCTAGCAGTTCGAAAGCATGCAAATGCAAGTAGGCAAACAGGTACCACTTTGCTGGGAAGGTAACAAAACTCCATGATGTCATGCTGGCCACATGACTGTGGAAATGTCTGCGCTGGATCCATGGCCTTGAAACGGAGATGAGCACTGCCTCCTATAGTGGGTAACAACTAGTGGAGTAAAATCCTCAGGGATTCCTTTAATTTTATGTACTTCTATAAACACCAAGGAAGGTTGGTGGCATTGCACTATTCTTGTTTTTCCTCAACTCAAGGCAGACTGAAGATCACAAACGTTGGGTGTTATATGTTGTTGTTGGGTTTTTTTTTGTTTTCAAGTAGGTAGTATTTGCTTATGGCAATTAAAGCATTTTTAAATTCCTCCTTCCTCCTGCACCTATAAAGGAGTAGATTGCAGCATTGGTTTTTTATTTGTTGCTGTTTGTAGATCAGGTATGGGCAGTTCTGTAGGACTTGACCTTATTTGGGGGAAGTCTTATTATTTTTGAGATGCAGGAGGCAGCGAACGTGGTCACTTCATGGCTGCTGCTGTGTTGCAATATTTTGGGGAGGGCTTATTTTCAGGGGAGGGCCTATTTTAGCGCATGTGTTCAAAAGCCCGATTGGGCTTATTATTCAGGGAGGTCTTATTTTCACGGAAACCGGGTACCTCCTGGGTTTACTTCACAAAGAGGTAAAGGCAAATGTTGCATGTCACATCCAAGAGAAGTTTGCTGAAATATGTATGTATGTATGTATGTATGTATGTATGTATGTATCTATGTATCTATGTATCTATGTATGTATGTATGTATGTATTTATTTATTTATTTTGAAAAATAATGGAAAGAAGTTGCTTCAAATGAAGGAGCAACAGTTCAGATTACAGGATACAGGAGGAAACTTTGGCACTACACAAGTTAAAGCACCAAATGCATTTAATAACATTTTGTGACTGTTTTCCTAAAAGTCGTTTGGAACGATACAGTGAAATAACCGCGATCTAGAAAATGGCGCATAAGGCGATAAAGTTCCACTGTTTTTCTAATATCACTGGTATCATGTGTCAAAACTGGAGAGGGATACATTATATGGCTGTGAAAGGAAAGTGTTGTAAACATAATTTCCAATCTGAAATGTTTATTTCCACCAGTTATCAGTGTGCCTTGAACTCTTTTAAAGATTGTTTCTTGTGAAAAACAAGCAGATTGAAGTTGTGGTCAACTCTGAATTTCCTAAACAAACACATTTTAATTTTAGAATTGAAGACTTTGCATTGAAGAGCTTTCTAGTTTACAGAAAAACAGCTTTATGGAGTCAGCAACATAGTTGTCTCCAACTATGCCACCTACTGGCAAAAGAAAGGAAGTGTTTTGTAACAGCTACATATTTTGAAATACAAGGAATTGCCAAAGAAGCTAACAGTAAATAGCCCAATCAAAGAAGCTTTAAGACAGGGGTGGGCTTCAAAAAAGTGCAGCAACGGGTTTGCTTCCCCATTGCTGGGTGGGCCTGGACATGGCCTAGTCAGTGGGAGGGCATTTTTTTCCCTCTCCAGACTTTGGAGGCTTTTCTTGAGCCTCCGGGAGGATGAGAATAAGTCGCGTGGAGACTCATGGGAGAGGTAGAGTGGGGTGGGAGGAGCGCGGTGGGCATGACCAGCCAGAGGTGGCATTTGGGGGTTCGCCAAACTGGGCAGAATCCTAGCCCAACCCTGCTTTAAGACTACTGCCACCAACATTGACAGGGCAAGCCACTAGAATGTTAACTGACAGAAAACCCCACTCTTTACTAGCACTGATGAGGTTACCTAGTTTGGGTAATGAAACATCTGTAAGCAAACAACTATGCTCAATTCCTGGCGGACAAAGTAGCTCGGTTTCGGTCGGACTTGGACTCCACCGCAGTAGATCCAGCCGAGACACAGGAGGACCACTTGGCAGACCATCTCTGGGTTGAGTTCCAGGATGTTGCCTCTGGGGATGTGGACAAGGCCATTCGAGCTGTAAGTGCCTCCACTTGTATTCTGGACCCGTGTCCCTCCTGGCTGGTTGCCAACAGCAGGGAGGTGACACATGGCTGGATCCAGGCGGTTGTGACCGCCTCCCTTCGGGAGGGGCACTTCCCCGCCGTACTTAAAACGGCGGTGGTGAGACCCCTCCTGAAGAAACCATCCTTGGATCCAGCCATTTTAAACAACTTCCGTCCTGTCTCCAACCTCCCCTTTATCGGGAAGGTTGTTGAGAAGGTGGTGGCCTTCCAGCTTCAACGGGCCTTGGAGGAAGCTAGTTATCTTGACCCCTTCCAGTCCGGCTTCAGACCTGGTTACAGCACAGAAACCGCTTTGGTCGCATTGACCGATGATCTCTGGAGGGCCAGAGATGGAGGCTATGCGTCCATCCTGGTTCTCCTTGACCTCTCAGCGGCTTTCGATACCATCGACCATGGTATCCTTCTGCGACGACTGCGGGAGGTGGGAGTGGGAGGCACTGTTTTACGGTGGTTCTCCTCCTACCTCTCGGACAGGTCGCAGTCGGTGTTGGTCGGGGGGCAGAGATCGTCCCTGAGGCCCCTAACATGTGGGGTGCCGCAGGGCTCGGTCTTATCCCCCCTACTATTTAACATATACATGAAACCGCTGGGCGAGATCATTCGGAGGCACGGGATAAAATACCACCAATACGCGGACGATACGCAGCTGTATCTGTCCGCCCCGTGCCAACTCAATGAAGCGGTGGACGTGATGAACCAGGGTCTAGAGGCCGTTAAGAACTGGATGAGCGCTAACAAACTGGTACTCAACCCGGACAAGACCGAGTGGCTGTTGTGCTTCCCTCCCAATAATTTGGCCAATGTACCAACGCTTAGGCTGGGGGGTCAAATTTTATACCCCTCAGATAGGGTCCGCAACTTAGGAGTCCTCCTGGACCCACAGCTGACTTTTGACCACCAGCTGTCAGCTGTGACCAGGGGGGCATTCGCCCAGGTTCGCCTGGTCCGCCAGTTGCGGCCCTACCTAGACCGGGAGGCTCTCACAACAGTCACTCGAGCCCTTGTGATCTCTAGGCTGGAATACTGCAATGGGCTCTACATGGGGTTGCCCTTGAAGTGCATCCGGCGGCTACAGCTAGTCCAGAATGCAGCCGCGCGAGTGATAGTGGGCGCACCGCGGTTCGCCCACGCTACACCCATCCTCCGCGAGCTGCACTGGCTACCTGTTGGTCTCCGGGTGCGCTTCAGGGTACTGATGACCACCTTTAAAGCACTCCATGGTAGTGGATCTGGGTACTTGAGAGACCGCCTTCTGCCGATTACCTCCCTAAATCGACCAATTAGATCGCACAGACTGGGCCTCCTCCGAATCCCATCTGCCAGTCAATGCCGACTGGCGACCACACGGAGGAGAGCCTTTTCTGTGGCAGCTCCGACCCTGTGGAACGACCTCCCCGTTGAGATCCGTACCCTCACCACCATCCAGACCTTCCGCGCAGCCCTCAAGATCTGGCTCTCCCAGCAGGCCTGGGGATAGGTTCCTAATTTACCCGCCCGAGTGTTTGATTGCTGAACGAAAGTTGTGTTTTTACTATTTTTTTTCTTTGTTCACATTCTGTTTTGTTTTTTTTTGACGCTGCACCCCCTTCCCTTGTGGTTGTAAGCCGCCCTGAGTCCCCTCAGGGAAAAGGGCGGCCTATAAATCCCAATAAAACTCTATAAACTCTATAAAACAACTCAATTCAGAGCACTAAGAACCAATCAACCAGCATTTCTTATTCCCATACAGGATGCCCATAGACTGCACAGAAGAGGAGACATTATAAAGTATACACAGGCATACTATAAACTATACATCTAATTCGTTTTGCCCCATTTCACGTAGTCCTTCACTTACAGCTACAATTAGGACTGATGAAACTTCCATCAGTAAGTAGTGTGGTCGTTTAGTGAATCACAGTTTTACAATGTTTGCCGGTTGCCCAGCTAGCACGGCCCCACACGAATCTCCTTTTCCTCCCTCCTCTTCCTCTTCACTCCCCAAAGGCTCTTCTCCTCCTTACCGGAGCTCAGCGGGAACCGGGCACAAGGGATGGGAGGAAAACCACATCTTGGCAAAGTTCACTGGGAAGGGAGGCAGGGAACCAGTGGGGGGGGGGAGACACCCTGGAATGCCCCCATGCTTTTGATGGCAGCCATGCCTCCTAGGCAAGTTTGGGGAGGTCCTAGGAGGCCATATCATTATGTTGACTTAGCGCAAAAGTTTTGTGTAGCTTCTGTGAGACATGTTACTCACATATGATATTTATGCAATTTTAAACTAAATAAATATTACTTTTTTAAAAATGAGAGAAATCGCATGATATTGCCAAATGTCATGAGATTTCATTGTTTCTTTTTGCCTGAAGATTCACTTCAATGATTTTGATCAAGAATGTTGATTGGCAATCTGATGACTTTCCAGCTGTTTCTAAAAACTAAATTTAATCTTAATTTTCATTACAGTGTCTCTCCCACCTCAGCCCATGTTTAATGGTGCCTGCTTTAAGATGTTGCTCTTATAACTCTGTTTGATATTTCTTTAAAGAAAAACAGATGTTTCAATCACCAGATTAATATATTCAAAATAGTTTTAGAAAATGAAAGTATCCTGCCTTAACATTCCAGTGTTTGATCAATATATTTTAAAAATGTAGTCTTTATTCATTGGCAAACAATTGCCACCAAAATCATTATGGAGTTTAGAACCTTTAGAAGATTGAGCAGTAAATCAATATTGTTTCACATCATTTAAGTTGCTGTGAGAAACATAATTTATGTACAGTCTCTTGTGAATGCAAATCTGATTCCCTGTACTTGCACAGCTGCTAGAGAAATTGTTCTCCGCTGTGGCTTCATGTATGTGCATACACAGGAACTTCACTTCAATATCATTCTAGCAAAGTGGCTGCACATGTAATTGTGGAAGCTTTGCAAATAAGAGAGTTGCTTGAAGAGTTTTGAAAGAAATGTTTTGTACACACTTCTATATATTATAACACAATCCTTTCAATCAAAAGCTTTGCAAAGCATAATATATGAAATGAACCCTGTGGGGCAAGGGGCATCTATAGTCAACAAGCCTTATTACAAATTGGATTGAAATGTGAAAAGACTATTACAGACAATTTTATACGTTCTCATAAAATACCGGAAGAGGCAGCTAGGCCCCGGGGAAGCCATGGATTACTATCTCTGCAAGAAGAAGGAAGAGGAGGAGAAAACAGAGGGACAGGAAGAGAAAGAGAGGATGCTGTGCAGGCGTTCTTTTTAAGCTGAGACGAATTGAAGATGTATGTGGAACATCATCCTTGCAGAAATAAGGTTGTCCATTCAACATTCTTTCAAAACGCATGAAGACATGGTCTTGCCAGCAGGCCAGAGACCTCAGGGTACTACAGGGGCCACCAAGTGGTTGGTCCAATTGTTGTCATCAGGGGTATCATTATGCTTTGTTATTGAAGTTGTGGCTGTCGGAATGTCCCCACAATCACAGAATCATGATTGAGGCACTTGGCAACCAGCACAGTTACAATGGTCACAGCTTCCCACAGTCACATCATCACCACTTGTGATCTTCACTGCCAGCTTCCAATAAGTCAAGTCAATGAGGAAACCAGCCACTACCTGATGTTGTGCTTAATGACTGCACATGATTAACAACCACAACCTGAATTGTCATTATACACTGAAGATCACATTTAATTTTGATGTACAAGGTGCAATGACAATAAAGTAAACTAAACATAAACAAAGAAGAAGTAGAAGTTTCATTCATTCAAAACATAAGATCAGATAATTCTACCTATTGACACTGTGTATTCCTAAAGAAAACTGTAACTATGAACTTCCTACCATATTTTTGGGAGTATAAGACTCACCTTTTTCCCTCAAAAAAGAGGCTGAAAATCTGGGTGCGTCTTATACACTGAATATAGGAATTTTTTGTCTCCCCAAACCCCGCCCCTTCACCAAAATGGCCATGCATAGCTTATAGGAGGCGTTCAGGGGCTGGTTTCCTCATTGACTCCTGGGGGCTGGGGAGCTCCTGGGGGCTGGGGAGGGCAGAAATGAGCAAATAGTGGACCGTTTTTTGCTCAATATTGCACCCCCCCCCAAAGTCCCCAGGAGCACTCTATAAGCTTCCTAATGTCCTATTGTTTGATAGTTTTAAATGTATTGTTGCACTCCAGTTGTTTTGGGATTGTATTCAAGATGTCTATAATTATTGGTACTATCTTTGCTTCTTTTGCCAGAGCTGTCTACTTATACTTGCAAGTCTCTACATTGTTGATTTTTTCCAGTTCTTTCCTTTCAGTTCTGATGTCTCCAGGTAGTGGCACATCCATTATCCAGACCTTTTGTCTATTTGTAATCCCACCAGTCCTTGCTTGCAGGCAAATGGATTTCTGTCAGATATTCCATTGCAAATTGTTGGTGCTTTGTCATGATATGGTTTCATTCTGTGTGATCTTGAAGCCACTAACTAGGTACTGTAACTATTTCTTCAGTTTCTTTGCAGGGACAGAATTTGCTGTCTTCTCAATTCTGGATTTCTATACATTTCTTTATTATTATTATTATTATTATTATACAATTGTATCACAGTGGCAGTTGTTTCACCGGATTTGGAATTGGTCACTAGTCGGGCCCCACCCAGGGGCCTAGGACGTCGTAACGTATTTTCGTAATATGCGTGCAGATCCAAGCAGTGCGGCTTTTTGCATTTGACTGATGGTGATTTTGTCAATTTTTAACTGTTTTAAATGTAATTCCAGTGCTTTTGGAATAGCACCCAGTGTGCCAATTACCACTGGAATTACCACTGCTGGTTTGTGCCATAGTAGTTGAATTTCGATTTTTAAGTCCTGGTATTTTGCAATTTTTTCATGTTCCTTCTCGGGGACCCTGCTATCAAATGGTATTGCGATGTCTATGATTGTGACCTTATTTTTCTCAACCAGTGTGATGTCCGGTGTATTATGCGCCAGTATTTTGTTTGTTTGTATGCGAAAATCCCACAAGATCTTGACCATCTGATTTTCGGTGACTTTTTCAGGTTGATGTTCCCACCAGTTTGTTGCTGTTTTAATATTATAATGTTTGCACAAATTCCAATGGATCATTTGTACTACTGAATTGTGCCGCAATTTATAATCAGTTTGCGCAATTTTTTTACAGCAGCTGAGTATGTGATATTATTATTATTGTTTGCAACAACAAAATTGTATCACAGCGGCCAGTTCTTTCGCCGGATTTGGCATTGATTTCTAGTTGGGCCCCACCCAAGGGCCTAGGACGTCGTAACGTATTTTCATAATATGCGTGCAGATCCAAGCAGTGCGGCTTTTTGCATTTGACTGATGGTGATCTTGTCAATTTTTAACTGTTTTAAATGTAATTCCAGTGCTTTTGGAATAGCACCCAGTGTGCCAATTACCACTGGAATTACCATTGCTGGTTTGTGCCATAGTCATTGAATTTCGATTTTTAAGTCCTGGTATTTTGCGATTTTTTCACATTCCTTCTCATCGACCCTGCTATCACCTGGTATTGCAATGTCTATGATTGTAACTATTATTGCTATTATTATTATACAATTGTATCACAGCGGCCAGTTGTTTCACTGGATTTGGAATTGGTTACTAGTCGGGCCCCACCAGGGGCCTAGGACGTTGTAACGTATTTTCGTAATATGCGTGCAGATCGTAACGTATTTTCATAATATGCGTGCAGATCCAACCAGTGTGATGTCTGGTGTATTATGTGCCAGTATTTTGTCGGTTTGTATACGGAAATCCCACAAGATCTTGACCATCTGATTTTCGGTGACTTTTTCAGGCTGATGTTCCCACCAGTTTGTTGCTGTTTTAATATTATAATTTTTGCACAAATTCCAATGGATCATTTGCGCTACTGAATTGTGCCGCAATTTATAATCAGTCTGCGTGATTTTTTTACAGCAGCTGAGTATGTGATCAACAGTTTCATCAGCTTCTTTGCAAAGTCTGCATTTGGCATCATCAGAGGATTTTTCGATTTTGGCCTTAATGGCAATTGTGCGGATAGCTTGTTCTTGTGCAGCCAGGATTAGTAACTCTGTTTCTTTCTTTAATGTACCTGTTGTTAACCATAACCAAGTTTGTTCACTGTCCACTTTATCTTTTATTTTTTCCAGAAATTGGCCATGCAGTGCTTTGTTCTGCCAACTCTCCATTCTTGATTTTATCACATCTTTTCTGTATTCTTGTTTCGTCTGTTGGGCCTTCAGTAGATTTTTGTTCTTTACTTCGATTAATAGATGTTCTTGACTTTCTTTTAAATAATCAGCCAGTGCATGTTTTTCTTCTTCAACTGTTTGCTTCACTTGTAATAATCCTCTGCCACCTGATTTTCAGGGAGGTACAGTCTATCAATATCACCACGTGGATGTAAACTGTAGTGCATTGTCATTAGTTACCTGGTTTTTCGGTCCAAAATGTCCAAATCAGCTTGGGTCCAGTTAACTATACCAGCTGTGTATCTTATAACTGGTATTGCCCAGGTATTTATGGCCTTGATTGTATTTCCACCATCATTATTATTATACAATTGTATCACAGCGGCCAGTTGTTTCGCCGGATATGGCATTGGTTACTAGTCAGGCCCCACCCAGGGGCCTAGGACGTCATAACGTATTTTCGTAATATGCGTGCAGATCCAAGCAGTGCGGCTTTTTGCATTTGACTGATGGTGATTTTGTCAATTTTTAACTGTTTTAAATGTAATTCCAGTGCTTTTGGAATAGCACCCAGTGTGCCAATTACCACTGGAATTATCACTGCTGGTTTGTGCCATAGTCGTTGAATTTTGATTTTTAAATCCTGGTATCTTGCGATTTTTTCATGTTCCTTCTCGGCGACCCTGCTATCACCTGGTATTGCGATGTCTATGATTGTGACCTTATTTTTCTCCACCAGTGTGATGTCTGGTGTATTATGCGCCAGTATTTTGTCAGTTTGTATACGGAAATCCCACAAGATCTTAACCATCTGATTTTCGGTGACTTTTTCAGGCTGATGTTCCCACCAGTTTGTTGCTGTTTTAATATTATAATTTTTGCACAAATTCCAATGGATCATTTGTGCTACTGAATTGTGCCGCAATTTATAATCAGTCTGCGTGATTTTTTTACAGCAGCCGAGTATGTGATCAACAGTTTCATCAGCTTCTTTGCAAAATCTGCATTTGGCATCATCAGAGGATTTTTCGATTTTGGCCTTAATGGCATTTGTGCGGATAGCTTGTTCTTGCGCAGCCAGGATTAGTGACACTGTTTCTTTCTTTAATGTACCTGTTGTTAACCATAACCAAGTTTGTTCACTGTCCACTTTATCTTTTATTTTTTCCAGAAATTGGCCATGCAGTGCTTTGTTCTGCCAACTCTCCATTCTTGATTTTATCACATCTTTTCTGTATTCTTGTTTCGTCTGTTGGGCCTTCAGTAGATTTTTGTTCTTTACTTCGATTAATAGATGTTCTTGACTTTCTTTTAAATAATCAGCCAGTGCATGTTTTTCTTCTTCAACTGTTTGCTTCACTTGTAATAATCCTCTGCCACCTGACTTTCGGGGCAGATATAGTCTATCAGTATCACCACGTGGATGTAAACTGTAGTGCATTGTCATTAGTTTCCTGGTTTTTCGGTCCAAAAGGTCCAAATCAGCTTGTGTCCAGTTAACTATACCAGCTGTGTATCTTATAACTGGTATTGCCCAGGTATTTATGGCCTTGATTGTATTTCCACCATTCAATTTAGATTTCAAAATTTTCCTAACTCTGTTGGTGTACTCTCGCCTGACAATAGTTTTTACTTCTTCATGCTTGATGTTATCCAACTGCAGAATGCCTAAGTATTTGTAGGCTTCATTTTCTTTGCATTTAATTAATTGGCCATTGGGCATTTCAATTCCCTCACATGCAGTGATTTTGCCCCTTTTTATGGATACAGTGGCACATTTTTCCATGCCAAACTGCATTGAAATATCGGTGCTGAATACTCGGACTGTGTTTGTCAATGATTGGATTTCTATTTCTGACTTTCCATAGAGTTTCAAATCATCTATATACAGTAAATGCGAATTTTTTTCAGCTTCTTTGGCTATTTGGTAGCCTAATTTCATTTTTTTAAGATTACTGTTAGTGGGATCATTGCGATGATGAAGAGAAGAGGTGAAAGTGAATCACCCTGGAAAATTCCTCGCTTGATATTAACCATTCCGTAGATCTCATTCCCTACTGCCAACTCAGTTCTCCATTGTTTCATCGCCTTTTCAGTAAAGGATGTAATATTTTTGCTAATGCCAGTTGTTTCTAAGCATTTTATGATCCAACTATGTGGCAGTGAGTCAAATGCCTTTTTGTAATCAATCCAGACCATATTCAAGTTCGTTTTTCTGTTCTTACAATTTTCTAATATCATTTTATCAATTAGAAGCTGATCTTTTGTGCCCCTGCTCCTTCTTTTGTTGCCTTTTTGCTCTACTGGTAAGATGTTGTTTGTTTCCAAATAATCCATCATATTATCTGCAATAATGCCTGTGAGTAATTTGAAGGTTGTTGGCAAGCATGTTATTGGTCTGTAGTTTTCAGGTGTTGTTCCTTTAGTTGCATCTTTCTGAATCAAGTATGTTTTTCCAGTTGTCAACCATTCATCAATTTGGCCGTTTTGTAAAATTTCATTCAATTGCCTGGCCAATATTGCATGTAAACTGGTCAGATATTTGAGCCAGAAACCATTATTATTATTATTATTATTATTATTATTATTATTATTATTATATCATTCTATTAACCATCTATGATGTAGTGTAAATTGCAGAAGAGTATAAGAGAGCTTTTCTATTAGAAAATATTATAAAGATTCTCAGACTGATTAATATGTGTTGCTGTTTCTTATACTTTTTCAATGACATTATTTTGTCATCTTGATTCAAGAATCAATATTGTTCCACAAAAGGAAGTAGAAAATCCAAATACCTGTGAATCACAACAAGAATATGCTTTGGGAAATAGCAGAGGGCTGCTCATTTCTTAAATAAATTGTCGGGAACATTCTGAAATTCTACTTTTTATCCATAGTTTCTCCTCCAAATCTTTGTCCAGAAAGTTACAGAACCCTCCAAAATTATGTGAAAAAGAAAGATATAAAGAAAATTGCTGCCTATTCTTACATCAAAGTATCCCCAAATCTTGGTTACAACTATGAAATGAAGGTTTCTAATTGCACGATTCTAGATGAAATTAGAGCAATAAAAGCCATTTCTCCCAAATTTATTTTATGGAATGTGTTTAAATAAACATTTTTTTTCACAGCAACTATGTGTATATAATAAAGAAGTCTATTACTATGGCTGTTAAAATAGTTCTCAGTGAAAAACTTCACATATTTATTTACAAAATGTCAAAAAGATGTAAGCAAAAATGGACATATTGAAAAGTTTGTCTATTAAATGGCATATTAGAGAAATGTTTATATTAAAACAAAGCAGTACTTTTAAAACTAGAAGGTAAAGGTAATTGTATAAAATGAAAAGTTGAATATATATGACAGAGTCATAAATGAGTAAACATTGATCCATACATCCATATATGTAATCCATAGTATTCTTTTTTCTGAGATAGTTGAAATTATATGTATAGGACAGAGGAGACGCTGGTTCAAATTTATTCTAAATCAAAGAGGTTCAGGGGTGACTTTAAGCCACTCAGTAGAAATAATCTCAAAATTCTTGGAGTGAAGAAAATGGATGAGGAAGGATTACATATACCACCCTGCAGTCCTATAGAAAAGGTAGGATACAGATCTAATATTTTAAAAAACCTCAAATATTTAGATACTCTTCACATATGCCTTTAAGTAGCAAGGTATAAACTAGGGCTTTTTGTGACAGATCAAGCAATTAACATATGCTTATCAAATTCTGCATTTTTTTTCTTTTTTCTATAGAATCAAATCACAGTGTTATCACATAGCTACTGTATTTTTGGGAGTATAAGACATACCTTTTCCCTCAAAAAAGAGGCTGAAAATCTGGGTGAGTCTTATACACTGAATACAGCATTTTTGGCCTCCCAAAACCCTGCCCCCTTTGCAAAAATGGTCGTGCATAGCCTTTAGGAGGCTTCCAGAGTGCTACTGGAGGCTGGGGAAGGCAAAAATGAGTGAAAAACAGGCCATTTTTGCCCCTCCCCACAGGCCCTAGGAGCACTCTATAAGCCTTCTAAAACCTATGCATGTCCTTTTTTTGATGAAAAACAGGCCAGTTTTCATGACAAACATGCCCTTTTTTGCTGGTTAGGAGCACTTCACAAAAAACGGGCTGTTTTTGGGAGGTCTGCAGAGTGCAACAACTTATTTTTAATTTGCCTCTTCAAAATCTTGGTGCGTCTTATACTCTGAAAAATACGGTAATTGATTGTGGTTCTCAAAAATATGCCTAGCCTATAGATTTGCATTTTCACCAAACAATAAAGCTAGATCTTTATTTTATATCTGTAGATGGCAGTTTCAGAAAAGCTTTTTTAAAAAAGGGTAGTAATGCACACACAGTAAGAAGAATATTCATAATTCATAATCCAAGATATCACTCCATATTCTGAATTCAGACGTGCATATCTCGTAGCCTGTAAAAAGCACTATTATTTGTTTATACTAACCTGTATTTTGATTGGCCATGAAAAGTTGCTGACATATACATAGAAAGTGATATTTGGGTTGCTTCTGAAATTGAATTTTTCGCAGGAAAAACTGTCCCTATATTCCTTGATATTAGTCTTCGAAACTACAGGAATTTCTTCTCCGGATATTGTTCCAGCTATTAAAAAGTATACAAAGTCAATAAAAAACCATTTTTAAAATTGTTAAATTACATAATCCAAAAAGATGCCTATTATATACTGTATGTATGTAAGAAAGGTACAAAAAAGTATAATTTGATTGACATTATATAGGTTAATGAAGCATAATAGAGAAACGTAACTACATTATAAAAATGAAGCAATTACACAAATAAAAAAATTTGTCAGTATGTGAATATATACACATATCTTATTACAAGTTTGTTTCAACCATACATAATGGAATTGAATTTATAGCAACTTTGTTTCATTTAACTTCATGGTTAATAGTTTCCAGAAGTAATTTATATGTAGCAATTTATACTAAAACTGCCAAGTTATTCAAGTATAGAATTGTCTTGATTATGAAATATTGCTGTAGTTTTTCAGCTGTTGCTAACAAAGATAATATCCATCCTGATAAACTTATTTCATTTGCAAGAAATGAGATTATTCAGCTATGCTATTTAATCTGTATATTGCTGAACTAGTTAAATCAGACAACAATGAATATTTACACACACACACACACACACACAACTCAAATGTATTTAGTAGAAGAGAAGTGTTTAGTAGAAGGGCTTATCCATCCTTTGGTGTCAGCCAGACATGAGATTAGGAAACATCCAATATTTATCAAATTCCTAGATTCATATTAAATGCAATTAAGTATAACAATCTAGGAAGGTCTTTCTTTCATTGGAGAGATAAGAGTAGCATATGCTTTTTTGATATTAATATTTGGAAAACAAACACTATTTTGTTTTGTATTTGTTTTGTATTTGTCATTCTAAATATTTAAATTACAGGCATAACTCCGTTCTTTAGACATCATAATTCAGTGCCAGTACTATGCAGAAATTAAATTTTTGTATTAATTTTTATTGTAAAAAAGCATTATATGGTAAATTTACTGAAGAATAGAGTCTTTGTTCTTTTTGAAACATTGTTATCAAGTTTAATTTTACTAGCTTGTACTAAAATTGATAAATATTATGAATATCCTATAATCCCAACAGAGATATTCTTCTGTGTTCGAATAGAGGTGTACTCAGCTTCAATTCAACACATGGAATTGATGAAATATCAGCCATTGCAGATGATTGTAATACTATTTACTTCACTGCCTTCAGTTGTTCTTCTACGGTCCAGAATTTAAAAGATTGACACCTGATCTATCAATCAGATAGAGGTGGAATTTATTCTGGGAAGATTGGCACTATGTAATATGTGTAGTCATAATTCCTTTCCAAATATTGTGTTCTTCCTCAAATATATTTACAAATATTGAAAACATACATGCAAATATATAATTGCAAACTCTCCATTTTCATTGTGCATAATTCATTAACATTCAATCAAGGGTGGTCTCCTTGAATATGTTTTCCGAAAGTCAACAGAACAAATGCAAGGAAACTTTCTAAACAAAGCTTTTTATTAAAAACCAATGAAAAATCAATGAAAAAAACTGGATCCAAAAGCTTGAGTGTAGGGGAATGAACAGATGATAAGCAAATTCTTTTATTAGAACACACAGAAGAATTTTCTTGTTTGATATCAATGTTAAGTTTAATAATTAAATTCCAAGCTTCAACATTGAAACAAAGAAATTAAAAAAACTGTCTCTCTGCTGTAGTCAAGGAAGTAATTTATCTTAATTAAAATCACTCTGTTCATAATACTGCCACTATAACATTTTAAAGAGCATACAAGGTTTTGTTACTCAAGTAATTTTAATTGAATAAGAAAGTTAACATGTTAATGAACCTTAATTTAATTTGCAAATTATCTGTTTTAAGTAATGTCATTAATAATGTCATAATGAGAATGGAAAAGAATGTATTTTATTAACATTTACTAATAAGAAATGAAAAGCAATCATGTAAATATAGTAAGCACGTTACTACGTGAGATAATATTAAAAAGGAAAACTACTAATAAGGTGTCTTTCTTACCTGTAGAGCCAATAGACCATGTGATATTGAGGTTAAAGTTATTTGATGCATTAATTGATATGTCCAGATTTTTGTTTGACTAAACATTTAAAAACAAAACATAAACATTACATTAGAAACAGCTTAACCTTTGTTCATAGCTACTTCGATATTAACCCTAAAGACCATTGACTTGATTCAGAAAAGAAAGTTCACCCATATAAGGCACTATTCCCATTCCCCCAGCAATCAACAGAAAAAATCTCTACAGGTAAAGAGAACTATTAAATACAACTGCTAGTAGAGAACCAAAAATTTTCAAAATCCAAAACAGTAATAGAAAAAAAGGATAAAAAATTTAAATTTGGAGAAAATTGAATTAAATGTAACATTTTATTGTCTTTTAGCATTATGTAGTTATTTTAATATTTTGTAAGATGAACTATATTGCAATTTGCTTAAAATATG
The DNA here is from genome assembly GCF_009769535.1 of Thamnophis elegans. Taxonomy (NCBI): domain Eukaryota; kingdom Metazoa; phylum Chordata; class Lepidosauria; order Squamata; family Natricidae; genus Thamnophis; species Thamnophis elegans. Next base: position 14,081,073 of record NC_045550.1, read on the forward strand.
GTTTGAGAAGTAATAGCTGATGGATTGAATTTTTTTAGAAGTGTTTAATACTGCATCTCCAAATCCTTAAACTTCAAGAAATGATGTCCAATAATTACAACAGATGTTAATTTTTGCTTCCTCAACGGGAGGTAGTATTAAAGTATTATATAAATAGACAATCATCAAAGACTGAAAACATCAACTGTACAAAGAGATGAAAACAATATTATTTTGGATCGATAAAAAAATTATTTTAACAAAAAGAAAAAAGAAAATAGTCTCAGAATACCTATTGTGCCATAATGAAACATCATCTTATCATTTTCAAATATTGTATTTGACTATCAGCAGTTAATTTTTTGATTATTTTATCCTTTAAAAACTTACCTAGAAATTTAGTTATATGATTATTGTTGTTAGCGTACCTTCCAGTGAATTTCTGACTTCCTTGACTAGTACCTGCTATTTTCTTGGCAAGGTTTTTCGGAAGTGGTTCGCCTGCTTTCTAGGGCTGAGAGAGAATATCTGGCCCAGGGTCACCTGGCTGGCATTGTGCCCAAGGCAGGATTAGAACTCATAAGTCCCTACTTTCTAGTCTTACTCCCTAGACTTACTCCCTACACAAAACTGGCTCTTAATTATTTTATATTGGTTTATATTGTTTTTATTTTTTATCTTGCCTGGTTTTGCTGTTTTTATGGTCTTTTTTATTGTGAACTATTCAAAGCATATTTGATTAAAGGGGAAAAAGAGGCAATTGCTAATGTATAGAAATCAAAACTCTGGTCCACCTGACACTAACTCCAGCAATATAAATGAAACAGTTCATTCTCTCATTTGTACTGGACCCGATTACGTTCAATCGATTTGGAAAGATTTGGCCTCTGACACAGGGAAATAATGGAATAGACTAGAATACCCAAGCACTTAAAACTCCTATTCCTATCACTGATGATGTCTTATTTTGTAAGGTAAATGAGTTTAATTACAAAAATAAGAAAGTAGAATACTTCTTCATCCTACAAAAGTATAAGAAGTAAAGACTCAGCCACCAATATGGTCTATAATTTTTTTTAATCTAAAATTTAACAATGTTACAGATTTATGTGGAGTTGTTTTTTCATATCTACATCATTTATCCTTATATGTTTTTATGACTGCTTCCAGAGCAGGATTATTGTACTTCACAGAAGCAGCTTGATTACTTAATCCTAACCATACAACCCCATAGACCAAATGAGTAACACTAAATAATGAAGAAATTGAATGAGGGATAACAAACTAGCTTACTGTGTGAAAATTGTAAGAACAAGAGGACTAGAGAAGAATAGCCATTTTTTGTCAGCTTCAGTATTAAGGTTTGCAAAGCTAACAGTTACATAACCACTTCCTGGTTGTCTTAAAGTTACCTATCACAATTCTATTTGGCTCCATTCTGTTTTTCAAAGAGATTTGTTTAGAAAAAGAGATACATATAAAATAAAACTATAATAGAAAATTATAACACATGTTCTCATTTATATCAACTTACCTGTTCAGGATTTGCAATGAAGTTTATGGCAGTGTGATGACGATCATCTTCTTGTAACAGACTGAAGGTAAACTGGTAGTCAATCAGTAAACTATCTGTGAAAAAAATATTAAAATGAACAGATGGGATCATATTGAATTCAGAAGTTTCAGATTCCTGAAAACTTCAATATAGTTTAGAATGTATACATTACAGCTAGAGAATTAGTAAGCTTGATCTTTTCATTCTTTAGTGCAGTTCTGTTTTCTTGTGCTTAACAGACAAAAATTAAGAAAAATAACAAAAATGTTAAAATACAATATCCATGATTATTTATATTTCACATTTTTGAACCACCCTTCTCGCTCAACAAATATGTTGACAGTCGCAGGTTTTCATTACTTTATAATCTGTCAATAATTTTAATTAGTCATTCAAATATTAAACCTAATAAGTGATAAAGGACAAAACTAATTTCCTTTCCTCTCTATAGCCTTTGATTCTATGGAAGGTTTGTCCAATTGCAGTGAAACGTCCAAGTCCCTATAGGGGATGCTTGTTGACCCAGTTCGTTTGATACTAGTTTTCATTTGTCAAAATTTACTGAAATATAAATATAATGTCACATTCCAAGTCACCAATACTGAAGAAACCAATAGAGAGAAAGGTTTGTTTGATGCAAGGTTTTTATCTCTCTCTAGCAGTCAAGTGTTAACTGGCACTGAATGACAATGATACAAAGGTAAGCAAGTCAGTTCTAACCAAGATAACACCATTATCATTCATATATATGTTTTTTTATTTGTGCTGATAAATAAATAAAGGGAGACTTAGTATAGATCTATTTCAAGCTATTTAGCTCTCATCAGCTAGCCATACCCTTACTGGGATTTGAACCTGGGCTATATTACATCCTAGGCAAACTTCTTAGCCATTAGGCCACAGGCTCTTATCCGTTAACAGCGAAGCCAGGGTGAAAGGTATCTATTAGATTTTTTTTTACAACCCCTGGTAAGCCCCAATTATGGGAGGAAGCTAACTGCTTCCATCATATATATATATAAAGATTTTTATCTAATAGATCTAATAGATCTATACTAGTCTCCCTTTATTTATTTATCAGCACAAATACAACATATATATACACACACACACACACACACACACACACACACATACATACATACAATTTCCCCCCCCCAGTTCCACTCACAATTCCACTCAGATGACACTCCTAACCACCAGCACCAATCACCATGACCCTCAACAACCTTCGCCACATCAACTGCACCCGAGCAGAAAAGTTACTTCCCAGTAGGTTCTGAAATGCAGCGGTTGTCCAGGAAGGTGCACCTGCAGAGTTATGAGGGAAGCCATGCAGAGCCGCATGCAGCTACAGGCTTCGCCAACATCAGAGAGAGGAGGGGAGGGGCTTCAGCGGCAGCCCCAGTAGCGTTAAGGGCAGTGGCGGCATTGGTGGTGTGTATACATGGGCAAGCGAGTCACATTGGCATGGACATGCTCGCCCCAAATGGCAGCCTGAGGGCTGACATAAATATAAATATATATGTATGCGTATGCCAGTTGTGTATGCGTATGCGTATGCCAGAGGCGTATGTGTATGCGTATGCCAGTGGTGGGTTGCAGGTGGTATGCCCCACCCACGCTCCTTACCAGCACTTGCTATTGCCGCTTCCGTGCATGCGTACGGCACGTACGGCACCTGCGTGACACTCCGCGGAGCAGCTGGAGTATTGCGGAGGTTTGCGGAAGCATCATTTGCACGTGCATGTGGGGGACTCCGTTCCAACCGTACCGGTTGGAATGGAATCCGTAACCCACCACTGGCATATGCTGACGGATATGCATATGCGTATGCATATGCATATGCGTATGCATATGCACAGATAGAGAAATAGATAGATAGATAGATAGATAGATAGATAGATAGATAGATAGAGAGAGAGAGAGATAGAGAGAGAGAGAGAGAGAGAGAGAGAAAGAGAGAGAGAGAGAGAGAGAGAGAGAGAGAGAGAGAGAGAGAGAGAGAGAGAGATTTTTCCACTGCACTTGACTATGATAAATTCTTATAACACATTCGGGGTTTTCAAAATAGGACCATCAGCACAAGATTTTTACAGTGAGAAACCATTTAACTATTTAGGGCAGTAGGTTTGGCAGTGAGCAATATTTGAAGAGGAAAGGGTAATTGAGAGCATTTTTGGCCACTTAAAGAAAATGCACTATACTTAGTGGGGTATTCATGTATTCATGTAATGTAATTCATGTATTTGATATATGACATTTCTAGGTGGTAAGACATAGATGTTCACTTGTGTTCCAAATCACTTTTCCCCTATATTGTTGTAGTATTTATTCTTACTATACTATTGCTCTTTCCAGATTTTTTTGTCTGATGAGGGCAATAATTCTTAACAATTGTTTTGGCCTTCAGCTATATATCTATCCTTACTGTTATTTTTTCTTTTTCTGGAAAACACTGTAGAATCATCCATCGTCATTTCAAGACTTTACCAATATACTCTCTTCACCAATATAGGGAAGTAAGAAAGAAAAGATTTGTTTACATGAAACTATATTATCTAAATTGGGTATTATTAGAAGTGGTCCTCACTTAGCAACAATTAGAACAACCAACTTTCACTAAGCACCGTAGTCACAAAGGAAACAATTTAACTTGTGTCTTCATTAACTCTTCTTGTCACAAGATGGTTGGAAAGCACCAAAAACTGTCTACATGAGTTCAGCACACTGCAATAGTCACAGATATGAGCCAACTTCAAAGTGGTCAAATGGCAGTCAGGTAACCCCAGGATGCTACAATGGTTATAAACATAAAGATTGATCACAACCGTTTTTTCTACACTACTGTAACTTCAAATGTCCGCTAAATTACTACCTGTATACTATAGCTCAGTGGTTCCCAAACTTGGTAACTTTAAGACTTGTGGACTTCAACTCCCAGAATTCTCCAGCAGAGCTGGCTGGAGAATTCTGGGAGTTGAAGTCCACAAGTCTTAAAGTTGCCAAGTTTGGGAACCACTGCTATAGCTGGTCAGAAAAAGGATAGGGATATATTCTCTTATGATGTACAGAACAGTAACATTTGAAATAGAGCCTGGGAATTCACACTGCTCCATATACTCAATTTTAGCATCAATATATAATGCAAAACCATTTAATTGGCAAAATAGCATAGTGCAGTGTAGCAGTTCAGTTTAGGAGTATATTGACAAAAAAACTAGTAGGCATACTATTTTTTTAAACCTATTATAATTATAATAATAGCAGTAGTGATTAATGTCTATGCGCTATTTCTTTGCTACATATTTTTTAGTAATATCCTACCATTGTCAGTTTCCGAGGTAACTTTTATTTAATATACAATGTACACTCTTGGAATAAACATTCCAATAAAAGAAGATTTTTTTGTCTAAATGTACATCCCACCAGATTTTAATATAAGACAATTTTACATTCCAAACAGCTTTCACTTTTGTAATATAAGCTATGCAAGTATATCTGACATGTGGCCAAACTTAAGCCATTTGTTCAAACAGTTAAAAAAAATCTTCCTAGCACTATCTGCAAGGTATTTATTTCAACTATTAAATACTGAAGCTAAATAAAACTATGCATAGTGTATGCAGATAATAATACTGATCTCTATACATTTGTGGCATAGCAATAAATTCTATGCAAACATACTGGCAATTAACAAGCTTCAGTCCTGGAGGAAATTAGAAAAAAAATTATAAGATGAACGAGTTGTCTTTAATCAAAGTCAATCAACTGCAGACCATTTAGGTGCCATGATGGCGCACTGGTTGAATGCAGTAATGCAGGCTAATTCAGTTCACTGCCAGGAGTTCGATCCTCACAGACTCAAGGTTGACTCAGCCTTCCATCCCTCCGAAGTCGGTAAAATGAGGAGCAGATTGCTGGGAGAAATATGCTGTACTCTGTAAACCACTTAAAGAGTGCTGGAGAGCAGTATGAAGTGTTATATAACTCAAAATGCTGTTGCTATATACTGGTACTACATTATGTTATTTGGAAACAATTTCCCAATTTAAAATTACATTTATATGTATGATTTCTGGACTTTAAATCTGCCATTTACAATCAGAAAGATTTTTCAAGATCAGATCAGCATTACCATTATTAGTAGGGAATTTCTTTATAGATTCTAAAATTTGCATATCAAATTTTATGAGAGTAAGATAATAAGAGTAACCATCAATGACTGTTTTTTGCAGTGACACATATACAAGGAGTTATGCAGCATGGATGGCATCTGCCCTATTTATTACTTCAATGATTGAATTAGATAAAATTAAGATGGTCACATCCCCAAGATATCCACTAGTATCCAAGTACACAGAACTCTTGCTCTCCTATAAGAGAGGGTTTAGAAAGATAGTGAGTTGTATAATTCAATAGAGAACAGAATGGGCTGGTATTTGAAAAAATGCAAAATACAAAGTCACATTGTTTTCCAAAAATGCCAAAAGATGAATCTAAATGAAAACCCAACAGGACAGGTGTATATTTGGGAGAGTTATTTTTTTTTTTGGGGGGGGGGGAATCTAGGGAATCTAGAAGGCTTATTGTTCATATATCAGCATGATATCATGACATTTTAATCAGGAATCATTTAAATCATTTGGTAAGAACTAAATAATGTTATTTAAACTATGTTAGATGGAGCATATATTTTCGGAATCATATAAATGGAATAGAGCAAGGGCTGTTTCTGTTATTTGGATTAGGCTTGAAACAATTTTCTTAGCAAATTCAAAACATTTACCAAATAAGTCATAGTGAGCTGTAAAAGGCCTTGCTTATTTCTAATATTCTTATTTTTGTTTCCTAAACACCTGAAGCAAATCCAGATGTGAAAATTTCTGTCTCTTTTGGGTTCTAGAGAAGTCAAAACTGAGCACATTTTCATGAAAGAATATGATTTATAGAAATAACAAAGGAATTGTGATTTCTGAAAATTCAGGATGCTGAAAATGAACCATAAAACAAATGTAGTAGCCTTTGTTGTTAGTTGCGAAATCATGTCCGACCCATCGCAACCCCATGGATAACATTCCTTCAGGTCTTCCTGTCCTCTACTATACTCAGGAGTCCATTTAAGCTCACGCTTACTGCTTCAGTGATTCCATCCAGCCACCTCATTCTCTTGTCATCTCCTACTTCTTTTGCCCTCAATCTTTCCCAGCATTAGGCTCTTCTCCATTGAGCCCTTCCTTCTCGTTACGTGGCCAAAGTATTTGAGTTTCATCTTACGAACCTGGGCTTCTAAAGAGCAGTCAAGGTTGATCTCTTCTAGGACTGATCAATTTGATCGCCTTGCAGTCCAAGGGACTCACAGGACCATAGTTCAAATGCATCAATTCTTTGGCGCTCAGCCTTTCTTATGGTCCAACTTTCACAGCCATACATTGCAACTGGGAAAGCTATAGCTATAGCTACATTTCTGACTATCTGACATCTTATACCAGCGATGGTGAACTTTTTTTGATTGTGTGCCATAAGGGTGGAGCGCAGGGAGGTCGTGCGCTGGTGTGCCACACCCATAATGCGCATGTGCGCATGAGAGGTGCTCCCTTCCATTTTTTGCATTATTTTTCACCCTCCCCAGGCTCCAGAGGCTTTATAAGAGCCTGGGAAGGGCGAAAACAGCCTCCCCCGCCCCCCTTGGAAGCTCTCCAGAGGTTTCAGGGACCTTCAGGAGGCTTGCCTGAAGCCTCCGGAGGGCAAAAAATGACCCTACGAGCAAACCGGAAGTCACTTCCAGTTTGGTCAAAGGGCCCTTTTTAGTCCTCCTGAGGTTACAGAGACCTTCAGGAGGCTTGGCCATTTTCATTCCTCCTGAAGGTCCCTGAAGCTTCCAGAAGGCTTAAACCGACCCTATGAGCAAACTGGAAGTCCGTTCCCAAACTTCTGGTTTGCCCATAGGGCCGGGTTGTTTTTAGCTCTGGAGGCTTCAGGGAAGCTCCTAAAGCATCTGGAGGGCCTGGGGGGCGGGGAAAGCTCTTTTTGCCCTCCACAGGCTCCTATAAAGCCTCTGAAGCCTGGGAAGGGAGAAAAATGGCTTTTAAAAAAAGCTGAACTCAGTTGGCTAGTGCGCGCATGCGCACTGGCCAGCTAACAGGGCAAAGCCTCGCATGCCCTGACAAATGGCCCTGTGTGCCACCTGTGGCACGTGTGCCATACGTTCGCCATCCCAGGCTTATACAAATGATAATTTTTAAAATATGTTGTTTTAATATCCATAATCCTTAAATGGTATGGAAAGCTGGAACACAATACTGCACTGTCTGAGATAGAAATATAGTATATATCCATATTGTTCCTAAATTCAATTTATTTACTTCCCAATAGTCTGAGATCATTTATTATTGAGTAAAATTATACAAATGTCTTGTCCTTCTAATATTTTTGACTCTATAACTTTATTAAGGTACTTAATTTATAAAGTATTAATTAGTTAGTTATAATGGATAACTGCTGGATATCTATTACATTATATGCCATACTAATCTATGAGATAAATTTTGGTGAATTTATGCATTCTGAAATTTAATTGTTCTACTTGACAAGTTTTATAAATATTTAAGATAATCATTTTCATAGCACATAAAACTTTATTACTTTTAATGCAAAAGTAATTGATTTGGATAATTATATATATAATCAAACTTATTTATGTTAATTTATAAAAATTTTCAGCATGACTATTCCCATATGTTTTTTCCTTTGCACCTTATATAAACAAATACATTACTTCACCCTTGAAACCACATATTACATTTTGCAGTCTTTAAAAAATATAGAACAAGAGTCTCAAGCTCTTTTGTTTATATAAAAATTATCTATTATAGGTATCAAAGCACTGAATAATTACTGTTATAAATATTGCACACATAATGTAGTAATTTTAGCATGTTAGATATAAAAACCTATTTAAATAAAGATGTAACTGTCTAAGCAATTGTTTAATTTCAATATATTTGCTGAGTTTTTAAGGAGCAATTCCTTTTCTGATGAGCACCCAAGGTTGTGTGGAAGGTTAATGGGAGTTTTGCGACTGTATACTGTAGGAAATAAACATATTGCTCTAGTCAAAATATTTATAAAATATGCCACTAGTAACACTTAGCCATTAAAATGTTTTTCTGTAGTGTCTTATTGCTCAGAGCCACATTATTACTCTATGACTATTCCAACTTTGGACAGTTTTCAAAAATAAAACCTTTCTTTTTTTTTTAAGTATGGTACACAGCTTCTGAAGTCAAATCCAGTTAACTAGACTTGCATAGTCCTATCCAGTTGCTGGTATTTATTAGTAATATATGTTAGTTATTTACCCTGTCGTTTATCTTATTTATTATACAAATAATGAAGACTGGGTTTTGCAATGAAGTTAATACCCTATCAAAAGACATGCCAGTTGCATGCAATTATGTCCTTCAACTAGTGTAATTTATATAAGTGGTGGATGAAATAACAAATTAAATTTCTTCTGTAAATCCCATTCATATCCCAATGTTCAGAGGCCCTAAATTTATCTAGGGAAGATCCAATGAACATGTGTGGGATTGCAGAGAAAAGGAGAAAGGAGAAATTCCTATAGAATGAGTGACAATACAGAGGTAATTTTCATTTTAGCACCACAGCTGTAATGAAAAACTTGCTGTTCAAACACATAAGAAATGATTAAAATATTGCCATGTTATATGAAAAATATTAAAATAAGGTCTTTAGAAAATAATTTTAAAATTGTAAAAGAAAATAGAAAAGATTTCACTAAAGATCTAAGAAGGTAGCAAAATTAGCAAAACTCAATCCCTAATAACTAGAAAGCAGGTGTGTCAAATTCAATTTCATTGAGAGCTGTATCAGCATTGTGTTTGACCTCGGGAGGCGGGGGGGGTGTAGGGCCAGCTATACATCACTCGTGTCAGGGATTCCTGTAGTGGCCCAAAAGCTCTGCCAGCAAAAATGGGCTGTTTCCAGGATGGCCCTGCGGGTCAGATTTAGCACCCCAGGGACCAGATCCGGATTCCAGGCCTTGAGTTTCACACCCTGGTCTAAAGGATGCAAAAGGAACATTGTAAAGGGATGAAATAACAGGTTTACACAGTTTTTCCTCATCGTTCAATAAGATCTATTCTTTGCATAAAGCAACCCAGAGTGAACAAACAAGCATTTAGTGAAACAACACAAACCGTACAGTATTAATTATGGCTAATACTAATTAAAATGTTTACAATTTTGTAGTAATTTCTCACTCACAGAGTAACCACAATATTTACGGTTGTTCCTTGTAGCAGTTTTTCTATCATTTTTTATTTGAGTTTGGATTTTTTTACTTAAAACTATATTTTTTGTTATTGTCCAAGTCTAAGTCTAACAAAATTACTTTTTCAGTTAATTATTTCTTATTCTTACAGCAATTTACCTTCTAAAAAAATCAATTATTTTCAGTTATAAGGCTAACTCTCATAAGATTATTATTCTGTAATAATCTTATATTATTACAGAATCCATGCAATCATTAGTTCTGGTATTTGGTTTCCAATTCAGTATTTTTTAAAAAAAAAATTATATAATTTTTAAGGTACTTTTTTTCATTTCCCTTGTTTTCATTTCACAATTGTTTTATCACAGGTATAAGATCAAATAATTCTTATATTAGTATAACATCAAAGATACTAAAGGGAAATAACTGTGGGAGTCATAATTCAAATATGTGGATTGTTCCCAGTTGCTTTCATTGATTAAGAATTAATTTATTAAACACGTAGCCATTAACTGTTATAGCAATAACAGTAAAAAATAAAATTAGAAGACAATACAGTAATTCTTCTCTGGCTCTGCATCTGATACCATTTCCAGATAAATTAACAGATCTCTTCTGCAGCAGTGCAAACAGACCTATACTACATGATGCGCTTTCGTTAAAATAAAAGTATTTTCCCCCCTTTCTCTAAATTGAAATGAAAGACTGACTCCTTTTCAATATATTTTTCTGGAAGAGGTGAATATTAAACTTCAGTGTTGTTACGTTATTTTTTTAAAAAAATACAATAACATTTTTTAAATTTAAAGACAGCCAATGTTTTGCTATCAGAATCCGAAACAATATATTCGGTATAATAGTCCTGCCAAGTAGCTACAGTCCCAAAATTATGTGGCGGGGAAAGCTATAATTTTTATTTGTAGAAACCCTTATAAAAGCTCTTTAATATCATTTGATTCCAAACAGGACCCTTTTCAGAAAAATGGATTATGCCTGAAGGAGTAGATATTTGCTGCATTCAAAATATAGTGATGATGCAAGAAAGTGAAAAAAAATCTGAATGAAAAGTCTAATTTAGATTTTCAGCATGTGAGAAATGATAGTTAAAAAAAAAGAAATAATGTCAAGGATAAATTGATTTTCAAATGAGGTAAGATAGCAAATGGATTTTGCTAAGTCAGTTTCCTCCCCGGTATTTGTCAAGTAACAGGACGTACAGAGATATCCTTTACATCTTTGTTTCCATAATTACTATTTTATTATGTATTTTTCTCTTGGAATATACAAATACTGTATTTTGACATCCTGAAAGAAGCCGTAACTTTGAGACTGCCTCATTCCTTTGCATAATGGTCCCTGCCACTGCTATTACCCTCCAGTTTTATTCCCATTAAAGAGATTGCTTTGGAACATCTATGTAACAAAGGCAACCTACCTATATATTATACCTCTTTTCTGAAAACTTAAAGACCAAATACAAAACAAATCTAAAAACATCCACACATGACTAAGGTTTTAATATCCATGAAAAGGTTTTCAAAACTGGAAAATGCTGTACTTTTCAGTACTACAATACTTAGTTATGTGGCATTACAATTATTTCACAATCCCAGGTTTTGCATTTACAAACAGGATGTATTTTCTAATAACATTAAACCATATTTTATTAGTAAACCATCTGCTGAAAACTATTGTCTCTCATACAGTATGCATAAGATTCGAATCTGGGAAGCTATTTGTTCCACTAACTATCTTTAGATATTAGGAAGAGGGTTTTTTCTTCCTATATAGCTTTTATTCTTAAATTACCAAACATTGAAAGTACAATGGCAGTTTGTGGTGATTATTACTACTACATTTAACTGTAATAAAAATAGCCTCAATCTGCAAAGTCAATTAGTGTCAAACATAATTGCTGGAACTCATTACTCTAAGTCAAGCATGACAGCTTTACAATTATAGGAGGTACTTAGTTTAAACAAATGGGATCCCAGAAGAAAACTTGCAATGAACAGGCAGTAGCAGATAATCAGATTGCTAGGCCATGCCTCTCAGTTTACCTGGACTGTATGTATTGCTTGTCTTGCATTAAGAACCTAGTGTTGTTTTAGTTCTTGAAGTGAAATTCCAATGTCATTTATTAAAACTGATTTCTTCTAACATATTCTAGCATTGCTCCCATTTATATTTTAAAACAATGTTCATAAGACATTGAGTTTTAAGTACTGAAGTAGTAAGGCTGCCATCTAGTGCCCAAGGACCCTTTTTTTAGTAATTTCAAAATTGAACTTATACAAAATGTATTATATTACTGTGACACTGCTTATGTGCCAGTTCACATTTGAAAAGAACAGAATAAAGTTACAATATTCTATTATAAGCCTATTGTATAATATGCTTGTCGTGGAATATTTATGACATGATAATTTTTTTTTAAACACATAAAAACATCAACAAAAACAAGCACATAACTTAAAAACAACATAGGAACAATAAGTTCCATCGTATATCATACAGCAGTTCCGAATCGGTTTCTTTGCAGTTAGTGTTTTCCTTTCTATACATTTCTATCTTGCGTTTGTAATCTCGTTACTCATTATCCATTTTTATATACATTTCTTTATTTATTTATACTTAGCTATTTATGACCAGATATTTTTTACCTATATTATGCTATATATTTTTACTGTCATTTGTTCTCTTACATACAGATTATAGATCTACATTCACATAATTATTCTTTTTCTTTGCCATTCTTATATTATTATTATCCCATTTGGAAGGTTATAAGGTATAGTTTAGAATGCTTTGTTTACCATCCTTCGCACCTGTTAAGACACCACCTTGTTTTCTCTTTCTTTTCCTTTCTCCCTCCCTTCCTTCTCTACTTCCTTCCTTCCTTGTCTCCATCCCCTTCTTCCTTCCCTTATCTCTTCCCTACTCCTACCCTGTTTCTTCTCCTTCCTACCTTCTCTCCTTCTCTTTCTCTTCCTCCCTCTTCTTCTTTTTCTCTCCCCTCTACCCACCTTCCCTTACCTCATTCTTCTTCCCTTACTTCTCCACCACACTTCTTCTTCTTCTCCTACTTTCTCTCCTTCTCTTCCTCTCTCTTCTACCCTCCACTGCTTTCCTTTCCTTTGTCCCTCCATTCTCTACTTCCTTCCACCCCTCCTGTCCTTCCTTCTTCCCTTCCTTTCTTTTTCTATTGTTATAGGTGTCTCTTTCAGATCCCAGTTCATTCATGTTTTCTTGGGGATGGTGTTTCCCCTTGTCGTGGAATATTTAATGTAATACTAATTGTTCAAATAGGTATAGAAAAATATGTTTTGTTAGTCAATGGCAACACCAGTAACAATAAAAATTAAAAAAAAATAGTTATACCAAAGAAAAATAACACAAAAGTTGTCTAAATGTTTGAGTTCTGCACAATTCTTGAGTGCACTGGTACAAAAAGAAGGCAGGAAATAGAAAAGCTTAAACTCTAGATCAGGATTTTTTAGTTTAAATGGTTTACTTAAAAGTCTGTCTTAAAATTAAGACTGCACGAGAATACATTACTCAGTATTAAGTGTTTTAAGTAGTAAATTATGTGATGCATTCAGAGACAAAGAATAATAGCTGATCATTTGTCCTCCTACCCGTACCTGGAGTTCTGAAAATTTAAAGGATACTCACTAGTTTCAAATTTATTTTTTCCCTTGAACAAAACATACAAATCTTTGGGCTAGCAGCGAACAGAAATAAAGAAATATAGCATCGTGGTTTTTTGCTGATACAAGGACTCATTCTTCTTTACTTCTGTGTTCTGCTAAGTCAGCATGAATGGTGGAGAATGAAAAGCATCTATAAACTTCTAATTCAATATCTTCTTTTTATATAAATTTGTTCCACACAAATATAAATATTAAGTCAACAGTTCAGTGACTCACTTTTAGAACAAGCTTATTTTACATTCAGTCAAATACAGTTTATGGGCTATTGTCACCAAGGTCATTTGTGGATGGATCAAAATTGGCAAGATGGAGCATCTAAAGTCTCTTCCTATCCATTTCCAGACTTTTACATACTTGCAGTTGGTTATGAATGCTATACCACTGAGTAATAATCAAAGCATAGATTCAGAAGAAAGAAAAGTCATAAACCATGGTAACTGGATGCAATCTGAAGTATAGATTTGTTATTATTGCAGGACATAGATACCAGAGGCTACTGAAATGAAACTGTGTACCCCAAAATATCAATTAGCCCCTAGGCCAAACTCTCTCTGCTACCATAACTTCTATATACAAACACCCCCTCCCCATCAAATGATAATCTTATCAAAGCTGAGCAATTACCCAAAATTCGGGGGGGGGAGCAATGGGAGACAGAACATAGTAGCTCAGCTATTCCAAGGCTGACAAACAGGGCAGAAAGAGATGCCCATGAATAGTGTGTGCAAAATCCTTATGAAGTGCATAGTGCATACAAAGTGTGCATCAGATTCCACTTTTCATTAGGAATAATTTTAAAAATTAAAATTGCCAATAATTTATCAAGAATTGTTTAAACCAACATCTGGGAATTCAAGGAAAAAGTGAAGTTTATAAATTTGAAGAGAACTATAACACATTGCTCAAAAATCACCAGAAATTCATTTGATAGCATATATCCAAGTTACAGAAAATATGTTTAATCTGCATTTTAATAGAAAAAATGTCTTACCTATATTTTAATAGAAGCTATGATCATCTTAATCTTTAATCAAAAAGGACTTTGCTTTGGTCATTGAACTGTAAAACAGACACCTCAACACACATATGCATCCAACAAATCAATAAAAATAAATCGAGGGGACTAATTTCAAACATTATTGTTAATAATCCTACAACCAACATCTCTGACTGTGATGCTCAAGAGAAATTTGTAACTGTAATCAACTGTACATTCTAATATAATTTTCTTAAAATGATGATCAATAAAATCTTTTAGTGGAAGTGTAGTTTGTTAAAACAATAAAGGTGACATCGCTCCTAGTGGTCAATCTGTCCTAGTGAAAAACCATTTAAATATGAGCCAGCAGTGTGCAGCAGCTGCCAAAAAAGCCAACACAGTTCTAGGCTGCATAAATCAAGATCACGCGAAGTGTTAATACCACTTTATAAGGCCTTGGTAAGGCCACACTTGGAATACTTCATGCAGTTTTGGTTACCACGATGTAGAAAAGATGTGGAGACTCTAAAAAGAGTGCAGAGAAGAGCAACAAAGATGATTAGGGGACTGGAGACTAAAACATATGAAGAACGGTTGCAGGAACTGGGTATGTCTAGTTTAAGAGAAAGAAGGACTAGGGGAGACATGATAGCAGTCTTCCAATATCTCAGGGGTTGCCACAAAGGAGAGGGAGTTAAACTATTCTCCAAGGCACCTGAGATAGAACAAGAAGCAATGGGTGCAAACTAATCAATGAGAGAAGCAACTTAGAATTGAGGAAAAATTTCCTGACAGAACAATTAATCAGTGGAACGGCTTGCCTCCAGAAGTTGTGAATGCCCCAACACTGGAAGTCTTTAAAAAGATGTTGGATAGCTATCTGTCTGAAATGGTATAGGGTTTCCTGCCTAGGCAGGGGTTTGGACTAGAAGACCTCCAAGATCCCTTCCAACTCTGCTATTGTATTGTATCAATTCCAACCAACTGGCCTTCATTACTTCAAAATCACCTGTTTCTGTAATTTGTAATAATTATCCAAAAGCATAGATTCTAAAACCACATGTATTTCGGCTGGTAATATATGAAAAGCTAATCCATAAATTTGGATGCTTCCTTTAACATCTAGAATTCATCAACATCCATCATATAAAACAAATAGGAGAAAATGCACTAGGGTAAAATATTGCATCTGCAGCTTGTGTGTCCTCACAAAATTATTTTTGTCCATTCTGTATACATGAACATGTGCCAAATAACTTTATGACTCACTAAATTCATGTTGACTTAAAACAAAATGGATTTAACATACAAATATTACAAAATCATCCTGTAGGCATAAAACTCAAAGGATGCTGAACCAAAATTTTATAGAATTTAGTCTTTCCAGCAACATTCTTTTACTGGGCTTACTTTCCTCTTTTTCCAGAGAGCTGCTTAATAAACTGAATGTGATATACACTTTATTTCCATTACTTTATCCAAAACAGTGCTGTAACAATTATAGTGAAAATATGCTAAATAATTTGTATGATTACAAATTTGTATGATTGCATGATTTGTTTTGAATTTTATTTTTAAGACACCTTCTGTAGCCATCTGTGATAGAACTGATAATCAGTTACTCCTTTGCCAAAGAAAAATTAATTTCCAGTTTACAATTTTGAAGCTATTGATCGATTTATTTTCCCCTAAGAATAAACTAATGTAGTTAATGCCACATTAGATTTATTCTAGTGCATTAGTTTTTTTCTAGCAGCAAAGCTTGAATGCAGCCAATATACATGTTCTGCATTTTATAGCCACCTGGCTCATGATAGTGCTCCTACTGTGTGTGAAATCATTTTTTTTCTAAATGTGACCTACTGACAAGTTTCTTGAAAACCTCCAGCAGAAAAAATTCAGAGTTTAAAAACCACCAACATAGATTTTCAGAAATATGTAATAATATTGAAATAATAATCCATTTATATTATTTATGAAAAATAAATTATATTTCAATTAACTATCTAAATTGAAGACTATTTTGAATTTATATTTAAGAATTATTATCTATACAAAATACATTATGCTGATTTTGTTTTCTTTTGGAAAAATTAAGCTGTGCTAAATATGGCAGATGATGAGAATTTTCTAAAGGTGGTCCCCATAATTTTTTTTGTAAAAAAACTCAAAAACTATTCATATTAAAGTTTGCTTATCCATCCATTCTACCACTGAAATCTTTTATCTGTTCTTTCCAGCTGATATTAAGTACAGTATTAATTATTCACCGAGAAAGAAAACCATTCCGGATTTTGCAGTTTCAATTTCAGGACTTATAAACCAAATCCAGATTTGATAAAATAATGATATTTATCAAATTCATTCATTCATTTCCCCATCCAAAATACATTGATTCTATAAAATCCAACTTGTTAAAGCACTTAAGAAAAAATACAATAAATGTATTCAAAAATATTTCTGTTTCTTCCAAAAACAATGGATAATGTTCTTCCATTCCCGCCTATGTTTCACAAAACAAAAAACAATTCTATGTGTTTGCCTTCTTGATGTTCAGACATATGGGAAATCATGAAGCCATTTTCCATGTCCATAATGTACACTATGATTTGAATGGCTGAAATGTTGTACTTACATTTTGAAATGCTGATATGGATTCCAATATGAAGCAATTATCAAAGGTTTAAGAGTTTTTTGTATTTCCAAGTGACTAAATGGCACTTTGAAAATTATTAAATGTTTTAAGTCTTTATTAAAAATATATAATAGTTTATGGTTCACCAATTGCCTAAACGTATTTTCATAAGTTACAATTGCTTACAATTTTTGTAACATTATAAAATTCAAAGTTGAATGACCTTTTGTAAAAATAAGTTTTGAATCTCCAAGTAGACAGAATAGAAGAAACAGATGGAGAGGATAGCAAAACTCCAACAGCCTCTGCTACATATCCAAGAGCCTATCATAAAGTTATAATTGCTTTATAAATTTCTGTTGTCAGAGTCAATACTACTGGCAAGGATAGATCTTTGGCATAATATTCTGATAGCTTTTTCAGAGAACATGAATAGTTGAATGCATACCGAAGCAAGCCATGTATAAATGAAGAGAAACTGTTCAATGAAAAACACAATTTGCTTTCATGAAAATGTATGTAGGACTATAATTTTAAAAGTTTCACTAAAGCTCTTCGTCTTATAAATCGATATATGGCATTTAATGTTATATAAGTAGCAACCTTCATATAAAAAATAAGGGCAGTATCCCACTGTGAATATATTCAATAGTGCCAGAAAATGCATTCATCTTTCACTTACTATAGAAATTTGTGAAAATGTTCATTTTTTTGTTTCTTCTCTTTTAATAGATGACAGAATGTATCTGTAACATCTTTTTCTCCCTACCCTTTTCTCCGAGTTCAGCGTCTACTTTTTTTTAATAAACCGAATATTGATCCATTGGCTGCAACAGGAATGGTCCAACCAGTTTGTTTCCTGAGCCTGACATTGTGGGAATGGGAGACACTGTGATTGACCAAAGTCATCCAATTGGCTTTCATGCCTACAGTGGGACTAGAACTCACAATTTCCTGTTTTCTAGCCAACTCTGTCTCTCTCTCTCTCTCTCTTTCTCTGTCTGTTTTACTATTTATATTGAATAAAATCATTTCATTTTTTTTTAAAAAAAGCAAAATGAAATTGGGAAAATATTGAGGGGGGGTAAGTTTAAGTACCACTAACAAAAATTATTGAAATATCATTAATACACTAGTTGTCAACCTGTTTTATGTCTACCTACACCTATGAGCCGATATAAAACCTTTTCATTACAAAACTTATTCTTAATGACAAGTTATCTTATAAAATGCAATATAAAACTGCTACATCAAAACAAAAACAAAAACATTGCTTAGTATCTTCTTTTTACTATGGCCAAAAATATTTTGGAGAACCCAGTAATAAAGTAACAAATTCAACATATTTGCTCTATGAATTAGTTCTGAGATTTTTAATTATTATAATATATTTTAAATTGGATGGCAGCAAATTCTAGTGTTATATCAGAAAGACTAATCTCTACATCACAATTTTATAAAATGTAGAATTTTATAGCAATATTTATCTTTAAAAGTTATTTTATTTGTCTTTTTATAAACTTCAAAACTCAAAATATGGTAACCTCTTTTTGCTGCTACAACTAAATAATTTGTGCTGCTTTCCATGGATCTCCCCCTTACTTAAATTTTTAAGATGAGAAATCCTATATCTAGCTAATGAAGGATCAAAACAGAATGCAAATGAATTTGAAAAAAATAATAATTTATTCATAGCGTAGATTTACAATTGATGTAAGTAGTACAAGATGACATAAATCTAAGCCCACAAATTTCTAAATTACTGATAGAAGACAAATAACTTCAGCTATTTAAAAGTGAAGGGGACCTAGCTATGGTACAATTATTCTCAAAGAAAATTTATGAAGCAGGACTACTAGAGAATTAAAATAAGATTTTTCTTTAAGTTGTTCAGTGTTCATAAGTGTTATATCTTCTTCACTGTTTACATTTGGCTGTATTTATTTTTTGAGTTCAAAAAAGTGTTGATATCAAGAATGTCTACAGATACATTCTGTTGGTACCACTAAATCTCACAAACATTCTTGAAATAGTGTATACATGTTTTGTTATAAATTTATTATCATATTTATTTAACTCTACATACTGTAAATTCATTACATGTTCTTTTTTGTTTTTTGACTCTTGTATTGACACTTGAATGTAATTAAAATGATTGGCATATCATATTATAATTATCTATAATTATATTTTAAAGCACAGCAACCATTCTGTCAATATCCAGAAGCAAGTTACCATACTCCTAGTAGAAAGTACAATGATTTATGTTTCAAAGCAATGATACATGTTTGCATATAAAATTTTAATAATTTATCTTGAAATAAATAATAATGATAAGTATTTTGTTTTTCCATACATGTATCTCCTTGCCAAGGAGTTCAGCAAACCTTGTGATAATGTCAAGGTTACTATTTAACATCTATCCTATATCCAGGGACAGTGTGTTATTATTGC
Source organism: Thamnophis elegans (assembly GCF_009769535.1). Lineage (NCBI taxonomy): Eukaryota > Metazoa > Chordata > Lepidosauria > Squamata > Natricidae > Thamnophis > Thamnophis elegans. Next base: position 14,100,684 of record NC_045550.1, read on the forward strand.
TAAGGCATCAGGATAAAAACGTGGAGACCGGGAGTTCTAGGCCTGCCTTAGGTACAGCTGGGTGTTTCTTTTAGCCCTCAGAGGGAGGCAAAGGCAAACCAGTTCTGAGAAACTTGGTGAAGAAAACTGTAGGAACGTCTCTGGGCATGATTGAACAGAAGAAAGAAAGAAAAAGTATCTGTCATAAACTTACCACTGATCAATAGTTTATAATTAATAGTTTATTTGATAATTAATAACAGCTAATAATAACATATCAGAACTGATCTAAAATAGATTTTAGTGTGTATATTATTTAAAAGGAAGGTCAGAGTAAAATGAAATATACAAATACTTACAGTAACATGTTCCCCTGAGTGGATTACCAAGATATCTATTTTCAGAGTCACAACTGCAGAGAAAAAAGACAAAACAAAGGCTAAACATCTGATCATTATAAACAATACAGCATATTGAAAATATAAAATATAATATTCATACAGCCAATAAAACAAGAAAACAAACATAACTGAAACTATATTTTATTTTGTCAGCATATCCAATAATGTCAGCCTCTATATCGCTTTGCTTGCTATCGCTGCCATAGTTATGGGGAGGGAGGGGGTTCCGGTATTTGGGAGGGGACTCATGCTGAAGGTGATTTCTTGGGATGAAGAGGGAGTTTTGTTCTCACCATCTTCTGTGCATGCTGAATGGTCCTGTTTAGGTCTGGTCAAGATCAGCCGTCTCTGCATACCAGATGGATGAGGCCACCTGAAGATACACCCCACATGACACCCTTGGGGGCTAGAGATTGGATATTTAACTTGAGGTTGTTGGGGGAGAGGAAATTGGGTAAACTTTTGATATGTACAATTTCGTGGCTTTTAGCCTCAGATCTTGCTTTATTTACGATGCTATCACTTCATATTCAGTAAAAGTACCTTTTCTCTAAAACAATAGAATTGGAGGTTTCCTTTATAGAATTTTGAAGGAGGCACGTTTGACAAATAATGTATTTCTATGCCTTTATACAAATGAATTTAAATTAGAATATGTAATTCCCTCATCAACCCATTTTAATCCTACAATAATCCTCAGCATGTATAGAGGATATGGAATACAGTGGATTTTTGTTGACGTATTTGGGTAAATTATACTTGTTTGATGTTAGTTTCCATTTGGTTTGAGTTTTATTCCTAGCAAGCTAGAAAAAGCTAATGGAACTACATGGAACAAAATGTGTTAATCGCTACTATCTGTGTTCCTGTATCATTTATTATGTTGCATCTTTGTTAATTAAATTAATTATGTTTATTAAAAGACAATAGAATGTATTCAGATCTAATTACAGGCATAAGCCAAACATAGGGAATGGTTACACAGCCGGAATAATGCTAATTCTACTAATATAATATTACAATAGAGTACAATTAGCTCATCTTTCCCACCTGGTTTACTTATAAGACTGAAATAAATCTTGCAAGTTTGAAAGTTTCCGTCTTCCTTACAGCCCAAGAAATTAACCCCTTTTAATCATCACTTTCTTATTAATTTCAATAAACAATGGAACTGAACCGCTCTCAGTATTTTCCCATTGTTTTCCAACTTGATTGTGACTAGTACAAGAGAATAAATTAAATGTTCAAATATATGCTTATTTTATTTCAGAAAGCATTAGTGCCCTGGCATGACACCAAAAGTACATTTCTGAGACAAATGGAAGAACATTTTAAAAATGTTAACTATAAAATCTATAATATGTTCCAATAAGATTCAATCTATCACATTCATCAAACTATTTATAGTTTTTTCCAACTGTTCTCTATTGACCTCTTTGAAGATCAAGTACATGCTGCTGTTCAACATTTGTCAATGTTCCATGTCTACAAATAGGTCACTATACTCACATCTTATTTTCTATACATTTCTCCTCTTCCTTTTTTGAGTATCCAAAATACCTATACTTATTGATATTAGTAGACTTAATTTCAATAGAGTATTTGTTTTTTAACTGTATAACATATTAAAATATATTTGAGTAAGATATAGATAAGATCTACTTCATCCAAATTAAAAATGAACTTTATGTATATTTAGATTAGGGCAAGGTTTTATTATCAAAATGATTTAGGACATGGTTTAAAATGAAAACAAAATCTATGACCATTCTCTAGAGGGCAAACTGAGTCAAATAATCAGTTGCTTGGAGAAACAAGCCAACAATTGCAAATTCTAGTAGGCTATCAAAATATTAACATGCCAACATATTGAACCGTACTCATAATTTTCAAACAAAAAACACCCTTGTTTTAACTGCTATGATACATGCAAATGATCCAATATTGTTAATAAATCTATAAACAGAATAAAAAATGGTATGAAAAAAGAAGAAAAGAATGGACAATCAGAAGAAAGGATAACTTTTTTTCTTGCAGCTCATGAGCAAAAGTAGCAAATGCCTAACCTTACACAACTGAAGTTTCCCTCAAACTATTAGTTGATTCTTGAGAAACGATCTTAAGATAGATGGACCTTTGGAAGCAATGTTTGCATGTGGCCTTTCTCTAGTCTTTCCTGTCCCTATAGCAGTGATGGCAAACCTTTTTGTCATCACATGGCAAAAGTGGGAGGAGCGTGCACACATGTGCCCTCCCCCATGCATGCATGTGCAATGGCATGGTGGACCTGTTTTTCCCTGGCCCCGGGCTTCAGAGGCTTTCTAGGACCCTGGGAGGATGAAAACGGCCTCCCCCGTCCCCCCCTGGCCCTTGTTTTCTGACTTCCAGTTTGTGTGTTGGGCCGTTTTTCTCCCTCCAGATGCTCTGGAAAGTCTCCTGAAGCTTCTGGAGGGAGAAAAATGGCCCAACGCACAAACAAGAAGTCTGTTCCTGAACTTCCAGTTTGCACATTGGGTTGCTTTTCACCCTCCGGAGGCTTCAGGGAATCCTCCAGAGGGCAATAAATAACCGAAAATGAAGGCCAAAATCATCTGGCCAACTTATGCATGCGTGCTGGAGCTGACAGGTCAACGCCTTGCGTGCCCTATGAAATGGCTCCGGGTGTCACCTGTGGACGTGTGCCATAGGTTCACCATCATGGCCCTATAGAGTTGGGAGCTAATCTTCAGTACTTTTTACAGGAACAGATACTATCATTTTTTTAAGGAAAATAAGATGGCATATTCAAAACATGATTGAAGTTCAATTTATTCTGATTCATTACCTTGGAAAGCAAGATATCTGTGTAGAAGGAAATCCAGCAAAATTCAATATGTTGGCTGTCATAATTAAAATAATTATTTCTTGCAAGTGTCTCGTGCTTGTCAGTCTTAAAACAGATTCTATTTGATTTCATGATAACATCTTTCCACTAGAATATTATGCATTTTTACTTATGGCTGTGATAAATTAGGCTGTTTTGGAATATTCTGTGTTTTATCTATTTGTTACTTTGGAAATAATTTTTTGCATAACAGTTTTCAAATATACCTTGAATAATGGATTTATTTTGGCTTACTATTGAAGGTTGTATTTAGAAATATCTTCTGTAAGTAGAAAGCATACTGGGCATTTTTCCAGGCTTCCATAGGAAAGAGTAGTATTTTTGTTTGCACAGGATATTGGATAAAGGTTTATACAATTTCTCTTGATCATATGCATTATTTTCACAAACTCTCACACAATATTATTATTGTATTACACTGACAGAAAATGCCACCACATATTCCATGTGTACTTCTCAAAATTCATTCTATTTATTAATTCTTTAATAAATTTTTCAAAGGAATTATTCAATGGAAATGTACTCTTGTTAGAACATTATAAATAACACTATAAATAAATATGTATGTATATATGTATGTATGTATGTATGTTGTTTGTGTGCTGGTCTTGTTGTATTCAGGTCTTTTTCAGTGTAAGATTGAGATTGTCTTGGCAACGTTTCGGCGAGGTCTCATTCACCATCTTCAGGCTGGAGTTTTCGGCTTAAAGCGTGGTCGGAGCTGCTGTCTTTCTATAAATCTTGGTGGGGTAGTGTGGAGTGCTGGCGTTTCAGTAAGTGGATTGATTGGCTGTGTGGCTATATCATGATTGGTAGATTGGTGCTGATTGGTGCTGGCTGTGTGTCCGTTGTTGTTTTGTATTGTAACGGGAAGCAAATTAATCTCCAAAACAGAACATTTCAACAAGAGAATAATTATGGAAGCAATCGAAATAGAGAAACACCCCCACAACATAAATAAACGTGACAATACCTCCCACCTACCAGACATCTGGAAACCAGCCCTTTTCAACAAACGAACCCCACCCACCACCCAGGTCGTTACAACACAAAAGAACAACAGACACACAGCCAACACCTCAGCCACACAGGATGATATGAAACAGCCGACCAATCTACAAACATCAACTCCATCTACAATCAGGATGCAACTACACATCCAATCAATCCACTTACAGCAACAAAGCCAGCACTCCACACACTCCCACCAAGATTTATAGAAATACAGCAGCTCCAACCATGCTTTACTCTCACAAGCACAAAGCCAAAAACACCAGCCTAAAGGTGACGAGTGGGTCCTCGCCGAATACTCCTGAACAAATTATGGAAAATGTGGTGGTTGATTGAGAAGGGGTTTTTCATTAAAATGATCATACTATTGTTGTCAAAATCAAACCTTTTGCTGGTCTGGAATTTTTATGTATGAGTAACACAACATAATATTGTGAAAAAGTATGCCCATTTTATAGAACAAGCAACACGCAATAGTCTATTCTTTCTAAGTATTATGTGCCACAACATGGATAAAATAGCTCAACAAATGATGCAGAATTGAGAAACAAATAATACTGTAACTTGCTTTTATTGTTTAACTTCAAAATGTTAAATGAAATTAGGATTTTTATCAGGGGTGAAATTCAGCAGGTTCCGACAGGTTCTGGAAAACCGGTAGCAGAAATTTTGAGTAGTTCGGAGAACCAGCAAATACCACCTTTGGCTGGCCCCAGAGTGGGGTGGAAACCAAGATTTTGCAATATCCTTCCCCCAAGTGTGGGGTGGGAATGGAGATTTTGCAGTATCCTTTCCCTGGAATGGGGTGGGAAGGGAGATTTTGCAGTATCCTTCCCCTGCCATGCCCACCAAGCCAAGCTCACAGAACTGATAGTAAAAAAATTGAAATTTCACTATTGATTTTTATGTATTGAATAAAATAACAAACTTACTGTTTTTCGTAAATCTCCAACTCAGAAAAGGGTTCTGTCTCAGAAACAAGTATTTACTATTTGTAAACATCTTACCAGGTAATCTTAAAAGATAACAGGAAAGGTTGGCTTTCTGATTATTATTTTTTTTCAAAGTTACAACTCAACTTTTTAGAGATTATCCAAGTTGATTTTTTTATTTAGTTCTTAGTGGCTTTCATCTGTTATTAGGTCTGGTCTTCTTTGGGTCATATTACAATTATTTATACTAGTGTCTTACTGAATAACGGGTTGCATATTTTAGATACTTTTCTACCCCAACCCCCAATATTCTCTTTTATACTTGATACTTGGAAATCACTGTAACTTCAATCCTCTTTGTTTATGGTACAGTCCTGGAAGGTACACCTTGAATTTGGTGGGTAGTAATTGTGACACAGATTAATTTGTCAGGCTTTTCCCACTCATTACATTAACATTTGTGAAATAAAAGGAACATTTAAAACTAAAACAAACATAGAGTCAATATCCCAAATATTGGGATCCCAAACTAATTGAAATGCATGAACTGAATTCATCCATTAAAAAGTAATAAGAAACAAAAGCAACACTTTCCTTCTATCCTAAATTTCATGTATCTGTCAAGGGATAATTCTCCATAGACTGGTTATTCTGGACTATGCTTTCCTATAGGATAAACCTTGGTGACTGAGAAATATGCTACAGACTGAGTGTATTAGGCAATTTTCTCTTATTTCTATTCCTTTTAGGAATATATCCATGAGGTTTGATTTCTGCTCCGTTGTATCCAAGGTCTTTTTAATAGTAGTTTTCCATGGCTTAAGCAACGACCTTTCAAATAATTTTGTTTTTATGATTCTAACAAATGGTCTAGAGCACATTGCAATATATATGTAACATATAAATTATATTATAAGTTCAATTGTTAAAATGTTGACCATTTTAAATATCAGACAAAAGTGCTATACTGAATCATATATCTGTTGAAGGTATGTAATTGTAATTAAGAAAACAATACTGCTGATTTAAAACATGAAATTTTAGCAACATTTCCAATTTTCTTATATGCTTATATCATCCTTGAAATCAATGAAAAAGTAAAATCTAAATATATAACTATACAAATTTGTATTTTAAAAGATAAAATATTATTTTACCATAATTGTTCAGCTTAAATACAACAAAACTTAAATTGCCTTCTAAGAAAATGATTCTAATATTCTTATGCAAACATTAACAATAAACAAGGTATCTGTCAATATTTTCAAATTGCTATATTCTGTTTCTACTTTATTTTTCAAGTATTTTTTCTTTCACATTTAATGTAAAAGAACATTCATACTTCAAGTAGACACATAGTCCAGATTTTGAACTATTTAAGAAATACAGAGCTGGAAATATCAGTTGTACCCTTATAATTTCTATAATTAATAGAACAAACACAGAGAATGACATTTTAATTTTCTACTTTCATTTCAACACTGTGTTTCAGTTACTCAGGCAGAATGTGTCATACATAGTAGGTTGTTTTTAGAAAAAAGAACATTGGTCTGAACTAAAAATCCAATCAAAAATCAACTGGCTTTTCTTCTAATAAAAAATGAAGGACAGGAGTATATACTAACTACAAAATAATTAGTACTTTTCTTCTACTGGTAACAAAATAAGACAAGTGAAAAGAAACTAAAAAAAGATTTCTCTTTTTCAGGGGTTTGTTTCTGAAGCCCTTTTCAGAGCAAGACCATAGACTCTAATTTTGAACTCAAGTAAGGATCGTTATCTGATTTCTCTGGATTATATAGTGGGATAGAAATCCTGCAAATATATCTAACAAACACTTTCTATCCATTTAGCCAACGCTTTGAGCTAGTTTAGATGATTAAATAAAAGCCACCTCATGTAATCTGCATACACAGTAGTCCTTTGACTATAGTTTTATTTATGACTATTTAAAAGTAGTTTGTCCACAAAAACATTATGATGATGATGATGATGATGATGATGATGATGATGATGATGACGACGATGATATACTTTGAATTATTTCTAAATTTGCTTTTAAAAAGATCTTGTGGTTAGTTTATGCATTCTTATAAATAGTGATAAGGAGATATAAATGCAAAAGACTCAGCAAAAGAGGTTTTCCTTGTCATGCTCCTGTGGAATGTTATGGATGCAAATCAACCAGAACTCTCATACTAGCTCAACTGAGATGTTATGGGCAAGTCAACTTCAGAAAACCAAAAATATGCTGTAGTCTTTATATTGTACAGTCCTCATGAATGCTATTTTATCAATGACAAACAAAGCAAGTGTAATATGAAGAACCAGAAAGTGGGGGGAAAAGCTTATTCATAGTGGGACGTCTATGATTTACTTATGACAGGTGAATTGTCCCAGTGTCTGCTAACTCATTTTTCTTTCTCCTGTGGTGAATAAATTTCTCAATTGAAGCCCTTCATGGTATTGGACCTGGGTACTTGAGAGACCGCCTGCTGCCAATTACCTCCCAAAGACCCGTCAGATCACACAGGGTCAGCCTCCTCCGGGTTCCGTCCACCAGCCAATGCTATCTGGCTACTACCCGGGGGAGGGCCTTCTCTGTAGCAGCTCCGGCCCTTTGGAATGAACTCCCTGCGGAGATCCGGACCCTCACCTCTCTCCAGGCCTTCCGGAAAGCCGTCAAAACCTGGCTGTGCCAGCAGGCCTGGGGTTGATGAGTTCCCCTCCCCTCTCGACTGATATGGCTGTGTGATTTTCGTGTATTTTAATTATGTGTACTGTTGTTTATGTTCCCTTTCCCCTTTGAGTTGTTCGCCGCCCTGAGTCCCTCCTGGAGAAGGGCAGCATACAAATAAACCAAAACTAAAACTAAACTAAAACATTAAAGAAAAACAAACTGATGGGAGGAGCCGAAGTCACAACGACATGGTGTGTGATCTCAATGCTCTGAGATCGCAATTGACACTTTTCTCTGTGTGTGGTCTAAACAGACCTAAACTGTCCCACAGAGATGGTGAACAGGAAGAATACATCTTGCTGATCACAGGGACACTGCAAAGTCTCTGATTGATCCAAGAGAAGCTCTTCAAGCCAGTGACAAAAAATCCAGCCAAATGGCTGATGAGGTTGGGGCGACTCCAAAATGGAAGGATACGGAAAGAGCTGGTGAGGAATTTTTACTGTTTTAAAAGTGACTGCCTACAAAAAAACTTAAAACTAATTTAAATTGGAGAACAGAAGAAATAAGCTGCGGAATTAAATTTGGACTGGGAATGAACAGTGGGTTATTTTACTTTTTAAATGCTATCTTTACGTATGGAATTTATGCAAGCCTTTTAAAACGAACGGATTAGGTTTCCTTCTTCTATTTTTTTTCTTTGACTATTCTCCGTAATATATGGACTAAAACTTTCCTCTTTCATTACTGTGTGTGGTTTTTTTGTAACTCATTTAACAATTGAAACTTTTTTTTAACTTGAAATACAAAGAGATAGAAAAAAGAAACAAAGAAGTGATAACATTATAATATTATAACACTGCTACTCGGAAGCTAGACTATTTGTGTATTGGAAATGAAACACTTTTTTCACTGATTACCCTGGCGTGGCACTTCAAGGACTTACAGCTTATTTATAGAGTGATAAGAAGAAGAAGAAAGGCACACAGACTGTTCCTTTGAAGTAGATTCTTGGCCAGAGAGGGGTGAAATGTTATTGTGATGCTTAATTCTGCAATACCAGGTGATAGCAGAGTCGATGAGAAGGAATGTGATAGAATCACAAAATTCCAAGACTTAAAAATCGAAATTCAACAACTATGGCACAAACCAGCAGTGGTAATTCCAGTGGTAATTGGCACACTGGGTGCTATTCCAAAAGCACTGGAATTACATTTAAAACAATTAAAAATTGACAAAATCACCATCAGTCAAATGCAAAAAGCCACACTGCTTGGATCTGCACGCATATTACGAAAATACGTTACGACGTCCTAGGCCCTGGGTGGGGCCCGACTAGTAATCAATGCCAAATCCAGCAAAACAACTGGCCGCTGTGATACAATTTTGTTGTTGCGATAATAATAATAAAAAAGAATCATGTTAGATTTAGTTAAGTCTTGATTACTAGGGGAAAAATGATATGATGCAGGATATAGTCAAATAAAGGAGAGATAATGATAATAACGTGTGTGTATGTGCGAGAGAGAGTGTGTGTACAATATAAGGAAATGAGATGTAAATTGTAAACAATGATTTGAAAAGGATAAAAAACCTTGTTATTAAACATTATGGATGTTTAGCTAGAATAGGATATAAGGATTTAGTGTCATTGGAGGATTTTAGAAATAGTAAATGAAATGCCAGTATGTGGTTATGTATTAAATCTTGATATATTTTATGATGAAGGACGTTTAAGCAACTATACTCAAATGAAAATGGAGATATGATGATGGTAACATGTATAAATATCTGAGTTAAAATACTTGAGTTAATATGAATTATGCTTCATAAAGTCTTTTGTAACCAAAAGTCTTTTGTAACCAACTGATACACAAAAGTCTTTTGTAACCAACTGATACACTTTCTACAGTATGTAAGAAAGGAAGATTGTATGTGTTGTTTGTTTTGAAAATAAAAAATAAAAAAACTTAATTTAAAAAAAGAATAAACTCAGATGACATTTACAGATAGAATTTCAATTCAAGTAAATTGGTTTGAAAACCAGTGTCATGACCAGTCTTGAACCATATCAATATGTTAAGTCAACATTTTGACAATTATATTTTAGTTTTCTCTTTCCTGCAAGAAACTCATAAAATCTTATACTGTCAGAATAACATCAATAATGTTGCTTCCTTCTCTGAATCTTAAAAATGATGTATTATTCTTGCTCTCATTCCAAACTTAGGATACCAAAATAATTCTCCATGAAAGTAACTATTTTCATTTAATAATAGTTCATTTTACATTGGATTTTATATTGCATTTATTCTAGCTCTACAGTTCATGTTCACGGATATATAAAATAGTCAATTTGAAGAATTCTAATGAAATGTACCAATAGGAAAGCTATTGCATGTGAGCAGGAATGTTTGTGTTGAATTATATGTACAAAAACCACCCTGAAAATTACATTTGGAGTATAACAAAAAAAATGTACCCACTACCACTACACGATTTCCATTAGTGAGAAGAAGTTGCCATTAAAAAAAAAAGTCTTATAGCTTGAAAAAATAAGTAATGGGTTTTTTAACAAACCTAATACATATTGGTAAGCTTTGCAAAAAAAAGTAGAAAAAGCATTTTATCATTAATAGCAAGTCTTTGGGCTCAAAAGTCAAATTAGTATTTACACATAATGGAACAACAGAAACACAGATTGGCTTGAAAAAGATCTCTGAAGAATTCCATGGTAAAAAATTTGACTTGCCAAGAAAACTTGACTCAATGTGCCCTTAGCTGCAGTCAAGATCAATTCAGGGAAGATTTTACTTCTTTAAATAAAGCTTAAACTTTTAAACCTGCCATATCAATGGACTTCTAAAGATCAATTTGGACAAACAAACAATTTCCCTTCTTTCTTTGAGAATATTATGTAACTATACAAGAAGCTATTTTTCCCGACATTGGAAACAATTTCTTCATGCTTAAAATTTAATATAACTGGTTTCAGTTATACCATAAATTACCATACAAATAGATTTCTTTCTCACCTTTTTCCTCACTACTCCCAAAAGGGGGAAATGCATATGAGAAGTTGGATAGCAGGGGGCAGTTTGGCTGAAAAATATGCAGGTAATTATAACCTAGGAACAAAAACTTCCAATTACCTTCCCACGTTCTCCCAAAAGAGAGGGATATGGAACGTGAAAACCTCACCATTTGATCTCATGATGATAGCAACAGTTTACTGTGATGCCTGAAGCAGTTTAACAGCCGTATGAATTTTGACATTAAGAATATGAAAATGTAATGCCAAACTAAGAATAACAGAACTTTAAATTGAAATGTACCAAACAACTGAAAGCCAAACATGTACAAATCTCAGTTTTGTTAATGTAATTACATTGGAGAGAGAGGTGGAAAATTGACATGTCACTGAATAGGCAAAGAGAAAAGGTAGAACATGAGATGCAGTTTTATAGTATCAAACATAAAGGCAACTCTAATTATACTGTAGAAGGAAAATTGAGAAAAATACATTGCCACCAATGGTAAAACACAAAAAAATAAAGACCACACAAATAGGAAATAAGTCTGTTACTAAGAATAAACTTTTAGAAACTTAATTAGGATTCAGAAATTGGAATTATACTTAAAACAATTCTATAAGCTGTAAAATTAGGGAACAGGTAAGTTTAAATTATTTTTACTTGTACAAACACAAAATATTTGTAAAAATATAGTTTTTCACTATAAAGAGTAATGTCTTACAAGCTGTGAGCAAATTATTTTTCACTACTTACTATGTTATTACCCTATTCTGCATTATTGGTATCCTACAACAATGGATCTATTCAGTTACTTGTTCCTGAAAGACAGTCTGTAGCACCAAATTTGTCAATTTTTTGCTTTCTTTTTGTAATATTCTTTTATCTGACTAACTGAAGTAAGCAATCTTCTTAGTTGCACAAAAGTTGCATCTTTACAGCCATAGTTTCCTCGTTATAGTTTTATCTGACACCATAAAAAGCAGACCATATTAGAGGAACAAAAAGGTATCAAAGAAACAGTAAGTCCAAATTGTATTTAAGTAGCCCCCAAATAGAAATTCACATTATTCTGAGTAAATAAACAGTAGTACTGATCCAAATAGATCTGCAAAGCTATAGGAATTTTATAGAGATATTAAATAATATGATGTCTAGAAAACCACTCCCAACATGGCATTTTATTTCTCCTTCTTTTTGTACTTAAAACATGTAACTAAAAGAATGCATGTATATATACAAAGACTGTAAGAACAAGGACATTCACAATTTTGAAATTAGACTGAGGCTCAAATTAGATCAAGGATTACATATAAATGTAGAAAACAAATTGTCCATTCATTTAAATTTAGTGTTGTTTATAGAAAGGCAGGACATAGAACAGGGCAATGATAGTCAGCTTCTGTATTAAATTGTAACTATGATATTCTTTAATTTAAATAATGGGTTTTAGATAGGTCAGATTCAATAGGAAATAAATGAAAAAGGTATAATAGTCATATGAAACATTTTGAATTAAAAACTTAGAACAATGCTGTCTCAATGAAGATAAATATTAGCACATCTACAGGAGCCAATACAATTCACCAAGAAAGTGGTCTCAATGAAGAATGCTAACTACAAATGTAAGGAAGAACTAAGACAAAGGCATCTATAAGGATTCATATAGCATATGAAATATATGCATAAAACCAGAAAAAAACAAACAAAAGGGGAAGTGAGCAAAAGTTAACAAGAGAGAAATCTAATCAAATGAGGTTACTTCAAATATGTCAAAAGCAAGAAGACTATTACTCTGAATGCTCTCTAGTTCTACAACCTTAATGAAATATATCCTAGAATTTTAAAGGAAGTGGCTGAAGAGCTGTTGAGGCTATTATCTTAGTAAAGTTTGGGAAAGCAAAGTGCTATAAGAGAGTAGAAGAGAATAAAGAGTGGAGAATGGTTTCCCACTTCAAGAAAGAAAATAAAATTAGTAATTATCGAGCCTAATAATACATGAGAAGGTGTCAACGCAGGTAAGAAAGCAGAATATTTGCAAGATTCTGTAAGATTGCTAAGAATTAGTATGGCTTTATAAAAATCATGTGAGCCAATTTTAGAAATGCTTGCGTTGTTCAAATTCAAATTCATGGAAACCATATAGATATGTGTAAAGTTTACCTCACTACTGAATGCTTTTAAAAATGCTTTATTTTTATATTAGGGCTCAGGTTCTAGCCAATTTTATCAGTTATACTTACAGCTGCTAAACATTTATATGAGTTATTACATAGCAACATGAACATAGTGGAAATATTGTACACAATATTATCCAATAAAGGCCTGCAGTTCAAATTGGAGCAAGCATAGTCAATCTCTGACATTACAAACTTTACTGATAATCATCTGAGTTTAATGCACTAAAATAACAAATGAAGTTATTTGCAATATCAGACAACATTGTCTTTAGCCAACACTAATCCAGTCAGTAGCCAAATATTATATTACAGCCATGTTCATAGAACATCAGAAAGAAACAGAAGTCATCAATGTGAGATGAAAATATCTCCCAAATTCTAGTGCTATATGCATGTTAGCATGCACATGATTTTTTTTTCTGAGAAGGTTCAGATGCTATGGCTATCAACCGCAATATTACAATAGGATATATAAATCAGTGCCTTCCATTATATATTTTTTTCAGTATGATGGACCACATTGACATCTCTTTGTTTCCTGTAGCATTAAGTTACATTCCTCACATTTCATTCCAATAGTACAGTTTGATCTACTTTCAATCAGTCAGTCAGTCATATCCTTAATTTTTTTAAAATAAATAATTCAAGGCAGTGAATGCACCCAGCACTCCTTTCTTCTCCTATTTTCTCAATAGCAACAATGGGATGGGATGGTTGAAAGTGTGACTGATCCAAAGTCACACAGTCAGCTTACATGCCTTAAGGCAGAAGTAAAATTCACAAATTCCTGGTTTCTAGCCTGGTGCCTTAACCAGAAGATCAAATTGGCTAAAATGTAATTAAAAGAGCAATATGAACATACCCAATCATTTGCTATTGTTATGTGTTTTTCAATCAGAATCTTTATTTTTACAAGATGTATAATTATTACATAATATACTATAATTAATAATCTTATAGAACTGAATTTGAACTTTTGATTATCCATCCTTGATAAATAATTTTGATTAAGCATTTTCTTTTTATTTCACTTTACAGTGGTAATTACTGATATGATTTTTGAGACATGTGGAAATAAATTTCTGGAAACAACAACTCTTTGTTGTTGATATGATGTGAAGAACATATTAAGAAGGTTATGTTAAAAAAATATGGAGGAAGCAGAATATAAGAGCAATTAATACAAATGAACAAGCATTGTTAACAAAATAAAAAACCCAGAATATACAAAGAAACTTAAAGAAAGCTTTGTTGGCAGCTAATTTCTTCAGGGCCATTTATTTGAGATTTTTCTTTTTACATTTGATGATTGCTAGGGCAACTGGTGTTAATGATAGCTCACAAGATGGAAATGTAACATGAAAAGCTACTTTCTGTTTTCAAAAATAAACACTGTCACTAAAATTTTTCTTCTTTATTCACATTTCACTCTGCTTGCCTAAAAGATGTGAAAAATAGAAATGAATATAGCAGTAGGTGGTGCACATTATATCCATTAGAAGCCATAAGAAGAAAAAAGCAATCTTTGCTACACCATGAGCTTGCTAATAAACACATACTATGCCCAATACCAATTCAACTAAGTATTTTTCTCTTGCTTCATGAAAACAAATTTATTTTCTTTCTTGTTCTAAACATACATGATGTAGTTTGAAACAATCTATCAAAACCATTAAGAGGAACTTTCTTATCTCCAACTTGTTTTTTCTCCATACTTGCATACCTAATAAATAAAGAAGCCATTTCCATAAATAAAACAGGGCACTATCTAGCTACAGCATACATCACTTTTTAATTTTTAGAAAATAAATTATTTTAGTTTCATGTTAAATTTAATGTAAAAACATCTTTATACTAGTGTACAAAACCTTTGTTCTCTGACACATTTAAATCACTTTTACCTTGCCCAGAAACATCAGTGTTATCAAGATTGTATCTAGTAATGGTTGTATAAGATAAATTTGGGGAAAACACTGAAGTCTGATGAGGATGAAATCTATTTTCATGGAATTTGGTGGAACCCAAAATTTGATTGAATCCAAAAGTGTACTTGCTATATCAAATACACTTGTTTTTACATAACCTACATTATCTCATTGCAAATATCAGGGTGGTTTTTATAAGCATTTTCTTAAGAATAATCACAGGGAAAACTGAAATTATACTAATTCCTACATTTGGTTTTGCTTTCCATATCACCATGAACAATAACTTTATTCAAACTTTATATTCATAACACTCTATTTCCAACTTCTTGAGAGATAAATTGCTTTGAATTAGAAGAAACCTATGTTTTTAAACTTTTATTTTATGTTCCATACAATGATTAGATGTGAAATACAAGAATAATTATAATGATAATCAAGTTTTAAATCCAACTCATAGGTTCACTAAATATATTATCGCATGAAACATAATAGATTAAAATGAGGATGACAGGACATATTAAAGAACAAACTATTTCCCACCCCTTTCATGTTTTGTATTCCTATTTAAATTAAGCTAATATTTCAGACTTGTTTTTACTAGGAGCCAAACAAAAATGATGACATGTAATTAATTATACACAGGAGCAATACAACTGATGAAAATTTTCTAGCAGGCTTTATTACCATCCATCAAATCTTATTGATCCATATCATTGAATGCATTTTCAAGTTAAACTTCTAGTAAAAGCATTGGTATTTTCTTCCTCCTAACTAAGACTATGTTTGAATTGTTTTGGTAATAAGAAAAACCATTTCATACAGAAGAAGTACACTGTTTATATTTTCTGTTTTTAACAGTTTTCAAAATGTTCCCTATCAAAGCTAGTGAAGGCATGATTATTTCTTTTATTTAATTTTTGCAAACAGACAACAAGAAAGGGCTATATTTCGGCTTCTTCATACCTCACAGCAGTATACCAAGTATTTTTAAAAGTATCCTGAGACCACGTTTTGTACATCAGAGATGGGTAAGAATTATAAAAAAATTATCTTTATCACATTGTATACATGAGTCAGAAATATCCTTTTTCTGACTCTGCTACTAATATTTCTGATTTCATAAAATAGAGAAAAAAAATTCAAAAAAGCTTTTCTGACATAAGGAGTAATGATTTTTCTAAGCTTGTATGTATTTCTTGCTTCAAATGATGATCATCTCAAATTAAATATAATGCACAGAAATCAGTGGAGGAGAATATTTGTAGCTCAGGTTTGAAATGAGGTATCCTTGTTTTCTTGTAGATGTTTCATTACACAAACTAGGTAACATCATCAGCACTAATGATGATATCGACTTTGGGTACTGAAAAGTCTGTAAGAAAGCAACCCTACTTAGAGAGCACCAAGGACCCCACAGATTGAAGTCTCACATCGCTGGATATTAACTTAAACAGAGTACATCTTGATAGAGAATATTAATATATTTAGCTGAGAATAATGAGAAGAGCATACTTTCTTACTGATTCATGGTCAATTGATCTGTTCTAAATCCTACATTTCCAGAGAGACACAAACAAGAATTTATAAACCTCAAGAATGTCTCAGAGAAAAATAGTTCATATATTGTAGAGGCAGGGATGGGTCCCGGCAGGCACTACTGCCGGTTCGCTTGTGTGCATGCTCTGCATGTGCACTTGATGCCCACTGCGTGCATATGCACAGTGCGATTAAAATTGTTCTGCGTGTGCGTAAAACCAAAAAGCAAGATAGTGGCACTTATGGTGCCGCCCAGAGAACCGTTTGGAAGCATGACAGGCCTGGGTCGCTGTCAGTTTCAGAGACCAGGCTGCCAAACCACTACCAGTTCAGCCAAACTGGGCCAAACTGGTAGGAACTGTGTTCAGGTCACTTAAGAGAACCCATAGAATGATCTCACTTCAACATTAAATCAATTTGACACAGGTTGCTAGAATAGCTATTTAAGCATTTTAATGCAATAAATAATTTCCAGGTATTTATTGCAATGTATTTTGTTTTGATATTTCATTAAATATTAATTTTATTTATTAAATATATTAAAACATTTTCTTTTAAAAACATATTTATTTTTCTGTTGCAACAAACAGCATTAATTGTATACGTACAGAGATCAAGAAGGTATTATATATTTATTTATGGAAAAAAGAAAATACTGCAATTGTAAAATACTAAGATTTTTTTAATAGTTATGGGGATAATATCTTCTATGGACTTTTCTTCTGCCATTCCCTTTTCTATAGCTGTGCCAGATGCTGTTATTTAAGTACAGATTATGATGACTTGAACTTCTATTTGTTTTCTATTCCATTCTGTGCAACAGTATCTCAGTTTTCCAGCTTAATTACAACTTAAGAAGGGAAGGTTCTCAGATTGATTGTTCTAGGTTTCAATCTAAAACTTTATATCAGCTCTCTTTTTGGTCTAATGTCAGTTTTACTTTTGGCCATTATTCAAATACACAGGAACAACAATTTATAACATGTTAAAAAATGCCAATTATAAATACAATTTAAGAACTGAGTCATATTGCTAGAATTCTTCTAATTTCTAAAATTGGTCTTTAGAACCTTGAAGAGATCACATAACTAAATTCTGAATGCCAAGCAAAGCGAAGTCTGATTATTTAGGCGCGAAAGCGAATAATATATTGTATAATTCATTCCCCTCCCCTTGGCATCCCATGTACAGTCCAATCATAATTCTCCCAAGTGTCAGGTGTGAGATAACTTCGAAAGGCATCACTAGGATGGAATGCTGGTGCTGTTGACTTTGGCGGGAAACACTCCTCCTCCACATGCGCAGTAAGGTGGACAGTTCAAACTCCAGAATCTTCCTCCAGCACAACAATCAGTCCCCTTCCAAATACCATGCCCCCCTCCCCGTTTCAATGGCAGCCGAAGCAGCAGCAAAGCGGAGGCTGACAGTATTGCTTATTTGTTTTAATCCTTTTATTATAATTTCCTCATTTGTGACTTCTGGCTCTTTACTGGCTTCTGTGTGTGTAACCCAACTGCAGGTAAAAACTGTTGCAGCTGACAGATTAGTAAGATTAGATCAAAAGACAGATTAGATAAAGTATGGTAATTTGGTTACTAGGCAACAGATTGTTCAATATTGGAAATTCCCTATCCACGTGATAATTTACTTGATAAATGATCAAGTTATAGATATGACAGTCCCATGGCTTCTCATTTAAAGGGTCTTATATTTAACTTCACCATTAATAAAAATTAAAGATTTGGGTATTTTTAAAGAAGAGAAACAAAGGTTAATTTCAGAATAATTTTTTTCACAGTAAAAGAAATTGGCTGCTTAAAGAAGGGACAGATGCAGAATCAAGGATAATTATAACTAAGAAAGTTCAGTTCAACTCATATTACATATGGATTTAGTTACCTATCTGCTAGGAAATGAATATCACAGCTATTCATTCTTCTATCATGTCCTCTCAGATCATTTTTAAATTAGTAAATAAAGGCAATGGAACAAGGTGGATTAATCTAAATATGAAGTATTTGAAGTACATCAAGACACTTTTACTGTCCAAATGAGAATAATTAATTAACTGTGCATCATTTAGCTACATTTTGAAAGATAAAATGTTTACCTAAATTTATAAGAATCTGAGTCTCTAAAAGATAATTATGCATGGGAAATTAATTCCCCTTGGTGTAGAATCAATGTAATACATGTGTTTAGTGCTGATGCCTGTGTATTCTGTTTTAAAACTAAAATGGCACTCATTTAAGCAGAAGCATAAGAATATTTCATTTTATAAATTAATTCTAAATTGATACTAAGAAAGAATTTCCAGAATGTTAGAAATGGGTAACGTATGTCTGAATACCTGCAAAGCCAACACCAGATTCATATCACTGGCACTAGCCCCCTTTTTAAATGAATAAATGGTCAGCAAAAATTTTATGTTATCGATGAAATCGCTCTGAGAATTACCCAGATAGTTTGTCATATTAAGACTATATTAATATAACAGTTTCATCATAATGAACTTATCTAATGTTATTAAATTACCAACTTAAGATTTTGTGACATAGATATATTGATACATGTTAAAAACCTCTAGCAATTATTGTGGCTATCATGCCAAATGCAATGTTACTGTGATCCAGTGAAACTATTTTAAACTATCTATAATCCAACCAAATCATGTTAACCACTCAATGATAAAGAATCATAAAATATTAAATATGTTTCTTACAATATTAGGATGATTTCAGTTCCACACTATGTGTTTTCATTTACATTAAACACCCCAGGAAATGTTCAAAAAGAATTGAACTTAAGCATAGAGTTTAAGCTTTATTATGCTATAACCACAGGTTTGCTCCATTATTTTTCTCTTTTGATTTATTATTACTAAGTTTGTTCACATGGAGTAGGGGTTAAAGATATTGATTTGATATTGTATTAATGAATATTAAATAGAGAAATGTAGTTAATAAAAGTTATCCATTCTCTCCAAGAAGTGCAAGGGACTTTTTTACGTAAAATTTGCCCTAAGCCTGAGAACTATAGGTTTCTATTCCATCAACTTCATTTGTATCACACCATGCATGAAAGAACTTAGCCTTCTTCCAAAGCACCAGTAAAATGCTATACTCCAACCGCAAGGAAGGCTGTACTACCAAGGCCTTTGAGGCTGAGGCAAACAGAAATTAAGAGGATCACAAAAGTATTGACCTACACATTTGATCATTTTTGATTCCTTACAAACAAAGAATGGGAAGAGAATTGATCCAGACTTTAATATGTTTTGGCATTATGTATTATTTCATGTCAGAAAGAAAGCAGACTTTTGTATTATATATTTTGAAGCATAATTTTGAAAATATAACAGTTGAACATACGGAACTTTTCCTAGATATTTAAGATAAACAATTCTTGAAGTAGAACTTTAATATATGCAACATCCTTTTACATCACAGCAACAAAATAGTTTTATATAAAGAAAAGCTACAGAGGAGCCCATTTACAGTGAAAAGTTATCACCTCACAAATAGTAACAAAATTAAATTTAATGTATGAGCTATTCATAAATATTAGATTTAAATTAAGATTTTATCATTTATACTCACAGTTGACACTGGTCTCCTTTGATTCCTTTGGTTGTGCAGAAGCATTTTCCTGTTTGCATGTGACAAATATTTGCATGACCACTGCATGTGCAAGCTATAAAATCAGAAAGGATTTAATGATTAATATTACATTTTTAATACAATACATTCTATATCAAGACTATATATCCATAAATGTATATTTTTGACTGTGCAGCGTTACAAGATTGTGATTTGTGACCTTCCCACAAGCAATAACAATGGGGAAACTGAAACTGAAAGGAAATTGAAAGTCACATTCACATGTCCTCGCTTAAGGACCCATGTGAATTGAATTGAATTGAATTTATTATATTTCTATGCCGCCCTTTTCCCAGAAGGGACTCAGGGCGGCTCACAACCCAAGTCAGGGGGGGGGGGGATAGGGGATACAAAAGGGGAAAAAAAGACATAGACAAACAACACCACAATTTTAAAAACAACTCAACAGACACACCATTCGAGCGGGGACAGGAACTCATCAGCCCCAGGCCTGTTGGAACAGCCAGGTTTTAAGGGCTTTGCAGAAAGCCTGGAGGGTGGTGAGGGTCCGAATCCCCACGGGGAGCTCGTTCCAGAGGGCCGGAGCAGCCACAGAGAAGGCCCTCCTCCAGGTGGTCGCCAGTCGGCATTGGCCAGTGGATGGAATTCGGAGGAGGCCTAATCTGTGGGATCTAATCGGTCTATTGGAGGTAATTGGTAATGTGGTCCTTGTTTAATGACAGCAACCAGTACACTGTCACATGACATCATACATTACAGCTGCAGTGCTTACCGATGGAAATTCCAGTCCAATTACCACCATTATATTTGTTGTCCAGTTATTAAGTCGTGTTTTACTCTTCATGATGGAATGACAAAAGCCTTTGTATAATAATGATAACTGGGCTGGAATTTCCATCACCAAGCATTGCAGCTGTAATGTTTGATGTCATGTGAAAGCACCATTTAGGGATAGCAGATACTGGTTGCTGTCAAGTCATTAAACAAGGACATCATAATTTAAATGCCACCTTACAATTTTTAGAATAAGTTATTTTCCTTCCATACCAACACTTATATCTCTGGTGTCCTTTGAAAGAGAGAAAATAACCTTTTTCCTGAACAGATTTGAAACTGGCAAATGTCAACTAACAATATCCTGATCATTTCCTATTTCATCACCAGGCCAAGCACACCCAAGAAAACTGCCCACAACAGTAATGTTTCATAGCAACTTCAAGCCACCTCCTATTAATAGTGCCAAGCTTAGAAAATAAAGGTTGCAGTTAGGAAAAGGCCAGAATAGCTTAAGGTATTTTATGACTTAATTCACAGCAACAGATGTATGCTATTCACTAATCCCAATTCTTCATGCAACTACATTTTAAAACTGACAATGTTATTTATCTTTATCAATGTTATTATAAGGAATAAATTATAAGTATTCAAGGATGCACCCCTTTTCTCTAAAGTAACACTATTACAGCTACTCATCCAAAACTCTGAAGTATTTTCTGTAAAATGTACTTGAATTTTCATCCAACTTTGTTAACAAGATATATAGTACAAAAAGTTGTAATTTAAACTTAAAGCTTAATGTTTGTCATTTTAACTACAATTAATATATATTAAATGAATTAAGCGGTGCAGACATTAATTAATTATGCCCTTTTCAAAACAAGGAGATAGGATGGGAAAGGATATAAATCACTGCAATAACTGCAAAAGAGGCAAAGCATCAAGGATTTAACTGAGAATTTGACTTCTTTTAGCTAAAAAAACTCATTGCTTATACTAGAATTAATGTTCTACTGTCATTCGCGAGCAGGAAAGTCATGCCTCTTTAGCACAAATAATTCACTTTTCAACTCTTCTCTCTACTGCCTGCCTGTTGTACCATAGCCTCTTATTATTCTCAAGGCTGATGGGATATGCTGGTAGAGTATACAGAAAAATAATGGAAAACTCATTCTGTGAAGGAAGTATTCAGTAGATGTAGGGCAGATGTATAATAAATGTAATACCCAAGAGCATTAGCTCATTCACAATACAATAGTAGATGTGCTTTAAAGAAAAATCCATGACATAGAAATTTAACAATAATGCTAGAATTTTTTTCTTAAAAGTCTGAGTTGTATCATAATGAACAACACCATTTAATCAGAACAAGATAATTGAAAAAAAAAAAAGAATGCACGTGATGTCATCTTTCATTTGTAGTCTTAAAGTTGGGATTCCTCTTATTTTATTGGCTATCTAATCAAAAGAACCTTACCAGCAACTCAACTGAGAAGCAATAAAATGCTGAAATACAATTGATAAATGAACAATACAAAGGGCCAATCAAGGATTACATAATTAAATATATATTTGCTCTTTGCTGAAATTATTCTGAAATATATTGTTCTGAATAGCTAGGAAGCAAACTGAACACAAAAAAATAATAATTTACTATTTATTTTCTCAAAGATGATAAATTAGTGTTTTAAATATCAACAAATAATAATTATAAACAGTAGCTTTTACAGGAAACTATGTTAATGGTTTGGCTATTTAAGATCAGAGATCAAAACTGTTATATGATACAAAAATACATAAACATAAATAAAACATAACCTAATTATGTTTGTAGACAAGTCAATACCTATAAATTACGATGAATTCAATGACAGTTCTAAAATAGGTTCAAGTTCTCATTACAAAAAACGCCACTAAACAAAAAATAAGCAATTTTCTTAGATTTTTCATCACAGCAGTCTACTATCAGTAGTTATCTCTTTTCCTCATCTGGCTGGTCCAGGCAGCCTGTTGCCAGATGAGTGTTAATGTTGAATGCTAAGAGAAGTACAGTATATAGAATTATGCAACAAAATGTAGAGAACTAGTTTTCTTGAATCAATAGAGACAAAAGAAAACTTGCAGAGATGTTCTTAAATCTGTCTTCCAAAACTATAGATGGCATTGCACTGAAGGCAGCACACAAGAAACTATTCTGTAGGGGCACACCAAATATTAATAAAGGCATATTAATATTCCCAAATATTAATAAAGGCATAAAATCAAAGGCCTTGGCATAGACTGTATAGTAGGGGTCTCCAACCTTCGCAACTTTAAGCCTAGCGGACTTCAAAGCTGGCTGGGGAATTCTGAGAGTTGAAGTCCGCCAGGCTTAAAGTTTCCAAGGTTGGAGGCCCCTGGTCTGTAGAACTATAGGAGATACTATTTAATCCCTCCATAGATATCATATAATTTTTATCTCTAGAGATATAAACTTGTTGAAACAGAGGTGAAATGAAAATTTAAATCTGTACTTATGCTTTGGTTTTTCTGAAGAAAAAATGAACTTGTCCTTGAGAATTAATGTTTGTGAGAGTCTTTCATACAGTTTACTTTTAATCAATATTTTAGCTGGCAGGTTTTCACACATATCTCGAAGGAACTGAGAGCAGTTTGTAAATGTAAAAGTGCCTTTGGACTACACTAAGTCAATGCAAAGCATTACATTGATCAATTTATTTTGGACCACTTTTAATACTCTCAAGTTCTTCTACCAGCAAAATTATGCATGCAAAGCATTTTCTCTAATACCTGAAAGACTTTTACAGCTGCTGGCAAAACTATCACTGAGAAATAGAGCTATAGGTTTCTATATCTGTGCACTCTTATTTAAATTTTCCAAGTTAAGATTAGTTGAAGAGTAAATAGCCTAAGAATTTAAAATCCTCTGGTTTTTCAGTTATATTATTTATCTTCCAATTATGCAATTTCTTTTGCTAATTTTAAATTTATCAGTTTGCTAATAAAATCAACAAATCTTATAAAGTGTACTCAAAAATAAACTCAATTTATTTAAATAAAGTTTATTCTCAAATGCACATACAGAATTGCAAATCTACAAAATCTTATAGGGTAAATAGGTCTCTATTTTTTCCAAAATATTTCACCATCAGCAATTATTCATTCAATAAATGAATTCAAAATAAATTAGAAATAAAACAGCAACTATGTGATACACTGATTGCATCCATTCATCACAAATGCTTATCCTATTTTAAAATAATATATAATAACTACTTATGTTATGTTATACTGGATGTTTTAACTGTTATTTAGTAAGATGTCATGAGGCAGTTTTAATTTAGTAGGCAAATATAATAACACACAAGGAAGTAAGTCTAGGGATGACATCACCAGGCTCTTGTCTGTCAAATTAATAATGTACAAAACCTTCCTGTTTTCATGAATATTTTTGCATGAATTTGTAACCTACATTATTAGAATTCCCTCCAATGTAGAAACTAAGTCAGTTCAAGAAACCACTTTTCTACCCAAATAGGATCATGACAGTTTTTGGTTTTCATTTAAATTAGAATTACCTTCTAATTTCCTAGCCTCCTGGTTAAATATGCTTTGTTTCCCTTTTTGGCAACTTGACTACATGGATATTTCAATAGCATCCTCTACAATATTCATTAAAGATATTAAAGACATCTTATTTTATTTTTAGTTAATTTAATAAAAACAGTTGAATAAAAGGACACTTTGGATAATTTAATCAGTTATATTATCTATAGTTATTCTATCCCTGCTCAACAACTAGAGGACGTTATTGGTGGATAGAGAAACATATTTCCCCTTCTCAAATTTTTCCAAAAATAATTGCATTAGCTGATGAACTATGGTTACCTTTGTCATTTTCATTCTTTTTTAAAGTGTAGCTATAGCCCTTGTCTCTGTATACTTTAAGCAAAAAAAAAATGAACCTATATTTTTGACAAGGTTATATATTAAAAATTTATATTCTAATAAAATGATATGAAAGTAAACTGTCATACTTACTAGTGAATCTGTTTCTATAGACAGTTCACAGACAGTTTTTATAGATTACGCTAAACACAATTGAAACCATTGAATTTTCAGTGACATAATCACATTATTTAGGACCGGGACAGTGAACCTATGGCACGCATGCCAGAGGTGGCACGCGGAGCCATTTGTCAGGGCATGTGAGGCGTTGCCCTGTCATTGTGAACTCAGTTGGCATGCACGTGCTGGCCAACTGAGTTCACCCTTTTTTAAAGCCATTTTTGCCCTCCCCAGGTGCCAGAGGCTTTATAGGAGCCTGGGGAGGGCAAAAAGAGCCCCCCAACTCCCCGGAGGCCCTCCGGATGCTCCATGAGCTTCTCTGAAACCTCCGTAGCACAAAAACCCGGCCCTATGGGCAAACCAGAAGTTCGGGAATGAACTTCCAGTTTCCTCGGAGGGTCTTTTTAAATGATCCGGAGGCTTCAGCCTCCAGCGCACTCAAAACGACCCTCCGAGCAAACCATTCATAGGGTATATTTTGCCCTGAAGCCTCCAGAGGGCCTCCGGGGGGGAGGGGAGGCTTTTTTCGTCCTATAAAGCCTCTGGAGCCTGGGGAGGGAGGAAAAAGGATGCAAAAAATGGGGGGGTCACACCTGTAGTGCACCCACGCACACTGGGGGGTCGTGCATTGCATTATGGGTGCGGCACGCCCGCACATGACTCCCCTGTGCTCTCCCACTTATGGCACGCGAGCCAAAAAAGGTTCGCCATCGCTGCTTTAGGATATCCTCAGGATTGATAATGTATCTTCTTTATATTTGAGGGATAAATACTTATCTTTCAGTCAGTTTAATAAAGCATAAGGTTCTGTATAGAACTCAAAATAAAAATGTCATATTAGGGGAAAATATTTATGTCAATGTTCCTCTTTAAGCTAAAATGAAGATAACAGAATGTGACATGATTCAAAACATGTATGAACATGAGAGAAAAGTTAAAATAGGTAAAGTTACCTAAATAAAGTAGTACCACCCAAAAGAACTTTCCTTATTACCTATAGTCTTCATCAGAGCATTGAAACATCATCCTATTTTCAAATATTTATTTAAATCAACTGTGCCCATTTAAATATTGGATACATCCATTACACTGGAATTTTGCAAACTTTTCAACATTACCTGTGCACTGTCCTCCATTTGTTGGATCTCCATAATAACCTGGCATGCATGTTTCACACTGTTTTCCTGTAGTTAGATTTTTGCATTGGTCACATACATTGCCATTAATGCATGTGCTATGTCCATTACATTGGCAAGCTGCAATTAAAACAAAATAATTATATTTGGGGAAAGACAAAGAAAAGGAATAGTCATTCTTAAAAAGTACAGAACATTGTGATTAGCATCAACAAATGAATTTAGTAAACTGACTAAATATAAATTTAGAGTAGTTGATGGAGAAAAATATAGAAATATAAAGAATATACCTTGCATATATTACTTGCCCATATGCAATCTAGAGCCGAGGTGGCACAGTGGTTAGAGTGCAGTACTGCAGGCCACTTCAGCTAACTGCTAACTGCAGTTCGGCGGTTCAAATCACAGCGGCTCAGGGTTGACTCAGCCTTCCATCCTTCCGAGGTGGGTAAAATGAGGACCCGGATTGTTGGGGGCAATATGCTGACTCTGTAAACTGCTTAGAGAGGGCTGAAAGCCCTATGAAGCGGTATATAAGTCGAACTGCTATTGCTATTGCTTTTTTTTTTTATTAGGAACCTTGGATTCTGTTCCTTTGCTGCAGAGATGGCAATGCATAGAAAAATACATATTGCAATCCAGTTACAGAGAAAAGACTTAACGGAACAGCTATGCTATAAAAGAGCATAGCTCTTGGCCATGTAACACCTTCAGATCAAGAGCTGGCCTTTGTACTACAAATATCCGCAGGAACTAGCAGCATATATTAAGGAAGAGAGTAAAGGAGGCTGATAGAAAGAGGCAATTGCCAAACAAACCATGGAAAATCAGTCCATTTCTTCCTACAGTAGCAGCAGATTCCTTTATGAGGATAGTGAGAAAACTAATATAATTGGCCATTCACGGAAACAACTAAAACATCCATTCGTCTAACTCTTTGCCTACGGTCATTGTCTAGTGAAATCCATACTAGATCAAACATACAAATCTCATCGACAAGTACTTATTAACTAGCTACCTGGTCCTGCTAATCTTATTCAAAAACAAACAATACCAATGTTTCTTATCCTAGGAAAAAAAATTACCATATTTTCCAGACTATAAGACACACCGGAGTATAAGACTCATCAAGATTTGAAGAGGTAAACAAGAAAAAACAGTTTTTGCCCAACCTGGCCTCTAGTAGCATTCTTCAGGCTTCCCAAACCCTCTATGTGCCCCATTTTTTTCGCAGAAATGGGGCACGCAGACAGTATGGGAGGCCTGCAGGGTGCTCCTGGGAGCCGGGGAAGCCAAAAATGCAATGTGGGAGAGTTGGGAGGCAAAAAATGGGCCCGTTTTTTACAAAGCAGCCTGCACAGAGGGTTTAGGAGGCCTACACTCCTCTGGAGGGCTGGGGAGGGCCCATTTTTTGCCTCTGAAACCTCCCACACATCACATTTTCTGCCCAGCCCATAGGAGCACTCTGCAGGCCTCCCAAACCCTCTATGCCCATTTTGGTGAAAAACAAGCCTGTTTTTGGCAAAAACAGGAGATGTGGGACAGGGTTTCCGAAGGCCAAAAATGGCTGTATTTGGTGTATAAGACCCTCCAACATTTCCACCCTCTTTTAGGATGGAAAAAAGTGCAGCTTATACTCTGAAAAGTATGGTATATACCAAAAGTCAACTTTCACCTCTTAGCCTCTCTGGTCTGACCATTCTTGAGTGCCCTTACTACTAATTACCCTGTTGCTAACTTGCATGGATCATTATTCCTTGCTATCCACAATGACCTGAACTAGAATAAAGCAAAATGCTATAATACCAAGCTTGTGCTGATAAAAAAAAAACAACTAAAGAATGCTTGCACTTCTGAATCATGGCAGTTCCTTCAAACAATCTCAATTCTTAGTCACTGTCTTTTCATCTCTCTGTCATTTTAAGAGATCATTTTTAATTTTTCAAACTGTAAGAGAAACTAGAGAGAAGCATTTCTATGGAGCCTAAAAAAAATCAATCGATCAATACATACACACACACATATAGCAATAGCAATAGCAAAAGCACTTAAGACTTATATAGTGCTTCACAGTGCTTTACTGCCCTCTCTAAGAGATTTACAATATTGACCCAAACAATATGGGTTCTCATTTTACTGACCTTGGAAGGATGGAAGGCTGAGTTTGCCTACGCTTTGCTTTTAATATATTTCAATACCAATTTATTAAGTTTCTGATTATGGCTATATTACTGATAGCTATATATTTTGGGGAATGTGTTATTAGGGAACACTACGTACTAAGACTGTGCAAACTATAGAAAAAAAGGTGCTCTGAAATCAATAAGAATATATAGACAACTAGTTTTTAAATGATTTATGCAGCAACACAACATGAGCTATTATATAAATGCCAATTATTATGATAATAGAAGTAAACATTATTTATAATGTGTGTCATTAGTAAAATACTAAGTATTTTAAAATACAAGTATATTTTGACATTTAGCCACTGGGTAAAAGAGATGCACTGATGAGTTTTAGTAAGTACTGCAATTTTGTATATAACTTATATGCAATGATCTATCTTAGAGTTAAGTATATAATATATGAACCACAAAATCCTTCTTATAGAAGTATGACAAGAAATAAAACCTTAGGCATGATACTAAGGAATTAATAAATTAGCTTTGATCCAGTTGAATGATTTATATTAATTAAGAAAATCAAATAAATGTTTTCTAAACACACGTGTGGAGAGCTGTTCCAAATCACTGAATTGACGAGGAAGCACTTGATTTGATGACAAGAGTTGGCTTTCTGTTTTAAGTTGAAAATGTAACTATTGATTTCAAATGCTTCTCAATTCATTGAAAATGTACATCTGTGCATCTAGATCTATGCAAATAAGGATATAATTAATTCCTTGTGGTTTCCACTAATTTTTCAACTCAATGAATTAAGTGAATTTAATTTAAACTGATATGTTCAAGCACTAGATACACTAATAATCAAACTATGAGATGTATGTTTTGGGAGTTATTACATGATGTTTGATTTTATGGCATTAATTAAGTTAATGCCAGCACAATCAGCAACGCCCACACAGCATATTTAAATATTCTTTTCTTTCCAGTCAAATATTTGGAAAATTCAAAATAATAATCCCATTGAACATATAATTGTGGTAACATGATCTTTTTCCTGCTTTTGTCACACAGATGTTCCAGTTTCAACTGGAAAGATCTTCTACCTAATATTTATCAGTATTTCTTTAAATACTAATTGTGGTAACATGAACTTTTTCCTGCTTTGGTCACACAGATGTTCCAGTTTCAATTGGAAAGAACTTCTACCTAATATTTATCAGTATTTCTTTAAATACTGATTGTTTGTTTTTCAGTGGTTATATTTTACTACATTCCTATTATGTACAGTTGAAATAAGTAAATTCAATAAGTAATGTTTATTATACTTTATGGTTCACCTATAAAACAAATAATATTTCAATGATAGCATAATAAAAAGAGGTTAATTTAATTAGTCTCATTGGTTTTATATGAGCAGATGTTACATTCTTTTCTTCAACACGGAGGACAGCTAAATTGTTTTGATTCTATATTTATTTGTTTCTTTTTATTGAATAACTTCCTATAATTCTAATTAACTAAAGATTGCATTGTAATTTATTTAATGATCACAATTTGAGAGCAGGTAACTATGGAGTTATTAGTCTTTCTGTTTATTTAGCATTGAGTTCATTATCAATTGAACAAAGTTAAATTAAACTAATTAATCAACAACGTATAATTTTAAAAGCATTGCTGGTAACCATTCATATAAGCCTAGCAATTTACACGAAGACTGATTTTCTTGAAACATGTTTACTTTTGTCCTGATTGTTAATCCCTTTGACACTAATCCTTTATGTGCTGGTGAGGTATTTAAAAAAATGTTGTTAGGTAACTAAAAATCATGCACTATTACAATCATAAGAATAGCCAAATTTGAATAGATTTTTTTTTAACAGCAAGAAGTATTGTACTGCTGTCATCCTAAGAGTGGGGCTGATACAAGCATTCTTCCAAAAATAAGAATAGTTTCTTATGGCAAGAACAACTGCCTATTTTTTTTTTTTGGTTAACAGTCAATAGTATTGTTATTTAATAAGACACTGTAAATAATAGATGATGCTGTATGTTCTATATAATTTTGTATAGCTCTCTAAGGCTATAATAGTTATTACTGGACCACATTTGTTTCTGTCGGCCCTTGGAAACATTAGGGATATGTATTTTTATTGGTGGAATTAAAGCATGGATAATTATCATTATAATTTTTATTTATGTTAAGGACCACAATCATGTTTGGACTAAGAAACAGTTAGGCAGAGCCAAATGGAAAGGTTGATAAGACCACTATTTCATTCTCTTTCTGAAATATCTCCTCTCTTGCTCTTTCCGACACACTATTTCTGCTACCTTTTCCATGAAACATATTAGGTGAGGCTGATCTTACTTGAAGTCTGAATTATTTTCTTGTAGAGTGTTTTTCATGTAACATTGAGGCCCACATATGGTCCTAAGTCTGTAGGATACCTGCCTGTTTTAAAGGGCAATTTCATTCACTTTTTTAAAAAAAAGTATTGTGGTCAATTGATTTATATTATATGAGGTTACATTGAAAGGAAACTAAATGGTTTTTAAGAAGAGTATATATTATCTTAAAAGTAAATAAACTGAATTAAATGTTCACTGTTCATACTGTCCAAGATGCTACAGTGAAATTGAATTGCAAGCAAATGCTTACTCTCTTAAAAGCTCAGCTAAATGTGATATTTGTTACAAATCAGAACACCAAAAATCTATTCCTCTTCATTCTGTAAAACTGCCAGATGATCTCTAGAATGACTAGATTAACATGGTGGGACATTTTGAAGTTCCGCAGAATGTTTAGCCTCCAAAAATGGTCTGATTTATATAAGTTTGGCTCCTACTATAAATTTATCAAGATATAAAGTTCTAAAATCTCTATGTATATGTCTTACTAGCCTAGTATTCAAAGAAAACTCCAGACAGAATATTATGGCTAGCTTTAGTCATGAAAAAAAATCTGTTTTTAAAACATTTTTACACTATTTCTGTCTTGAATCAAAACAACACTTGAAGAGAAGTATCCAAAAAGATAACTTTTTGACTCATTTTTCATAACATTACATAATAGCATACATGTTCAGTATGATTTAACAAAATTGATATTTGACATAGTTTTTAAAAGTAGATAACAAGAATAACTGAGGAAAATTTTATGGATCAAGATCTATATTTGAAAAACTTTTAAAATATACTAATAAACTAACCAACAAAACATTCATTTTTCCCATATCCCAATCCAAAATTTATCCCATTTTTGTAAGCAAACAATTAATCTGTCATAATTTCACTGATAAAAGCGCTAACAATAATAACAAATTCATCATACCTGGGCATTGGATAAAAGACCACTCATAATTTTTTTCTTTAGCACAAAGATTATTGTCAATAACTATTTCAGTAGAATGAGTCCCACTAAACTTCACGGGCCCCCTTGCCGAACCTTCTACACAATGGCCTTTGCCTGTATTACTGGGATCATTGCACCATCCACATCCTGGATGTTCCAGGCACTGACTGCAAGTCCTCAACCCCGAACAGTTTTGAGCTGTAAATACACAGGATAAAAAAAAATCAGTAAAAGTTGAGTTTGCATAAGAGCTATGGAATAATCCAAATAGATACACTAAGAATGCAACTTAGATAAAGGAGTTCAGTTATAGAGAATTGAAACTTATTGTCATATCTAATATGGCCTGATAAAATTTCCCACCAAACTCTGCCCTATTGTTAGCGTGCATTTAAATCAATTTTCAGATGAAAATCAAAGCACTCTTAAAGTTTCAAAATATTTGTGTTAATAATATTGGCTGATTGTTATACAACATTAGTTCTGTGAAGAAGAGTTTTTGAATTAATTCACTGGTGGTCACACGAATTTTGATGCTGGACTTTATACTTATGAATTAAACAACTTGCTTTGATTTTTATTACTTCGGGATTTTATTTTCTTCAGATAAATGCACCTGATGCTTAAAATATAAGGACACCAAGTAAAATAAAAGCCTAATATTTTGACAAGCCTAATAGATGATCAGATAATCAATACAAAACTACTGGAAACTGATACAATTATATCCTTAAAAGAAAACTGTTCACACTCCAAAACACTACTACCGAAAATTATACCATTTGCCTGTAAAACTACATGTAGAGTGAATTTACTACTTATTCCACATGAATGTAAAAGTTGAATGAATTCAACTTTTATTTGAATTGAAATGAAAAGCATAAACAAGATATTAAATAAAAGTTTATAAATATCAATATGTTAAGCAAAAGGTAACTTTTGTTACACCCCAGTTTAGCACTAGTTTATTTAGTTACTTAAAAAGGAGATAGGTAGCACTGACAGCAAGCTTTAATGTTAAAATGTCATCTATGTTATGATGTCATCAGGTAATGACATGATATCTAATGAAAATGACTAGTTGTCATTCACTTTTCCGCTCTTACTTGAAAGACAGTATACAAATGGAAGTCTAATTATATTGCAGTTATTTATATTTATGTACAGTAGAGAATAGGAAATAAATTATTTCCATAAAATGTTGTATTTAAATATTATGGTTTATATGAAAATATATGAATATTATTATTTAACGTAATGAGAAAGTAAATGTCTTTACATTATATTTCATCTCACAGAATCTTAAACATTGTAGTTGTTTATTTATATAAATGAAAAATGAAAATATGATTATGAATCAGTAAAAAGTTGGGTGACATGATGATATTGTATGTTTTGCCATTTTATTTTCTGTGAACTGCTTTGATTACTATGAACAGCAGAAAATGCTACTCTTTTCATTGAAAAGAGCTAAATGGTAACATTTACATACGCTTTTGTTTCTACATAATTTGCTCAATTTGTTCGCTTTCTGATGTCTTGAAACATTGCACAAACAATTTCATAATATGGATCAGATAGGCCATGTCTCTTAAAATTTTATTCAAGTACCTTTCTAAATTAAAATTATGGTAGTTGACCCAGAATTGTTCTAGAATTGTTCTAGCAATGCCATTATTGACATTATGAAATACCCTCCAAAACAGCAGGCACAAATTATAGCACAAACTAATATAGGAGAGAACAGTGTTGTGACTCAGCAGCAGTCTTCTGTGAGTCTTTTCGGAATGCAAGATTAACGATGCAGCTGGGGCTCGTTAGTGGGGTTTTGGGCATAAAAGGACAGATGGTGCCACGCCCTAGTGGCAGGAGTCAACGTTCCTTGGTTCATTCAACATTGATTGATGATCAGTCGTGGTTTATGTAAGATACACTTGGATAAGTGCGTTGTTTTCTGTAACCCCGATTCGTAGAGACTTTGGGAGAAGTGCATTGCTTGTAAGAGTTTTGTTTTGTATTCTGTTATCTAGTCTGAGACTTTATTTATGTTATTTTTGGGCTCGCAGCCAGTTTGAGCCGAGAACTGATAAAGAGAGTCTTTTTAAGTTTGTCTGCCTACCATCTGTTAACAAGTGGAGAAGGGGGGACAGAACAGAACAGTAACATCTTAATATTAAATAAATGCATTTAAAAATAACTGATAAACCAACATTTACTTTGGGAAAAAATAGAACTAAAGAGCTAAAATATAATTTTATAGTAATATATTTTTTATTTTATTATACTTAAGCTATGTAAAGAATACAGGTAGTCCTACTAGCAACCACAACTGAAATCAACAACTCCATTGTGAAGTATACCGTTAGAATGTGAAATATGTGACCAAGCCCAACTTAAAATGCCAGTTATGGGTACAGTTGTATGCAAATTGCCCAGTCATTAAGCATGACATCATATGACCATGATTTGAAACTTCCTGCCAGCTTCCCCACTGAATTTGCTTGGCATAAAAAAAAAACACCTCAAGATGTTGCAACCACCATCAAAGCACAACACTTGCAAAGTATCCATATTGCAATCATTGGCTACACTTTTTGCTATCAGATTGTTCAAATTGAATGGAAGCTGACTCTAGCCCAGAAGCTGGCAACTCAGTCTCCTATAAATACTAGACTATCAATTGCTTCCCACAGTTAAATCTTAATTAAAGTGGTAAAAGAGACTAAAGAAATTATTAAAATCTCATCAAATTCTGTGGACATGAAACAAAACTCTGCAAGATCTCATGAAAAATTGACCAACATTTTGCATATTAGCTGCCAAACTCAGGTGCAGTGCTCAAGATGAGATCATAAAAAATTTCAAAGATTTACAGCAATGGAGATGTCTCTAATGTCTGCTGCTCTCTGTTCTAGAACATTATCTTCATTAAGTGGGCAAGGTTGTAAATAAATGTGAAAACTTATTTATTTTTATTGGCTAGACAAAAATACAATTTAAAGTATAATTCTTTCTGTATATTGTTGAATTGATAAGCCCTATTGGTTTATTTAATATATATCTTTATAGCCCTATCTGAAATGACAACTAAACTTAAACAGAGTTCTTCAACTGTCTTTTCTTTAAACACACACAAAAAATGGGTAGCCTAGATAACTATCCAGAAGAAAATATTACATGTTGAAAAATCTGAATTCAAAATTGCTTTCTACTGGGGAAATAGAGTAGACCCAAAGCATCCATTTAATTCATTAAATCATTAAATCAAAGAGGGAAGAGGTATTTTTCAAAATATTCACAAACAATATTTATGCCTATTCACACTTAGTGGCATCAGCTGGTCAGGACTGATAAGACCATAGCAAATATACAAGCTATTTCGCAATTCCAGAAGCTTCATATCATTTGCCAATTTCCATTATCAGTTTCAATTTTTCTACAATTGAAATGGCTAATGGCAAAAAAAGAAGGGATGGGAGGTTTAAAAAAAAACCCTTTCCGTATAAATTTGGGAGAATGGGATGGGAGAAAATTTGTTTAATGATTTTCTGGACTTCTGTCAATTTGTCCAAATCCTATTAGGAATATTTGACTACAGCATCTGAGACATATTGGAAGAAAATAAGAAGCTAAGAATTTCTAGGTTATAGTCAGCAAAATAAAGGTTAACGACATTGAGGTCTCCAGGACAGAGCTGAATGTTGCCTAGCAGCCAAAATGGAAAACAAATACATTTCAAAAAGTTACCTGTTGAAGATTTTTTATCATTTTTGTACCCTAAATTAAACAAAAATCTTTAAAGGGCTAATTCTAATCCCTTGTTGTTGTTTTTTCCCAATCAACATTGAATAAAAATTCAAAATGTATGGATTATGTCAGATTTCTGTAGAAGGATAAGGCTGCTAATAGATCAAAAAAATGATGTATACCGATGATATAAACCTCAACAATTCCACCTGGCCTTTCTTGAAAATAAAATAAAGCACAATATTAGAAAAACAAATGGATGAGAGAAGCTAGTGAATAGCGAACCAAATCAGGCTATTGTTGCATTGAATCCTATTTTTGAGCTCAATAAAACAAATGTGGCTCATGTATTATTTGAAATCAGAACAGGAATAGGCACTTTCTCAATCAAAATGTAAGTTTCTGAAGGCAGAATAGTATAATATTCCTTCCTGATTTTGGTATTTTTATAACATTATTGAGAGTAAGTTGGGTGACCATATAAATTTTATTAAATAAATAAACAAACAAATATTTTCCAGTCAGCAAGTAAGCTGTTAAGTACAGGTAGTCCTTGACTTACAACAGTTCACTTAGTGACCATTCAAAGTTGCCCTGAAAAAAGTGACAATTTTTCAGTCTCCCTAGGATCACGTGTTCAAAATTCAGACACGTGGCAACTGACTCATATTTATGACAACTGCAATGTCCCCGGTCATGCGATCATATTTGCAACTTTCTGACAAGCAAAATCAATTGGGAAGCCAGATTCATTTTACAACTGTGTTACTAACTAAACAACTGCAGTGATTCATTTGATAAATGGCAAGAAAGGGTCAAAATTCACTTTGCAACAGAAATTTGGGGCTCAGTTATGGTTGTAAGTTGAAGACTATCTGCATGTATAATTTTCTTTCAAAAAATTAAATAAATGAACTACTTAAGTACAAATCAAATTGCTATAGAATGCAAGTTTCTACTTTAGTTTTATATTCAGAGGCGTGTCTGCTGCTTTGGAGACATTCTAGAAACAAATTATTGAGCTATGTGTTATTATCTAAACATATACAGGAAAAAGAACAACTGGTTTAATTTTAGTCAGAAATCAAACACTTTAGTTTCTTTTCTTTTTTAAAAGCTTCTGGCTGCTAGCTGGCAGAAACCTCAACAAAAACTCTCTATACCGCATTTTATTTCCATTAAGTATCATAACTATTTTCATTCATATCACCATAAATACTTACGAGAACAAGTGGTAGTTTGCCACTCTAAACATTGGCCATATGGAAAGGAAATGATGTAAGCATTTGAATCAACACATCGTTTTGTACTGCTACACCACATGCATTCCATGCCACTGCTGGTACAGTTGGAACATGTCGTCCTTAAAGAGCATGGCTTTTTGCAGGGTCGAGCATTTTGATTTGGACTAACTGAAGGAAAAAGAAAATAATAAAAAATGTAATTTCAGTATTTTTGTTGAATTATCATATTTGGATATATATATCTTGTCCATTCATCTAATTGACAATTGCACTTTCTCAAGCTTTTTTTTCTTCTAGTCTAGTACATTATACAATCACTCCACAAATATAAACGATGTCAGGTTCTGCCATTGATAGACTCAAATTATTGTGTCTCTTCACACAACAAGGACCAACTGGTTAGAACTTCTTACAAAACACGCTACTATAAACTTCTAAGTCACCTATTATCTATCTCTCACTTTGTCTTTCAAAATCATCACTGGGAAGGTCATTTTTTTTAACCTTTTTTGTCTTGGTGCTTCTTACCCTTCATAATCTTATGAGAGTTTGTCACATGCAATTGCAATGAGAAAGCCTTCATATTGATTAAATCAATTTTCCTGGGATTTCTTTGATCTTCTTAAAAATGTCTCCCATTTTCCTCTACTCATGTTTCTCTATTTCTCTATTTCATGACATGACTTATATAACTGTCCTTGTCCTTCTTGATGGATGTTTTGAGTTTGCATTCATGTTTTTATGCATCCTTGTTGCCCAAGGCTTCCATCGTCCATTTTTCTCTGGCTATCTTAATATTTTTTCCTCTTTCTGTTTTTCTTTCTTTTTGCTTCAGTTTCTGTTACAAATGCACTTCATTTGTGCCTTACATTCATTTTACATTTGTGATTCTCTGATTCTCTAGTTTTCTAAGACTACAGTGTACAACATTTATTTTTACTTGCACTTTGCACCTGGAAACATTCCATCTGACTGGATTGCATCCAGGAATTTAATTCAATTATCTGCTGATGTCCTTGTATAGAATCTACTATTATTTTGCTTGTAGCAGATGTGTACAATAGAAAATAATTTTCACAAAATTCTACTACTCATGAACAAGGTGCATGGTCTGTGAATTTAGTCTAAGATTTCAGTTAAAGCCTTCAATGCAATAAGATATATTTTAAAGAAAAGTTCCCTGGTATGTTTAGTAATTTAAACAAATGAAATTCAGCAGCTGTCCCCTAGAAATTAATCAATGCTTACTGTATTCATAATGCAATACTAAAGACATGTAAAGTATTCCACAAGTATATTTATCATACAGTAGATTTCTTACCAACAGGTTTCTCACAGACAAGGCCATCCACCTTAGCTGTACAAGGATTTGCTTTTAAACCTGCTATTTCAGCCCTTTCAAGATAGGCACAGAATCCAGAGTCATTTGGTTCTCCAGGAAGCCACTGCAATGTTGTATTAGTAAAGGGAGACATATCATCCCATCCCCAGTAGGAGATGTTAATCTTGCGTAGACCCACCCAAGGAGATATCTTCTGTGAAGGAGAATGCAAAAACTCCATTATTAAATTATCAAAGATGGATTCTTTTATTACATATTACTTGTTACATATTACAGCCATGTTAATGATACTTTGCACAACCATCTGAAATTAGGTGAAATATAATTTCGTATTATCAAAATACATTATAATCACAGACAATCATAATCATATGAAATACATTAACTACAATTACTTAGTGTTGGGTTTTAAGATTAATTCTGGAATATTTTTCTAATTTCAAACCATAGGACTATTTTACACTTGACAGTTTGTGCGACTGACTAATATAAAACACTTAAATGAATAAATAAAAAATAAAATAACCACAAATCCTGACATACACAGGTAAATTTTACAGATAGGTAAAATTCATATATTTGGGAAGAATGTTTTCTACATACACTTTAAAGCAGGAATAGAGACTTAATTTTCCCAAGAGGCCATGAGAACTGTGACTGTTGTGGAGGGCCACCATGATGCCAACTGATACCGTCCCATCCCAAATGTTGATACTGCCCTATACCTGACACTGCACCAATGCTTTGCCCACTCTTGCCACAACAATATCCTGTCTTTATTGCTAATGCTTTCCCCATTGCTGATGCCACTGATGGTGCAGCCTAGACTGGGACCACCCATAAGCTGTATATGGCCCGTGGGCTGTAAAATTACCATGCTTTAAAGCATGAGTGCAAAATTGGGTTACATGGTAGACATCTTCTTTGCACTGATGAATTTCTTACTGGTTTATTAAATTTATAAATCATTTCAATCATCAAAACAATTCTAGGTGATGTATGAGACATCAACACAACAAAACAAATAGGAAACAAAAACGAACGTATTTATATTTTAGAATCAGTTAAATATAGTAGTTAAGATAGTGGCTTAGATATTGGAAGAACGGGAGTTCTAGTTATCTGTTGGGCATCTGCCAGCTTATAACTCTGGACCACGAATCCACTCAGTTTTACAATGGTTAAGTCATTCAGTCTTACAAAGATTGCCATTCAATGTTACAAAGGTTAAGTCTGAGCCAGTACTTTCTCAACCATACTCTTGGTAGACATCAAGCAGAATCACAGAAGCATCACTTG
The DNA here is from genome assembly GCF_009769535.1 of Thamnophis elegans. NCBI lineage: Eukaryota > Metazoa > Chordata > Lepidosauria > Squamata > Natricidae > Thamnophis > Thamnophis elegans. Next base: position 14,139,961 of record NC_045550.1, read on the forward strand.
GTTGGCCAAGAGTTGAGATAAATAATATCTACATATTGGTTAAACCTGATCACATGTCATTATATGCCTTCCCACCAAACATAAATGTTGGGTTAATCCAGCAGTAGTAAATACACTTGGATGTATATTGCTAGAAAAATTACAACAGTAAAATAATAGGTGAGAAAATGTTATGGCAATTTGACAGGACAACTGGGAGGCTTTACTATACTACTTTACTATAAATAAGGCAACATCCAGATGTGTGATCTCAACACTCAGAATTTCCACACAACATAGTGATTGCTAAGTTATTGGAATAGCAGCTCACATAACTGGAAGTTGCTATGGTTGGGAAACATTATATTAAATTATGTCTGTAACAAGAAGGTCATCTAAAATGAACTGAAATGCTCTAAATCATGACTGTAGTCAGAAGGTTCCAGCTAGCATATGAAAGAAATTCAAGGAAATCTCAACAAGTATCTCTGGCAGCTGATAACACATTCAAAATGACATAGAGAATAAACAGAAAGGGAGCTACAGAGAGAAATGAAAAAGAAATGACTTTTGAGTAAAGAGAAAATCAGAAGTGATATATTTTACACAATAATATTCCATTAAAATCTTTGATAAGTAAATAAATACTACAAATGCATGTGTTTGTCACTATTCATTGATTAGCACACGTGGATTGTTTCAGAAGACCTTGGTAGTTCAAGATGTAATTTATTTGAATAATAAATTTTAATATTATATTTCCTTTCAAAAATTTAAAAAACAGCAACAAATGGAATAATCCTTTTCACCAATCAATAGCTTATTATGATGACAAGACACGAGAAACCAGATTCTTTGATTTTGAGTGGTTCTATATAGTTAAAAGAGGAAATTACAACACACACATAATTTGAGACAAATCTCTTCCTAAATGTATTATTGCACTTTACGTAGTGAATCTGGAGTAATTTATTATTTGAGGAGAAGAAATAACGAAGTTTCAAAATGATTTCATAAGCTTCTGATTAAAATCTTATTTTTAATAGGAGTTATTGAATATCACGTAATTTGTGAAGTGGGGAGTCTGACGCAAGCCAAAACGTAAATATGCGGCCATTATTTATGTCTTTGATAATGCATTATGAAATGCAATACAATTTCTTTACTATATCAATGTGAGATTTCTTTTTTCCATCTAATAAATGTGTACTCTGCATCATAGCAAAATCATAACTCCTAATTTTGGCATGTAAGTATGCAGGGATGACACAAACCCTGATCAGCACTTCTTTATCCTCCTGGAAGAAGATATAGGAGCATCTTCTATCTCTGGAAGGAGATATAGAAGCATAGGTAGCTGCACAAACAGTTTTTATCCATGGACTGTCAGACTCCTAATGAAAAATAACTCTAGAACCGGGATGGCAAACCTATGCCACGCGCGCTGGCCAGATGAGTTCAGCCTTTTTAAAGGCCATTTTTCGCCCAGAGGCTTTATAGGAACCTGGGGAGGGTGAAAAGAGTGCCCCCCCGGAGGCTGTCCGGAGACTTCAGGAGCTTCCCTGAAGCCTCCGGAGCGCAAAAAAACAGCCCTATGGACAAACCAGAAATTTGGGAATAGACTTCCTGTTTGCTCATAGGGTCAGGTTAAGCCCTCCAGAGGCTTCAGGGAAGCCTCCTGAAGGTCCCTGAAGCCTCCAGAGGGCTTAAACCGACACTGCAAACCGGAAGTGGCCTCCGGTGGGAGGGGGAGGCTGTTTTCACACACACACCCCAGGCTCCTATAAAGCCTCTGGAGCCTGGGGAGGGTGAAAAAATCATGCAAAAAATGGGGGGAGCACCTCTCATGCACGCATGCACACAGGGGGGTGTCAAACATTGCATTATGGGTGCGGCATGCCCACGCACGACCCCCCTGTGCTCCCCCCTATGGCACGCAAGCCAAAAATGATTCACCATCGCTGATCTAGAAGAACATAGTATGACTGACTTGCGGGGCTGGCGCAAGTGCAATAAGTTCACATGGTGCAATAGGACTGGGTGTTTGCTAGTAGGATTCAGTGGGTTGGATTTTTTGTCTTTCACTGTGAGCTGTATTGTGTTGGGGGGGGAGTTGCATGAAGGGAGGCTCAGCCAATCTCATTGTACACATGTTGTAGTCTGACAATAAAGGTTTGAATGATTTGTTTATTAGTCAAGGCTAATATGAATGTTTTAAAAGGGAAAGAACCTCTTCGTGTAAAACCAGTCTATAAAGTTATTTTGATCCATTAATTGTGACAGGAATTAACCAATCAGCTTGTTGCCTACGCCTGGCATCAGGGCCCCTGGCTAGACTAGAACTTCCAACATCCTATTTTCTAGTCTGCTGCCTTAACTGCTGCACCAACCTGGCTCTTATTTATTTATTTATTTATTTATTTATTTGTTTGTTTGTTTGTTTGTTTGTTTGTTTATTTATTTATTATTTATTTATTTATTTATTTATTTATTTATTATATTTATATCTTGTTTTTCTGCTTATATAAAAAGTCAGCTTGTATAAGTACTACTACATGTGAGAATATTCTATGCTGCACTAGAAAGATTACCGTATTTATCGGCGTATAACACGCACCGGCGTATAACACGCATCCCCCATTTTAACACAAAAATTTGAGTAAAAATTTTTTTCATTAAAAATAAATGACTTGGAAGCTCGGAACTTAATGTTGGATTAAAATTTATAACATTAGAACATGAATTATAACATTAACTCCTCTTAAAAGGCAAATATGAAATGAAAAAACACCTCTTTGAGCAAAAAGTTATTTCCATTTTCTTCCTTATATAATATTTTCTGTTTCAACATAAAGTGCCTTCCTTCCTTCCCTCCCTCCCATCCCTTTCTTTATGTTTTCTTCATGCTTTCTTTTCTTTTTCCTCTGCTCTTTTTAAATCCCCCCCCCCTTCTTCTCCTCCTCTACATTTAGGTTGGATTAGTTTGTACAACGGTCATCAAACTTCTGAAGTAAAAATAAATAAATAAATCATATTTAAGAAGAAGAAGAAAAAGGAAGACGTTTTTAGTTAAGTCAAACGTTTTAATAAAAGTTTCATCTTTTAAGATTCGTCCAACACATCCAATTGTAACCTTAACAGTAAAGAATATCACCCCAGCTGCTAAAGGTTCAACCAGTCTGAGAACCATTGAAAAGACAACAGTGCAAAATCCAAAAGACACAACTTCCTCATCGCCATTGCTTTGGTACCAAATCTTTGAGGAAGGGGCTCCAGAAAGAAGGAGGAGGAGGAGGAGGAGGAGGAGGAGGAGAAGGGAACCAAAGAGAGGCTTTTACCGGGTCTGCGCCCCACAGCCAGGACCGTCCTTGCGCCTCAAACCGCGTTTCTTCCTGCAAAGCCCTTCGGGCAACCCGAGAGTTCCTTTTGGCGCCAGAAGGGCTTTGCAGGAAGAAACGCCGCGTTTCTTCCTGCAAAGCCCTTCTGGCGTCAAGCGGAACTCTCGGGTTGCCCGAAGGGCTTTGCAGGAAGAAACGCGGCTGGAGGCGCCAGGATGGTCCTGGCTGTGGGGCGCAGACTCGGTAAAAGCTCTCTTTGGTTCCCTCCTCCTCCCCCTCCTTCCACAGTCTGTGTGACGCTGCCGCCAGGCTGAGAGCTGCCGCTGAAACAAGTTTGGGAAGGTCCTTTGCAGGCAGCCAGTTCTAGCTGCCTGCAAAGGACTTCCCCACGTTTGCTTTGAAAGAAACCTCTGCGCGGGAGTTAGAAACCTCTGCGCGGGGGTTTCTTGCCACCTTAGAGGGAACAGTGGACCCGGCGTTGGACCCGTATTTATCGGCGTATAACACGCAGTATCGGCGTATAACACGCAGGCAGGGTTTAAGCTTGCAATTTTAGTTTTAAAACTGCGTGTTATACGCCGATAAATACGGTAATAACTTCACTTAGCATAAAGAAAATGGTATCTACTGCCTATCAGAATCTATGACTAACATTTATGTTTTATGAAATCATTTCTCTATTAATAAAGAAGAAAAGTAAATCAGTAGCTACTGTATTAATTGAAAGGAAGAACCAGATGAATTGTTAGCTTCATATCGCTTCAAATTGCAAGGAACAGTTCTCTTAAATATAAATGCACATTTCCAGAAGGAAGACACCATATTATTTAAAGGATGCATATATACTCCATTTCTTGTTTCCATTCCCTATACAATTGTTACGGAGAGTCTGAGAAAGTAATTGCAAAATTGGCATGTATCTGCTATACTGAGTCATTCACAGGATTTATGTTTTCCTTCCCCCACCTTCAATTAATATTAAAAATTCATTGGTAATTTAGTGGAAGAGCTAAAAATAAAAATTATAAAGATCAATGTAAAATGATCTTTAGTTATCATTTTTGTTCTTTCTATAAATAAACTTGGGCAATCCCACCTAATTGAAGGAAATGCAACCAAAATGTTTTCAGAAATGATAAAACCAATGACAATATGCCACCAATGATATCAACTGACTAATTGCATTGCAGTGATATTAAATTTATTTATTTTTTAAAAAAATCACTTCTCTAGATTTGGATTCAATTATATAAACAATATTTTTACTAATTTTTAAAAACTGGAATTCCGATCTATATTGCAGATATTCTATTACTATAGAAAACTATTACTATACTATTCACTTCAGTATGGGATAATAAAAATAAGAAATCCTTAAGCAATCACTTCAACTACATAATTCATCAGCAGATCCTATGTACATACAGGTGAAACTCAAAAAATTAGAATATTGTGCAAAAGTTCATTTATTTCAGTAATGCAACTTAAAAGGTGAAACTAATATATGAGATACTCATTACATGCAAAGCAAGATAGTTCAAGCCATGATTTGTCATATTTGTGATGATTATGGCTCATGAAAACCCCAAATCTACCATCTTAGAAAATTAGAATATTACATGCAATCAATAAAACAAGGTTTGACATAGAACAATATCCGACCTCTGAAAGTATAAACATGCATATGTACTCAGTACTTGGTTTGGGCCCCTTTTGCAGCAATTACTGCCTCAATGCGACGTGGCATGGAAGCTATCAGCTTGTGGCACAGCTGAGGTATTATGGAAGACCAGGATGCTTCAATAGTGGCCTTCAGCTCTTCTGCATTGTTCGGTCTCCTGTCTCTCATCTTTCTCTTGGCAATGCCCCAGAGATTCTCTATGGGGTTCAGGTCAGGCGAGTTTGCTGGCCAATCAAGCACAGTAATTCCATGGTCATTGAACCAGGTTTTGGTGCTTTTGGCTGTGTGGGCAGGTGCAAAGTCCTGCTGGAAAATGAAGTAAGTATCCCCTCGTCTGTGGAGGGAAACATGAAATGCTCCAAAATCTCCTGGTAGACGGCTGCGTTGACCCTGCACTTAATGAAGCACAGTGGACCAACACCAGCAGATGACATGGCTCCCCAAATCAACAAAGACTGTGGAAACTTCACACTGGACTTCAGGTATCTTGCAGTATGTGCCTCTCCATTCTTCCTCCATACTCTGGGTCCTTGGTTTCCAAATGAGATGCAAAAGTTGCTCTCATCAGAAAAAAGGACTTTAGACCACTGAGCAACAGACCAGGTCTGTTTTTCTTTAGCCCAGGTAAGACGCTTCTGACATTGTTTGTTGTTCAGGAGTGGCTTGACAAGAATACGACATTTGAAGCCCCTGTCCAGGATCCGTCTATGTGTGGTGGCTCTTGATGCGCTGACTCCAGCCTCAGTCCACTCCTTGTGAAAGTCCCCAACACTTTTGAAAGGCCTTTTCCTGACAATCCTTTCCAGGCTGCGGTCATCCCTGCTGCTTGTGCACCTTTTTCTTCCACGCACTTCCCTTTCACATAACTTTCTATTAATGTGCTTTGATGTAGCACTTTGGGAACATCCAACTTATTTTGCAATTACTTTTTGAGGCTTTCCTCCTTATGGAGGGTGTCAATGATGGTTTTCTGCACAACTGTCAGATCAGCAGTCTTTCCCATAATTGTGATTCCTACTGAACCATTTAAAGGCTCAGGAACTCTTTGCAGGTGTTATGGCTTAAATTAGCTGATTAGAGTGGGACACTTTGAGCCTAGAATATTTCACAATGTTCTAATTTTCTGAGTTTGTGGATTTGGGGGTTTCATGAGCTGTAAGCCATAATCATCACAATTATGACAAATCATGGCTTGAACTATCTTGCTTTGCATGTAATGAGTCTATCTTATATATTAGTTTCATCTTTTAAGTTGCATTACTGAAATAAATGAACTTTTGCACAATATTCTAATTTTTCGAGTTTCACCTGTATACTTGGTATCTGGTTGAGTAAAATGCATATTTGTTTCTATGATTTGCCATCACCATTTCCTAAAAATAAACCCAAACTCTATTTTATATACACTTACAAATTATTCAAGTTACCTGGACAGTGTACTTCTGTATTTCATCCAAAACAAACTCTACCTCTTTGGAAGTTGTTAATGAAGCAAGAATCCCATTTAAGCCATAACAATAAAGTCTGGCATTGTCATAGTTTTCACGACTAGAGTTTATACGAAGGCAAGCATCTCCAACATGATTCCATCCTTCTCCACATAAGTGAGCTTGTAAAAAAATTACACAAGATTAAAAGTAATTGTATTTTTTTAAAAAAAAATCTATTTTGAACAGCAAAAGGTATCACCTTTCAAAATACTTACTAAACATATCATGTCCATTATATATATATAATAAGCTTCATATATGCTTTAAGGGAAAAAAGTATATACACAATGCAACAAATTGAAGCTCTAAATAAATTAGTGCAATTATATATGAGTCCACACTAACACTTGCTAATTACTAAAATATGTCCCAAGTGCTTAGAGATCAAGCTCTTTATGATCTTCTTAAACATTGATATCAGTAGCTCTTCATTGTTCTCTTTGAAAATAAAAACACCTGCTTGCCTCCAATAAAGTTATACTATATCAGTGTTTATCATTTCTCAAAAAATTCAGCTTCTTCTTCTAATAACCTAGGATAAAGTTCATAGGGCCTACAAATTTAAACTCAATCATAACAACATTACATCCCTTAACCATTTTTCTATCAGTCTCAACCAATGTTCCCTCTAATTTTTTTTCAGTGTGTGCGGAAAAGAATAGTGTTTGAGTAGCAAATTTTCTTGCCTGAGCACCTGAATTTTTTTCACAGATGTTTCACAGAGCGATTGATTTATAGGATCCGAATTGGAATGGAGAAAAATGGTTTTGTGCGTGAGTGTGTGTGTGTGTGTGTGTGTGTGTGTGTGTGTGTGTGTTTGAGTGAGCGAGGGATCCGGTAAGGGAACTGCGCCTATTTAGAAAAGGTAAATTATTGCAAACATGATCAGTCGAAGATAAGTATGGGGACAGGTTGGGCGGTAGAGAAAAAGTGGTAAAAGAGTGGGAAAGAGGAAGAGAGGAAGAAAAAAGAGGGAAGAGAGACAGAAAGAGACAGAGGAGGAGAGAATAAGTGACAGAAGAGTGGGAAAGAAGGAGAGAGAAAGAGAAAGAAGGTGAGAGACAGAACGAGACAAAGACGAGAGAGAAGGGAGAAGGAGAAAGGGACAGAAGAATGGAAAAGAAGGAAAGAGAAAGAGAAGAGAGACAAAGAGAAAGAGGATGAGAGAGACAGAAAAAGACATAGAGGAGAGAGAAGGGAGAAGGAGAGAGAAAGTGAAGGAAGAATGGAAAAGAAGGAGAAAGAGAAGAGAGACAAAGAGAAAGAGGATGAGAGAGACAGAGAGAGAAGACAGGAAGAGGAAAGAGTAAGAGAGAACATTTCATTTCAACCCTGAGGTGCAAATATTCTCTTTGATTGGTAATTTTATTTGTCCATTTACTATCCAATACTCTCATTTCTCCTTAAGTTTATCAAGAATTCCCTTCTTTTTATTGAATTTATCACAATACCTTGAGAACAACTTTTTCAGCATAGCTTTACAGCTATTTAAAATATATTGTAATTTAGGTCAGGTTTTCAGAACATTAGTCTATTTATAAGTCACTAAGTGCAACAAAAAAGAATTCAGAAAGTTGGCTTCCCTTTTTGTAATTGCCTATTGTCTGCTTAATTTTCTACCTACATTTTTGATAACTGATATTCACTGTTGACCCAAGAAGCCCATCGTAGAAAGAAACCCTCCCTATGAATTTTGTTGGGTTTCCATGGAATGAAGTTTGATCTTTTTCTCAACCATACAGTAGCATATTCTTTCTAAGGAGGATATAATCAAGATAGTCCATAATTGCTTATCAATCTAACAGTATGGCGATTGAGAAATCCAAAAATTCTTTTAAAGAGGAAAAAAATGCTTGCACAATTGCATCCATAGAGACATGTATATATACACAACTCAGAGAGAAACAAACTTAACAAAGTGCTAAGTCTGCCCACCATCTCTCTCTCTCTCTCTCTCTCTCTCTCCCTCTCTCTCTCTCCCTCTCTCTCTCTCTGACTGCCCAATGACTGAACGGAGAAGCGAAAAGGCAGGAGAGACAAGGCAAGAAAGACGAAGTGGGAGCCAAGCCGGGTCATTCCTTCCAAGAGGCAACTTTCCCATTGAATGAGTCGTTGCCCTAGACTCGAGGAGACCCTCTGCAGTCCCTCTCATCTGGCCAGGATGCCAGCGAGAGTGTTGGGCTGAAGGAAGGAGGGATACACACGCTCGTGCTCTCCCCCTCCCTCCCTCCCCCCTCTCTTGCAAATGGCAAATCTGAGCAGCGGCTGCTGGGAGCCCATCCCATACCTTCTCCCAACCCCCACACCCCTTCTCTCAGCTACTTTCTGCCTTATGGACCTAGAACTGATTGCTGTTTCCAGGCTGGCTCTTCTCTCCTATTATCGTGGAAAGGGTCTCACAAAAACCACTGCGTGGCAGTTGGAACTGCTGCGTGGTGTTTTGTTGCCACATGTGCGGCCGCCCACCCGCGCAGCTTAGAGGCAACATTGGTCTCAACCTTCTGTCCTACTCTTTTATCCTGCCTTCAGTTACCTGTGGATAACACAAAACTGGATAGATTAGTATTTCTGCATCTCTTTTTGTATTATATTTTACAGTCTCTTACATTTTTCTCACTTTTTTATTTTGAACAAAAATAAAGTCCTCATTGAGATTATTAGTAAATGTATTAATATAGCGACTAGAGTAAAACGATAATAATAACACATAAAATGGGTTAGGGTTACCAGAAAGTAAGATGATTAATAAGGATTTTCAGTCAAAAAAGCTACCCGTGCTCCATACATACACAATCTTTAGAAAACATAGTTTAATAGGTGTTTTGAAACTTACTGAAGTGTTATCCAGAAAAATATAGTTACGTTTGAATCAAATATAATGAAACTTTGATTTAATGGAATCCCATTAATTTGACTTGGGATGCGAGACAAAATATTTGTCTACACATGAAAAAGCAGAAGCTATGTTCATTGCATTCAAAACAGCACATAAACAAGTAAGCAAAAGTTGATGACTTTTCTTAGGGAAATTTACATCATTTACATTGATAAATGTGATACATCATTTGGCATAATTTATGCTAAGACTAAATCACACACACACAGAATCCACTGTTGTTATTATTGTACTGATTACACTGAATACTTAATATCACAGTTGTCTTTGTCAAATTGGAAATAATCTGAATTCCTGATATGACTGGCCCATTCTTTCTTTAACAGAACGATTATGTGCTATTAAATATTACATTATTAAAATATTATTTTAAAATACTTTTTTTTCTTTTTACCTGGTAAAGCTTGACATTCTTGCTGTCGCTGATCCCACTGGCAATTGAGGTTTAGAGAACAGCTTTTGCAACTAGTCAACTTATTACATATCTGTTCGTTTCTTACATGACATTTGGTGTAGTTCTTCACTGACTAAAATATAAGCACATGTACAAATTTTGTTAATTTTCAGAATGAAGGAATGAAGGAAAAATAGCAAAAAGTCACAGGGAAACTTAGTGGTTGACTGCTCGCTCTCCCTCAGCCTAGAAGCAGGCAATGGCAAATCACTTCTGAAAAAGTTGCCAAGAAAACTGCAGAAACTTGTTCAGACAGTTACCAGATGTCAAAAACGGACTTGAGGCATGTGAACACACATGCATGTCTGTACATACACATGCAGATACATGCACACTTAAGAATAACTTGAACATCATCATCATCAACATTAATAAGCAGCTACTGCCAAGAAAAGCAGGAGTTATCATTTAGGTTCTCATGTTTATCTGTGCATTTATCCATGTACATCTTCTTCAAAATTTCAATATAAAACATCCACGCAGCCATAATTCACTAGAAGAACATAGGTTCAACACATTCTCATAAAATAGCCAGGAAGTTGATGACAGGGAGCTTTTCTTCTTGTAATCAGAGAGACCTACTGCAATTATTTTGAGGGAATGAAGGAACTTTTGTTTATTTATTTATTCATCAAATTTTAAAATAACTACAGATAGCCTGAACAAGTTTAAAAATGGTGCATTTCTTTACTAAATAGGAGGGATGCGGGGGACCCCCTACAGGGTAAGGCTGAGGAGTATGTCCAGTTCTTAGCGGACAAAGTTGCTCGGTTTCGGTCGGACTTGGACTCCACCTCTGCAGATCCAGCCGAGACACAGGGGGATAACTTGGCAGACCATCTCTGGGTTGAGTTCCAGGATGTTGCCTCAGGGGATGTGGACAAGGCCATACGAGCTGTGAGTGCCTCCACCTGTATACTGCTAACAGATATCTTGGACTCAGTAAAGAAATAAATTATAAACTTCTGGACAAGGGAAGAAGATATCTCAAGGCAGAAGAATTAAATATTAATTTCAGATCAATTATGGAAGGCATAAAAATTATGGGCCTTCTTACAAAAGAGAGAGACATGCTGGGGGAGAGGGGAGATAGAAAAAGTGGAATTTAACCTGGAGCCGTGAAAAAAAAAGAAATGAAAAGGGACAGGCTAAGAAATAAGGAAATAAAACATAATGGTTTAAAATATAAGATTAAAAATATTCATGAGCAAATCTGGGTAAAAAAGGACAAAGTAAAAGGCTTTGATTCCTAGGAGAAGTGAATTAGATGAGAAGTGAAAAGTCCAAGCAAAAACAAGAAGTCCAGTTGCCTTTTGATTCACACATACAGTACAGCAAATATGCTATCTGTTAAAATTAATTGGAATTGTTGATTAAAGCAGTTGTAATCTCCAATTTTAGCTAGTATCCTGGAACATGCATTTCGCTTTATAAATTAATGAAAGATAAATGTGTTTCATGTTAAAGCCTCTATATTAGAAGGGAAACATAAGTGAGAATTACGAGAACAGAAAAATTAGGATGCATAGGATCTGAGAAAGAGTTAAAAGGAAATGAGTAAGCTCAGGGCAAAAAAATGATTATAGACACAGGCAAAAACAAGGTAGCAACATTAAAAAAAAATTCACTGACTATAACATCTATACAAAAAGGAGGAGTGGGATGTGAAGTACCTGTGAAGAAAAAATGCCATTGTTGCAGTCTTGATAAGAGTAGAATAACCATTTATCTTTCCCTTCTAATTGAAAATATAATTTTCAAATTTAAGAATTAGAACTTATGCTATTCTAAGCAATTGCTAAACCAAGTAGCATTTTGCTGTAGATTATAAAAAAGAAAGACTCTGTTATTAAGATCAACTTAGAAATATCCTACAAAGTTGGCTAACAAGGTAATTAAAAACATGAAAAGACAACAGAACATAAGTACATATAAACAAATTATCTGGAATGAAAAGTTGCAAAACAACACAAAATTCATCTGCAAAATATGCACAGATAAATTCTAGTAACTTTTTAATACCTTTTTGCATTTAAGTTGGTTCAGTCATTATACATTATTGACAATCCTTCCTGATATGTACATTACAATGAATTTTAAATTGCAAGTAAGCATCATCTGCTCATTTAATAACAGTTCTACCTAATATTCCCTGTTAACACATCATTATCACAATGTCAAATTTCTGAGCAGTTTTTAGCTGTTCCTGAGAATGAATCCATATGGTAGCAAACACTGTTTGGTAAAAGTAATAGGAGGAGGGAGCCCACAATTTTTCTATTTTTTGTAGATACAATTTTCTGATTGCAGAAAATCTAAAGCTTTTTTAAAAAACATTTAAAAGATATTTTTAAAAAACGGAAAAGCCTTGCTCGTAATCCATATATTGCTCTTATATTCAATATTGCTTTTATATTCAGGGTATGAATAACTTTTTGGATATGTTTACGGTTTACGATTTATTAGGATTTGTATGCCGCCCACTCTCGAGAGACTCAGGGCGGCTTACAGATAAAGGCAGAAAGGGGGAACATATAAAAATTAAAAAGAACAGACATTAAAATTTCACAACATTCATATAGCTTAGAATGGGGCTGGATAAATCAGCAGCCCCAGGCCTGCCGGAACAGCCAGGTCTTAATCGCTTTGTGGAAGGCCGGAAGAGTAGTAAAGGTCTGGATCTCCACGGGGAGGTCGTTCCATAGGGCTGGAGCAGCTACAGTCGCCAGCCGACATGGCAGATGGAATCCGGAGGAGGCCTAGTCTGTGTGATCTTATAGGTCTCTGGGAGGTAAATGGCAGGAGGTGGTCTCTCAGGTAGCCAGGTCCTAAACCATGTAGGGCTTTAAAAGTAATGACTAGCACCTTGAAACGTGTCCGGAGACCAATGGGAAGCCAGTGCAGCTCGCGGAGGATAGGTGTAAGGTGGGTGTACCTAGGTACACCCACTATCGCTCGCGCGGCTGCATTCTGGACTAACTGAAGTCTTCGAACACTCTTCAAGGGCAGCCCCATGTAGAGCGCGTTACAGTAATCCAGTCTTGAGGTGACGAGGGTGTGAGTGACCATCCGAAGGGCGTCCCGGTCCAGATAGGGTCACAACTGATGCACCAGGCGAACCTGGGCAAAGGCCCCCCTGGTCACAGCCAACAAGTGATGTTCTAACGTCAGCTGCGGATCCAGGAGGACTCCCAAATTGCGACCCCTCTCTGAGGGATGTATAGTTTCGCCCCCCAGGCTAAGAGATGGAATATCTGGACCATCCTTGAGAGGGAGCATCAATAGCCATATGTCTTGGTAATCTAGTATAAATGCAAATCCAATAAGTAATTGTTGTGTACACTAAGATTGCAGTAGAATTAACATAATAAAATCAAAATTGATATAATGTATCAGATTGACAGGTTTAGGATGTATATATTAATTGATGCAAAGTAAGATAGAATGGTGAAGATAAATTGTATTTTCTTCTGAGACAGGCTTTATTTTACATTTATATTTAACTGCTGATCACCTTAATCTATATCGAACATAGGGAGCTAAAATAGGAAATTGACACCAGCGTCTGTGTTTAATTCCTAACAGTAGTGTTCATTTCTGGAATGGCACTGAAGACAAAGTGAGCCATAGCTGAAGCTGCTGTGTGACTCTAGAATTACTTTACTGAAGTTTGTATTATGTAATAGTAATTGATAAAGTTTGAAACAATATTTGTTTTTCTATTCCTTCATATTCTCTATTGCCTTCCTGTTTTCTTTGAGTTATCAAAAGTAATTATTGCTGGTTTATTGCATTCATTAGTTAATTCCCTTAAGCTCTAGATGTATATACAATGGCTCAACTTGAATATAGTACTTCGTAGTTTCTTTTGTTCATTCCAGTTTTCTAGATATTTTAAGCATTCCCCTGCTTCGTATTAATTCTACAAATGACATTTCTTCCTTCCTGGGTTTCTAAGAATGCCTAGATACTTACTAACAGTTAGATTGTAACAATTCTAAGATACTTACATAACCATTCTCTCTAACAAAAGGAACAGAACTTTTTTTCTCACATTTCCCCTTCCATCAAGCCATGATTTCCTGACTCTTGGGCAAGGTTTCTATTTAGAAAGGCCCTGGCTCTTTTTCAGATTATCATGAAAGACTCATGTGCATTATTTGTTTCTTTATCAGATCTTTTTTCTTTTCTTTTTACTACCCTGTAATCCATTTAATCGATGTGGCGGCAGGATGAATGAATGTAGCTGCATGTTTACTGGCCAGATGCCCTTCCAGATGCCTACATGGAGTTCATAGAAGATATTTTCTCTTTGCAGTCTGATAGAGAAACATCTCTCGCTGCCTAGGATTGAACACCACCGTAATCTATTCTAATTTTAAGTGGGCACTAATTCTAAACTGGTTTAGTTAATCGGGGTTAAAAAGAAGATATATTGTTATAACTGACAGTCCTTAATAGACTTTTGCTGAAGCCTGTACTGAAATGACATTATTGGTTGTAAAGTAAAAGGAGGTGAAGTAACCTCTTTATTTTTGTTCCTTTTTCTTTACTAAATTCTTATTTTTTTTCCTTTCTGTTGTTTTTTTTTCCTTTGCATTTTTACTTTTTCTGCTCTTTTAGTTTGTATTAACTTTTACTATGAGATTGTATTAATTTTTACTATGAGACTATAATCTTTTAATAATTTTTTTTAATGTAGTTAACTGATTTTAACAGCTAACGTTTCTCTTTTTCTCTCTCAAGCTCCATAGGTCTGCAGGTCTAGTTTTAGTATTTTATCCAAATTTGAGATCTGTATTTATCAATCTTAAAACAAAACTGGAGCTTAAATCATTGCCTATCAAATAAGATGACAGGACTTTCGGAAACTATGGTGGCATCATCAATGTCCTTATAAAAAAATAATCCCATCACTGATACAAATACTGTTTATATTGTGATATTTATATGATAATGCAGTCACATAGTTTCATCTTTGCCTTTCCATTCTGTCTGTGGACAGCTGATAAGGCAGAGCTGATAAAATTTAACTGTAGCATCTCAAAAGAAAAGGAGGCATATGGGATAATCTGAAAACAGTGCACACCTTCAATTATTCTTCTCAGTTCTGAGTTCATTAAAAGGAGTAGATTGCCATTTTTGCATTAGCAAAATACAATACTGTTGAATCGCTTCACACAGTGCTCCTGGCTACTAGCTAGAGTTCTGCTTTCTACAAAGGCAAAATGGAAATTGCAACTTCACTGAAAATTATCTGCAGAAGAAATTCCTTACTATGTATTTCTTATAAGGAAATTAGTAATTTCACTTATTACATGTGTTACAAATAAGTTATGAAGGAGGGATATCATTGTTATACCAGTTTCCCAGTTGTACTACAACAGATAAAGAAATGCTTATGGATCTCATGCATGATTAGACCAATGAAAATCTTCCTCTATGTATAGTTGAAAAGTATCTCATGTAAACTGTAGATGTTTTGCTATATATTTGGAGTTGTGAAATAGCTTCCATATAAGGCCTTTAATTGGTGAGGTTTTTTCATCAACATTTAGTCACAGCTGTTCTCAGAACTTTAATGAAGCTAGCTTCAAAGATATACATGGTGTAAGATTAAGAATTAGATAATAATTAATGCTCCAATGGAAAAAATAAAAGAATAACTTTACAAAGACTGTATTTACATATTTGATAAATATATCCAGAGATAATTCAATAATGCAGAGGAACCCTGCAGTCCCGTAACAAGATATACTATTCCTTGAAGTTACCAAATATGATCCTGTAGAATTACTCAGGGAAAGGAATTAGTTCTATTAAAAAATGGCAAAGTAGACACAAGAAGTTTTTCTAAGCTGAAATGACATGTGTTACCTTGTAATGCAGTATGTATTAGGAATCTGTACATTTATTTTAGCATAAACTGTAAATCATGCCATCACAACTATAATTTATTTCAACATTACACATTATGTGAGTGAGAAACTGACTTTTATAAATGTGTGCAGTATTCAGATCTCAACCAGGCAAAGGTACTTCAGATCTGACATGGGCACCTTCTGTCATCTGCTCCTTAAAGAAGCTGTGCCTTTTCCTGTGTCCACATGGTACCTGTATGGATTCAGGAAAATATGTGTTTGAGTTAAGGAGATAGCAACATATATTTAAGTAGTAACCAACAGCAGATAAGTTGCCCATGCAGGATCCAAAGGACCTTGAATTTTTCCAATTCAAATACTGTATATCTTTAATAATGGTTTCTCACCTTGCAACTAAGATATGAGCCCAGATAATTGGTAACAGACTTTTGTTAAAAAGTACCAATTTTATCTAGTTTCATAACGTAAATATTTTTATTATTACTGATAAGGGTAACTGGGAATTATGATAGTGCTTATGAAAAATGAAGTACTTGGATTATCTATTTTCCACTTAAATTTCAAGGATATTTTCTTCAGAAAATCATTAATACACCTTGACATGTAAACTTCAGTTTCATCTTTGAAGGGAAGGGAAAGAAAAGAATGGGAAGGGAAGGGAATGAAAGGAAAGGAAGTTTGTATATAGCAGTAACCATATCTCCTCTGACATCCTTCTTTAACATCTGGATCCAGAGAAATACTTTTGTCCAAGAGGAATCAATTAATGTCAGTAAAAGCATAGATGTCCATATAACTGGTTGGAATTTCTATGCTTAGAATTATAAGAATAGGAATCAAAGAAAATATGAAAATATTTAGTTTGCAGAGGCAAACTAAATTTGCAAGAAATCTGGTTGTACCATATTCTGTGTGAATGTGATAGATGGTAAACTCTAGCACATTTACATTTCAACTATGTTTTCTGCATTTTAGCATTCATGAGCAGTTTGAAATTTCAGCTTCATTGCTTTCTCAATAAAGATAATATATGATATGGGAAAATTCTAAACTATAATTTCTGTTTGTTATCCAGCTGTCCTTGCCTAACAGGCCTTAAATGATATATAATATAATATTCTTGGTCTTTCCCTTTCTTCATTTCTTATCTAGATTGTTTACCTTCTCTATTCTAAGCATCATACATGAAAAATCACATAACCTGATATTTGGAAGCTTTTTTTCTTAAAGTATTTGTGTAAATGCAGTTCTTTCAATATTTGTGTGTTTTTAAAGATAAATAGTTATCATACCCATAAATGGTTTCATCAACTCAGAGAAATATCCACAGTATTCTTATATATTTCTGAGACTTTACCCTTATCACAAGTAATTTTATTTTTCTGTCAAAAGCACTACTGTATGCCACTGATAACACATAAGTAAAGTCCATCACTGTTGATAAGAATCTTCATGTTTTCCCCCCAAGGGAATATATATCAGGGTGGTAAGAAGTGTCTAAGGAAGGAAGGTTTAAGTATACTCTCTTATTAAATTCAGGAAAATAAACAGCATGAAAAACTTCTTTAAAACAATGTTATATGCCTCTACAATATGGAAAATGTCATATCAAAACAAAAGACAATAATATTAATAAGAGCAAGCACTGTTATGAGAATATACATTATTATTGTAAAGTTAGTCATGACTACTGTATTTAATAATCAGGCAATTAACCTGAACAAAATATGCATCTCCAAAATGTATCAATTAAGATATTGTTTATCTTCAAAATTAAATATACAAACACTTAAAACACTAGAGTTATATTATGCCACTTTGGCTTTCAAATTCAATACCTAACAAAATTCAGATATTCAGTTTAAAACATCATCAAAGATGGTTGTCTGGTCTCTGCTTGAACATTCCCCTGAAGGGCAAAGTCACTATCTCTTAAACTAGATAATTCAATTATCAACTGCTCAAATGCTCCAAATTGTTCCTAATATAACTTTGCAATTTATCCTCATGAATCTTTCTGTTTATTAATGTGTTCATTTATACTAACAGTGGGATAGTCGACGGCTCATCAGATAATGTTGAATCAATTTGTAATAATTTGTAATAACCAAGTCCTCATGGAGAACAGTGAGAAAACTTAAGAGATACAGACCAGCAACATCAAAAAGAACATCAAATTCATATCATAACTACTTCTACATTCCACTTGCAATCAAAAGACTACTCCTTTGCAGTTTTATACACTTTTTCAGAATAAGACCAACTGTACTCCGTAGGGACAAATGTAAAAGCAGGATAGAAATCCTGAAAGAAAAACAATTCAGGAGCAAATTCTGAAAAAAAAGATATGACTATGGTCCAAACACTATAACCAAAAAGAAGGAAAATATCAGGAAACAGCTGATGAGACCGAGTTAATTATATAAAGAGTTTTCTATGTTGAAATACAAAAAGAATTAGTTTTAAAAGTGGAAAGAGGATCATGTAGTACAAACAGAACATCAACAAATAATCTGAATCTGTAAAGATGGGAAGACTAAGATTCTGAATGACCTGAGGTCTGCAAGAATGCTATAAACAACTCTACATTTTTCTTGAAGTTTCAGAGAACAAGAAATTTAGGAAATGAAAGATCTTCTGTTTGGAAAACATGCTAAGATGGGTGTGCAACAAACTGCTTAAACTGCTTAATTTATCATTTGTTTTTATCTGTTTGCAAAAGGAAATTATAAGATGTCCCATAGGGCATAGAAAAAGAAGTCAGGTCAAAATAGGTAAGGAAATAGCTAGCTGCTTTGAATGAATTCAAGTCTCCTGCACTGGATAAAATACATTTGAGGGTAGGAACTGTAAAATGTGATATCAAAATCATGGACTTTAATCTTTGAAAACTGCTGAAGGATAAGGGAAGTACCAGAAAATTGCAAAAGAGTTCCAATCTTTTTTTTAAGGAAAAAGTTGATCCAGAAAACTACAGATCAGTTTTTCATCAAAACATGGGAAATCCTGGAAAAGATAACAATCAATGGGTTTGCAAGCACTCAAAAAGAAAAAAAAGATGATTACTATCAACTAGCAAAGATTTTACCAGAAAAATCTTACGTTATATGTATGAAAAAGTAACTAGATTAGTAGACCAAGGGAATGTTCTGGATGTAATGTACCTAGACCTTGACCACAGTGTGCTTTTCAATAAACTGAAACAATGTAAGGTGGATGGAGTATCAGATGGATTTGCAGTTGGTTGAACAACTATATCCAATACATGGACCTTAATGGTTATAAATCTAAAAGCAGAGAGTTGTCAGCATTGTACTTTAGGATTCTATTCTAATCTCAACAACAGTTTTTATAAATGACAAATAAGAAAATAGAAAATGTCCATCAAAATATGAAATATATTTGCAGATGATACAACTTGGAGACAATGCAGTTCAGTGGTGACAAATTTAGGATTCTAGACCAAAGTATGATATATCAAATGTTCGGCTACAAAATGGAAGACACTTGGCTCAGCAATAGTAGTTTTGTGAAAAATATGGATGTCTTGATAGGCCACATATTAGGTGCCAACTAACATTGTGTATAAGTTGGCAAAAAGCCAATGAAAACTTGGATTGCATAAGCAGATATATCATTTCAAAAATAGAAAAAGCAATAGTTTCACTTTATGTAGTATTTGTCAGACTATGTTTGCAACATTGTGTCTCTTTTTGATTTCCACAATACAAAATGGGTTGGATTAGAAGACTTGCAAGGTCCCTTTCAGCCCCACGATTCTATTATTTCAATGGTACTCTTTGCCAGTAAGCATGCATTAATTTGAGAAACATTTTAAATATTAACTGTCAACATTTTTTCCTGATAAACTGGTAATAAAATAGAAGTGGCTATGAACTTCTATTTAATTCTGATAAATGTATTTTGATTATTTGACATGCATAATTTTCTTAGCTGCACTAATCTTGCAAATTTGAGCATAGTTTATGAAGAAGAGGAAAACAGCCAAAAGGCCTCTACATGATTATGATTCATACTTCCCCAATGGTTAGATATGAAGAATGCTTCAGAGTACATTAAGTTATTACATTAGTTACTTCAAGTTTAAGTGCTTTGTTTTATTGGAAAGGAAAATGGGAAAATAACTGCTGTACAAGTTTCATTATTTCTCTTTTCAATTATATTAAATACATTTGCAATTGATGTATGATGTTAATTCAGCATTAGCATCAAACTCTGATTTTAATATGACATTTACATTTGATGGCACCAAAGAGCAAGCTAATGATTACAAAACAGAATAATTAACAAAACCACAATGTAGTAATCAACACTCACCATGCTGCAGTTACTGTTTGCAGAAATGCATTTCTTATCATCACACCATTGACAGCCATTTGTATTAGCAGTACAACTGGCACAGTCTGCATATTTGTAACATCTGTCATCTGCTGCGGCTATCAGACAAATGGAAAGTGTCACAAAACATCAACATGAGAGACTGAGAATGTCATGCTTTTTAATTTGCACATTTTTAACTGTTGCTCTAAACAATATTTATTGTACTATTAATTGCAAGTGCAACTTTTAGTCTAAGATTAACATTCTTCAATAAAAAGCAAGTAATATAGGTTATATTTCATTTAAACTCAGTCATGCATATATTCTACTGGGAACTTTTCTAGTTTTAGGCTTACCAAACAATCATTCCTGGAACAACCTTTCCTAAAAAAATAATTTCTATACAATTTGTAAGTTTTTGTTATATTCATGTGAACTTCACATTCATGTGAAGTTTTCATTCTTTACTCATTAATTGATCAAAGTATCACAGCAAATTTTAACTACTATCCATAAAATACATTTTTAAATCTGAAAATTTAAAATCCTGTCTGTTATATTTTATTTTATATTATATTGGACTATCTGTATATTCTTACATGCAGCACATACAAAGTAAACGAGAAGCCTATCATCATCTTACTGGCTCTTTTTATCTCATCATATCTTTGCAACAAATGTATTAGTACATCAAACTTATACCAGCAAATGCAGATTTAGCAGCCAATGATTTCCTAGTTGGATGGGGATTTGATTGATATAGCACAATAAATATCCAGAGTATGAATTCAGGATTGTGGAGGTCTCAAGCATCTTATCAGTTTATTTATTTACCATAGGGTTCACTTACTATATTAAGCCTTAATTTAACATATGTATGCATTTATTCAATATTATTTAGATGGGTTTCACAATGTTAGACGGCTTCATAAACATGGTGTAGAAATACTTCAAAAAGTCATAAAAAGGTAACTACAAATCATAGTTTAGAAATCATGGTTGAAGTTTTGCACAACACGACATTGAGGTGATAGAAAATTTATGAACTTTTAGAATGATCTATAATCTGCAGTATTGTGACTTATAAGAAAGCTAGTTTGATGTAGCAGTTAAGGCACCAACCTAAAAACTGAGGAACCATAAGTTCTAATTGTGTATTAATACAAAACACCTAGTGCCTTTACGGAGAAGGCCCTTCTTCTGGGTTCCGTCAGATGTACCACCTCAGGGGACAGGACACACAACATTCCTTGCCTCCCTGTTCGAGTGGGTTGGGTGGATGTGACTGAGAGACAGTCCCTCAGATAACCTGAACTTGACAGTCATCTTTCACTTTGCATCTTTCACTTTGCATTAGTTATGTGGGCTCCCCATTTCTTTACATATCACAGTAAATATCCAGAAGAGGAATTCAAGATTATACTCAACAGTTAAAACTGAATTTCGTAAATTTTGCTTTTATAAAATTTATTTTTAACTGTTGAGTACAACATTGAATTCTTATGGCATGTGTTTCTCTGCAAGTACATAACAATAAAGACAATGAATGAAAATATGTTGAGCTATTCTTCTATGCAGGCTACAGCATCTGACATTATTACAATCAGCTATATCTGTTACTCCATCATTGTATATATACTGCTGCACAAATACCAAGGAATTTTATGTTCCTTCATAATTGAAGTAAATGTTTCTAATCCCATGATTCTGATAGGCAAAGATTTGCAAATCAGCATTTCTTCTTCAACAAATGACTCTACATAAGCAAATACACAAATTTGATTGCTAAACTTGAAACATCAGTGGATTTACCTGCTTGAAAGGAAAACCTGTTGTGCTCTGCTTTACTTGTTTTATTAGGTCCTTGTCATAAAAAAATTGACATAACCTTTACACATCATTATCAAACAGTAGTACATATTCATTATTTCTAAATATGACCAATCATGAATTCTACTAGATGTTTTATGCATGGTTTAACCAAGTTTTCTGCAAGAGTAAAAGTTTCACCTGCTTTTGCTATATGATAAATCACAAGACAGCAAGTTTCAAAGACACTGTTGTTGTTGCACAAATTATTCTATGGAATTCAGCACATTTTCTTTTGAAACACTTGGGGCTTTTGTCTTTCAAATTGGAATGTTTGTTTCCAGATGGCCGTGTAATTTTTCTGGATTCATATTATTGCTATTATTGTTATTATTGTTCTCATTTGATTTGTTTGATTTGTTTTGTTGACAGTCCACATAAAATGAAAGTTGATAAAACTGTATTATTTAGCTTGAACTTTATTTCTAAGGACTTGTACAATTAAAACAACAGCAACAGTACTGGAATGTTCAATTTTTCTGTTTTCATCTTTTTCTGTACTGCCTGCAACTGTACAAGTTTGTAGCCAATGAACTGGAAAAATATTCATAGTATATAAATATTTATTAACTCTAATCAAAAGAATAAAAATATTCCTATACTGAGGGGTATATATCTAAGATACATACAGAAGTTGAATATTATTAAGCTGAAAAAATATGCAGGAAATTCGCCATTTGTGATGCCACTTAGAATGAATCCATTACAGGATGACTCACTTGTACATAAACGTGACATGCAGCACAAAATGTACATGTTTTACATTAATATAATGAAATTAAATTGATTTCTCCATTGTGAATTATTGGCTGCAGCTTTTTAAACATCATCTTCATTTTCCTTCCTTTGCAAACCTGATTCTCTCACATGTTTACCCCAGAAGAAAAAGAGCTCAGTGACGTAACATGCTAAAGATTGTATTTGCTCCAGCGGTTCGAGTCCTAACACTGTGTGTTGGGGTGCGCTCCTATCACTAGCCTCAGCTTCTACCATCTAGCAGTTCAAAATCATGTTATTTTCAAGTAAATAGGTACCACTTTGGCGGGAGACAATTTGGTGCTTTGTGCGGACAATTAAGAATCCTGCTTGTAGTGGACCTTCGCAGCACATTGGCAAGGCCCATTGGCAAGGTGGCTTAAGTATAGAAAGAGGGCCTCAGATGACACTTCAGGAAGGCCACATCTTTCTTTCCGATTAGGAGTTAGCTCATCCCCTGTGGTGCATCTTGGGAAGCTCATGAGCATGAACCAAACAGGGCTAGCAGTCTTAGGCAGCCAAACTACTACTTTGTATTAGCATTATAATCTCCTAGCTAACTAATGTAATATCGCCATATGCTAAATAAATAAATAAACCCCAGGAGACACATATGCAGCACTGCTGCACGGTACAGTTTTATGTTTCTTTATTAATTTGGACCAAGCATAGGATCCCCGCTTGATGATTAAGCAGATACGTGAATTCATACAACTATGTTCTAAAACATAGGAAAAAAGACACTTTTTAACAATATTTCTGTTGGTACATGATCAGACCACATATCTCTATTACAGAGTGATAACAAGATCAAAATTGGAGAAAGCATTTAGACAGTGAAGACAGTATGAGACTTCTAACAATCATGGCTGAACTGCTTAGCAATCCAACTCCAGATGGATTTTATTCTCTTTGCTCAATCCATTTTAATTGCCCTGGATATTCTTTAGACTAGAGAATATATACTGTTTAATGCCTGACTACATTCTGTTTTTCAGAATTTAGGCGCAACCAAGATGTTCAGGGGTTTTATTGTCTGTGTTTGTGGGGGGCGGTGTCCTGTGCCTAAAGAAAACTCAGAACACAGTAGAAAACCAGTAGCCAGGAAACTGTTAAGATATACATAATGAGTATATGTGCTCACGAAGCATATCAACTATCCTAATAGAGGATTGTACAAGTCACCATTCTCACCTTAATCCAACTAAAATGTTGTGGCATGACTTGAAGCAAGCAGTTGATGGAAAACAGCCCCAAAACAATATCACAGGTCACTGTATTTCAGGATTACAGATAATTCTGAAAGATCAATCTTTCACCAATGTATACTTAAACCAAACTGATTACATAAAGGCTTTGCATATGGTATGAATGCAATATTTGGAACATAAAATAGTATTAATTTTTTCAAAATGTAGACTACTAGCATTTCATTTCGCTAGTTATATATTTATGGGTAAAAACTAAAAATCTGTAATAAAGGCATTCAATTTTAGAGGAGCATCGTCTCAGGAGTTCTAACTGCACTATAGTATGTAATATGCAATTTTAATCATATATATTAAAGAATTGCAACATAAATTTCAACTATGCCTAAAGATAAGGAGATTTATTCATTTTTCAACTTCAACTTAACTTTGAACTTTTTGAATTGTGAATTGAGATATAACATGCTATTCAGCAATGTTACCAGAATGTTGTTCTTTACCACATCAAATTGATAAGATTTTAAGAAAATATCACATTTTTTTAAAATAATAGTTTACTATTCTGAACTTTCCTCAACACAGCATAAATTAAGTTCTTATGAGACAGTAAATGAAGAAATGTTTGCTTAAGAAAAACATATGTTTGAAAATGGTTACCATTGATATATAAATTAGGGATATAGTTAAACTAATTTCATATTGTTTAAAGACAGTCTTCACTATTACCAAACATAACATCCAAATTCATTGCTGTATTGTAATGCTGCATATGTAATTAATATTAATTTTATCAATCTCTTTCAAATTTTTAAAAATAAAAAATTAAACCCAATTTCTGTACCCATTGTAGAAATTCATAAGCATCAATAAAATCTAGACCAAATAAATGGCAAATGCTTGTTGAATTAAAAAAAGCACTCTGGGGCAAATAAAACTCAACTTTTAATTCTGCAAAAAATGTGTAAACAACTTCTATAGAATAATGCTGATCCAAAGTACTAATTTTATAAGGGATCTATTTATATACCAATACAGAGGCTAGATGCTATTTTAAGAACAATTTTATAATGTGAGCTTTACATGAAGTAAATATTTGCTTTATACTAACCAGTGAAAATTCTAAAAAGTACTTATTTGTATACAATGTTTATTATTTTTACAAATAATTTTACAAATAATTCAAGTCAGCAAATGTACAGTATCTACACACCTTTATCCTCTTGTTTTCTCCATAACAACAACCTGTGAGGTGAATTCAGCTCTCTTTACACTCTAGCATTTCTATTATATCACTTAATAATTCTTTAATTAGTCCAAAGAGAAGCTATATTCTGAGGTTTCTTCTTCTTGCAATGATTTACCAAAACCACCAATCCAAGTTCAGGCTAGAACCATTTACAGACAATGCATCTTCCTTTGAAAGGAGGGGGAAACCAACAGACTGTTTTTTTAGTCACATTCCTTATTTTTAATAACATTCCTATTCCTATTTAAAAAGAAAAATTTCTATATAGATATTCAGTTTCTTTATTATTATCTACCCCAGTATCAGTATAACAGCACATTATTTAGAATTTATGATAACAAAGAAAACCTATGGAAGATTTTTCCCTGTATTTTATGCAGAGAAGATGAAATCCTATGGACAGCCACATAAAACTGAAAACTATATGTTGAACATTACTCTTTCATTACCATTTTTAGATGTTTTCTTAGTAGGACTAGCAGTTAAAATAGAGTACATCCAAAGCACAATATCACCAGACACCAAGGGCAATAGTAATAATTTATTAACAAAGTTTATGATAAAGAAAGCTGCCAAGAAGCCCAGAAGAATTAGCAGGACCATATTCTTGACATCCATTTGTAAATCATCTACCACACCTATCAGAGTGTTTCAGTTAACATCCTGACCAAATACTTCTGGAAAAATGCTCAGATAATTAATATCTTTTGCATGGGATCCACCTTTTCCCAATCTCCTTTCACAGAAACAAAGAATTTGACATTGCTCCATAACTGCAAAATATCCATGGTAGGTACAGGTTTCTTCAGATGGAATGTAATTTTGTCCCCATTTAGCAAGGAAAAACTAATCTATACCACAAGAAAACACCTATTAACTCCTTTAACCTTGCCGCCTGTTCTATTTAATCCGTCACAGCAACAAGCAATGTAGGCCTTAAAAGTCTTCACACATCCTAACATCCTCAAGATTCAATTATAATAGTACAACTAGTTGCAAGGACTACAAACATTTTAAAACATCTCTTTAACTTATCAAAAAAATCCTCAATATAAAATAAATGTTAAAATGAGTCCTAAAGCATTCATCAAAGCATGACAATTTATCTCTAGCAATGTTCAAGCTGAAATGGAAGCAATCATTTCAATTGTTTACCAAAGAAAATGATATGGAAAGTCATGAAATAAGAAAAAGTTGTCGCATTTTCATTAATCTAAATATATTTTAAAATCAACTGCTTTTACCTCCTGTATTAGTCATGTATCTTATTTACTCTTAACAGCTATTATTTGATTCTTAACTGCTGATGATGATTTCCATACTGTTGATTGTAAATTATGTTGTTGTTTGCCTATTATATGTGGCTGAAGGACTACTTATTACTGATCTAGAAGCTTAAGGGAATATATAATAGCAATAGCACTTAGATTTATACCATAATGCTTTACATACTCTCTGAGAGGTATACAGGGTCAGTATATTGCCCACAATGGGTCTTCATTTTGTCAACTTCGGAAGGATGGAATCTGAGTCAATCTTGAATTGAACTCCTAGTCATGGGCATAGTTAGCTTGTAATATGGCATTCTAGCCACTGTGCCACCACAGAATAAGGCTCACTGAAGAAGCAACACTGAAGAGGGAACTAACAGAAGTTCTGGAAAAAAGAGAGACACTTGTTATTCATCAGAGAAGATATAAACGGAGGAAGTTGTTCTTGTTTTTGTTTCCTGAGCATAGTAAGAATGCTGCATATTGTACAAATATAGTGCCAAAGCTATCTACTCCATAGTTATTGGGGAAATGGGAATTTCTTGAATAAGCACAGAAAACGCTTATGGAGAAATTAGTACCAAGATGCATCTTAGAAAATGGAACAATGTGAAATAGAGGAGATGGAAAGAGAAAAAGTTACACATTTAAGCTCATCAAGAAGATGTTTTCTATCTGGAGCTTCAGAACAGATTCCAAAGTTTCATTGTGGGTAAAGTTTCTGGATTAAAAAGAGCTTTCGCAAGCCTCATTAATGATATAGGGAAGTCTACTGGGATCTGCAAAGGGGTGGAGTTCTGTCTCTATTCTGAAGGGAAAGAAATGACAGGTGGTAGTAATACAAGGCTTCCTACTGAAAGGATCAAAGCAGTAAACTGTTATCCAGACTATCAAGAGACTGCTGCCTTCCTGTGGCAAAAAAATAGGATGTGATGGAAAAAAAGATTCTTTAAATCTACTAATAAATATACTTTCTACTGAGATAGGATGGGGTATAAAGGACCCAGTCAAATAGAACCTTAAAAATGGTAAAAAGTATTGTGAAGAAAAGTTATCTTAATCTGAACTTTCTTTATTATATTTGATAAAAGGAAGCTTGGAAATAGTTCCTTGTGCCACAATTCCACAATTGATAATTCATTCACTGAGCACCTCTTTGAATATCTTTCACTCTATAAGCCTTGGTCAGGAAGGCCAACTCATTACAACTTGAAATCAGAAATAAATTGTATTCAAAGCACTGAGAGAGCTTTTGAGAATTATGACTTTCCCCAGAACCAGAGGAAATCTTTACCTTTGATCTGAGAGCATTCAAGAACATGCTACAAGCAGAGCTGGGATCATGAAATTTTTGCTCCTTATCAAGCTTAACAATATATAGACTAGTAATATCTTTATCTTTTAGAAAAGCTCTCATTTATCTCCTTAATTAGCAGCTACCTGTTTCAGAAGTGTTTCTTTCTACTATGCATGTTTTTATAGTGTTGATAATCAGTTGTACTGGAATATGGAAACGGCTTTGATAAAGGCATGGAGAAGCCATTAATTAAGGAAGGGAAATGACAACAGTTCTAGGAAAGGTGAAAGAAACAAAAAATAACTCTGCCTTTATTCTATTCAAAATGGATATAAGCAAAAGAGTTGACATAAAGAAGGTGGGAAATGTAGTCTTCACAAAGATAGAAAAATGGTGCACTGCTTAGATGATAGTAACAAGATTCAGGAGAACAATAACAAGCTAGTATAAACTGGTAATATGAATTTCAACAGGAACAAATGAAAAGTCCTACATTTGGGCGGGGAAAAAATCTAAGATGGGTACAGAATGGAAGGACCATGCTTTGGGTGGGGCATGGAAAAGAGATCTGGGTGTCTTGGTAGATTTCTAGTTAAAGATGAGGCATGAAATTGCAAAAAGTGTTATCCCAGGCTGCATCAAAAGAATTATAACATAAAGACTAAAAGAAGTCACACTTCTTAATTATGTGTTCATCAGATCATGTACCTTAATATTATATTCTGTTCATGTTCCTGCATTACTGCATTCAGTAAGACACTGAAGCAGAAGGTAATTAAGATGGTACGTAGTCCTGAATTTTTTAAAAAATGGTCGAAGACATTGGATATGTTTAGCTTGATAGAAAATGAGGGACATGATAGATGTCTTCCAAAATCTAAGGGGCTGTTTTGTAGAAAACAGAGCAGAACTGTTCACAGATTCTAGAACCAGGACAAGAAACAATAATTTTCAGTTAAAAGAAAACAGATGCAGATTATTTCATGAAACATTTCCTAAAAATATGAGTTATTCAACAATGGAATAGACTACAAGGAGTTGATGGATTGTTTCATGAGACTTGTTTAAGCAAATACTGGGTAATAGGACATCCTATTAATCCTAATCCTACTACTACTATTTGTTCTAGTCCTGACCAAGCATGAGATTGTAGCAGTTCATCTGTAAATTCCATTCAATTCCTTACATTATAAGATTACTGTATTTAAAATTCATTTAATACATTTTGATTTGTTTCCACATTCTTTTCAACCTCTTATCACAAAAGCTATATTGGCCTTTTAAAGTTTTAAAGTTTTTACATTCTTTCTGCCTACTTGCCTACTTTTCAAAGGTTATTCATATCATTTCCCCTTTTAGCCTAGCATTCAATTCAACTCAGTACTTTTTTCTTTGATTTGTAAATCTTCTAAAACTAAAGAGACTTTTTCTTAAGTCTATATGCTCTACCCTGATAAAGCATTGGCAACATCTCAACATCTTACAGTCTCTCATCTTTTCATCTCTTTATTATCTGTTATTTTCAAAAAAACATCTTAATAATTGGCATGTTTTAATAATTTATATAATTTATATAATAATTTAAAGTTGCACCATTGAATAGCTTTTGAAATAAAAGCAAAATCAATGTGAATTACCACATATATATGTATCAATTGTCAAAAGAGATATACATATATTCTTTATACTTAGATTCTGCAAACAGTTCTAAATAATGGTCATCATTACTTTTTCTTTTAAGGTTCCCAAAACCTATAACATCATACATCATACTTAATAACAAATTTCCTATTTTTCCTTTTTATTGAAGTTACACTAGAAGAGCTACAATAGGGGGTGGGGAAAAGAAGATGCCTAGATTGAAGCTGCTCCATGGAAAGAAGAAGCAAGTCATAATCTTGAAGCCTTTATCTGACTTTTCCCAAGAGAATGCAATTAGACTGGAAAGATTTTTGTAAATATGTGATCAACCATAAAGACACCACATTGGCCTATACATGAAATTGCTCTGGTTCCATACAAACACACACAGACACACACACATGCGTAAATTGTCACCTTGGTTTAGGTAGCTTAAAAAATGTACATTTTTTTAAATCCAAATGCATTTTCACAGCAGAATTGGCCAAGCAATGCACTCATTGCATTCATGCATTTAGTTTAATGTATATTCTCAATATTACGGGAAATTTACCTACCCATTTTTCTGGGACATTTTGGCCTAAGGATGTTAGTATCCTGTCCAAGTTCCCATGACACGCAGTGATTTTTGTTCCATAAGCATCTTAATCCTGGCCCAGCAGTTTTGCAAAGATCTTCATCCCTGAATGCTTCACAATTTGGAGGTTTGTATACAAGGATGTCATTCAACAAAATGCTTGAAAAGCCTCCAAATATATACATGGACCTATCAAATAAAATAAAATAAAAATGTTTTTCTACAAGAATAGATATCAAAGCCATGAATTGGCCTTGTTTTCATTCCCTTTTAAAAGTGTATTTGGATGTACATGTACATTTTTACAATTACTATAGCTTCACTCAATAACTAAGATATTTTAATCTTCAAGTTTAATTTCAGTCTTATTTATACATTTCTTTTTACAAGGTTTTTCAATCATTATACTTTATTTGTAACAAACACTTGGTCAAATGAAGTAGTATTTAAATTTAAATACATAAATTACTAATATTGAAAGTATTCATATTTTACAAGTTTTGATTTAAATGGACACTCAGTATTGGCTTACATGGTAACCAGACAATAATTCATATTATTCATGAATTCGGCACCTTTAAACAATTGATATATGTGTTTTCTTTTAGCCAATGTTGAGAAATACATTACCCGTTGCTGACAATTGCAGAATGACCAAATCTGTTCACATCCCTATGAAGACTTGGTTTCTGAAGAATTTTCCATTCATCACAAGCTAATAAAAGAAGATAATATAATTTGCTGTTACTAGACTTCAGTATTAGCATAAAGTGTAATAATTACAAAACAATCAAAATCTCTCACATCACAATGAAATTAAGTTGAAATAATTTTTGATTATTATAATGTAAATATATAATTATAATTTTCTGTTTATAAGCCTTAAGAAAATATACCTTAATATATAAAAATCGAATATATTTCTATACAACCTTTAATTATTTTAAATATTACATATTCTACCAACTATATTAAACTCATTGTAATCTAGTCTATCCTCTAAGGTAGATCAATATTATCATCTTACAGCAGATATATGATCTGCCATAAAATGTATGAATGAAGTCCTTGGGAGCTCTCCAAGCTTGGTTGTTTGCAAACATTTCATTATCCAACTAGGCAACATCATCAGTGCTAGGATGGGGTTTGCTCCATGTTTATATGCAGTAACCTACCCTGTCAATGTTGCCAAGGTATTGATTAGGCTATTATTTTTTTTATTTGTTTGCCTGATGTTAATTCCTGCTTATCTGGGTTTAGGAGGAGGAATATTGGTTTTTTGTTGGTTTCTGTCTTCTTTAGTTTCATTATGATGTCTTTTGAATAGTTTGTAAATAGGTTTATCTCCATGTGTTTATTGATGGCCGATTAGTCTGAATGCCAAACCTCCAGGAATATGCTAATATTTTTGGATTAGCTTGGTATAGGATGCTCATAAGATTCCAGTTGAAATTATTATTGAGTCTGAACATTTGTTGTGAGATTAAGGAGTTTTCATGGTGTCTTCCAACTGCTAGGTGAACTTCATGGATCTGCTCTGCCAAATCTTCTGCCTATCTGTCCTATAAGAGGGCTGTTACAAACCTTATATTGTATGTTGTAGATGACTTTTGTTTTGTTTTGTTTTGTTTTGTTTTGTTTTGTTTTGTTTAAGAGCCGAGGTGGCACAGTGGTTAGGGTGCAGTACTGCAGGCCACTTCAGCTGACTGTTATCTGCAGTTCAGCGGTTCTAATCTCACCGGCTCAAGGTTGACTCAGCCTTCCATCCTTCTGGTGGGTGAAATGAGGACCCAGACTGTTGGGGGCGATATGCTGACTCTGTAAAGCACTTAGAGAGGGCTGAAAGCCCTATGAAGCGGTATATAAGTCTAACTGCTATTGCTATTGCTATTGCTATTGTTCTAGAGATACTGGATCTTTCAGTTTATTTAGGATGTTTTTCTTGGGGTTCTATTATCATAGTGATTGTAATATTAGGCAGTAGTATCAGTGGCCATTGCAAGTTGCTTGCTATCATGTTGTGCTTAATATGTTTTACAGTTTATGCAATTATACTGCTATCATTTTCTAAGCATATATTTCTTGAATCAATATCAATATATAAATATATATTTCTAAAAAGTATTACCTGATGTTCATGTTTAAATTGACATTCATAAATGTTTCATATTCTACTGAACTCTATAAAACTATATAGTAATCTGATCTGAAACCAATTTCTCATTATGTCATGCCAGTATGGACTGCATGGTTTATCACTACGTTTGTTATACTGCAACTCCTTTCAGAGAACATTAATAATGTAGCATCTACTTTGGATGTGACACAAATTTTATATAAATCCCACTTCTGTACAGACATATGAAAAGCATTGCACTGTTATTTGTCTCTTTAAGTATTCCTATTCAGTTTTAATCTATTTACTTTTTTCATTTGAGGCATGTGAAAATAGAACTGTTTTTTTCTGGAACGTTTTCTATATACAACTTTATGCATGCTGACACAGTACTGATACTCTAGTAGGTTGCTGCAGACATGCTGTTTGCAAGCTGCAATACATTTCTCCTTTGCCCTACAGGATTTGCATTAGAGATTTTGCCATTGCACAAGCAATTATAAACTTTACAATAATCAAAGTCAAATTATCTTTTTGCAATTGTTTCATCACTATATTTTAGAATTCTGCTCTTCATCATTATCATCTACACTACAGAATAAAAAACCTTGTTTCCTGAGATAGCAGCTTATTTATGGATTTCAGCTTGTCATTCCTTCCTTTCAACATTGTTGAAATACAATGTGCTTCAAACTTTGCAAATAATGTTTCATTTGTCTATATGTCATGGACCAGAATATCACTGTGACCAGTTTTCAGTCATATTTCCAGTATCAAAAATCAGTAGTTGAATCTTTTTGGTGTTATTAGTGTTTAGAATCCTTTTGACACCATCCAGTTTAAACTTTCCCAGAACCATTAATATATATTTAACACCTTCTAATGATTCTATTAGCAGTAATTGGAATTCCACTTTCATATCTTCCATCAGTGGTGATACATTCCATATAAAGCTGTGAAAATCACTTGAAAGAATGATTTGTTCTAAGGATTTCCATGAATGAAATATCAGTCCTTATAGCACAACACTCAAAGGATTTAGCATTTCTTTGAGAATATTTGTATATTTGGTCAGGTTACTTTACATTTCAACCTGACATATTCATATTTTCACTTGTAAAGGAACGTAAAACAGAACTTTGGAAAAGAAGAGGAAGAAACAAAAACGGGAGTTGTGAGAAACAAACTCATCAAGAACTTGATTTGACTTTGACTGGTATAAAATGATAAGAGAGAGAAATTCTGACAGGTTTTCAAGATTCCGTCATTGTCTACAACATAAACTAATACAGATAGTACTTGACTTATGACAAGTGAATCCAAAATTTCCAACCCTAAACACAACAGTTAAGTAATTTTTGCTCCATTTTACCTTTCTTGCCACAGCTATTAAGTGAATCACTGCAATTGTTAAGTTACTAATATGGTTAGTTAAATGAATCTGGCTTCCCCATTGGCTTTGCTTGTTAGTGGGTTGCAAAAGTAATCACATGACCCTGGGAAACTGCAATTGTCATAAATAAATGCCATCTCCAACCATCCAAATTTTAATCATGCAACCATGCGGATACTGCAACAGTCATAAGTGTGGAAAAACAATCATTAAGTAACTTGTTCCATTGTCACTATAACTTGGAACAGTCACTAAACAAATTATTGTAAGTCAAGGACTCCCTGTATACCTGGAATCTATGGAGTGTCAGTTTTTTGGTCTAATTCTTTAAAGTAGAGAAGTGTTAGTCTTTCAAGAATTGTTTCATTCTTCCCTATTGCATATTAGACAAAGTCAAGAATATATTGATCAACATTTTCCATTTCTCAGAACCGAGTTGCTGTTTCTTCTCCCTTAACAGTTCATTCATTACTATTCCTTTACATCAGGGGTCCCCAATGCCCAATCCACAGCCAGTTGGAAACTAGGCTGTGCAAGCAGCAGCGTGCGAGCTTGTGAAGCTGCTTTGCCCAAGCAGTGCACGCAAAATCATTCCATCTCCCTCCTGCCACTGACAGTCCGCGAGCCAGAAAGGTTGGGGACCACTGCTTTACATCATTACAGCTGCATCACAGCATGGTTGAAAATGTAGTTCTGTCCCTAATGGTTTTCATAGTTCTAATTTTCAACATGCATAGAAAGCTATTTGTTTTACTTAATGTTTACTTAACATTAGCTTAATTCTTACTAACACTTAAATACTTATCAAAAGAAATAGCTTTAAAACAGAAGCTGTATTATTAACAGCTCTCCTAAATATTAGCTTATTATATATAGAAAGTAAACTTCATCAGAATCATGTATTAATTTTTCAGGTTCAAAAACATAACATAGAATTTTCATATGTGCCATAAACTAGCTATGGCTACTCTGATTCTTGATAATGCATATTTTGCTGCTAGTGCTTAAGCATCAATGAGAAATATCAAAAATGTTTGACAGAAAGGTACTTGAAGGAAAAGCCTTTAAAAATCACATTTTATTATTTACAATAATAAAATAGTGAAAGGATGCCAATCAAAGTGGAACAAGGGAAGAACAATAAATGTGTATTTCTCATATTTGGTTTACAAGAGTCTTGATAAAATGATATTATGGACTGGAAAATAAATAAGACTGAATAATTATGGGTTGATTGTATTTCAGATATATGTTTCTCATGGGAATAATATAAGAAATAAATATCTCAACAGCTTGTCAATTATTTCATAAATTCAGTTCAATTTCTTATAATTCACTTGTATCAGACTGCTTACTATAAGCATTTGAACAACTAAATGTACAAGAAGAGAAGCCTGCAGCTAAAAGACCTGTATGCCATTTATTGTAATTTGGTCAAGGGTAGAGCAAATCAGGGTTTTTGTTCTTTCCCCCCTGGGAAAGTGGGCTTTATTTCTGAAGAAAAATCATTATTAAAAGCTAAGTTTAAGATAAGGAATCCTTGCAGCCTGCAGATATAACTCCTTTTTTGCTCATGTTATTTGTCAAACTGGCAGGTCTTTTCAATATACTATAGAAAGAAAAAGAATCATGTTACAAGCAGGCTTTCTTATCTTCTTTAGTCTTCCCAGTAATGGCTAAACATTGAACAAACTTCTGGGCTAAAAAGTCATTTTGCTTAGTTTTTCAAAACTCTTAAAAATAGATTTTTAAATGAAATCTATATTCATTCATTATCAAGTGTAACTATTTCAAAGGAGAATGTATGCCGTACTTAACAGTTTTAATTTGTCCTTGCTTGGAGTAAACGGTGGAAGCACATAAATTATAGCTAAAAACAGACATTTATAATTAAATATATCATAACAAAAGCATCTGAGATATAAAAGGGTTAGTATGTTTGGCTCTAGCCTCATTGATCAAAGTGACTTCAGGGATACCCAACTGTTCACAAATGCACATAATTCTAAATGCTATTGATACAGAAATTGCATTAGAATGAAACATATGAAGATAGCTGAGTTTCATTGGAAATAATTCAGATAAGCATTTAAGGTTTCAAATTACATGGGGGGGGGAATCAAATAAAATAGCAGTAGCAATAGCAATAGCAGTTAGACTTATATACCGCTTCATAGGGCTTTCAGCCCTCTCTAAGCGGTCTACAGAGTCAGCATATTGCCCCCACAGTCTGGGTCCTCATTTTACCCACCTTGGAAGGATGAAAGGCTGAGTCAACCCTGAGCCGGTGAGATTTGAACCGCCGAACTGCAACTAGCAGTCAGCTGAAGTGGCTGCAGTACTGCACTCTACCCACTGCATCACCTCGGCTCTAAATTCTAAATTCTACTTTAGCTCTATACTAAAATTTGAGATGATATATGGAAACTTTGTCTCTATCCAAATAAATCTGAGAAGAAAAAATATTCTTTTAATTGCCTTTCTCAGTAAAATATGAATTTAGGTCTCTTTGAAATAACTAGCAACATATTTTAATTTCAGGCATAACATTGATATTTAAGAATAGTGTATTAAGTACTCTTAAAAGAAATATTTAGTTTTGCTAACTGAATAAAAGAATTATGATTTTTTGCTATTGGATCTGCTTTCCTAATGACAAAAAATAGCAATTAATGGCCTTTGCAATTGCTACATTACATTTTGGAAAGCATGTCAATATTTTGCTCAAGTGACTGTATTTAATTAATATTCACACACATATATGTATGTGTATACATAAAATGTGTATATATAGTCACTGTCAATATGAAAAAATCAAAAATAGCTATGAAAGTCATTTGGATGACTTTGGGCCTGTCACTCTCTCTCATCGCAAACTACCACATTGGGTTGCTATTATAGGGGAAATAGGAGGAGGAGGTATATTAAATATGTTCCCATCTTGAGTTGTAAAATAATAAAGGCAGGATGCAAATAAATAAATAAAAATGCTACATGATCAATAAAAAAGCTATCTGACATTTTGTTTCTTTTTTAAAATGAATTCTACTTACAAGTAAAAATGACATTACTTACAAAATAGCACTTTTCCCAGAAAGAAAAAACCACTCTACTTTCATTTCAGTTTAATATCGTTAACTTCATTATATTCTACAGCATTCTAACTATTGTTAACACTTACCGTATTTTTCAGAGTATAAGATGCACTTTTCCCCCTAAAAGAAAGTGAAATTTTGGGTGCGTCTTATACACCAAATGTAGCCCTGCCCACCCGCCGGTCATCACCCTTTGGCCTCTGACTCCCAGCAATTTGCCTCCTTGCAGCAAACAGCAAACAGTTTCAGCTTCAGCCCAGCCTGATTAGCACAAGCAGCTGATTGTCAGCCTTTCAACCATCAGCTGTTTCAGGCTGCAAGGATTGCCATTGCCTATTGCCGCCTCCACATGCCCCATTTTCAGCCTCCGCATCCAATTTTTGGCCTCTGCGCATCCCATTTTCGGCCCATTCTGATCCCCACCACCTGGAACTGGTGGGAAATGGGGCTTGCGGAAGCCAAAAACAGAGTTTGTGGAGGCAGCAATAGCAATCCCTGCAGCCTGAAACAGCTGATCATCAGGAGGCTCCTGCTGAAATTGAAACTGAAACCGGCTGTTGGCTGTTTGCTGCAAGGAGGCAAATTGCTGGGAGGCAGAGGCAGATTTTTTTCCCCTTGTTTTCCTTCCCAAAATCTAGGTACATCTTATATTGCAAAGTATCTTATGCTCTGAGAATATGGCATATATACAAGGCGTACTGTTGAAATGAATACAGTATATTAGTTTAGCTACCAGGCTTAGCACTCCATTTTGAATTTGAAAATAACCTCTAAAAATCATTCAGGCCATTCTAGCTATTAATGCTTCTCCTTTTGATTTCATTTTAAGAGCTCAGTTTAAGTCTCAAAAAGCCAAGTATCCTGAAGGAAGAGTCATCACCAAATAGTCCTCATTAGGACCAGTAACTGGGTCTTTAAATGACGTCATCATTATGGAAAATTGTGACTGCGCCTAGTTTTCTTTGCTGTATAACCCTGTGAAAGTCATAAATGCAAGGATTGATCACCAAGTTACTTTTTCATCAACATTGTAACAGCAACAGTCACTGCACAAGTCCATCACTAAATGTGAACTACCTGTAGTGTCAAAGAAAGAGTTTACATTCTAAACTTTCTGGGTTCAAATTCCTGCATTTCTCATTTTCTGGAGAAATATTGGATGTGTGATCTCGGTGAACAATTCCTCCCACTGTAAGGCCAGTGATCAAAGCCTCTATTGGTCATAAAAATATAAAGTATTAATAAAATATGTGTAAGTTCTCTTAATTATTCTAGCTTTTTAATTAAGTAGATATTATAGACTCTGCTCTCTTTTGATATATGCTCATATAGAAACTGAAAATTTCATTTTCTATTATACTTAGGTTCAAGAGATATTCTAAGGAAGTGTTTTTAATTTAGGCTCTAGGAATAGCACAGAAGATTAAACTCACATGTAATTAATCTTCATACAAATATTAAAATTAGACAGAAATTGCATCTGTTTCATTTATATCATATCAGATTAATAATGCATGGGAAATGAGACTGCT
This sequence comes from Thamnophis elegans, assembly GCF_009769535.1. Lineage (NCBI taxonomy): Eukaryota > Metazoa > Chordata > Lepidosauria > Squamata > Natricidae > Thamnophis > Thamnophis elegans. The sequence continues at coordinate 14,178,023 of NC_045550.1, forward strand.
AAAATTATAGATAATATGTTAAGTGTTTTAATTATTTAGGAAAAGAAATGATGTAGCATTACAATTTAGAACCAAAGCAGACTGTAATTTTTATATTTAAAAATAACAATCAGTTTCTGCAGTCCTAGGCTTACATTCATAATGCTCTCAGTGAATACACAAAGTTGATTACAATTTCTACATTATATGACAAGAAAATATAACCATTAAAAAAGATCTGTTGAAGGAACTCACGACTCTACATATTTTAATTTAATGCTACAAATAAAAATTACTGCCTTTAAGCTATTGATATATTACTGTATTAAATTATTATAGAACTCTGTAATAAAATTGTAGTCATTGGTATAACTACTAATATAATTTATACCATTAAAAGAAATAAATGTATTAGTTTAATATTGCACATTTTGTGGGGGTTATATATAGGGTGAGAAGCATTGAAGAATATATATCTCCTATTTGTCATAATTTCAGAAAAGTTATTATTTTTATCACATATTGCTATGTCTTCAATCACATGAAATCCTAACTGTCTATTAAACTAGGACATATGAAATATAAAAAGAATTCCCTCTATGAGTATTGGAGATCTAGTAATTTTTTTTTCCTCGAAAACAACTGGAGAATATTTTTAAAAGCTTTTAACATTACTATGTTGGGAAATGTAAAACTAACAAGACAACAGTGTATAGTCCCTTTCTTACCCCATTTTTGTTTGTTGTATAAATGTGTTCAAGTGGTATTACAAAGATAACTTTGTTTAAATATGTAAATTCATTCTGACTTTTTAATGCCTAAATTTAGGAAATTATTATTATATTAAGAATGATATGTTTAAAATGGAGGACCAAAAAGGCTGTTCACTCATCCCTCTGACACAGGGCCTGAAATTGCCTTTTCATTATTGTGGACTTGCTCTGATGCCATCTTTTGTTCTTTGTTCTTAGGATTGTATTATTGTCCTCTGTCTCCTTTTATCTGTGAACTGTACAGGATCTTTGAGAGTTCAGCGATGTAAAATAAATAAATAAATATAAACTAAATCAAGACCCTTGAACTTTGAATATTGTAGAAAGAAATTTGCTGTCAGAGGCATCTCAATTTTCTATCTACTGATCAAACTCGAGAATTGAAATGATAAAAATGTGGCTTGTATTATAATAAAAATATGGTTATAGATATTCATATATATGAAGAACATTTATAGAGCAGGTTATTGTATATGTTTTTATAGTTACATAAATTATATACTATGTAGTATATATTAAATTCGGAGTTCCAAACTTTCAAACATTTACTATTATACCTACCAATGTCATAGGCCAGGAAATCCGCAGAAAAACACTTCGCACCATTACTTAATGAAGTATCATTATGAGTGTTTCCACCAAAAATTAACATTGCTCCATTCATCAAAACAGCCGAGTGGAGATATCTTGCAAAGCCACTTTCTTTTAAAATTGTCCTGTTGAAAAAATGGTGTATGTAAGGTATTAAGGGGAGTCAAGGTAATTTGTGTGGAATAACTATAAAGTAAACAATATTTGTTTAGCCACAGTACTAGCAATCACATCTATTTAAATACACAAAACAAATTTCAAGAATTATATTATGAATAGTATTGAAAGAGGCCAAGAAAGAAACATGAAACTATTCACCCTTTTAAAAAAAAAATCTTATTATCCTGGGGACTTTTAGAGTTAAAATATAACATATAATACATTTATATTAAAATATGAAATAAAATATGAAATTTCATTTATGTGACTTTTTTGCAAATCTAATATTTTCTCTCTAATTTTAAGAACTTTTTACAGGAACATTTACACATCTGAATTCATCACCATCAATTTTGATGGTGATATTTGATAATTTTTCTGATACCACCCCTGAGCGAACATATAGAGGACCTTAAGGCCTTAAAACCACCTGCAGTAGCAATGGATCTTCTCTGCCTATGCTACTTTCAAATAATGACTATTCTAAATTTTCTTAATGAATATTGTTAGTAATCTTCTATCCTCCAGTTATAACAGTGTGAATGAGTCTTTTATAGCTTACTTTTTTATGGTGGTATCATGCTAATCCAGATGAATTACCCCTTTAAAATTATAGTAAATCACAAAGAATCCATGTTTTTAATTTGGTTTATACATTATACATGAAGCCTGATATTTTAGTAAAAACTTCTTGATCAAATTGATCAAAGATGATTCTCTGTTCACTGTTTTCTATACTCCTCAATATATCTACCCTATGTGAACTAATATTTCCCACAGTTCTGTCCAAGAGATCGGGGGATATTAAGTTCTATACTGTAGAATGATTTTGTTTCTATTAATACATATATATGAAATCTCTGATCCTCTGGACAGAGTGATAACATTGAGGATATTAGAGTTGATGTTTAACAATATTCAAAATATTTAGCAATATCAACTATTATCTCAGAAAAGAAAACAGGTTGAATCCTATTGCTAGAATACTATTGTTTTCTTTACTGAGTAAAAACAAAGCAAAAAAAATCATTTCAGTATCAAACTTAAGCATTCACATAATGAATAGCATTCATTTGTTAATCAGTTAATAAAATGTATGAGTATACATATACTACAGGGGTGAGTTCCGGCAGTCCCTACAATAAAAATTGTTCTGTGCATGCACAGAAGCAAAAAACAAGATGGTGGCTCCTATGGCGCCCCCCCAGAGAACCAGTTCGGGGGCATGGCAGGCCTGGGTCATTGCTGGTCCAAGCGACCCAGGCCACTAAACCACTACCGGTTTGGCTGAACCATTCCGAACCAGTAGGAACCCACCAGTGATATACTATAAATATACATACACACATATTCATACATATATTAAAAAGATTTACCATGTTCTAGTATTAACTTCATATTTGTAAAGATCATCAACCAATCCATATTTATTACTGGGCAATGCTTTGTAGCCTCCATGAACATATACAGACTTTGTTGTATCATCATAGACACTGGTATGGCCATATCCACCTTGTACTATTGCTCCTTTTGTTTCTGGTACAAGCCAAGAATTTGATCCTAAAATATAACAGAATAATTATTAATGTAAATGTAATATAAATGCATTCCTAATTTACTAATTCCTATATTATAATCAACATGCTTAGAAAGCAAGAAATACATTTTATGTTATTGTTTATATTTTATTCCCAAAGTTAAATCAAATTTGTTGAATGTTGATGTACAAAAGTATATACAATATCAAAATTATGAACAGAATATGAAGTGTCTTAAAAATGATATCCTTAATATGATCTCCTAATAATTCAATCAATTCAAATTGCATACCCATTTCAAAATTATATCAAATAAATCAATGATATATCATTGATATCCATTATCAAATTAATAATCAATACATGTTCTACTGTTGGAATGTTTCAATAAATCTCATGGAGAAAATCTAATATAATCCTGACAAAATGTTTAGGCACTTTGACAAGTTTGCACATAATTTGAGGGTGAGTCAGTGAACAAAATCTAAACCAAGCATTACAATATAAGGCATCTAGGATGGGATGGGATAAAATGGAGATGGAGATGATGGAGATAGAGATAACTTTTATTGTCATTTTTACTATGTGTGTGTGTGTGTGTGTGTTTGTGCATGCGCGTGCGCATTTTGAACACAGTAGAAAGAGGAAACTTGACAGTTCACATGGTTGATACTATATGGAACAAAACTACAACTGAATCTAGACAGATAAGATGTCATTACCAAAAAATGCATGTCATGATATGTATGCATAAGCCATATTGTGATTTGGGGGGGGGGGGGGGGGGTTCTGGCCTAATCCGCTGTCCAAATCAGCCATGGTAGTTTTTAAAACAAGAAAAATCATAAATTTTACTGTGTCTTAATATGTTTATTTACTAAGTGTATGTGCTCTTTATAATTAGAAAAAGAAACTAATATTGAAACTTTTCCAGCTTCAATTCTATGTAAACAAATCTAGGAATCTATGTAAAGAAATATCAAACATACAATCCATCTTTATCATCACTGTTGTCCTCTCTTTTTGTTTTGTGCAATAAATAATGATCATTGATATTTTGTGTCCTATGACAAACTAATCACCTAATTTATTTTTCAGTCAGATTAAAAAATAAAGGCACTGCTAACTTTTTCAGCTAAATACACTTAATATACACTTCAAAAATGTGTTTACTGTTCTTCAAACATCAAGCACCTTTGGGTATCATGCTAAAGCAAATGAGCTTTCTTTCACCTTCTCTGACTATTGTTAATACAATGGCATTCATGGACCATCTAAGAATCTTTGAAGTTCTCAGTAGGAGAACTATATGCATGTTTTTATTAACTTGCACCATAAAGTGTTTCTGGACAAATCCACTAGAAAATTTATTTTTCTTAGTTTTAATAAGACTACATACATTCTGTAACAGTCTCAGTGTGAGTCTCGGAAAAATACATAGAATATTATTACTTTTCTTTAGCAAAAGAAACAGTGTTTTAGTATCTTTAGAAAATTTTGAAAAACAATTTCTACGCATAGACTTCTTTCAATTAGTAACCATATGGTGTCTGCTCTCATTGTCAAAAACTTCTGTAGATTAAAAAGAAAATAAGAGCTGTATTGGCTTTAAACAAACACTGCTCCCACCATTCCTCTTATGAAAGTAATATGGTTCCCTCTGCATTCCCATGGAAACTTCACCAAAATGTCTCAAAGAAAAAATAAATTAGAGAAATGTAAGGGTGCTTAAGTTTAATTTATTTTTACAAGATACTCCACAACTCTTCTTCAGTTTCATCCTTGTAGGGTATATAAATCAAAGTGGTAATTGTATTATTGTGTATATTGTTTTCCCATGTTGAATTAAATCTGTTTAAAGTACATGGATCTTGCTTTACCTGAATTGGTGTTTGGAAATCAAGAGTAATAAGAAGATTAATGCCACTATTGAAACCAAGGGCTTTTACAAAACCAGAGGACTGGAAGGGATCTGGAGGTTTACTATCAAATAATTGCCCATTGTAGGAATCCAAAGACAATCTAGACAAATAACTGTCTTACTTTACTTGATGTTCCAATGAAGGAGAACCCATGACTCTAAAAGGCAGATTGTTCCACCGTTTAATAGCTCTTGTGGGCAGGAAATTAATCTTTATTTACAATTGTCTGTCTGCGAAGCTTCCATTCATCATTTTTTACTGCCTTCAAGTATTGGGGACTGTTAACTCTCTTCTAGTTTAGTCTTCTTTAAGATAAACAATCTCAGTTCCTTTAATCCTTATTCATAGAACGTTGCCTCCAAGTCTCTCACTATCTCTTAGTCTTGTTTCTGATCTTTCCAGAACCCTTTTTTGTAAAATATTAACAAAAACTGGAAGAGCAGTCTGACCGGTATAGCATAGCACAACTATCACCTTCCATGATTTCAAAAAAAAAAAATCTATCGATACAGCCAAAGGTATCATTGGTGTTTTCAGAATATGTAGCATCCTGTTGGCTAATCTTCCAACTCTGTTAATTGTCTACCAGGAAATTAAAGATTCTTTCTGCCTTTCTAGGAGTTTCCCAAATAATTATGCCAATCTGATTGGTCTGCAGTTGACTGAGTCCACTTTTCTCCTGTTTTCCTAAAGACCCCAAAACATTAGCTCTTCTTCAACTTTACGGCACTTCTAGGATTTCTCAAAGATTATGATAAGTCACATCTGCCAGCTCCTTAACATCGTGGGATATAATAAACAACAGTTGGTACAAATAGGGTTATTTGTGTATCCATGGATCAGACCTGTAAGTGTCATGCCATATTATTTCTACAGGAGTTGCATTGCTTACTATCTGGATTACAACTGCAATTCAGCATGCTTAAGCCTTACATAGTTTAGGATATATGTAACAAAAACAAAAGCCTAATAAGAATCTCTATTCATTGGTACATCTGGCAGGATTATCTAAATATATATACTCTTTGGAAGTTTCTACTTATGGAATATCTAATCCCTGGAGGCAAGGATGGTCTCACCGCTCATGATGTTCTAGAAAGAAAATCTGATTATTCAGGAAAATCTGTGTAGGGCTAATCTATCGAGAGATACATAATGCCATGAATGAATGTTGTATGAGGATACTTTTTTTTATTTGTACAACAATGTATTCTTTATTGAATTATTGATTTTAATTCTTTATTCTATTTGACTTGGGAAATATTCAACTGTTAAGAGCAATTAACGCAGTATAAAACTCAAATAATTTTATGAAAGAAAAAATACAAAGTTATACTATTAAGATGTGGTAGAACTTCCAGTTCAAAACCATAACACAATAACAGCAGGATTTAAAATTAAGAGCATGACTACTGTTCAAAGATTTTTATTTTCTTAACAGGGTCAAACTATCATACAAAAACAATATCTATTACTATTCAGAGTTTTCCAATCCGCTTTCTTTGTTGCTTTGTTCCAAAACTCAGTTTGTACTTAGAGTCACCATCTGGAATTTTAAAGTTTAAAATCATCCAACTGCTGTAGGTCTAAAGATAAATCCTGTTCAGGAATTCAGGAAAACATCGTACAAAATGCATTAAACCTTAATGGAATAAAACTACAGAAATAAAATGAAACATAAAAATGATCAATCTCAAAAAAATAAACTACAAAGTAGAGACAAGATTCTGCAAACTAAACCTTTGTAAAACAAATGAATACTTACAAAAAGATCCACTGGCACTGGTAATAAAAAAAACTCTTAGCCACAATTCTTAAATGTCAAACTCTACTTTCCTGTATTAGTGTGATTAATATTTGATGCTGACAATCTATTATCATTGTAAAGAAATATACACAGTTGACAATAATCCTGAATAATAATAACTGCTAACTATGCAATTTTTTGCCACTATTAATAGTTTAAAGCCATGAACTGAAATTTATTAGAATGTGCTTTGGAGTAGAATCTATTTTATAAATTGTTTACTAATACATATGTTCTATAATATTTTTAAAGAAGTTATAAAGCAGAATCAAGTCCTAAATTTCAACTTTAGCCCTAGTAATAAGCTATTCAGTAGACAATGATATTTTTATTTCTGTTGTTAAATGAAGCAGAAGTTAATTTAGCCAACCATGTATCTTCCATATAATGCTGCTTGGAATTCATCCAAGGACACTATACTTAGCAATATAATTTTAACAATGTTAACTATTAATGAACACTATAGTACCACAATAACAAGTTACTTGTGGCATGATTCTCACAGTGTTCTTATTTTTTCAGTATTTAGCAATGAAAATTAGAACTATGCCTGATCTGAAAGTGATTTAGAAGCACTTCACATTGTATGTGAATGAAGACCTCTACTATTCATTAAAGCAGTCCAACTTTTCTCAGGTTTCTGTATGAGCTTGAGAAGATCCTATTGTTTTAAGAGCTATATTATTTTTAACTAATAGTTTTGTTAAGTATTTTTTACAAGCTCACCCCAAAGCCTGAAAAAAGCCACATTGCATTAATGAACAACAGAGAGATAATAAAGTTGAGTAGTAGCACATTAAAAACTTATATCTTCAGCCTTTGAGTTCAACTCTCTCTGGCATGGAAGAATTAATGGTCCAATATTTGTTCTTGACTTTTTCAAGTACAGAATTCCAGTGGGAATGTTAGACTTGTACTCACAAAAAATGTATCTAATATTAACATTATTGGAAATTATACATCTCACTAGTATTAACAGTAGACTTTGTGCATAATATTTTTATATTAATAATACAATTCATCAAGATCAACACAGCAAACATTATCTCAAAAATATTCCTAAGGGCTTATACTACACCTGAAAATCACTGCAAACAATGCTATCAGTTTTTAGTATTCATAGTTGGATGGGCTATAAGACCTATAAAAATAAAATAAGAAGGAGCTGCAAGTTGCCCACGTGGGTATTATATTAAAAGTGCAGCAAGAAGTTTTTGTGGTTTTTTTCTTTTAATAACTAAGAAATCAGTTGTTATTTCCACAATGTTTTAAGGCTTCCTTTCCCAGCTATAGTGTAATCAATCATTTCCTCAATTTACCACTATGGGCATGACTAGAGACTCTTTTTTCAGTTCCATAAATTGGAGATAGGGGAATTATCTTAAAACCGTAGCTGAGAAGGCATAATCTCTTTGCACAGATAAGCATCTCGTGCAAATATCACATTTTCACTTACTTTCTCACATACGCTAACAAGAAAAAGATGGATAGATTCATGGCTGCAGTCTATGTCTTTAACCTAATATACAGCTTGTCTCTTAAAAGCATAATAAATACATATTGTGGATGTTATTCTTGAGGGACAAAGCGAATCTTCATATTCAGAGATAATACCCATGTGAATAACAGATGCTAGAAGAACAACACTAGAAGAAAGTTATCATGGTATGTTTATGGGCATTCCAAAGGCATCTAATTTGGCCAGGGGAGAAGCAAGATATTCAATTATATAAAACTTTAGTTTCTTCTGATGTTGCTTTTTTCCAATAACTTACATTGTTAGATCATTTTTTTTTGTCTCAGCTTAACTATAAACTGCATAATGCACTTATTGCTGTTCATTATTCTTATTTCTAAAATTAGCACACTACAGCATTCAGGCAATGACTGCAGACAATCCGGCTAATGAATAGACAATTACTAGTATTTAGTCCATTTAATTGTTATAAAAAGATAATAACTGAAGTTTAAATTATGCTTATTGGTACTGGCTATTGTCATAATCCTGCTTACTTAAAAATGAATCATATATGACTCATTGGAATAAATACTGCAGCTATCAATTAGACTTGAAAGTGTCCTATGAACAACTTTAAAAAATAATAAATACCACAGAACTTTATAAAAAAATACAATTCTTTATATCTGCATTATATAATACAGAAGAATTCATTTCAGTATTGTTACAACAAAAAATGTTGTCTAGAAAAAAAACCCAGTAAATTACTGACTCTTTTTAGCTCAGAAGTGAACAAAATTGGAACAGTAGTGCATCCTGCTGGATTGTAATGAAACTGCGGAGTTCAAAATTGTACACTATTATTATTAATTATTCATAAAAGCACAATTTATATCTTCAAAAATACATTTAAATGATATTAAGGGTGGTAAAAACTGAATTATTTCTTTGAAAATTAAGGAGGTGGAATCAAGTATGTTAATGTTAGTAATATTAAGCATCTCTTTCCAAAAAACAGATTGAATGCAGGATTTTCCATGTATTGCATAGTACTGTATTTTTCGGAGTATAAGGCGGCCCTTTTTCCCTCAAAAAAGAGTCTGAAAATCTGGATGGTATACCCTTCAGCAAAATGGCCATGCAGAGCCTTTAAAAGGCTTTCAGAGAGCTCCTGGGTGCTGGGGAAGGCAGAAATGAATGAAAAACGGACCATTTTTTGCTCAATTTTGCCCCTCCCCAGCCCCCAGCCTCCTAAAGGATATGAATGCAATTTGTTTTTACAAAAGACAGGCCCGTTTTTACAAAAAACAAAACCTTTTTTTGCTCATTTTGGGGGCACACAACCCCGGAGCAATTATGCCTTTTTAGGACCTTTTTAGGAGGGAAACAGGCCCATTTTTGCAAATTTTTTAATTTGCCTCTTAAAAAACCTTGGTGCGTCTTATACTCCAGTGCATCTTATACTCCGAAAAAATACGGTACTTACTTTTAAGGCAGCTATTCTGAGGTGGTTTTTTCCCCACAATTGTCATTCTGAAAGTGTCTGCCTGTACATTACTCACAGAGATTAATTCTAAGCTATTTTGTGAGAAGCTACTTCAATTTACATCAAAGATAGCCCTTTCATGTAACTTCCAAAATTAACATCTACATCTATAGTTCCGTGCAAAAGTTGTAGGCAGGCAAGAAAAAATGCTGTAAACAAAGAATGCTTTCAGACATATAAATAATGATTGTTTATTTTTGTCACTTTTCAAAATGCAAAGTGAGCGAACAAAATAAAAATCTAAATCAAATCAATATTTGGTGTGACCACCCTTTGCCTTCAAAACAGCATCAATTCTCAAAGGTACACTTGCACAAAGTCAGGGATTTTGCAGGATTATAGTCAGGTGTATGATCAACCAATTATACCAAACAGGTGCTAATGATCACACGTAGGTTGAAACCCAGTCATGAATTGAAACAGAAACAGCTGTGTAGGAGGCTTAAAACTGGGTGAGAAACAGCCAAACTCTGCTACCAAGGTGAGGTTGTGAACGACAATTTCATGTCATGGCAAGATTGAGCACAGCAACAAGACACAAGGTAGTTATACTGCATCAACAAGGCCTCTCCCAGACAAAGATTTCAAAGCAGACTGGGGTTTCAAGATGTGCTGTTCAAGCTCTTTTGAAGAAGCTCAAAGAAACAGGCAACATTGAGGATCGTAGACGCAGTGGTAGGCCAAGGAAACTTAGTGCAGCAGATGAAAGACACATCAAGCTTATTATTCTTCAAAATTGGAAGATGTCCAGCAGTGCCATCAGCTCAGAACTGGCAGAAACCAGTGGAACCCAGGTACACCCATCTACTGTCCAGAGAAGTCTGGCCAGAAGTGGTCTTCATGGAAGAGTTGCAGCCAAAAAACCATACCTCCGACGTGGGAACAAGACCAAGCGACTAAAGTATGCACAAAAACATAGGAACTGGGGTGCAGAAAAATGGCAGCAGGTGCTCTGGACTTATGAGTCAAAATTTGAAATATTTGGCTGCAGCAGAAGGCAGTTTGTTCGTCGAAGGGCTGGAGAGCGGTACAATAATGAGTGTCTGCAGGCAACAGTGAAGCATGGTGGAGGTTCCTTGAACGTTTGGGGCTGCATTTCTGCAAATGGAGTTGGAGATTTGGTCAGGATTAATGGTGTTCTCAATGCTGAGAAATACAGGCAGATACTTATCCATCATGCAATAACATCAGGAAGGCATATGATTGGCCCAAATTTATTCTGCAGCAGGACAATGACCCCAAGCATACAGCCAAAGTCATTAAGAACTATCTTCAGCGTAAAGAAGAACAAGAAATACTGAAAGTGATGGCATGGTCCCCACAGAGCCCTGATCTCAACATCATCAAGTGTGTCTGGGATTACATGAAGAGACAGAAGGATGTGAGAAAGCTACATCCACAGAAGATCTGTGGTTAGTTCTCCAAGATGTTTGGAACAACCTACCAGCTGAGTTCCTTCAAAAACTGTGTGCAAGTGTACCTAGAAGAATTGCTGCTGTTTTGAATGCAAAGGGTGGTCACACCAAATATTGATTTGATTTAGATTTTTCTTTTGTTCGTTCTCTTTGCATTTTGAACATTGACAAAAATAAACAATCATTACTTATATTTCTGAAAGCATTCTTTGTTTACAGCATTTTTGCACACTTGCCTACAACCTTTGCACAGTACTGTACATCACACTTAGTTATGTGTAATTGTTTAAAATATATAAAAAATGCAACTTTGTCCTATGATCCAAAAACAAACAGAAATAAAGTTCATCCATACATCAGAATGTATTTATTAAACTTTAATATGCTGCAAATCAAGCAACTGTCATCTGTTACTTGCTAATAGTACTTCCCCCACTGATACTTGCAGGAAAGTTGGTCAGAAAAGGAAATTGATATTAGACCATGTTTAAATTACTGTTTTTTTCTTTCCCTCTCAATACAAAATTATATAAACCAGCATACAAAACCAAATCCAACTGTAATACTTCAAATGAAACTAAGGAATTCTGTGGCAGCAATTTCCTTAGAAAATTGGAATTAGTACTGTTGAATATAAAAATATTTAACAACTTTTTTGTTTACAATATTGCAATTGTTTTTTTTTCCAATTTGATTTAAAACAGGTGTTTCCTATATGGTAGTTTATCCCTTTTTTCTTTTTTTTTCAAGTTAGTATAGCTGTTACCATGTAATTAATACCATTGTATTAAAATTAAATTTTTGGTTAATGCATATAAAAAAAATAAGAACTGCATATTAATAGAAGAGGAGGATTTAAAACTCTCATTACTGTATTTCCTATACTAGAATTCCTATACAAACTGAATGATGCCCATCTATGATAGGTTAAAAAAATATCAGATAGTAGGTATAAGTACAGTTCATTCCTTATTCTCCCTTGTCTCAGAGGTTCACGTCCTGAGCTTTTTAGAAAAAAGCAATTAAAAAAATGAAAAGGCAACTTACTGATATAATACTCTTGAATGCTGCTTGTATATCCATATATTACAGAGTAACCAAAAATTACAAGCATGATAACATCCCTGCTGTCAAGTTCCACTATGTGTGCGGAGTGACCCTCGACTGCATATTGCTGGCCATGAACAAGCATTGCTGGAATTCGAAGGCTCCAGATCTGACTTGGTATGTTGAAAATCCATAGTTCATCAGTGACGTTACCAGTATTTGTTTCAATTTTGCCTCCATACATGTAAATGTCATCCTATTTTTAAAAAAGGGAAAATGATCATTAATTAAACGTCAGATAAAAATACAAAAAAACATGAATATAAATGTTGAACTGTGGTATCATTCTTTCCACATTGGAAATAACATAGGCTTATAATATTAGTTTATACTATATTCTTATACTACAGAATCTTATTTCCATGATTTTTTTTCAGGGAAAGGGAGAACCTTCCTTTTTTCATCAAGAATTTACTATACTAAAGACAAGGTATATTAACCAATGAGTAGTGATAATTTAACTACTTTTTAAAAACTCAGCATATAACCAAAAATTGCAAACAAATTCTTTGTGCAGTTTCCATTGTAAATACTTTCTAGCAATTCATATGTATGAATTTCAGAGAAGGTTATTGGTTCTGTAAATGTATTATTACTGCAGCTGCATAATACCACATTTCAATATTCTACTTTTTTCTAGTCTTTTTTCCCTAACCTTAGGGAAACCGTTGCTGAGTTTCAACTACTGTTCAGTTCCTACCCAGAATAACTTTTGGGTAAGGAATAGTGGGCCATTTTTTTACTTGAATACTTTTAGACAATACTAGACTACTGTCCTGTATTCCAATTATAAAAAGGAACATTGCATGATCAGATATCTCAAATGAACTTTTTGAGACAAATTATTCCTAGCTTCATTATGTCCTAGGATTCTTTTTCTATGATATTTTCAATCTTCTGTGTACTACTGCCATTTTGAACTGGCAAGAACTCCACTCTCCCAGAGCTAGAGTAATCCTTGTTTTCTTCAAATTACATGATTGCCATTAGTATTTTGATAACATTGTTTAGGTTTAGGTTTAGGTAGGTTTAGGTAGTTTATTTATATGCCGCCCTTTTCCCTGGGGGGACTCAGGGCGGCTCACAGTTCGGAAGGAAGGGAGGACAAACAGATTAAACACATAAGACAGTACATCATTAAAAGCACAACATTCATACAATTCGGGTGGGTTGAGGTCTTTAGCCCCAGGCCTGTTGGGACAGCCAGGTTTTAAGGGCTATGCGGAAGGTCTGGAGGGTGGTGAGGGTACGAATCTCCACGGGGAGCTCGTTCCATAGGGTCGGAGCTGCCACCGAGAAGGCTCTCCTCCACGTAGTTGCCAGTCAACATTGACCGGCTGATGGAACTCGGAGGAGGCCTAATCTATGGGATCTAATTGGTCGAGTGGAGGTAATTGTCTTCCCTCAATGCATATTACAAACATTGCAAAACCTTTCAGTAAATTAAAAATAAGTTTTGCACCCCATAAATGGATGTTCTTTACAAGTCACTCTAAAATGTTCACATTACTCCTTTAGAGTCATGTTCTGACATCTACTTCTGTTCAATTTCTACAATGCCAAATGGTAGTAAGATATAAAGGCAAAAGGTAGTTGAATTACAAAGTTACAACAGTGCTGAAAAATAACTTTAGGTAGGACCATTTACTACTTTTGCAGCATCCCTTAATCTGTGCAGGGTTTTTTTTTCCTTTGCAAAGGAGGAAGATGAGATAGGAAGGGATTAGAAGGAAATAAGCAGTATGCTGTTCTAAACTTTGAAAACAATGCAGTTGTGCGGCAACCTGAGGCAGTAAACAGGTACAGGTAGTACTTAACTTATGATCACAATTGAGGCCATCATTTATGTTGCTAAGTGAAACTTTTAAAGTGAATTTTGCCCCATTTTACGATCGTTCTTGCCACAATTCTTAAATGAATCATTGCAGTTGTTAAGTCAGTAACACGGTTGTTAAGTAAATCTAGTTTCCCTATTGATTTGTCAAAAGTTTGCAATAAGGGACCACATGACCATAGGACACTGCAACCCTCATAAATGAGTCAGTTGCCAAGCAACTGAATTTTGATCACATGACCATGGGGATGCTGCTACAGTCACAAATGTGAAAAACAGACAAAAGTCACTTTTTTCATTGGTGTTGTAACTCTAAATGGTCACTAAAAGAACTGTTGTAAATCGAGGTCTTTCTGTACTCAAAGATGCCTAAAGGAAGAGGAGTGTTTAAGGAGAAAAACAAAATCCAAAGGTATGAAATTATTATTTCTTTCCAGTTGGAAATCATAGTTGCAATCATAGGATTTCCTACTCAACAACCACTTCACTTAGGGCCAGAATTCTTGTTCCAATTTGGTTTGTAAAATGAGAACTACCTGTAATTTCATTTCACTTCAACATATTAAAACTTGAATATATTATGTACATTACAATTGAATATATTCAATTACTTTACTTTTTAAAATATTGGTGGGTAAATTATAAACCTGTAAAAATTATGTTAAGAGCATCTTAATAAATAACACTTCCTTTCTATACCATCTTTTACTTTACACATCTGAAAAGGCTTAGGACTAACAGTCTAATTGCAGGATTTTTCCAGACGTCATTGCTTCTTAAAATCATGTTCCAACATGTTTCTTAAAAATATGGTCAAATCATGTTCAGAGCCAAAAGAGTAATATAAACAGACAAAATTATTGATTAGATAATTTTCTCTTCCTTCTAACTGTGCTAACTGTGCATCATTAGACTTTTATGTTGATGGGTAGCAGATGACTGGAAATCATACCATCAGTCTCCAACTACCAAAAAATTTCCAATTTAAAGAAACACTATGTTTGCTGCAACAATTCTTTTAAATCCATATTAAATGTTTTTAAACAATCTAAACCAATTATTCTTGCACATTGTTATAATTTAAATCTAAATTTCAATTTACCAGATTAGAAAAACATTTAAAATAGTTTATTTTTTTAAAAATCAGCTTTTTGTTTGAGTCTAGATTATTTTGCAATGTCTTCCATTCAGAAACAGAATGGAAATGTTATTTTCTTTTTTAAGAAAATCCAGACAATGCTAATAGAGTGTTTATATTTTCAACACAGAACTGTGATGAAAAGAATCCAAACAATGGAAAAACTGCATTTAATACCTAATAGCTAGGAAGAAGCATAGTAGGCTGCCATATGGACAATAAACAGATGGTGTTATCTGTTCTGACAGAACTAATTCTACTTGCTGAAAATAATGCCAATTTGATATGCATACTTATTTGTATCCACCATCCTCTCTTCTAGCAGGTGATCAACACTGTCAACAGTACCAGGAATTTTTTTAAAGAACTTCAGATCATTCACCAATATATATACAATGAGAGCGGTATAAATCAAGATTATATTTTTACTTTAACAACTAAATAGAGTCATATCATTTTTATATATAATTATCTTCAGCCTTTCATAGTACATTGATTGACATTAATGATGCACAGAAAACTAATCTGCATTAAAGGCCAATAAGAGTTCCGGAGACAGATGGATCTCTCAGAAAGGTGTTAATCTCAACTAGCTTACTGTCCATATATGGAGAGATTTTATTAAAAGGAGGTAGAATTCTACAATGATAAATAGGGGGAAACATATGGGTTATTTTTGGATAGAATATTATAAGGTTTTCAGGAAAAGTGGACAGTGGGGATCAAATCATTCCATTTACACTGAAAGAGGAATCGGGGTTTGGAAAAATGTCATATTCAGAATGAATATAACAGTATGTGGGAATCACCTAGAGACAGGGAGAAGAAAAGGAAATTTAGACTGTAGCATGAATGTGATCAGCTTAGAGGGAACCATTTTTGGGACTTCAAAGGGAATGGGGATGAAATGCACTTTTATATTTGCAAGACTTAATAATGTAACCTCACAATAAAGTAGAATGAGGGTAAGGGTTTATTTTCCGATCTTATAGGTTGGTTTCTAAACATTTCTTTACCAGGATAGGTAACATCTTCAGCAGAGTTTAAGGGAACTCTTGAATTTTGCTGAATAAGTTACCTAACCTAGCAACAAAACGTTCAGAAACCAACCCGTAAATTCAGAGAACAAACCCGACCTTCAGATATTTGCTACTGTTGCAAAGTAGAATTAGCTCATGTGGCCATGCTTCCTGTCTGGTCTACCTCACAAAGCTGAAAACGATTGCAATCAAGAGGAAAATATTTATCACTGAGAAAGAAGGTTGGTCTTACCTGAAGGTGTCTTTTCAGGGGAAGAGAGGGAGTGGTCACGTGTGGGTATTCTCAAAGTCTGATTGGTCCAAAGACTGAGAGTAAACTTCTTAAATACTCCTTCCTTCTATTCTTGCCCAGTTTCCTTGAAGGCGAACAATGGTACTGAAAACAAACACAACCAACAACAAAAACCCCGGGAACCACCCGGCCCTCCCCTTGGCCTAAACCATCTAAGAAGGGCGGGTCATGACCACTCCCTCTCTTCCCCTGAAAAGACATGTTCAGGTAAGACCAACATTCTTTTTCCAGTGGAAGAGAGGGAGTGGTCACGTGTGGGACATACCCAAGCTTAGTCCCAGGGGGGGAAACAACAACAACTATGGCCCAAGGGGAGTATCAGCTGCCACCCTCTGTAGGACCCTCCGACCAAAGGAAGCATCCGCCGAGGCAAATGCATCCAGACGATAATGACAGATGAATGGCATCGATGACGCCCAAGTAGCTGCCCAAAGGGAGCTCTAAGGGAGCTCTAGTGGCCCAAGCTGCCGTGGTCGCAGCACTCCTAGTGGAATGGGCTGTTATTCCTGACGAGACAGGATGCTCCGCTGCCCCATAGGCCCCTACGATAGCCTGTTGGAGCCAACAGCCGATGGTAGCCGAAGACACCTTGGCCCACAATGTCCCAGGTTGGAACGAGACAAACAAGGCCTCAGACTGGCGGACCCTCGCGGTTCGCCAGAGATAAATGCAAAAAGCGCAACAAACGTCTAAACGGTGCCAGAGCCTCTCCCTATCACTAGATGGGCCCAGGCAAAAATCGGGCAGGACGATTTCCTGCACCCTATGAAATGGAGTGTTCACCTTGGGAAGGTAGGGTCAAGGCGAAGAACCACCCTATCCTGGTGAAAGTGGCAAAGGTCATCCTTGGAAGAAATAAACCCCAGCTCCGAAATACGCTGGGCCGAGGTAATTGCTACCAGAAACACTACCTTAAGGGACAAGAAACTCAGATGAACAGATCGTAGGGGCTCGAACGGAGGCCCCGTCAAGGCCTTGAGAACTAGGGGGAGATCCCAAGTGGGGAAACTGTGTATAGGAGGAGGCCTGAGATTAGCTGCCCCCTTAAGAAAACACTTGATCAGGGGGACATGTGAGAGAGAGGAAGACCCCACCCCCCAATACCAAAGACAGAGCCGCCACCTGACGGCGCAGGGTGTTATGCAATAGCCCATTGTCCAGGCCCTTCTGCAGAAAGTCCAAGATGTTGGGAATAGTGGCCCTGGAAGGGGAAATGCCAATGGGTGAGCACTACCTAATGAAGGCAGCCCAGGTGAAGTTATAAATCCGGGTCGTTGACGGGCGCCTAGATGCCTCGATGGTGCGTATGACCCCGGAGGACAGGTTAGCCCTCCTCAGGAGCCACCGTTCAAGAGCCAGGTGGTCAGATGGAGCCACTGACAGCTGGACTTCTGGTCCAATAAGTGGCCACGACACTGACCAGATCCTTTTCCACTACCACCTTCCTGAGGGTCCCAGAATGAAGGAAATGGGAGGGAAGGTGTAGAGCAGGCCCGGTGGCCACCTGCTCCAAAGGGTGTCCGTGCCCTCCACAGACGGGGTCTGAAACCGGGTGAAGAATTGGGGCAGCTGTGCATTTGCCAGTGAGGCGAAGAGGTTTTTAGAGGTTTTTAGAGGTTTTATTTGCATTTGTAGGCCGCCCTTTTCCCTGAGGGGACTCAGGGCGGCTCACAGAAAACCAGGGAAAGGGGAAATACAACATTGAGACAACAACACATAATAAAATAATGAGCAACATGCATACAACATTCGGGCGGGGTAGAAATCCTTATCCCCAGGCCTGACGGGCGAGCCAGTTCTTCAAGGCAGTGCGGAAGGCCTGGACGGTGGAGAGGGTACGAATCTCCACGGGGAGCTCGTTCCAAAGGGTCGGGGCTACTGCTGAGAAGAGGTCCACTAGAGGGTGCCAAACCTCCGACAGATCCCCCGAAAAAAGGACGGGTGGAGTTGCCACTCGCCATTGTCCAGGGTCACCTGACTCAACCAATCCGCCTGGTGATTGGATAGACTGGAGATGTATTCCGACACCAAAGACAACAGATGCCTCTCCGCCCAGGCGCCAAGCCTCAGGGCCTCTAGCCAGAGGGCCCGAGACTGTGTCCCCCCCGCTGACAATTTATGTGGGCCTTGGTGGCCACATTGTCCATCAGGAGCAGCACGTGACAACCCTCCACCGAGGACCAGAAGTGTTGCAAGGCTAGGCATGCTGCCTTCAGTTCCAACCAATTTATATTGTGCCAGAGATCTGAAGCTGTCCACCTGCCCTGGGCCAAGCGAGAGCTCACCAGCCCCCCCCCCCAATGGAACAGACTCACATCCGTGGTCAGAAGGAGCAGCCCCGTTGAATGGCCGGGGAGATCCACCACCTGAGGGAAGATCGGACCCCCGCAGAGAGGCAGAGGGTCCGAAGAGAGTTGCTCATCCTCCCCCTCTGGAAAGGAATGCATTCCCACTGAAGGGGCCGGAGGTGGAGTCTGGCCCACGGGACTATGCCTATACAAGAGACCATCTTGCGTAATAACTGTGATAATGTGAGGACTGAAACTAACCGACTTTTGTGAATGTTTTCTGCGAGCTGACGCAGACTCGTCTGATGGTCCTGGGACAGACGGACCACCCCCAACATGGAGTCTATGACTGTCCCTAGGTGAAGAATGCGCATGGAAGAGGAGAGGTGACTCTTGAGGAAGTTCACCAAGAACCCCAGAGATTGAAGACTCCGAATCGTGAGTCGGAGATCTGAGACTGCCTGAGGAAGGGACCCCGCCTGGACTAGGACATCATCCAGGTGACATTGGAATCTCACTGGAATGGAATGCAGATGAGCCACCAAAGCCGCCAGTACCTTTGTAAATGCGCAAGGGGCCGAAAACAACCTGAAGGGAAGAGCCCTGTACTGGTATTTAAGAAGTTTACTCTCAGTCTTTGGACCAATCAAGCTTTGAGAATACCCACACTTGTCCACTCCCTCTCTTCCATTGGAAAATGGCATTTTAAAAAAGCTTATTATAGTTCATTAATTTAGAACATGCAAATGTAATAAGAAACAGACTTTTGAAAGATTTCGGAATCTTTTGAGTGAATTTTGAGTTAAACTTGGTGCTAAATGCACCAAGAATAGTATACAACTAAAGTATGTGGCAAATAAACAGAATGCTTCAAATTCGTATTAAGGGAGCTACCCATCTAGGAAATTTATTAATTTCAAAATAAAGCTGCACAATAATTGACATACATGCCAAGTTCTTCAAAATAAGACTTCTACTAGGACTGCACTGATTGTTGGCTGACATCCAGGTGTAATTCAAGGGGCTGGATATCGCAGAGGTGAGGGGCTGTCATGGGACTACCTACTCCCAATGTCTATCTGCTCTCCAATAAGATAGAGTCACTTTGTATTCTATATCTTAGGAACTATCAACTGCATTCTTATTTTGCATGTTTTATCAGCATTGGAATGAAAGAGAGAAGAAAGAACTTATTCTGTGCCCAATGAGGCTTATTCTTTAGTAATCAAATACAGGATTGCCCACTTAAGTCAGAAAATGTGTCATAAATGCAGTTATTTCATGGAATGGTGATTTATGCTAAAATGAAAAGAGAAAAAAAGGTATCCTTGATTCAGAGTTCTAAAATACAGTGTTACTATGTCGTATAGAAAGAGAACATTATAAGAATAAGTTGAGCTGAATGAGTTACAATGAAAGGAGGAGGAGGAGGAGGCCGAAGACCTTTCAAATTTAATTCTGATGTACAAACAAACCTGATATAAAGCAATAGTATGTCCATATCTCTGAAGGGGTCCTTTCAATATAGGCACCACATTCCAAATGCTGCTTTCCAAATTATAGCTAAAAAGTAAACAAATAGTTTATTACCTAGAAGCGAAATTATAGACTTATACATGCTTACAAATTAAAATATCATTTTCTGTTTCTTCATGATATGTCATATAACATCCAATAAATATAATAAATTAGAATTTAATTTTTGCAACTTTTCCTTATCCCACCAATATTTTTAACCAATGAAACACTTTTTTTAAATGAATAAATTTTCAAACAAGATTTGTAATTGATTATTAATCGGGGATATCAAACTGACATCCTGCTGGCCAGATGCGTAATGTGCAGGCCACACCCACCCCAGCTCCACAAAGGGAAAAATGTCACATGTCATGTGACTGAAACATGACGCCACGAGTTTGACACCCATCTTATTGAGTGTTTTTCTCAGTGAATTTATGGCTAATCAAGAAGTGAGCATTTTCTGAAAGATGAAGAAATTTATTTTATGGGACAGTTCATTTTCATAAAACCCGTGTCAAAAAATATCATCAATTGTATGAAAGCATTGGCAATGCCAGAAACCTAAGTTGGTTTTCACTAAAATTAAGGATATTTAATATCCCTCCCAAAAGGACCAAGACTTTAAGCACAGCACAATTATGATATTTGTTAATCAAGTATACAAAGTTTGAAAAATGAAATCTAAAATATGAAGACATAAATTAAAATGAATACTGCAATTTTATAAATAAAATCCAGATGGAAGAAATGCCACTTTATAATAATCTGAAAATTAAGAAAATAGAGCTACAATGTAGCTCCCAAAGAAGTTAATTTCTTGCCTTGTGGAAAATGGAGAGTAAGAGTTTTATTTCTCGGGCCTGTTTCAGTGAGATTCTAAGAAGTGAATTTTAGAGGTAAAATAGACATATATCTATGAAAATACTTTTGCACATGCACAGAAGTTTCTTCCAGATATTCGTAGTAGGACTGAATCAGAAAATCTGGCAAACTTCAAAATGGAATAAATGAGTCTTGCTATATCTGGACATTTACATAATTATTTTGTGAATGAATCCCTGGATTTCTGCAATTTTTATTTCCTTAAGGAGAGACAGGACCAGTGGTAATCCTGCAGAATTTTGCATCATTTAAGTGAGCTCTGAAGCTTTTATTTTTAATTCATGTGTGTAAACCAAATATAAATGAAAGAAGACAGTCCTGTCATCCCAAGGAACACCTCATTCCCCCTTTCTGCCAGCCCCAATTTAGTCCATTAATCTAAGCGCTTTACTTTCAATCATCTCTCTTTCTGGAAGGTGTGAAGTGCACCATGAGGCAGCCAAAGAAAGTAAGGCACGTGTAGGAGAGAGGGATGCTTTTCATTAAATTTCAACAAATTTACACAAAATTAAAACAGAATTAAGAAAAGAAATAACTTACTTTAATACCATCTGGAAGGTACTGTAATTAAATGCATATCCACCAATTACCCACATAAACTTTCCATAAAGAACTGCCTTATGGGAAGCCCTGCTCACAGATGGACTAAATGGCTTCACATTAGGCAGAATCCAATATGATTCCATTGAGGGGACATTCAAAGAACAATCAGGACCTGTTTAAAATACAGAGGGAGACAAAAATCATACCTGGAATGTACTCTTATTAATTCAAACACTACTTTTGATAGTAATTATAACTGAGATAGTACAATATATAAAGTGAGCAAACCTCATATATTGTAGTCATTCATAAGGACATTCTAAAAATTCGACAAATTGCATATTCATGTATTTTAAGTGGCATAGTTTAGTTTCTAAGATGACAAATTTTATTTTTACTGTAAATATTTTCATATATTTAAAAGAAGATTTTAAAGACATACAGAAGATATGCTTTGTATTACTTTTAACTTATGAAAGAAGATTGTGAAGAACAGTGACACCAAGTGGTAAAATATACACACAGTTATGTACAAGAAAAATATATATGCATTTAAAATATTATACTTTTTCCTATCATTCATGAGGTTCATTGTAATCTGATGCAGGACAGTAATTATGAAATACAGTGCATTGCACAGAAAACTACTGAACTCTATGATTTATTTTTTTAAAAACCATTATACAGTGGGGCAAAAAAGTATTTAGTCAGTCACAAATTGTGCCACTTAAATTCTCTTAATTCTCTCACTTAAAAAGATGAGAGAGGCCTGTAATTGACATCATCAACTATGAGAGACAAAATGTGAAAACAAATTGAGACAATCACATTGTCTGATTTGGAAATAATCTTTTTGCAAATTATGGTGGAAAGTAAGCATTTGGTCACCTACAAACAAGCAAGATTTCTGACTCTCACAGATCTGTAACTTCTTCTTTAAGAGGCTCCTCTGTTCTCCACTCATTACCTGTATTAACGGCACCTGTTTGAACTTGTTAGCAGTATAAAAGACACTTCTCCACAAGCTCAAACAGCCACACTCCAAACTCCACTATGGTGAAGACCAAAGAGCTGTCGAAGGACACCAGAAACAAAATTGTAGACCTGCACCAGGCTGGGAAGACTGAATCTGCAATAGGCAAGCAGCTTGGTGTGAAGAAATCAACTGTGGGAGCAATAATTATAAAATGGAAGACATACAAGACCACTGATAATCTCCCTCAATCTGGGGCGCCACGCAGATCTCACCCCATGGGGTCAAAATGATCACAAGAACAGTGAGCAAAAATCCCAGAACCACACAGGGGGACCTAGTGAATGACCTGCAGAGAGCTGGGACCAACGTAACAAAGGCTACCATCAGTAAAACACTACACCGCCAGGGACTCAGATCATGCAGTGCCAGACGTGTGCCCCTGCTTAAGCCAGTACATGTCCGGGCCTATCTGAGGTTTGTTAGAGAGCATTTGGATGATCCAGAAGAGGATTGGGAGAATGTCATATGGTCAGATGAAACCAAAGTAGAACTGTTTGGTAGAAACACAACTCGTCATGTTTGGAGGAGAGAGAATGCTGAGTTGCATCCAAAGAACACCATACCTACTGTGAAACACGGGGGTGGCAACATCAGGCTTTGGGGCTGTTTCTCTGCAAAGGGACCAGGACAACTGATCTGGGTACAGGAAAGAATGAATGGGGCCATGTATCGTGAGATTTTGAGTGCAAACCTCCTTCCATCAGCAAGGGCATTGAAGATGAAACTTGGCTGGGTCTTTCAGCATTACAATGATCCCAAACACACCGCCCGGGCAACGAAGGAGTGACTTCGTACGAAGCATTTCAAGGTCCTGAGGTGGCCTAGCCAGTCTCCAGATCTCAACCCTGTAGAAAACCTTTGGAGGGAGTTGAAAGTCCGTGTTGCCAAGCAACAGCCCCAAAACATCACTGCTCTAGAGAAGATCTGCATGGAGGAATGGGCCAAAATACCAGCAACAGTGTGTGCCAACCATGTGAAGACTTACAGAAAATGTTTGACCGCTGTCATTGCCAACAAAGGATATATAACAAAGTATTGAGATGAACTTTTGATATTGACCAAATACTTATTTTCCACCATAATTTGCAAAAAAAGTTCTTTCCAAATCAGACAATGTGATTGTCTGGATTTGTTTTCTCATTTTGTCTCTCATAGTTGAGGTCTACCTATGCTGTCAATTACAGGCCTCTCTCATCTTTTAAGTGGGAGAACTTGCACAATTGGTGGCTGACTAAATTCTTTTTTGCCCCACTGTATATAAAGCTAATATGTAGGATAAAATACAAGATAGGCACCCACAGTCATCAGCTGGGACTGAAAGCACCTTGGTTTGAAATCATTTTGTTTATGAAGATGCAAAAAGTGGGAACTACATATTGTCAACTTGTAAAACATTCCCATGCCTATTATCAAGTTGACATTGGAGGAAGGTGGGGAGAGAATTCCACACATACTTTCGACTAGGGTCGGATATCAGATTTCTACAGGAGGCATGTGAGGTGTGAAATTTTACAACCTGCTGCAGCACTTCATTGGTGGATGTGATTTATGACACAGGCTGAGGGGAGGGGAGACACAGGAGTAAAGGTCACCCACCATTAAATGGAAATCAGATCTGACTGCACAGCAGGCATCACTAAAATGTTGCTCCTAATAAATGACTGGATTTCTTTTGAACTTTGTCTCGAGGCTTGAAAACTCAGGCAACCATGGCAGAGGGCAGACTATCCGAAGAGAGACTGATTGCAGCTGGAGGAGTGTATCCAGCCCCAGACATTAAAGCTGAGATGGCTTTCCCAGTGGCAGAAGCAAGAAGGGATGAGTACTGGTAGAAATTAGACCCTAAATCAGCTGAAGTTGAGTTCCCTTACCCCAATGCCCAGGAAAAGGGAAGGGTCCTGAGAGAGCTGGCAAGGGTGGACTGGATGTGGGACTGGGAACAAGCCAGCTCCCAAAGCCCCAGATGCAATCCCGGGGGAGTACAATAGAGCAACTGAGGGAGAATTTTGACCGGACCATGCTTTGTGATGAGGGGCCATCATGGCGCTCAAAAGAGAGGGGAAATCCGATCCAGTTGAAGGGAGGAGACGCAGACTGGAGCGCAGCCCCCCTCCTCCAATAGAAAGAGAAGGAGCCCGAATCTGTAGCTACGACCTCTCCCATGCAGCAGGCAGGCTGCCCAGGGCAGACAACCCTCTCCCTCTCTTCGACCTAGAGGTGAAGAAGATGGCCAGCCATATCAAGTGTAAGCATACATAGGCCAACAAGAGGTGGGAGGATCAGGGCTGAACGACCCAACCCAATTCAGGGGATTCAGCTGATATCCACCTAGAATGCTATGGGCACCTTTACCCATCCACCAGAGCCATAGTGAATACTATTGTAGAGGGACTAGAGGGAGAAGCAAGGGAATGGCTAGCATCCCTCTATAAGAGGAGAGCCCCCCAACTGCAAGGTGTAGATGACTTCCTACAACAGCTAGAGACCAGATTTGAGGAGGTGAGGAAGACCTATATGCAGAAGATGAGCTCAGTAACCTAAAGCAAAGGGACCACCCCATCAAAGAGCACATCTGCAAATTTAGGCTATCCCCTTTACCAGAGTGTTAGTGTATTTTTTTCAGAACAAGTCTGGACAAGCAGATTGTCCAAGTAACTGCTTACTGCGATATCCCAAACTGACTGAGTGGTTCCGAGCAGCAATAAAAGTTAATGGCAGATTGTGCGTTAACGACAAAGCCACTGAACACAAAAGAGAGAGATCAACCCGACCTGAAACCACCCAACAGGACGCACAGCAACACAGCGGGCCCCAAATCCAGCTCCCCTTGAAGTCCACTGAAATGCTACAGATGTGGGGGGTGGGCCACATGGCATCTGCGTGCATGACCCCAACCACAATGCAAAGGCCAAAGCCACCACCCAGGGCATGACTGAACAGGGCCACAAACGGGCCACCAATGCATCCCGGAAGGCCCTCCAAGCCCTCCAGGCTGCAGATGTCCCTCTTCACCCAGACAAAGGGAAGGAACCCCAGGCAACAACGACCAGTTGCCAGAATCCTATGACCGTGACGATGATTCACCCTTTCCTTTTTTCAATACACCTCATAGCTCCAAAAACAGGAAGCCAGGGGGATTTTCAAGCCCTAATAGACTCAGGCTGCACTAGATGCTTGATCAACCTGACCACAGTCCTGAAACTGGGGATCAGAGCAAAAAGTCTGGCCCACCCGATCTGGTGTGAATAGGTCGACGGGTCCCTAATGGGGGGAGCCTATGCCACCCACCTGACCAAACCAGTGAGACTAGAGCTAGCAGATCACTGGGATGTAATTTGATTCATAATAGCCTCCAAAATGACAAATGCAGTCATACTGGGACTTTCCTGGCTATACAAATGGGGACCGACCATCTGGTGGCAAGGGGGTTCCCACAGACCTAGGACAGAAAAGGGACCCAACTCCTTCTACACCAGCAAGCAGAAACACTACCCAAGCAGGAAACCCCCGAAAAGACCCCACCAGATCATTTGGCAGCCATATCCAACAAAACCTCAGAGACCGAGCAGATCCCAAGGGAATATCAGGACCTTGCAGAAGTATTCAGCGAGACCGAGTGCAACATTCTGTCCCCTCACCATGAGGCAGATTACTCCAAGAAACAACCAAGGAAACTTACGTCTACACCTCCTGCAAGCTCACAGACACAGAGAGATGATGGATCGCATGGGGAAAGGAGGCTTTTGTGGTGAGATGGGCACTGTTAACCTGGACACACCTGTTGGAAGGAGGCCAGAAACCATGCAAAGTCTGGACTGACCACAAAAATCCACAGAAACTATCATCCAAACAAGTCTGATGGGCTCAATACTTCAACCATTTCGACTTTGTAATAAAGCACATTCCAGGAGGGGAGGAACTTTCTAGCTGATGCCCTCTCCCGTATGCCCCAGTACAAATGCAAATGGGACCAGGTGGTGGATGCCATAATTCCCTCTACTCAAATAACTGCCCAAGTGACCACCAGACAATAATGCCATGACCAGCAAGTGACCTAACGACGAGACTCAAAACCTAATTTCTAGTAGACCCCTGGTTCCGAAACAACCAACAAATCTTGACAAAAAGAGGTGACCTCGCATGGAAGGGGACAAAACTCTACGTCCTGGAATCCCTACGCACCCTAATTCTCCAGATAAGCCACGACGCCAAACCAGCAGGCCATTTTGGGTTCCTAAAGATTTTACATTTAGCCTGGAGGCAGTTCTGGTGGCCCAGCATAAAGAAAGATATGGACAGTTAAGTGAAAAGTTGCACCATCTGCACCAAAATGAAGAGACAACTGGGAAAAACCCACAGACTGCTGCGACCAGTAGCAGAGTCAATAAGGCCGTGGGAGGAGATTGCAATGGACTATATAGTAGAGTTGTCGAAAAGTGGGGGAAACACGGTGATTTGGACTGTAATAGACCTGTTCTCCAAACAGGCACACTTTAAATCCTGCAGTAGACTACTCTCAGCTCACAAGCTGGCCAAACTGTTCCTGAAGCACATCTACCGCCTGCATGGAGTACCTCGAAGAATTATCTCAAACAGAGGATCCAGTTCACAACTAGGTTCTGGAAGGAGTTCCTGCTGTCCATTGAGTCATCTCAGGGTGTTAGCTAGGCTTTTCATGTAAACACCAATGGGGTAGGCAGAAAGACTGAATGCCGGGATAGAGCAGTACCTGAGGTGGCGCAGTGGGTAGAGTGCAGTACTGCAGGCCACTTCAGCTGACTGCTAGATCAGCAGTTCAGCGGTTCAAATCTCACCGGCTCAGGGTTGACTCAGCCTTCCATCCTTCCGAGGTGGGTAAAATGAGGACCCGGATTGTTGTTGGGGGCAATATGCTGACTCTGTAAACCGCTTAGAGAGGGCTGAAAGCCCTATGAAGCGGTATATAAAAATCTGCTATCTGCTATTGTTACGTGAACTATCAGCAGTCCAATTTGGAAGACCTCCTATCTTTTGCTGAGGTCGCACACAATAATGCTGTTCACAGTAGCACAGGACTCACACCGTTGAAAATAGTGAGCAGCATGAACTTCATCCCAATGCCTGTGTATCCATGGAATCCCCCCTCCTCAGTGAGCTTGACTGATTGCATGTCAATGCTAAAAGCAACCTGGGAAAATGTCAAAAAAGCACTGGATAAAGTGGCACAAACCTATAAGAAACAGGCAGATACACACCAAGCTCTGCAACCGCCATTCCAGATAGGAGAGAAGGTTTACCTCTCTACAAAATATTTGAGATTAAAACTCCCAAGCAAGAAACTAGGGCCAAAGTTTATGAGAGCATTCTCCATAGTAAAGATCATCAACCCAGTCACAGTGCAAATGAAACTGCCCCGACTGCTAGGGAAGATACATCAGGTGTTCCATAGTAGCCTCTTAAAACCCATGGTTGGATCCACTCTGAGAATACGCATTGAAAGCGGAGAAAGACCCCAGGATGGGGTTGGACTCTCCCCGCAACATACAGAAAACGACCCTTCAGGTAAGCCAATGGTCATTTTCCTGTACGCTGCTTGGAGAGTTCAAGCATGGGACATACCCAAGCTAAACGCCACTAGGATGGGAAGCTGATGAATCCAGATGGTATGAATGCCCTGTAGGACTCGCCTCCCAAACGCCCCCTCTGCAGAAGTAAACCTATCCAGTTTATAGTTCCAGACAATGGGAGATAAGGAAGTCCAAGTAGCCGCCCTGCAAATCTCCTCAATCGGAGCCTTGGTTGCCCAATCTGCGACGCTCCTAGTAGAATGCACGGTAATCTGTCATGGCACCAATCTGGATTGCAGGACGTAAGCAAAGGCAATGCAAGCAATGCAGGTGCGCAGCCAATGTCCGATGGTAGAGGAAGAAACCTTGCGACCTTGGGATGCAGGTTGAAAGGACATGAAGAGTGATTTGGAACGCCTGAAAGCCGCTGTGTGCATTTTGTACCTATGCAAGGCTTGACGAACATCAAGCATGTGCCATCTTTTCTCCCTCGGATGCATGGGATGCGGACAGAAATGCGGAGGATAACGTCCTTGGCCCAGTGAAACCATGAGTTGATCTTGGGAATAAAAGCCGGGTCCAGTCAGAGGACCACCCTGTCAGGATGTATCAGACACAAGTCCTCCCGAACCAACAAGATTGCCAGCTCCGAGATACGCTGCGCCGATGTGATGGCAATCAGGAAGACGGTCTTAAAGGTTAGATGTTTCAGACTGGCGGACCATATCGGCTCAAACGGCGTGCCTATCAGTACCCATAACACCTCGAGATCCCATGACGGATATTGATGTATGACGGGAGGGCTCAGGTTGGTGGCACCTCGCAGGAAGATGTGGATGGTGGGGTGACGGCCAAGGTACGAGTGACCATTCGGAGCAAGGATCGTGGACAAGGTAGCCACCTGGCACCTGAGGGTGTTAGGCGCTAGGCCCTGGTCTAGCCCCTCCTGCAAAAAGTCCAGCACTTGGAGAATGGTAGCTGCTGTCGGAGTAACCTATCATGCACCATCTTTCAAAGGATCTCCAGGTATAGTCATATATCCTGGTCATGGCCAGTCGTCTGGATGGTCTGGATGACCTTGGAGGAGAGTCTGCCCCTGCTCAGGAGGTCCCTCTCAAGTGCCAGATGACTAGTTGGAACCACTGGGGCTCTGGGTGTTGTAGAGCCCCTGGTTGAGCGAGACATCTCGCAGGGGTATCCACCATGGTGGATTGATGGACAGGTGAACCAGGTCAGTGAACCAGGTCCTTTTGGACCAGAAGGGAGCCTTAAGGAGAACCTCCACGCCCTCCACCAGGATCTTACGAATAACTCTGGGCAGGAGCGGCAGTGGAGGGAAGGCATATAGAAGTCCCAGCAGTCAGGGGCAATGTAGGGCATTGACACCTTCTGCCTGTGGGGAGTGAAACCTTGTGAAGAATCTGGGAAGGTGTGTGTTCTCCGTGGGGGTGAATAGATAGACCAACGGGCAACCGAACCTCTGTGACAGACAATGAAACAGGTCCAGATGGAGGCGCCACTCCGAATGGTCTATGGTGGCCCTGCTTAGCCAATCCGCCTGAATGTTGTTTACCCCGGAGATGTGCTCTGCCTGAATTGACAGCAGGTGTCTTTCTGCCCTCCTTCCCAGGGATTTGGCCTCTGCCATCAGGGATCTGTATCGAGTGCCCCCTTGGCGGTTTATCTGCACCTTGGCAGCAACATTGTCTGTGAGAATCATCATGTGATGATTCTAGATGTCGGTCTGAAAATGAAGCAGGGCCAACCTCACTGCCCTCAGCTCCAACCAGTTGTTGCTGTGTGTCAACTCAGTCTCCAACCACCTGCCCTGTGCTATTTGGTTGCAGAAGTGGGTCCCCCAGCCAAGAAGGTTGGCGTTCGTCGTGATGGTCAGGTGGTCTGGCTCCTTGAAGAGGGTTCCCTTTGCCAGGGCGCAAGACAGCCACCACTAGAAGGAGCAACGAACCGATGGGGAGACAAGAATCAGCCTTAAAGAATTGCTGTTGTTGGCACGTTGTGCGGTAATAGGAGCCACTAGAGCTGCCAAGAGTGAAGCCTCACCCAGAGCACAATGGACAGACAGAAAATCATTTTTCCTAAGAGCTGGGACAACTGCACAATTGAGGTTTGAGGAAAGTGTCATACCTGATGCACTAGGGTCCTGATGCTCACCATCCGTTCTGGTCACACTGTCTATGATGGTGCAACCTGGTGGTCGGCTCGAGATGGATTTTTTTCAGGTTGACAGAGAACCTGTGGTCCTGAATGACTTTCATTGTGTGCTGCAGATCGTGTTTCGCTTGCTGATGGGACAACGACTGGATGAGCACGTTGCCAGGTACACTTGGAGTCTCACTGGATGGGATCTGAGACATGCTGTCACTGCCGCAAGGTTCTTTGTGAATGTTCTGAGGGCCGATGACAGTCAAACAGCAGCACCCTGTACTGGAAGTGCTGGCCTGCATAAAAGAATCTCATAAATTTGTGGCGAGCCTTACGAATTGGAACATGTAGGTAGGCTCTTTGAGATCTATGGATATTAGTAGATCTCCAGGCCTGATGCAGCCCAAGAATTGCATCTTGAACCTCTTGTATGCTAGGTGGCAGTTTAGCTTTTTTAGGTCTAGTATGCCCCTATACCCCTTGGAGTTCTTTGGGACAAGGAACAGAATGGAATAGAACCCTGCACCCTCTTGACCAGGCAGAACCAGTTCTGTGGCCCTGATCTCCCTGAGATGAAGGATCTCCTATTCCATGAGAGCCTTCTTGACTGGGCAAGTGGGGCTAAGGCAGCAGATGAAATGATGAGGCGGGGGTGAAAGAAACTGTAGCGTAAGACCCAGGTGGATTGCTTGCAGAACCCACTGGTCTGATGTGGTGCTCACCCATTGGGCTTGGAACAGCTGAAGACGCCCTCTGAATGGAGCTGTCCGCTGATGGTCACTTATAGTACCAGAAGGGTCTGGAACCAGAAGGGAAGCTTGG
The DNA here is from genome assembly GCF_009769535.1 of Thamnophis elegans. Classification (NCBI taxonomy): domain Eukaryota; kingdom Metazoa; phylum Chordata; class Lepidosauria; order Squamata; family Natricidae; genus Thamnophis; species Thamnophis elegans. Next base: position 14,209,424 of record NC_045550.1, read on the forward strand.
AAAAGCTCTGCTGACGGCCAAAACGACTGGCGATCCTGAGACCTCTCTGCACCTTGGGGATAGGGGTGCTGGAATGAGCCCGAGGTGGAGGGCTGCTCCGAGGAGTGAAAAGACTGTCTCCTGTAAAAATGGGAACCACTGCGCTCTGACTTCTTAACGACCGAGGGCATGACCTTCTTCTTGTCCTTGTTCTCTACAAAGACAGGATCCAAGGCCTCCTTAAAGGGGGCAGAATTGAGCTTCCACTTGGACCTCATGTCCACATTCCAGTGTCTGAGCCAGAGAAGGCATCGGGTGGTGACATTGGATGCTAAGGCCCTAGACCCAAACTTGGCAGCGTTTAGTGTGGCATCAGGCTTGTACTCCATTGCCGCAATGATCTTAACCTCAAAGCAGGCAGAACTTTCAGCAAGCCAACACTCTGAAGTGGGTCTAGATGTCTCTTGACAAGCAATTTCTTTTATTATTTTATTTTTATAATAAAACATGTTTTACATGATTTGTTTATTTTCAGTAGGCTTTATTAGGATTCTGGCATTACCAGACTATTTATTCAGAAAACTTTATGCATTCATAGACATTATCAACACCTACCGTATTTTTCAGAGTTTAAGACGCCCCTTTTTCCCTCAAAAAGAGGCTGAAATTCTGGGTGTGTCTTATACACTGAATACAGCATTTTTGTCTCCTGAAACCCCACTCCTTCACCAAAATGGCTGTGCATAGCCTTTAAAAGGCTTTCAGAGTGCTTCTGGGGGCTGGGGAACGCAGAAATGAGCAAAAAACGGGCCATTTTTTGCTACATTTTGTCCCCCCCTAACCCCCCAGGAGCACTTTACAAGCCTCCTAAAGGATATTCATGCCTCTTTTTAAAAAAAAAATGTGCCAATTTTCGCAAAAATCACGGCCATTTTGGGATGTCTGCAGAGTGCAAAAACTTTTTTTTTAATTTGCCTCTTCAAAATCTTGGTGGGTCTTATACTCTGAAAAATACGGTAATCTCTTTTGTCTCCAAATTCCTCACTATATGATGTTTCCCACATATTAGGTACAATTATTTCAGCAATTATACTGAGTTTTATCCAAATAAGCATTAAAAATAAAGCCAGTCTCATAAATCTCATAAATTTGGCAGGACTAGCTATAAAGATCCATTCTATCTCCAAATTTTATCACATTCTACCAGAAAAAATAGTGCTTCTTCCTACTTATCTTGTGGATCAACTGGAATAATCTTCAAAGTAACTATTTATAGAAATATCAAGAATTTATATTTGCTTATTTAAAAAAATTATACCTGTTTAAAACTTACACATTACTTATTCATTTCTCAAATTTATTTCACTTAATATTAAATTTTAGAAGAAAAGTTTACAGAGTTAATTGACCATATTAAATATATAAAATACAAAAATGAAAATAGAAACAAAGGAAACAAAATGCCATAATAAATCATCATTCCTACAGCTAACCCCAATCTGATCTAGGTATTCTCTTCTTTTTGAGATGGGCTTTGAATGAAGAGTGCAGTAATACTGTTGGTATGCAGGTACATTCCCTGCAACAAATAAGACTGCAAATTGTATTAATATTAATTAATTAATGATGGTGAATTATCAGAATGTAAAAATCCACATCTACATTGAGCATTTATGTGCTCTTTACACTTAAGAGCAAATATAAATGCTAGTTTTCTTGCTCCAATACTCTGGACAGCTCCTTATATCAACAGACGCATGAACACGCAATACATGTATATACATATACATATGTATATGTATATGTATATGTATATGTATATGTATATGTATATGTATATGTATATGATGTATATGTATATGTATACATACACATACATACGCATACATACACACACACACACACATATATATACATACATACATACATACACATACATACGTACAGAGGGTTCAATTGGAGATACTCTTATACCATGACATACAGTAGCAACTGCTTTTATTGCAGATGTGATATTTATCCCCACGCACGTAATCTAATTAAATTTGTGTCCCTGAACCAGGAGTTTAAGGTACAGAAGGAGGATTAGACATCTGTACATATATAATGAAATTCTAACCAAAAGAAGAGAATTAGTACAAGCACATATCACAGCTTGTAAATCTGAAGATATCTGAGTTATTTTACAAACTACCAAATTTTACATGCCATACTACTTTGATAGGTCTGTTGGTAAACATATAAGGGAATATGCACTTTTTGACACCTGAGTCCTATTACAGTATGTTGATAGTAAGTAGGAAAAGCATCAAGAAAACACCAACTTTCCAACTTTTCCTATAAATTCCAGATTGTGAAAGGTGACTCCAAGCACCATTACTTATTCCAGTACCATCAATGACATACCAGGGATAACAGACATTGGCCCTATTGCTTGAATCCTGATTCATAGTGATGGATACAGATGAATAGAGATCCATATTCAAATAGCAAATCTGATATGGAATCCATGTTGCATAGATTAGGAATGCCTTAAATTAAAGCCATATTGCTCAGAATCATACATCAGGAATGGAGGACAAGAGACCAGAAAAGGGCATACATAGGCCTTAAATGCCCCTGACAAGTACTATACTATCCAATCATATTTCAAATTATATTTTAGCTCCCAAACCTGAGTTTCTGCAACCTCCTAATTAATAGTAGCATACTTCTACAGCAATGAATACATGACAATATAGATTTAATGACTTATTTAAATATTGCCATATACAAATCTACAAAATAGATCTCTAAACAATTTTCCAAGCAAGACAGTGTAGCAAAAGAAAAATTGATATAATTAAACAATGTCAGACTGAATTTATTATTTGTTGTCCGAAAAACATTTCTACTTAATGGCAACTCCTTATAAACTAACCTGGAACTAATTTGGTGTAAATTTAGACAGGAATGATTTTTAAAGGCTCTAGGCAGTTTATATCATTATGTTATACTTTGATAGACCACAATTCTAAGATTGAAAATGCAATCTTTCTGATAATCTGAATTAGAGACATGGTTTATCACTGTATTTTTAAACACTATGCTTTGATATATTTGAATTGATGGAATATTTGAATATTGAATATATTGAATATTGATAGAACAAAGTTTCCTAATAATAATAAAAAATGTATAATGTTTTTCCACTGCTAAAAGAGCTAAGCTTGTGCCTAAATGATTCTGTATATCATTATGATTAATGTATAGTCATAAGGCTGAATTTTTCAGTCCTTCCTTATGTCAGTATGTGAGACAGTAATGCTAGAATGTGCAGATTGAAAATCACTGAAATTTATAGGTCTGTAATTGAATCATTAATAATTTAGTAATTAGTTGTATTAGAATTTATTTTAAAATGATATTTTGGAAATAGCTTGAGAAATAATCCTTTCACACTTACTTTGATGATCATTACAGATGTCCATTTCAGTATATCCACCAGAGGTCACAATTGTTTAAAAAGATATATTAGAATACTAAATAAATTCTTTATAATCTGAACCAAAGGAATTGATGTAACCAGGAAAATCTTATGCTAAGATTGAATGGATTTGAAGTCTACATAACTTCATATTAGTATTTCTTTTTTTAAAAAAAAAAAGGTATTAACAACTAAAATGTTTAAGGATAAAATGTTCTCTTTATAAGTGATATTTTAAAGAACTATCTGAAATGCAATTAAGCATTAAAAATTAGCTTCTTACCCTGAGATAGTGCAATGTTTTAACTATCTTGCAACAATCACAGTGCTTATAAAGACAGCTCCAATTTATTTATTATCCATTTCTCCTGATCTCTTTTCACGATTGATTGATTCATTCATTCATTCATTCATTCGGTTTGTATGCCGCCCTATATTCGAGAAACTCAGGGCAGCTAACAAGCAAAGAGAGAAGGGGGATACAAAATAAAAAATAAAAAAGACAAACACATAGTAAAAACAACAACAGTCATACCCTTAAGTGGGGCTAAGAGATTCAGAGGCCCCAGGCCTGCCGGAACAGCCAGGTCTTAATGGCTTTGCGGAAAGCCGGAAGTGTGGTGAGGGTCCGAATCTCAACAGGGAGATCGTTCCAGAGGACCGAAGCAGCCACAGAGAAGGCCCTCCCCCGGGGAGTTGCCAGCCAACACTGGCTGGCAGATGGAATTCGGGGGAGGCCTAATCTGTGGGATCTAATAGGTCTATGGGAGGTAACACTATATTTAATTCACATTATTTTTAAAACCACTTTCTATTCTGATTCAATCTACTAACACTAAGTTTCAATTAATATTTATCCTTTTTATTTTCTTTTACATTTTTTCCTCATGTCCCTATAATTCATCCAAATCTCAACCTTCTTCTCTTCTTTTTAAAGAGATATTAGGTTGGTTAGAAACCTTATGCACTGCAGTATGTCAATTTTGGAATACTTTGCCATAGATTGTCAGGCCCCTTTCACTGCTAGCTTTTAAGATATTTATGACTTAATTTTATTTTGTGCCTCTGAGTCAATGATAACTCCTGGCAACAACTTAGACAAGTCCCTGTAGTTTTCTTGGCAAGATTTTAAAAGTGGTTTGTAATTCCATCTTGAGTTGAGAGAAAGTGGCAGGCCCAAGGACACCAGTTGGCTTTGTGCCTCAAGTAGGACTAGAACTCAAGTCTCCTAACTTCTAGCCTGGTACCTTAACCACTGCATCAAACTGATTTTGCATAAGATAAATAGAATATATTAAATATACTTAAGATTAAATCTGACTGAAACTTTGAAAAAAATCATTCCAAATAAAGTGTTGGTTTTATTCCTTCTAAAAAAAACAACTTCAAAATAGTTTGGAGGCTAAGATACCAGGCCAGAAACCAGGACTTGGGCTAGTCAATGCTGATTTGAAAATACTCCCCATCTTGGTTTTTATCCTTAAAGTAAATAAGTATATCTTAAATGATCATATATAATAGAATTGCCCGACAGGAATACTGTGTCAGCAAGAGATAACATTTTCCAAACACGCTTGACTAGGTGGCCTTATCAATTTCATAATGGAAAGCTATTTTGTTTCACTCACAGTATGGCATCAGAATGGCCAAAACGTAAAAGACAAAAAAGACCCCATTATAAAATAGCATGTCAGAACATGCAAAAATATTTTCATGGGAACAAAATTATTGATTCATAAATTTAGCAGTGGAAGAAGCTCTGATATATGCAGTGCTTTTAATGCAAAAGAATCTCTGGTAATGATAAAGATCAGTTACTTCAAAATAAGAAATTCCAGAGAGGCAAACTAGAAATTTAGGAAACTAGCCATATTTATATACTTCAAGCTTAAATCCTACCTTTTACTAGAGTTTGTATTCTTGGAATGTCTTGTCTGGCCTCAGACTAGCTTGGCAACTTCAGACTACACACTATCTTCCTCCTGGTATCTCCTTTTCCTTCTTCTATGTGTCTGGAGATGCCACAAGGATCCCTTCCCCTTCTTCTCCTTAATTGTAAGACACTAAAGGATTTGTATTACTCTACTTCCACCCATTTTTCAAATGCAGCTGACAAAAACAGTAGACACTAGGATGAGTCTTCCTCTCCTTTCTGCTCAGGATTTCAGGAATGGAAATCTTTCTTTTTCAGTGGAAGTTGCAATTATCTTAGCAAGCCACAAAGAAAGAAAGAACAGAGGTTAACAGTTGCCATTTTTATTGTCACAAGTTTATCTCAATCTGCAAGTAGAGAAAAAATACAAAATACCTGAAAAAATGTCAGAGAGACATAGTAAGAGTGGAAAAATTGTTTTACAAATGTCTGTAAAATGAATAGCAATTCGTGAAAAATTGTGTGATGGTTGTGACACTGCTAATTCCACAGGGGTATAAATAATTTTGCAATAAGATTCTACCAATACTGTTTTTGATTAATGTTGAAGTTAGCCACTTCAATACAGCAAACTCTCTTTCAAATAATCCAAATATATTTGGATTATTAAATATATAAAGGTTGAATAAAAAGTAATGACTCCAATGTTGTAAGTCTAAAGCAGAAGGCAGTATTGATATATTGGAAGCTCTGATATGTTCTTTCACATTGGTTCTTTCCTTCAGTTGGCAAGAATTTGCTGGCAGGTTCTGAAGTCATTTTTCATGATATGCTCATTGGTGCAGTTTAAGTAATACACTATGATTAAAAATTTTGACTGCCAAAGAAATCCTTCTGATTGAAACTCACTAGTGAATGCAGATAATTTATAATAACTGTTTTGATATTAAATCTGTGCATCACTGGGCCAAACAATTGAACTAGGAAGAGTGAATTTATGATCTTTAACACAAATGATAAAGATCAAAGTAGACAACCTGAAACAGCACAAATGTCACATCAGAAAAGTTGGTGAATTGTTTATGGACAATTGATGGGCACTGAGAAACTACCATCAAACTTAGCATTTCATACGAACCCATGGGTCACATAATTGATGTTCCTAAATACTGGAAGGTGTATTGATGATGGGTTCCTCATATACCGATGGCAAAAAAAAAGTCACGAGTTGACCTTTGCCAGCATTTGTCATTGTACAAAAATGAAGGTACGAAATTTCTTCACAGGTTCACATGAATGTTCAAATGACAGCTGATGAAACATGGTTTCATCACTGACTTAGAAACGAAGTGTAAGTCCATGAAATATTATCACAAAGTTTTACCTGCAAAATAAAATTCAAAACCTAGTCTTCAGCAAGAAGTCTTGGGCTTACTTTTCTTGGGGTAATATATGACATTATTCACACACAATTCTTTGAACCTGCCTGAGTGCTACATTATAACACCAAAAAATTTAAATAATTATTAACTAGAGTTTGGAATAACAGAAAGGAATTTTTGCTGCAACAAGACAACTCTAGGCCTCATACCTCATGAGCCACCCAAGAGGCAATTGTGAAGTTGGAACTCATTGTCTTACCCCATTCATCATACTTGGCATCATTTGACCTCCACCTTCTCCCAACATTGAGGGAATATCTTCATGGGCATTTGTTTCACCCAAATGAGGAGGTAGAAAAAACTGTCAGGACCTGGTTGAAGAGACAAAGTGCGGAGTTCTTTTGTGACAGCTTTAAGAAGCTTGTCCATTGTTGGAAGAAGCATGTAGCAAATGGTGGTGATTATGTGGAGAAATCAATGCAGTAACAAAAGAGCTTATTTCAAGGATTATTGTCCTGCTTCATTTATTAAAATATACCTATTTAACCTAACATTATGGAGATGGAAGCATTACTTTTCATTCAACCCTCACAGCAATGAAATAACAATAAATGTCACAAAGTAGTGTGAAAATAGTTATCTATCTAGAAGACAAAAGGGAATGAATCTACATTTCCAGACAACCTGCTATGTTTCTGTTACCTTTCTATAAACTACAGTGAAAATTGTTGTCAAGGCAATCTTCTAAACTAATTTATGAATTATGCCAGTAAAATCATACCTCAGTATAACAATTACAATGCCAATGATGCCATATTTTTCTTTAAGACATAGCCATGGAACGGTAAAGGAGAAAAATGATCTGGGAAAGAGAACATTAAATCTCCTCCTCCCAAATAAAAGAAAGAAAGAAAATCCTAGGTATATGTAAAGAAGAGGGGGAAAAGTAGCCGATGACTACATCTTTAACATCTTATAGTGTTCTCATGAGTATGGTGCCTATTCATGATTTGGGAGGGCATTTTGATTCCAATACTTCTTTTGATTGATTCGAGCAAATCTCTTTGGTCTATTATTTCATGAAGTCTATTTTTCTGAAATAGTTTTTGTGTTTATATCAGTTTGCAGAACTGAGAGTTGAAATGCATTTATCTTCAGTATGTCAAATTTCCATCAGCTCAAATGTGGTTCATTTAAAATACAGTGTAACACTTAAATATAAAATAAATCAGTTGGTCATTTACAAGCATCCAAGATCTACAGTATTAATCTAATGATAAGCATTACTCAAATAGTGTGCATGAAAGACTCTAGAAAGTGTTTTCCTGCACACACACACAGAGTCATTACCCAAAAACCTCTGCTCAAAAACAAAAAGTATTTCAAACGGCCCAGTCTCATAAAAAGAAAATAAACCCTGATACTAATTCTTGAACAAGCTCATCAATTCCCTCCAGTTTCCTTTTAAACTGTAAAAAAATTCCCTTCAAATAGCAAGATATAAGGAGAGCGTAAGTAGATTTCCCAGGTGCCAATGTGGGAAAGAAAAAATGTGATGACTTTATAATGTGTGCTAAGGCATTGACCATAATTTACAAATTTCCAAAGCTGAATTCAAATCAGATCATGCTCAGGCAAAACCCAAACTCCACTATGTGAACCTACCCATAGGGTATATTTTCACTCATTATGTCTTCTTTCCAATAGTAAGTCCTTTATGAATCAGTGCTGGATTCATACAAACATACATCAAAATCAGCCATTTTAAACAATGTCTATTGATTGGTTTGTTTAGACAAAAAAAAAACAGTATTGCTTTGTGAGCTGATGAACCCAGCTACTACCTAGTTTCAAAAGCCATATGACCATCAGAGGAATACTTCATTTTGATGGGAGATGTTTGTGAATCACTCATTAAAGGAAATCTGTAAGTTGTTTCCCCTTTCTAAGCATCAAATAGTATGACAGCAGCAGATTTGTCTTCCTGATTGTTTCATATGGCATACCACATATTTTGTCCAACTTGTAAAGCTAAAACAAAACATGCTACCTCTCACATAAGAAATAAAGTGCTACAATAGAGTGTATTTCATCATATGTCCCTATTAGATACAGATAAATAAACTTTCATAAACATTTTCAAATATAATTATTTACCCATTTTTCTGCTGGCACAATAAGATTGCCAACTAGATTATCTGTTGATCTCTACAATTATTAAAAAATACAATTTTCCTAGGCTATATCTGGAATCTATAAATATTCAGCTGTTCACAATTATCAATGGTTCGAAGTTTATGTATTAAACTTTTTGTATTAAAGGCAAAGCTACTTAATTTCTTTTTATTCTTTCCAATCCAAGAGAATATTCATAAAAATTATGTAAAGCAGGAGTTCTTAACCTGGGATCTATGGATTGATTTCATAGGGGCTAGAAACATGAACAGGAATAAAAATACAAATTTATTTTCACTAGCCTTTGATTGAAACACAACATTCAATCAGTTGGCAAATATTTGTTGGCAAGAAAGTATTTTATGGACTCTAGACTCCAAAAATGTTTAACTTCAATAAATGTCACTACATTATCTAAAATTATTACATCCTTAAAAAGTAAAAGCAGTTATACTTGGTTATATAAAGTACCATTTCCTTCCAAAGCATGAAACTGATTATCATTAACACAATTTATATTTCCAAGGTTCTTTTGTACCATTATCCATACAAGCCATTAATCCTATAATTCTAGAAATCTAGAATCCATTATGTTTGCTCCTCTTTATAACTGAGTTCACTGATCATTCTCAGTCAAAATCCAAAATCCATTATGTGTGAACTTGTCCATAGTTCATAACAGAGTATATGAAGCGTGTTTCACGCTTTCCAGTTCACGCATATAGAGAAAAATATACATACACAAAATAACAGAACAGTGAAAGCCATTTAGAGGCAATGCGTATGCAACTACTTTAAGTAGTAAAGAAAGTAGTGTCTACTACTTCATTACACAAAAGAAAATACAGATATCTTCTTTGCCATCCTTGGTAAAAGGCTTGGAAAGAATTTAAGAAGCCTTGCTCTGCATTGTTTTTCTACTTTGTTTTTAGTATGTCCTTTCTCTTAGCAAGATATTTGTATTTGTTACACTGGGAAGAAAAGCATGAAGTGACAGGATTGAAACTTGACAAAAACAAGGTACTATGCACTCTGAATGAATTTAAATCTCCAGAATTATATGAATTGCATCTCTATGGTATTGATGGAATAGTTAAAATTTTATGTACTGTATCGGGTGTTATTTGAGGACTGCTTTAATCAGCATTATTTGAATAGTAGTATTTGAAAATGTATATTTCAGAAAACTGGAGAAATGGCAGAAGACTGGAGGAAAGGAAATAGTGTTCCAAAGATCAAAAAGGATGATCATGGAAGAAATAAATCAATTAATATTCTAGAACAAATCATAAAAATACAATCATTCTTTAAAGATTAGTGACAGTGTGGTCAAGAACAAGCCCTGCTGAACTAATTTTATCTTTAACAGAGTAACTTTTCATATCATAATATGGAATTTGGTAGCATGATTTCAGTAAAAATTTCTGACAAAGCACCCAATACGTTCTGATTAACAAGCTAGCTAAGGTTGGCTGGGTGTTATTACAATTAAATGGCAATAGTTAAATGGCATCCAAACAGGACAGATACAGATTTCAACAGACAGTTAGAACTGAAGAAAAAACAATTGCAACCAGCTTGCCTTCCATTGAGGAACTGCACACTGCCCGAACCAGAAAAAAGGGGCTGAGAAAATATCTACAGATCCCTCACATCCTAGACATAAATTGTTTCAGCTTCTCCCCTCTGTGCACCACACTGCATGCCAAAACAATTAGACACAAAGATAGTTTCCCCCGCTGTGCCATCATTCTAGGAAACACCTAGTTTGCACAGCACTGTCTTAAGCCTAAGAGATTTATCCATGTAGTAGACTGTATTGCTATTACCCTTTTCATCTCTTCATCTTTCTTACCTTCTCATCTTTCCTACTATCTTTTCCTATTGGTATCTATGATTATCATTTATGGTATCTTATGATTAATAATTGAAACTATGATTTATGATATATAGCCTATCACTTTGTTGTTCGTATGTACTGAGAGCTTAGGCACTGGAGACAAATTCCTTGGGTGTGCAATCACATTTGGCCAATAAAGAATTCTATATGTCAATAAAGAATTCTATCCATCCATCCATCCATCCTGAATAGGTTAGATTCAATGGCATAAATAGCTTGTTCTTGCTCTACAATTCAATTAAAATGGATAATTGCTAATTGCTAGGATATTAACAAAATTCTCCCAGAATTAGTAAATCAGAATACATGTATAATCTTCAATAAAACAACTAAGGAATGTTCATCTAAGTACATCGGACTTTTAAACCAGGAATTTGCAATGGTCTGAGATAATGATCAACAGATGACGTAAGGACCATTAGTTAAGAAAAGGTGAATTAGACAAACAACCAGCTGTAGTATATTCATTACTACTTTAGTCTATCCTAACTTGGACAGACAGACAGACAGAAAGACAGAAGACAGACCTGACATTTTCACATACCACGAAATACATGCCATAGTTTTTAGCAAAAATGTTAACTTACCTTGCCAACTATCATTGCAGACACAGAGTTTCTCTCCTGTTAAATCACAGTAGCCGTGATCAGGACTTCCACAGTTAGCTTTACAATAAGGAATATCACAGGCTTCTCCTTTCCAATATTTGTCGCACTCACAATATACTTGGCTTGGTATCGAGCCACTAGTTGTGCATTTCCCATGTCCTGAGCAATTGTTCGGACATGAATTAATTCTATAATGAACAATATCAGAAGAAATGATACAACACCGAAGAGAGATAGTCATTATGCATACATTCAAGTTTTTATTTTATTTTATATAAGTAATTTCTTAATTACCAACATCAGCCTTCAGACTACTTAAAATTACCAAACAACAACAGCGGGCAGCTCAGGAGAGACAATGACAATGATGACTTCACTCCCCAGCCATGTGAGGAGCCACTGCCATCATCTAAGCCCGCTCCACACCCAGGAGCCAAGCCAAGTGGGAGCCCCGAAAGCGAAAATCGCTCCTTTCCAGCCACCACCATCCATTAGCTCGATTCCCCGATGCAATTTGCAGAGCCGCTTGCCCTCATGAAAATAAGGGGTGGTATTTTATGAGATGATAACAGTCCAGAAGGACTGAAGTTCTGCGTCTCTATCAGGCCTTGCTGTGAGAAAGCCAGGCTTTCAATGCCTATGGCTATAGGTAGGAAGACAGACTGTCTCAGGAGCGGAGCCTTTGGTGCCAAATTCCTCTTCTGCCCCCATGAAAATCATCCCCCACTCACACTACAGTTAAGTATGTGTAGGGTGATAGGGTTTGTTTTAAATGGATAAAAAGATCTGTGCTGCTCATTATCAAAATCTGAGTAAAAGTGAGGACACCGCTGATCCTGATGCTGGTAGGCAGAGGCAGAATTCTTTTTTTCTTGTTTTCCTTCCCAAAACAGATTTCAGATTTCAGATTTAATTTATTTGTATGCCGCCCTTCTCTGGGAGGGACTCAGGGCGGCGAACAACTCAAAAGGGGAAAGGGGATACAAACACAATACATATAATTAAAATACACAAGAGTTATACGGCCATACAAGTCGAGAGGGGAGGGGAACTCATCAACCCCAGGCCTGCCGGCACAGCCAGATTTTGATGGCTTTCCGGAAGGCCTGGAGAGGGGTGAGGGTCCGAATCTCCGCGGGGAGTTCATTCCAAAGGGCCGGAGCTGCAACAGAGAAGGCCCTCCCCCAGGTAGTAGCCAGATGGCATTGGCTGGTAGACGGAACCCGGAGGAGGCCGACCCTGTGCGATCTAACGGGTCTGTGGGAGGTAATTGGCAGAAGGCGGTCTCTCAAGTACCCAGGTCCAATACCATGAAGGGCTTTATAAGTTACGACTAGCACTTTGAAGTGTATCCGGAGACCGATCGGTAACCAGTGCAGCTCGCGGAGGATAGGTGTAACATGGGTGTACCGAGGTGCATTAAGGTGTGTCTGATACTCCAGTGCATCTTATATCCCAAAAATACGGTATGTATATATGTGTCTGTGTCTATGTTTGTGCACATGAACAGAAAATAGAAAGACAGAGACTAATATACACAGACACTCAAAATCTATACATTTCCTTGAACAGGTTATGCTGAGATAATTGTCTCATAAAACATTTTTCAATCTATCTTCTTTGAGATATAACTTTACACACTAACAAATACAGGTAGTCCTCATTCAGCAATCACTCATTCAGTTACCATTCATAGATATGACAATGCTGAACAAGGAAACCTATGACCAGTCCTTGTAGCTGCAACCATTACAGCATCTCCGTAGTGATTTCGTCACAATTTGGGTGGCTTGCAATTACATCACAGGGGAAGAGAGTCAAATAATCACCACTTGTGACTTCTTTGCCAACTTTTAACAAGGTCCCTGACAGGCAGGAGATTGCAAATGGTGCTGTATTGTCATATAAGTGACCATGTAATATTTGTTTAAATGCAACAACCAAAACTGCCACAATTGCTGTTGTAAGTTAGTGCGGTCACAAAGTATCATGCTTTACAGTTGGGTCACTTAGCAAAGATATTTCCAATTACAACTACCATTGTTAAGCAAGGACTACTTACCTACAATAACAAATGCATTATTTAGTCCTTTAAAGTAGGGGTCCCTAAACTTCAGGCTGTGACCCACTACCAGGCTGTTTCTATTTGGAATTGGGCCGGCTCCACTCATGCAATAAATTCCATCAATAGTCAAAGAGTTCTTTAAAGCAGTGGTGTCCAACCTTTGTGGTTCATGCAGCCCAGTTACCCACTCTTCCCGCACAGCCAGTCTGCCAAGCTGCAAAATCTGGTGACCGTTGCTTTAAAGAACTATTAACTATTGATGGAATTCCTCTTCATTAAAATTTTTCAAGCTATATATGTGTTACATATAGTCTTCTCAAAATCAAGTTTTCATAAGCATACTTCAAATGTTTTAAGCTCAGGGTCTTAATTACTAAAAAAAATACATTGCCAATTAATTAACAGAAACATAATTGTTAAGAAATACTTACGAGTAAAAAATATTAAATCCTGTTAGATTATAAGCAGCATCACTAAAAAAATGTAGCAGTGCATAGCCAGATGTAGTTACTACTTCAGGTACAGTTTCATTTCCATGCACTTCTGGAACTATAAGACCACTGCAGAATTTTAAACATAAGAGATGTGTATTATTAATAAACAATGAAAAGCTGGGAAATTGAACAAATCACATGAGTTCTTAGCATAAGAAGTGTTTCATTACATTCCATTGTAATGTGTAAAGCAAAACACAGTGAGATATATTAATATTTGCATACTGAATTAGTCAACATTTCTAAATGATTTTGATTTTTTTATAAAAAAAATGTTATTTTTATACAATGCAGTCAGTGGTGGGTTCTGGATCCTGTTGTAATGGGGCCGGGTGTCCACCATATGAACACGTGCAGAATGTGTGCACATGGAAACAACATGTGCATGTGTACTTACCACCCGCAACACTCTGCAATGCCTCTTCACGCAGGCGCTGTATGCTCCATGCACGTGTGTGGAAGCCCCAAAAATCTCAAATACTGGTAAGAAGCGCGGGCGGGTGGGTGGGCCCTCCAGAGCACCATACCAGAATGGTACCTGGTGCTCCCGGCAGACACCAGTACGTCTGTACCGTGGTGTACCAGTCGTAACCCACCACTGAATGCAGTTTAAAATAAGAGAACTCTGAAAACCATTTCTAGAAATGATTGACATAAAAATAATGCAGTCAAAATGTATAAAGGCAATATTTCAGTTTTTAAAAAAAATAAAATTAAAATCAGTGCACAGAAGGAACTTTTAAACAAATGTATTATTTCAAATATTCAAGTTTACTATTTAGACATAATTCTTGCACTGTCCGGCTTAAGTGTGGTATATATAACCAAGCTGCCACTGTCTTTTTCAATAGAGACATTCCATATTTTTTTCCACCTGTATCTGGTCCATGAAAAAAATCAACCACCACATTCTTTTCTTGCTACAAATCCAAAAGGATATTTTCTAATTTTTCTGCACTAGCAGCGCTGTCTGATTCACCTACTATACTTCATTTGTATTCCAGTTGCACACTGTGAAACAAATTCCCTTTTCTCTATCTACATTTTTGTTCTCTGTAGCAATTTTTTTCCTGACCTACTGCACTGTCTGTCTCATTCTGAAGGGTCTTTATCCAGTAAATCTACCCATTTTTAATAAGTTAACAAGTAAATGAGTAAAACCTTATTGTTTTTATTCTTTTATGAGATGAAACAAGACTTTGCCCTCCATCCTAAACAGAAAAAAATGGGTCTGTATGTCTTTCTTTCTTTCTTTCTTTCTTTCTTTCCCGATATTCAAGAAAATCAGGGTAAAATTTAAAAACGATGAGTTTGCTAAACATGGCTCAAAGTAGAGCATGCTGAAATGATTGAAAGAAGGATCTTTAAAAAGGCAATAAACAGAGAACTACATACTGGAATCCAATCTGAAACTTCCATTTAATGCACTTTTGTACCACTGTAATAAAAGCTTTAAGCTGAAATACTCACCTAAATACAGCTATTAAAGGTGCATATATTGAATCGCCATCATAAACATACATATGATCCCAACTACATTCTGTTGCAAAATGATTAAATCTTAATCTTAAAACTGAATTAGGGCTAGAAGAGAAAAGCAAGAAACAGCACTTAAAAACAGAACAGTTTATAATGAAATGTACATATAAGTACGTCAGTACAATATTAAAGGCTAGACTTGTCAATTTTATGATTACACAATTTTAAAAATTGTAATATGTGTGTTTATGTGTGGATGCAACTATTACATAAATTTTAGACATGCATTTCATTGCAAATGAGAAAATTCAATCTGAACCTGTGAAACTAAAAACTATTTTCTGGTTCAGACGTAGGAATATCTTTCTGGAAACAGGCTCTTTACTTATATGGTCTCCCCTTACCCTTACACTCTTTTCTTTATTGTGTACAGCAAATTATACTTTATTATGATATATTTGCTTAAGCTTAATTTAGCTTAAACACTGAGGATGAAATTGGGCTATTATATAAAACAATTTAGCTCATTTTATTGGATATTCAAATGTGGCCTAAAACTTATCAAAAACGAATAATCTACTCATTCAAACTAGTATTATTTTCGTTTGTAAGAATGCCAATTTCAAAATCTTTATCTGATCAGCAATAAAACCAATATCTGTTATTTGGAACTGCTATATTGATTACTATGAAAACCAAAGATATAAGCAAAATATACATCGGCATCAGACTATGTTATTAGGCCAAAGAGAGCTTATATTATGCAACAGCAGCTACGACAAACTAATAAGTCATAGTATCAGGAATTGCTTGACATTTTTCATGGCAGGTAACTTTGTAGGTCCATTTGTGCAGCCAGTTAAGCTCACAAGTAGTGGGTAGATATAAAAGCTGCAATGCCATATTGCAATTCTACTGTGAAAGTAGAATTAGTCATATATTCCTTTTCTGTTTTCCGTATTTAATTCTTAACAGTAAATTTCTCAATTTTTTTCCCTAAAATATAGTATAACTGGTGCATCAAGAACTCTTTAGAAAATCATCAAAAGTTCTTTAAAAAATCATAATCATAAAATCTTGCAACCATGTTATAGAAAACTCAATCATTTTTTAACTTAACATTTTGTCAAATATCTCTTAAGAGCTACAATGTAGAATCAACATTAATTTAAAGTATACTTACAATCCTTCAATTAACCATGTACATTTAGTTTTGTATTTATAATTTATCGGCCCATCCGTTAAATATCCAGATGATTCAGTTAACCTACAAAAAAAGTTAGTGTTTAAAGCTATTTTTCCTTGCAAAGTACATACAAAAATATTACAATCTGAATGAAGTTTAAAAACAGAATTTTGTATAAAATTGTGTTTAAACTGAACTAACATTTCTTATCTTTTCTTACTCATTAATATTGCATATATTTGCTTGCATTCAGTTGCATACAAGTGTGTTAAACTGACTTGCAGCATGATGGTAAGGTATTGACACTACCCACTGTAAGGACGGAACTTACAATCAAGTTTATTTTATCTTCTTTTCAACTTTTCTTATCACTATTAATTTGGACTACTGTAGGGTGCTATATACAAAGGGATACCTTGGAAAACTACATGGAAACTGCAGGTGCTACAAAATGCAATAGGCCCTCTTATTGTAAGATTCTTACCTCCAGAAACACATTATTCTTGTGCTGCGTATTTTACATTGATTGTTAATAGGTTTCTAGAACATAAATGTAATATAGCAATTAAGATGTTAAACTAGTGTCTCCTCAGACATGAAAAAAAATTGACAGAGTGATTTTGGGCTAATCACTCTCCCAGACCATCCTACTTCAAAATACCAGCAGATCCGCCTTCTATAACTAAAATCAAATTATCCAGTACAATTATCTCATAGCACTTTGTTGATTTAGTTACCTATTTAAAAAAAGTAGGAGGAGCAGACGAAAACCAGTGGTTGTTTAACCTACAGAACAGCCTTTTCTTAGAAGTGAATCTTGTCCCATCTTAAACAACATTCCAATATTTGGTTAAGGTGGAATAAAGCATGTAATAGTTAATATATTATTACCATTGGTTTTTATATTAATCAATTATCAATTATAACAATTATTTAATTGTCCATTTGCTTGCTCATTTTGCCTCGGGTGTCTTAATGGTACAATAATGAAATAAATATCTATAAAGCACATATTATGATTTGTGAATTTAATATGAGCTAGGTATGTATAGGTTGTGTTGCAAACATACTTTGAATAAGCAATATTTTAGCACTGATCACCTACATTACACATATTCACTCCATCAAGTTTATCTTTTTAAGTCTATCTACAGTAGTAGCCTATATCCCCTGATACATTCTCTAAACAGAAAGTTGTCTTTTCAGGATGAAATAATTGCAGAAACAGCCAAGTAAAATCATTTGCAACATCAGAATATAACAATACATTCTAAACCAAAACCTACCTCGTATTTCATTAAATATGAATCTATTTATAATACTTTTGTTCATACGGGGGTGGGTTTCTGCCGGTACGGTACCGTACGCACATACCCGTTCGTCAAATTTAGTGTGTTTTTCAGTACCCGCTCGTCCGGTGGCACCTTACCAGAACGCTGCCTCCCCTGATCTGCCCACACTTTGCTCCCCCTGCCCACCCGGTCGCCGCTCCATCTCTCTCTCTCCCCCACCTCACCATGCTTGCAAACCGTGGCATGAGGGGCAGACACCCCAAAACCCAGCGGGGAACCTAAGGAAAGGAGGAGGCGCTGGGTGGAGGAAGAGGAAACCCTAGTGAGGGCTGCCTGCACCAACTCGGCTCCATGCACAGCGGGCTGCAACCTTGCCATAAGGCCGGATTTCAGGTGCTACACCAGCCGAGAGCCCAGGGAAGGGGTGGCGGTGTGGCTATTGTAGTCCGGGAGTCTTTAGTACCTCGTAGGATCCCTGCTCCAGAGCTTGTCGGGTGTGAGTCCCTGCTAGTGAAGCTGGACCTCAAGGGTCAAGTGGGTTTGCTGCTTACGTACCTGCCTCCCAACTACGTTGCAGCAGCCCTCCCCTCGCTCCTCGAGTCAGTAGCCGAGCTAGCGGTTGAGTTCCCTAGACTTATAGTTCTGGGGGACTTTAACTTGCCTTCGCTCGGTGAACACTCTGATGGAGCGCAGGAGTTCATGGCTTCCATGACAGCCATGGGCTTGACTCAAGTAATTCGAGGCCCAACTCACTCAGCGGGTCACACGCTTGACCTCGTATTCCTCTCAGAGCAGTGGAGTTACGATCTTGGTCTGAGGGGTAATGAGATCATACCCCTGTCGTGGTCAGACCACTACCTACTGAGGCTAGACTTCCGGAGGCCAAACCTCCACCGTAGGGAGGAGGAACCGACCAGCTGGTTCCGCCCCAAACGACTGATGGATCCTGTTAGGTTCCAGACGGAGCTTGGGGTTATTCCTGATACCCTCGCCCACAGTTCGGCGGAGACCCTCGTCGCTGCCTGGCACTCGGCAGCTTCGGAGTCTCTAGACCGGATTGCGCCGCTACGGCCCCTCCGGGTCAGCGGCCCCTGGAGGCCTCCTTGGTTTACTGAGGAGCTCCGGGAGGTAAAGCGCCGGAGGAGACGCCTAGAGCACTCGTGGAGGTCCGATAGGTCCGAGTCGAAACGGGCACTTTTAACAGCATGCACCAAGGAGTATATTCGGACCTTAAGAACAGCAAAAAGAACATACATTGCCTCCTTGGTAGCGTCCGCCGAGTCCCGCCCAGCCGCCCTGTTTAGGATAACCCGCTCCCTCCTAAATAGGAGGGAAACGGGGGACTCCTTACAGGGTAAGGCTGAGGAGTATGTCCAGTTCTTGGCGGACAAAGTTGCCCGGTTTCGCGCGGACCTGGACTCCACCCCAGTAGATCCAGCCGAGACACAAGGAGAAAACTTGGCAAACCATCTCTGGGTTGAGTTTCAGGAAGTTGCCTCTGGGGATGTGGACAAGGCTATGTGAGCTGTGAGTGCCTCCACCTGCATACTGGACCCGTGTCCCTCCTGGCTGGTTGCCAACAGCAGTGAGGTGACACGAGGCTGGATCCAGGCGGTTGTTACCGCTTCTCTTCGGGAGGGGTACTTTCCCACCGCGCTCAAGACAGCGGTGGTAAGACCCCTCCTGAAGAAGCCGTCTCTGGATCCAGCTGTTCTTAATAACTATCGTCCAGTCTCCAACCTCCCCTTTGTAGGGAAGGTTGTTGAGAAGGTGGTGGCTCTCCAGCTTCAGCGTACCTTGGAGGAAGCTAACTATCTTGACCCCTTCCAGTCTGGCTTCAGACCCGGTTACAGCACAGAAACCGCTTTGGTCGCATTGACTGATGATCTCTGGAGAGCTAGGGATGGAGGCCATGCTTCCATCCTAGTTCTCCTGGACCTCTCAGCGGCTTTCGATACCATCGACCATGGTATCCTTCTGCGACGACTGCGGGAGATAGGGGTGGGCGGCACTGTCTTGCAGTGGTTCTCCTCCTATCTCTCGGACAGGTCGCAGTCGGTGTTAGTGGGGGGGGCAGAGATCGTCCCTGAGGCCCCTAACCTATGGGGTGCCGCAGGGGTCGGTCCTATCCCCCCTACTATTTAACATTTACATGAAACCGCTGGGCGAGATCATCCGAAGGCACGGGATAAAATATCACCAATATGCGGACGATACACAGTTGTATCTGTCCGCCCCGTGCCAACTCAATGAAGCGGTGGACGTGATGAACCGGGGACTGGAAGCCGTTAAAGACTGGATGAGAGCAAACAAGCTGATACTCAACCCAGACAAGACCGAGTGGCTGTTGTGTTTCCCTCCCAAAAATTTGACCACCATACCATCACTCAGGCTGGGGGGACAAAATTTAAACCCCTCAGAAAGGGCCCGCAACTTGGGAGTCCTCCTGGATTCACAGCTAACTTTTGACCACCATCTCTCAGCTGTGACCAGGGGGGCATTTGCCCAGGTTCGCCTGGTGCGCCAGTTGCGGCCCTACCTGAATCGGGAGGCCCTCACAACAGTCACTCGAGCCCTTGTGATCTCTAGGCTGGAATACTGTAATGTGCTCTACATGGGGCTGCCCTTGAAGAGCATCCGAAGACTTCAGCTAGTCCAGAATGCGGCCGCGCGAGTGATCGTGGGCGCACCACGGTTCGCCCACATAACACCGATCCTCCGTGAGCTGCACTGGCTACCTGTTGGTCTCCGGGTGCACTTCAAGGTCCTACTCACCACCTATAAAGCGCTCCATGGTAGTGGATCTGGCTATTTGAGAGACCGCCTTCTGCCAATTACCTCCCTGCGTCCCATCAGATCGCATAGAGTTGGCCTCCTCCGTATTCCATCCGCCAGTCAGTGCCGACTGGCGACTACTCGGAGGAGAGCCTTCTCTGTTGCGGCTCCGACACTATGGAACAATCTCCCCGTGGAGATTCGTACCCTCACCACCGTCCAGGCCTTCCGCACAGCCCTCAAGAACTGGCTAACCCATCAGGCCTGGGGATAATCTTATTTCGCCCCTCCCGAATGCTGAGTGAATGTTGAGTTTTATTGTCTAATTTATTTTGTGCACATTTCTTTTTTCGTATTGTCCTACACTCCCCTTCCTTTTTGATTGTAAGCCGCCCTGAGTCCCCTCAGGGAAAAGGGCGGCCTATAAATAAATAAATCCAAATCCAAATCCAAATCCAGGTTGATCAGGGTGGCATGCCACTGCAAGAAGCCGTGCTGCTACTGCTGGAGCTGCATTGCCCCGCTGGGTTTGGGGACTTCTGCCCCTCGTGCTGCGCTTTGCAGCCACCAGAACCCTGCACAGATCTCTTTGGGATGCTGGGCAACCTGGTTCTGGGAATCTTCGCCCCTCAGAATTAGGTTGCCCAGCACCCCAAAGAGGTCTGTGCAGGGTCTGGCAGCTGCAAAGTGTGACACGAGGGTAGAAGTCCCTGAACTAAGGTTTCCCCCTTCCTCCACCCAGCTCTCCGCCTCCTTTGCTTAGGCTCCCCGCTGAGTTTGGGAGCTTCTGCCCCTCGTGCCATGCTTTACAGCTGCCGGAGCTCTGCGTGGACCTCTTTAGGGTGCTGGGCAACCTGGTTCTGGGGACCCCCCCCCCAAAAAAAAAACAGTCCAACCACCCATCTCTCCAGATTTTGCGGCTTTTTCAGGGGTTTCTTTTTAAAAAGTGCCTCTCCAGAGGATCTTGAAAACCTGTGAGGTTGCTTTGGGAGGGGGCAAAAGGGCAGCATTCCCCCCCCCCCGCATCCCTGGGTGCCTGCAGCCTCAAAGCAAGCCTTTGCACATTAAAGAAAATCTTCTCGTGAGTGTGAGAAGTTCTTAATTGCCTTTACTGTGCAAGTTGCTGCAGGCTCCAGGGCTGCAAGCACCCAGGGACAAGGGAGGATTACTGCCCATCTGCCCCCTCCCAAAGCAACCTTGCAGGTTTTCAAGATCATCTGGCGAGAAAGGCGGTCGATCTTTTTTGGGGAGGAAAGAACCACGCTGCCAAGGACAGGCACCGGATGGATTGCCAGTGGCACTGGGAGCCGGGCTACATGCAAAGGAGCCAGCGGCCAGGGAACTCTGAAGCAGCACCAGCCAGCATTTCCTGCAATAAGAAATCCAAGGGCAAGGGCAGCAGTGCCGTGCCCTCCTCCACCCTGCCCGCTGTCCAGCATTGTGCTGCCTCCTCCTCCTGGTCGGGCAGGCCGGGCAGGGACACAGCCAGGAAGTAGTGGCCAACAGGGGGCACTGCCCAGCTGGCCCTCCCTCAGCAGCAGCAGCAACTTCAAGGTGAGCGGTGGGCATGGGTACCACTTGACCAGGGCATTGTTCGACTGGCAGGCGGATGGACGGGTGGATAGGCAGGGGGTTTCCTTGGCCTGACTGGCAGCAAGCACAACCGCCTGTCTTCCCTGGCCGGGCTGGAGCATAGGACGGCCTCGCAACAAGCATGTCTGCCGCAACGGGCATGGAAGCAGCAACGGGCTTGTTTTCCAGACGGTTCCCAGCCCTGCGAAGGTCCCGAAAGTGCCTGGGCTCCAGGTCCCGCACTGAGCTCTCCGCTGCTGCCGCTGCGTCAACCGCAAGCAGGTGACTGAAACTGCTGCTTGCAGGCATTTGTGGCTGCAGGTAGACTGCGCCTGTAACAGGAAGGTCTTCGCCCCGTGACAGCTCTTTTATGTCTCAAAAGTGCTTTTTGCAAAAGGAAACTGCATTGTTTTTTTCTTGAGGAGGAAGAACAACAAAATGTTTCACTTCTGATCCAAGAAGCTTCATCAATTGTGATGGCTGTGTGTGTGTGTGTTGGGGAGGAAGGATAGGTACTGGTTGAGGCTGGATGGTAGGGGAAGATTGTTTTGGGGGGGCAGGAGGGAATGGAAGGATTGTATTTTTTTTGCAGTTATCTGGTTGTTCACTATCTCTCTCTGAGAGCTGTTGGGGGTTAAACTGTGCTCTCGGTATCTCCTGAATCAAATTGTGGAATCTTCTTGAAACTGCCACGAGGGGTGCATTGTAGACTAGACATAGGTGGTGTCTTATTCCTCCTCCTCTGTTGAGAGAGAGCTGGAGACCTGGTCTGTCCCGAACTGGTGAAGTTGAAGCTGGTGGGGCGGGCTCTGGATAAAAGTCAAAACCTGAGTTTGATGCTGACCTAGAGGGTTTTGTTGGAATCCTGGTTTAAGTTTTGGAGAAAGACTTAATTCCTCCTAAACTTGTGACTGCTTTCATCAAACCTTAGAGTGATTAAGAAAGAAAGAAAGAAAGAAAGAAAGAAAGAAAGAAAGAAAGAAAGGGAGGGAGGGAGGGAGGGAGGGAGGAAGGAAGGAAGGAAGGAAGGAAGGAAAGAGAAAGGGAGAAAGAAAGTGAGAGAGATACATACAAGAAAGGAAGGAAGAAAGGAATGGAGGGAGAGTGAGAGAAAAAAGAGAGAGAGATAAAGAAATAAAAAGAAAAAGAAAGGACAAAAAAAGAAGGAAAGAGCTTATGACCACAATTGAGTACAAAATTTTGGTTGCTAAGCAAGAGCGTTGTTAAGTGAGTTTCACCACATTTTCCAAATTGGCCACAACCACCTGGTCACATGACCGCCGAGCCACTCCCACAAAACAGCCCACACCTACAGAATAGGTTCTAAAAAAATTTGAAACCCACCACTGGTTCATACTATTAAACTTGCAAGGCTAAATATAATTTCCTTTCCAAACTCCAAGTAGAATCAAAGAGGTTATTAGCTAATGATAGAAATTTTAGGTTATAAATCACTCTCTCTTATAAATAATCTCCCTGATTTCAATGGCATTTATTCTGTAGCTACATAAACAATTGTAAGAGTGTAAGATATTTAATTACAGCCATAAATAAGAAAATGCACAGGCTTATATATATAATACACACACACATACACACACACACATATATATACACACACACATACGTACACAGATTCCAAGTTCTGACTTATGCAAGGCAAACCTAAATAGATTTCAGAATGTTTACTATTAGATAGGGTGAACGGATGAGACAGGACTCAGGCTTCAGTGACAACAGTTCTTTATTCAGCACTCGATGTACAGATCCAGCGCTGGCCTGTCTGACAGCTTGCCCTTTGATAGAGAGCTGTTAGACAGCTCAGCCAATCAGCTTCAAGTATTTTCCTGCCGGAATGGAGGACCTTGGTGGAGCCTATTGCTCCAGTCTTACCCAATTAGTTCTGTAATCCTATAAGTAGGTGGGGCGTTTCTGTACGTTACAGACCTCAGCAGCTCAGTTGGAGTGGAGGCAGCGATCTGTTCGAATGGAACTGTTGCTTCTCCTGGCTCAACCAATGGAATGCCTGGAAGCTTCCCTGGGGGATAGCTGGAGTTCTTGGAACCGGTTCACCTGGATATCGCCGCTGGACTGATGGTTACACGCAGTTTCTTGTTTCTTGACATGCTGGCCTGCCAAATCTTGGTCTGGAATGCATCTGTTCATTGCAATCTTTCGTGCTTCCGCCGGGGTTTCCAGGTCTTGGTGCGTAATGCATCTTGAGAGTGTTCTGTAGTACAGACCAGGTGACCGTCTGGACCGGGGTTGGCTCGGACAGTGCCTTTGTGATGTTGAAAAACTCAGGCCCACAATAACTCAGGAAGAGGGCCCCTTCCTGTTGTCCAATAGGCCAAGAAGGTTGTTGGCCTCCATGAAGCACTTGTACCTGGTCATTTAGGAGTCCCAGTGTTCTGTGGATTGTAGGGAGCTGGTGGGCTGTGCGTAGTCATTATGACAAGCTAAGACAACTTTGAATTTGCCGCTCAAAATGGCCACTTGGCGCCCAATGTTGATTGCTCCAACTGGGATTATGCTGGATCAGATTGTCAGTTCTTTTTTGCCTAGTTGTCTTCTGATCCCATCCTCATCACTAGCGTTAGATAGGGTGAACGGATGATACAGGACTCGGGCTTCAGTGACAACAACAGCTCTTTATTCGGCAAACTATGTACAGATCAAGTGCTGGCCCATCTGACAGCTTGCCCTTTTATAGGGAGCTGTCAGATGGCTCAGCCAATCAGCTTCAAGTATTTTCTCGCCGGAATGGAGGACCTTGGTGCTCCAGTCTTAATATCTAACATTTATTTTTACATTCAGTTTAACAAAATAATAACAAGATTAGTATCACTAAACCTAATCAGATGAGTCTAGCACATTCACTTTTCCAGCTTTAACTGGGTATTGAATTCTTTTTTTATGTGAGCAGTTAGCCCCATATCTCTAAACCTAGCCCAGGAAAGCAGTTTGCATACTATCCATTTTTTCATTCTCATTCTCAAAATTATTTTAATAAAACATGTCTTAACACAGTGTGACACAAACCTATGACATAAGTCTTCCTAGCATGTAATCACTCTGCTGTGTTATTATTTTTTTACCTACTACACTGGAGTAGATAAAAATTTATCCCCCTCAGTCTAGTCTAGTAGATCAAATTGCACCAGCTCCTGCCTACCTAGCAATTCGAAAGCATGAAAATGCAAGTAGATAATAGGTGTAATTTAATAGGAAAGTAACAGCATTCTGCGTGCCTCAGCATATAATTGTGCTGGTCACATGACTATGTCTTAAGAAAAATACTAGCTCCCCTGCTAAGAAATTAGGATCAAGGTACTTCTTATACGCCTGATGCAGGCTTTTTAATCTAGCCAGGATTATTCTCTAAACCCAATGTTATGTTTTCTCACAACACGTTGAACCAAAAATTAACATACATAGACTTCATTTGCATATAATAGCTTCAATGTAATTTGCTAGCTTGTCATTTATTTGTGAAGCAGAAGTACAACATGTGAGAAGCACAATAGCAATTCTGACAGGACTTCTATCCGTTCCTTAACATCTTTGCCTATAGTTGATGACTTGCATCAGTTTCAATTGATTATGTACAAATTCTCCCTGATCAATCTTGGCTTTTTTTTTCCAATGCTATGTTTGACACATAAATAATTTCCTTAAGAAAATTATAATGCTAGATTATAATACTTTTCAATTAACTAAGTTGATGTCAGGGTTTAGTTGTGCCCCATGAAGAAGCTGTGCCAATACCGTGGGTTCAAATAATTAGAATATTTATGGAATATACTTTGGTACTTCTGGCACAGAAAAATCATACAACTATCGCTGAAGATCTCTTACAGAATGTAAGGGTGAAAAAAAGGATATTTGGGCATTTTATTTTCCAATTGATTATAAAAATAATGAGTTTAAAGTAAACATTATAATTATTTTTAAAGGCCTTGATATGATTAAGAGCCTAACTGGGCACTTCAGCTTGTGGCTTTTGTGAATATCCAAGTCATATTTCTGCCTTTTAATCAGATCACATCTGATTAAAATAATGCAAAAAATAAAGGCAATGCTAATTTGGATGCTTGCAGACAGCCATTAGCAGGGAACAGGTATGTATGTATGTATGTATGTATGTATGTATGTATGTATGTATGTATGTATTATGTATTATGTATTATGTATGTATTATGTATGTATGTATGTATTTAGTGTCACAACCCCTGGTATGCCCAAATACACACACACACACACACACACACACACATATATAGATAGATATAGATATAGATATAGATATAGAGATAGAGATAGAGATAGAGATAGAGATAGATAGATATAGATAGATATAGTAGAATAAGAGTTATAGATGCAATGTTCAAGATATTATTGGCCGTGATTTAAAATATTATCAGATATTATGAAACTAGGGAACAACAATTTCAAATAAGTCATCAAAATCAGTTATTCCTTCATAGCTATGTTCTGATTGACCTTGATAGACATGATCTCCAAGAAGTTCTGAATGACTGACTCTAAAGAATAGGGATCACTCTCATATGATGTGAAAAATATGTGGCCTTCTGCCTTATTTACCGAGAGTGGGTGGGTGTGTGGAAGCACTGGCTTTTAATCAATAGTTTTAGAACCTAAAGGACAGGAATTTTAGCTATGCTATGTTGCTATACTTAGAAAAACTTGGCTGTCTTTCTAAAATTGCAAACTTGTGGGCATCTTTAAGTCAGTTGTCACTCCTGGAATTGTTGGAAGTGGTTTGCCATTGTCTGATTCTTTCAAGAGCTGGAAGAGTGGGAATGACACAAGGTCACCCAGCTGGTTTCCTGCCTAAGGCAAGGCTAGAACACTAAAGCTGGATAACCATCCCTTGGGATTACTGAGACACTAGATTCCTGCCCAAGGCAGGAGATTGGACTAGAGGATCTCCAACATTTCTTCCTACTTTACATTCTATGGTTATGTAAAAAAGAAAGGAAATTGCATCAGATGAATCTATTCCTCAGAGTTCCACACTATGAAAGATAAGTCTGACAAAATCAATTTAAAAATGTAATAGTTATGGAAATGAAAAGCACATGAACACAGGCCAGTGGACAGGCCATTTATACAGTGTGAGAAGGAAAATGAAAAGAGGGTTTAAACTATTTATTTTCAGAGCAGTGAATTTGCAGCATTTTTTCTATTATCTTCAATAAATATTAGTTATCTGTGGTTCCTGAATTTCTTGTGAGCCTGTCTCAGTGGTTTATTTCTTCTATATTTCTTCACTACTTCCTTGTAAGTGAACTGAGACACACTTAAGTTATCATTTTAGTTGTTGGTAGGTTCTAAAAATCTTTGTAGTTTCCATGCTATCAAAACTGATGTTCTGCAGAAAGCACAGTAACCTAAGGGGAATGGCTGTTTACAGCTTCTACAAAAACCCACTTGGACAGTGTCTTCTTAGAACAAACTGATTGTATTCTTCTGTAAACAATCCGAGCATAATCTCTTACACCAAAGTAGCAGTAATTTATCTAGTATACCAACTCCAAATACAGAGAGGTGGCAAATGAAAATAAACCACAATATATAAATATTTTGTTTGCACACAACTTTGCACACTAAGGAATGAAAAATAAGTGTGGAGATTATGATGGGTATAAAAGATTTAATTTGGCTAAATTCTCAGCAGGATTGTGGAAGATGTTCAGATGAAATAGCCATGAGCAACATGCAGAGAGGTTCCTTTGTTTGCATGACATGACATAGCTTTAAGTTATCCATTGCCAGTGACTTTACAATTACTATATTATCTGAACATGTTACATTTGTTCTTTCAACCAAATAGAGAAAGCTGAAACAACTTCAGACAAGATAGCTTGTCTCTCCTAATGGAAAAAGCCATTTTGCTTTCTTTGGATGCCATAGCAACAACATTATCTCAATTTTTCTAACTTTAACTTTGGGAATTAAGCACTAAATTCCCAGAATCTAATACATTTTAAATGTATTAAAATGCGTTGAATGCATTTAAATTAAGAAGCAAAGGATCTTCTGGCATGCTAAAGATGAACACATTTATAAAATAGTTCCCTATTCATTCAATATGTCACAATAATTCTGCTGCAAAGATAATAGCAGGGAGTGCAGAAAAAAGGATGGAAACAGAGAACAGATGGCAATAGCAAAAGATTTTTTTTTCAAAAGCGAAATGAGAGGTAGAGAGAAAGAAGCAATGAAGTTTTACACAATAGCTAGGTTCACATTCAAAACAATACAACACAAATGCCAATGTGAATGAGTAGCAAGAATATGCATGAATCTTCTCTTCAACAAATAAACATTGCTAGTATTTCTTGATTTACGACAATTGAAAAATTCATTTTTAAGCAGTGTTGGTCATTAAATGACACATCACATGATCATAACTTGTGACTTTCCCTGCCAGTTTCCCAACTGACTTTGCTTATCAGAAGCCAACTGGAAAGGTCACAAGTGGTGACACAGCATGTAACCACATAGATGGTGCAATGGCTGTACATCAGCCGTTGGTGGTGCAATGGTTAGAATGACCATTGGCTTACCTGAAGAGTCCTTTTCTGTGCACCGTGGGAGAGTCCAAGCGACAGGTTAAATCAGTCTGGTTGCCCTGGGACTGACAAATCTTTTTCCTTGGCCATGCCTCCTGGTGTTACTTGGCTCCAGAATTTTGAGATGGTCTGGAACCATGAAGGCTGGAAGCGTGATGAATCAGGTAAAGAAAGTCCAAGTTGACACGACGGTCACGAATCCCTGGACTGAGAAACCAGGGTGAGTTGGACTCTCCCGTGGTGCACAGAAAAGGACCCTTCATGTAAGCCAATGGTCATTTTCCTGTGCACCGCTTGGAGAGTCCAAGTGACGGGACATACCGAAGTTATATGTCACTTGGGCGGGCAGAAAAACAGTCTCGAGATTCAGTCATGGAAACAACTGCCTGTAGCACCCACCTGCCAAAAGATGCCTATGCCAAGGCATACATGTTTAATTTATAGTTCCTGACAAAGGGTGATGATGAGGACCAAGAAGCCGCTCTGCAGATGTCTTCAATGGTAGCCTGGGTGGCCCAGGCCGCAGTGGTGGCAGTGCTCCTAGTGGAGTGGGCGGTAACGTACCAAGGTACCACCCTGGACTGGTGTTCGTATGCAGCTGCAATGCATGCTCTTAGCCACCTACCGACCGTGGAAGATGTCATCTTCTTACCCAAGGAGCCAGGCTGGAATGAAACAAAGAAGGCCTCTGACCTGCGGAAGTCCGCAGAGCGTCTGATGTATATCCGCAGGGCCCATCTGACGTCCAACTTGTGCCAACAACGTTCCCTCAGGTGGTTGGGGTGCAGGCAGATGTTAGGCAGGATTATTTCCTGTGTCCTGTGGAACCAGGTGTTGACCATCGGGATGAAAGCAGGGTCCAGACGTAGTACGACCCTGTCCAGGTGGACGACACATAGATCCTCCCGGACCGATAAAACCGCCAGTTCCGAGATGCATTTTGCAGATGTTATTGCAACAAGAAAGGCAGTCTTTAAGGTGAGGTGAAGAAGAGATGTCATACGTAGATGTTCAAAGGGCAGAGAGGTAAGAGCCTGTAAGACCACCGATAGCTGCCAGGTGCGATAGCGGTGAACCACCGGAGGATGTAAATTGGAGGCGCCCTTAAGGAAACAGCGAACCCTTGAGATCTTGCTGAGGGACTGGGCCGGGTCGCTGGACCAGACGGTGGATAGTGCCGCCACCTGATGACAAAGGATATTGGGGGTGAGACCTTTGTCTAGGTCCCCTTGTAGAAATTCCAGTACGTGGGAGACAGGCGCAGTGACTGGATCGAGACGGTAGTTGTCACATCACTTGGTGAAAATGGACCAGTGGAATCATATATCCTGGTCGTTGATGGTCATCTGGATGCCTAGATGGTCAACACCTGGTTCCACAGGACACAGGAAATAATCCGCATTGACTTTGCTTGTCAGAACATCACAAAAAGTCATATAGGAGCTGTAGTGGAGCAATGATTAGAATGAAGTATTGCAGACTAATTTAGCTCATTTCCAGGTGTTTGATCCTCATCGGCTCAAGGCTAACTCAGCCTTCCATCCTTCCAAGGTCGGTAAAATGACGACCCAGATTGTTGGGAGAAATATGCTAGCCACTTAGAAAGTGCTGTAAAGCGGGAGTCCCCAACTCAGAGTCCATAGACTGGCACCTAACCACAGCATGCCAGTCCACCGGTCCACACAAACAAGCAAAGTGCTCTACCTTCTTCCTCTCTTCATTTTCTGTTTTGGCTAAGATTTCATACCCAAACTATCCTTCCATCTTTCCAAAGTTGGTAAAACAACGAGCCAGATTGTTGGAGGCAATATGCTGAAACTTTAAAGCACTTAGAGAGGGCTGTAAAGCACTGCGAAGCGGTATATAACTCTAAGTACTATTGCTATTATAAGGCTGATTGCTATACTAAGTTCCTAGATTCCAAAATTACTGTTAGTCCCATGTTTTGTTTAGCCAAATGTGACAAATCCATTGTGTTGGCGTTATCTCAGTGGTGTCAAACTGGCAGCCGTAGGACAGATCCATCAGGCACAGGCCAAGCCCACCCCAGATCCACGAAGGAAAAAAATGTCACGAAACATCAATGACGGCAACGTGACATGGCAAGTTTGACACCCGTACATTATCTCAATAACAGCTAGTTTCAGGAGAGGTGCAAAAAGAATTACAATAAATTTTTGAACTACTAATGCATTTTTCTAGTTTTCCCCATATCCTTTGAAATAGTGTATATGTGTGTATTGAAAAGCATCCAGGTTAGAGAACTTGAATCTGTCCTTCTATGTGATACTGAGTGAGCTTTGTAATTACTGTATCACATATACACTATATTGCCAAAAGTATTCGTTCACCCATCCACATAATCAGAATCAGTTGTGAGCGAATACTTTTGGCAATATAGTGTATGAAAGTGGGAAGGTGTGGGGGGAGGTTTCAAAGCGGAAAGCCGAAAACAACATTTTGCCATGTGTTGCCAAAGCAGCTCTTGCTAAAAAAAATTTTCTTAAATAATCTGTATAATCATGATTGTACATGAGTCTTTTGAATTTATAGGTTACAGCAATAAAGAATCAGAATCACTACTATATTATAGTTTCTTGAACTGTTCACTTGTTAAAACTGAGAGAACATTTTAGAAATCAGCATCATCACAAAATGGTTTGTATAGTAGCATATGTGATTCTTATTCCGAATAAGCTATAAAATCATGGTCAATGTTTTACTCGTATTGAGAAATAGTATATCTTGTTAATGATGGAGTTTTATTTCAAGGCCGACAAAACTGACACAGGACTTTTCACTTTATGATGTCAATATGAAACTTTAACATCTCTGCAGCACTCTATAAACAAAAAATGCCAGTAATGTTTTTATCAGTGTAAACTGACCATAAACAACAGTAACTTATGTATTAATGCAGCATAATAATTAATGCAGAAAAATGCTGGAAGCTGATTCACACATATAAATAATGGTGTATATATAATAGGGTGGTAAACTCACATTAGTGCCTTGTGATTTTAAATAAACTAATCAAGTTAAGTACATTATTATTTATTACTGCAAATAAAAAGTAAAAAAAAACACCTATATTTGCAATCTAACTAAGTAGTAACAATCACAGTAACCTTTCTGGAGAAAAAAAAATTAAGAAAGTCACACCTTGTTAATACTTGGATAAGAAACTACCAGAAAATCCCTATAAATATTCAGAAATTTATAAAATATCTCATAAGAAAACTACAGCAAATACCTTCTCTGTTGTTTTTAAGAAAATTACAAGGCAGTTCAGAAAGAGTTAACTTTAATTCCATGGATGCTTTATATTTTATAATTATGACTCATCCTCAAAACTCAGAAGATGGTATTATGAGTTCCTTCATATTGTATGATCTTCGTCAATGCAATTTTCAGACATGGTTATAAATCATTGAGAGGTCTATTAACTATAAATTTGTAAAAGCTGCTTAAGGTAGCAGCCAATGAGCTTAAGACAATATTTTTAAACACATTACATGCTGTGCAAGCAATATTTCAAGCAATCTATTGCAAATCAAATTCATTAGAGTAACATAAATCCTAATATCCTGAACTAAAGGATTACCAGTATTTTTTTCAAATAAAGAAACAACTGAACTGAAATAGATTTTTTTCCAACAGATTCTTCAGAGCAGCACATTTTATCACACTTCCAGACTGTATGCAAACTGAATTTTATAAGCTGTCAAAAAGAAAAGAAAAAGAAAAAAGACTCTCTCCTATTCATCCAGGCACTTCAAATGAGTAGATAATTCTTATATCGCCCATTAACTTCATGTTGTGGACATGAACATCCTCAATTCATCTCCAGCTGCCTAGAAGGCAGGCTCTACCTGAAGCTTTTTGCTGAATAAACAGTATTTTTTTCACTTCTGCCAGCAAAGCCATCTTTTAATATCAATCTTCAGCCAGGTTTTGCAGAATAGTCTCAGGTGAGGATTGCCTGCTTTTATAGGCCACCTGAAGCAATTCATTTGCCTTTGAACAGAAAAGCCCTGACTGGCAAGAAGCCATTATGTCCATTTCTCTTGCTAATGTATGAATGGCAGGAGAAAGAGGTAGAAGAGGAGGGAATGTAGATCTTTGGGACATCAGTTCTCCTAACACCCAAAAGACCCAATTCACAGAAGGGTGAGGTTTTCTGTTGAAAGCTGTATGATTTGTGTAATCTCCCACGGATCTCCTGCTATTCATAGGTAACAGCCGGGGGGGGGGGGGGGGGGGGAGATTGGGTTTTGACTTACAAACTACATGGAACATCCACTTTAGTGCAATGCTGCCATTTGTACAACTGCTTCGTCTACACCACAGCCATAGTGCAATATGGCAGGCAAAGCAGCATCCCAATAATGCAGTTGCTTATCACACATACATACACCCCACAAAAGTGAACTGCTTCTCCACATGCAGCATGGATCCAGTTGAAGTAACAGTGCTATTCTCATTCTCCTTGGTAGAGGCAAGCATGCCTCTCACTCTGCTTTGGTACTACTTATGGTAAAAGGCAGGACCACCACTCTTCTTCTATCTCACTTCTCTAACCATCTATGGCAAAAAAAAAGTTGGGGCAGAAAAATGAGAGAGAATGGTTCCTTTGGAACTGAATCACTAAATGTGGGTGGGACTTGGTAAAAATGAGCAGGTTTTTTAAAAAATGAAAACATGTATACCTGTTTGATTTGTCATTGACCAAGCACAGGCAGCTTCATTGCATGATGGTGTTTTCAGAATAAATGTCCATAGGTCACTGCCTGTCTTTCATCATCCAACTGCAGAGAACAACTTTACATGCTTTGCTCTGGAAGTGGCATTTTTACACTTAACCCACCTCCAGAAACTGCATCTACACAATTTACGGTATGTTGAGGCACATAGGAGATTGATTGATTGATTGATTGATTGATTGTGCCATCAACTTTTAACAATCACATAGGTAGGATTTATTCATAACAATCTGCCCCTAACTTGGTTGTTCAGGTTTCCCAATCCATTGCCACTGTAACCAAGGCCATCTTGTTGCGAGATGATGTCTTCTCTTTCTTACTGTTCTTCCAGGGATTTGTAGATACTGCGTCTTCTAATCCAGTGTTTCTCAACCTTGACAACTTGAAGATGCCTGGACTTCAACTCTCAGAATTCCCCAGCCAGCATTCGCTGGCTGGGGAATTCTGGGAGTTGAAGTCCAGACATCTTCAAGTTGCCAAGGTTGAGAAACACTGTTCTAATCAATGGCTAGAACTGCCAAAACTGAGCACACCAATAATGTGCATTTTAGCCCACTGAAGCATACTTCACTAATGAATGGTCAGGATCTAAATAATGAATGAGGAATTTTACTTTTACGTGGTCCTTGGACATGACTAAAGATGTCTTGTATCTCTAAAATAAAAAATAAAAAATCTCATCTTTTACTTTGATTTCACCTGAAGCCAGTAAACATAACTTCACAGATCTCAAAAATTTCCAACATTCATCCACATAATTGAAAAATTGCAAACAACTGGTCAACCGTATAATGATAGCTTTTCATGCTCCTATGATTACAGAGATAGTTGCTGCAGTTCTCCTTTAGGCAAGATTACCTTTTCAAAGTAGCAAAAGCAATAGCTAAAACAAAATGTATAAAACTTAAACCAATATATTATTTATTGCTTTTGTCTGTCATCAACAGTATTAGTTATATATTCTGCATAAATAACAAACTAACTATAAAAAGCAAGATATAAACAATCCCTTTCATTTTTCTTCTCATTTTTGGTATTAACTAATTAACGTTGCAGTATGAATATGTTCAATTCATATTCAGGCAAGAAAATCTCTGTTGTTAAAAGCGGGAAATAATGTAGCAGAGGAAGTTTCTAACAAGGTCAATACTGCAGCAATATCTTCAGTCTCAATGGTAGGAATGGAGAACCACATTAAAATCAGACTATTAAGACTGAGCTTAGCTATTAGCAGGATTGTCACAAGCAATACTTTTACACCTGTGTACCATTCAGACACAAGATTTAGATGGATATTAGGAATTCATTTATGCACATAGACTTTCTCATTTATAGTATTTAATTCTTACAGCAATTTTTATGTCTAGCAGAGTTTTACACTTTATCAAACATGTGGATTAATGAACATTTTGAATTGAGGACAAGGCAAATTAATTCCATCTATTTTCATCTGTAGCAAGTTAGAACTACTGAAAAATTGTTCCAAAACACATTGCAATGTACTGTCCTTTTCCATAATACTATGTGATATTAAAAGGACACACAAATATTACTTTTAAGAAAGAAGCGGAGTATGGCTTTCCACATGATTGCTTAAACTATCAAATCATTAAGATACTAGCCTTTTACATTTCACCCACATTACTCATAGCAGAAAATTCTGTAATGGGGACAATAAAACTGTTTTTTTTAAAAGCTGTTATAATAATAATATATCTTTATTATGGTCAAAGACCAGCAATAGACATTACTTTTTACAATATATTTAAAAAGTACTGTCATTAAAAGTGGATAATAACATACATGCTCTCAACCTGTTTGGGTCACTCCCTGGTTTACGTGGGTGAAAAGCCGATAAGTATGGGAGTAAATATAATGGTCCAGAAATTGTTAGATACACACTATATTGCCAAAAGTATTCGCTCACCAGCCTTTACTTGCATATGAACTTACTGTAAGTGACATCCCATTCCTAATCCATAGCGTTCAATATGTCTGTCCACCCTTTGCAGCTATAACAGCTTCAACTCTTCTGGGAAAGCTGTCCACAAGGTTTAGGAGTGTATTTATGGGAATTTTTGACCATTTTTCCAGAAGCGCATTTGTGAGGTCATACTCTGATGTTGGACGACTTTACGTGGCCTACCATTTCGTGGCTGAGTTGCTGTTGTTCCCAAACGCTTCCATGTTCTTATAATACAGCTGACAGTTGACTGTGGAATATTTAGGAGCGAGGAAATTTCACGACTGGATTTGTTGCACAGGTGGCATCCTATCACAGTTCCACACTGGAATTCACTGAGCTCCTGAGAGCAACCCATTCTTTCACAAATGTTTCTAAAAATAGTCTGCATGCCTAGGTACTTGATTTTATACACCTGTGGCCATGGAAGTGATTGGAGCACCTGATTCTCATTATTTGGATGGGTGAGTGAATACTTTTGGCAATATAGTGTATGTCCAAATAATTGGTACAAGATGACAGCTATAATTCTGTAACCATTTTTTTTTCTTGTGGACATTGCAGCAACACAGAGTTTTACCACTGCATGCGGGGTAGACGGGCTTGAGTCCTCGAGGACAAATAAATACAATTTATTTATTTCTAAATAAAAATTGTCTGCCTTCCCTGGCAATCTCTCTAGTAAGGGAATAATATATGCAGACTTATGAACTCTGTATAGCTCACAGTACAATAAAACATGTGAGATATCTTCAACTTCTCCTTTACCAGATATATACATACCTGTTCTGCTATTGGAGTTCTCTTATACTTGCCCTGGAGGAGTGCTGAAGGAAGAATGTTAAATCTGGTTCTGAAGAAAGCTATTCTTTGTTTTGGGAAGATCAGATCACTTAGATGTCTTGCTGATTCCCACACACCCTGTTTGATTCTGTCCCTACTGTGGAGAGGCAACCTATTTAGTTCTTCTTGGAACTCCATGTCCCCCATTCTATTGAATACTACTTGCTTTGCTTGGTCAAAGTCTAGGGACTTTAAAAATACCAGTGGGAACCCATAAGAGCCCAGCTTGTGATCTATTTATTACCTGTTTCCAGGGAGAGGGGAAGTTGTCAGTCAACACTAGTGGGGACAATCTCTCTGGAAAAAAATGCATTTTAAGCGAATGAATGATCTTCGTCCAGGCTCTTACCTGAATTTGAGGCATGCCTGTCTCAATTCTTAATTGGGCATTTGGAATTCCTTTGAGTGCAGCTAAAATGACTCGCAGGAATTTGGTTTGTATGGTTTCTAGCAAGTCTTTCTTTACAAGGATTCCTGTTTGTGCCGATATAGAATTTGCACCAATGTTTTGGCCTCAAAACGTTTTAAGGCAGCAGGTACTAACTGCCCTCCACTTGTGTAAAATAAGTGTTTAATTGCATTTGAGGACCTATTGGCTGCTTGCAATGTATGATCCAGGTGTGCCTTCCATGTCCCTTGCCAGTGGAAAACCTCCCCAAGGTATCTAAATGTTCTAACCTGCTCCAAACTATGCCCTTCTATTTTCCAGGAGTATTGGCTAAGTCTTTAAGAAAAAAACTAAAATTTTTGATTTATCAAAGTTAATGACCAACTTGTTTTGCCTGCAATAGCCAAGTGTTGCCCTAATTGCACTCTTCAGTCCTAGGAGTTTGTGAAATAATAGCGGCATCGTCGGCATATAGGAGAATCAGAATTTTGCATTGTGCTAGGTTAGGAGGATGCAGAACACAGTAAGGACTGTGATGTTGATGCTATTATACATCTTGGAACAAATGATCTGTCCCAAAAAGATGTTGTCAGCCTCTGCTTCGCTACTTGCCATTGAAACGGGGAGGGGGTGGCATGGTATTTGGGAGGGGAAGCTTTCAGTACAGAAGTGATTGTAAAAAGGGAGTTTGTTCTCACCGTCTACTGCGCATGTTGCAGAGAGTGGATTTGCCGCCAAGGCCAACTGTCCAGCATACCAACCTGATGATGCTTTTTGAAGTTGAAACCCACATGACACCTGAGGGGTGTGCGGATTGGACTATGGGATGGGGTTATCAGGGGGAGAGGGTTGGATCACATATTGATATCTATGATTATTAATGAAAACAACCAAACATGGAGACAGTTTGAAAATGTAGTTTATCTTCTTCCTCCGGCACGAACTGACCAACAAAGCACTAAGGCAATGAATAAATTGTTAGAGCTGACACCAGGTGCTCCCCCACCACCTTTTATAGTTACTTGGTAATTAGACTAAACCCCATCCCCTATCCCACGTGCACACACCTATCACCTTGTGACCCAGAGTGAAAACCACCTGGCAATCAATCATGGATTGTTCACAGTCAGTTATCAGTTCTGCAGTGTTCTCAGTGGAAACCTCCCAGCAGTCAATCATGAAGAGCTTGTAGAGGTCTCAGCTGGACTGCTTGTGGAGAATGAAAATCTCCATTGGTAAGCACGAGTCTTGGCAGCTGGCCCAGTTGTTGTCCCCCCCCCCCAATAGAAGCTGGAGCTGACAATGGGATGAAATTCATATATTAAATTTAAGTTAGAATTTTTATAAAATGACATTCCATTTGCATATGATTCGTGTGATTATCAAACAAGCATAAAGGTACTTAAATGTTGAAAATGTGAAAAGCAGGAAAAGACATTTTTACCATGCATGGTGATGGACTTGTGAAAAAGATTAATATTGAGATAAATATTCATACAAGGATACAAAAATTTTAAAGATTAGCATTAAGAAAAAACCTACATTTTTTAAATTGGGACATATGGATTACAAAAATCTCATGAAAGAAATTTTATATATGGCAATTGCAGTAATATTACATGCACAGCAATGGAGATATGCTAAAATTCCCACAATGGAAGAATGAACTGTGAAAATGACAGAAATGGCAAAACTGACCTTTGGTCAGAGATAAAACAAGTACTTTTATGAAACACTTAAAACCTTTTATAGATTTTTATGGTATGGGAAAAAATTAAGTAATGATTTATTGATTTGATGACTGAAAAAGGATTTAAAAGGGGATTGTAGGAATTTTTGTATTACAGAGGGATGAGGCATAATATGTTTAATTACGACTATTTAAAAGATTGAAAGTTGATTTTTTTATGATTCTTTTTTCTTTTCTTTCTTTTCTTTGCCTTGTTTTTATCCTATTTATTCTTTTTTTTCTTTTACAGTATTTATGTCCTTTCTTTATATTTACTTTTATATATGTAAAAACTTTTAGTAAAAATTGTATATATATGTATATTCATTCTCTTGGTAACAAGTGAATCTTTAGCAGTTTGTTAAAAATGCTGCAGGACTATTATTCTATTTTTGTTATTCTTCCATAGAAAGTAACACACATTTATCATTGAAGGCTATTAGCCAAATACGTGTCAGCATTGTTAAAGCAGGTAAAGCTTTTCATGAAGAAAGTCCCTTTATTACAATTACATATGCTAGATCTCAGGTTGTACACTGGTTTAAATGCCTTTCTATCTTCCCTACGATGACTAATTATTGCATTTTCTTTTTAGATAAGCATTTCCTTTTCCTGTCAATAGATTGCAGCTTGAGGCAGAAAAAAATGGATCTCAGATACAACCAAAAAGTCATATTATTTAATCCGTTCACATGTCAAAGGATATTTTTTCTTGCAGTTAGTGAACTATCACAGCATGATATTCCTCAATGCAAGGAAAGGGAATTTGGTTTTATTTTTACATGGGACACAATTAAACCAACACTAACTATAATATAGTCCTTTGTAGTTTCTAATATTGTTGCACATCAGACATCTATTTCTAAATATGATGTAGGCATCAGTCCACTCCAACAAATATAGTCTTCTTTGTCTGAAACAGTGAAAAATCCTACAGATTTTTATAGAAAAAGACAAAAGTAGCACAACATGAGAATAGATCAGCATGGGAGCTTTCTTCAACAATATCTATTTTCTTTCCAGTTCACTCTCTAACATTTTTTTCTTCTAGCAAAGAAGAAAGTGTACCAATTCCAATTTAAAGCCATACAGAGCTGTGAATAAAGTCTGTGGGGAGAACTTTTGATCAATCAAGAAAATGTATTTTCCCAAAATAGTTCACCTTTCGTTATAATTTGGCAATGTATCTTCTCCAATGTATTCTTAATATTTAACCTTCTTAAAATGGAACTAGTCAAAGCAATCCGAAAGACACTGGTTTTCTTTACATAATATCTCTGAATATTTTTCCTGTCATAAGCTTTGTGTTTTAAACTATGTTACCCAGGATAGAATAGGGTACGTGGAAAAGTTGTCCTTGTGAAAAAATGTCTTTCAAATTTATGTATGACAACATCATATATATATATATATATATATATATATATATATATATATATATATATATATATATATATGACAAAACCACTCATAGCTTAATAACTACAAATGTAATATCCTCAAATATTATATCTAATGAACTAAGACATCAATACGTGTGTGTGTGTGTGTGTGTATAATCAGCCTAACAACTGATGACTAATAATACTTTATTTTGCCTTCTGCAACTACTTCCAATTCACTCAAAAGTTAAATTCTGACTGGGCAGGTCCAAGTGGGGAGCCTGGGATAGGTTTTGTGAGGTTATCTAAACTGAGTTTGATTCTGTGACTCCCAAGGCCATGGACAGGATTCTCCAATCTGTCAATACAGTCTCTTTTCTATTATTTCTTGATCTTTCCTTGGTTGTTAAGACAGCCACAAGGTGATCCAGAGATAGGTCTGAGAAACCGTGTCATCCTTTTTGAGGGATGGTGTGATACTGGTCTTGAAGGAGGCAGTGAAAGAAGCTGCAGCTGGTACAAAATGCACTGTCAAGTGTAGCAATGTGTCATCACTGCTACAACACAACTTACACTTGTTGCCAGTTGGCCTCTAAGTACAACTCAAGGTGCTTGTCATCACCTTTGAATATAGAGCACATGGCCTAGTTATTTGAGGATCCACCCATCTCCAATGGTCTCTCTCTCTCTCTCTCTCTCGTTACCTGGCATATTTGCACAGAGTGGGTGCATTGTAGTACCAGTCTGTTAAACATGTTGTGCGACCAAGGAAGTTGTCCATCCTCTCTGAAACAGCTTTCCCTAGAGATACAAGTGACACTGAATTTACTGAAGTTTCTTAAAAACTTGCTTTGTTTTACCACCCTGGAGCTAATTTGTTTATTGTTGTATTTGTTGAGCCCTGTTGTATTTGTACATTTTATTTTAGTTATTTTAATCTGGGCTGCCTGTTTATGTGTGCTTATGTTCATTTAATTATTTTTGTTTCTAAATTTTGTTAAATAGCTAGAGCCTAATAAAGTGGGTGACTATTACAAATTCAATAAATTAAATTAAAAAAAATTAAAATTAAAGAATAAATTATACATAATTAGAATGTAATTTTTAAAGAACTGACTACAATTTGCCACATCTTAGCCTCAGAAACAGTATAGATCTTAGGGTTTGTAGGAGTTTGGCCAACTGGCAATGTTTTAATATTTACATATATTATTATGCAATTATTTACACCATGTAGTTTATGAAAGAAAAAGTTTTGAGTTATAAATGTTCGGCATAGCTGTTTTAATAAATATTTAAAGATTTAA
This sequence comes from Thamnophis elegans, assembly GCF_009769535.1. Lineage (NCBI taxonomy): Eukaryota > Metazoa > Chordata > Lepidosauria > Squamata > Natricidae > Thamnophis > Thamnophis elegans. The sequence goes on from NC_045550.1 coordinate 14,250,644, forward strand.
AACAGGTAAATTTACATAATGCTGGGATATTGTGTCAATTATAGTTACCTAACAAGCCAAATTTTAAAGCTTTTAACCTGTTTTTGGTCCATAGGCCAAGCAAATCATGTTATGGTTCCCAATTCTGAACCCTTCATATGTGTTTTAAATCCTCCATATGGTAGACATTTAAAAAGACATACAAAAAGAAAGGATGCATGTCTATTCTAAATGTTGAAATGACTGAGATAGACTGTACTTTTGACCATCATTTGTCAGCTGTGACCAGGGGGGCATTTGCCCAGGTTCGCCTGGTACGCCAGTTGCGGCCCTACCTGAATCGGGAGGCCCTCACAACAGTCACTCGAGCCCTTGTGATCTCCAGGCTGGAATACTGCAATGTGCTCTACATGGGGCTGCCCTTGAAGAGCATCCGGCGACTTCAGCTAGTCCAGAATGTGGCCGCGCAAGTGATCGTGGGCGCACCACGGTTCGCCCACATAACACCGATCCTCCGTGAGCTGCGCTGGCTACCTGTTGATCTCCGGGTGCGCTTCAAGGTGCTACTCACCATTCATAAAGCCCTCCATGGTAGTGGATCTGACTATTTGAGAGACCGCCTTCTGCCAATTACCTCCCTTCGTCCCATCAGATCGCATAGAGTAGGCCTCCTCCGAATTCCATCCGCCAGTCAGTGCCGACTGGCGACTACGTGGAGGAGAGCCTTCTCAGTTGCAGCTCCGACGCTTTGGAACGATCTCCCCGTGGAGATTCGCACCCTCACCACCGTCCAGACCTTCCGCACAGCCCTCAAGATCTGGCTATCCCGTCAGGCCTGGGGATAAGACCCTAACCTCGCCCCACCCGAATGCTGAATGAATGTTCTCAGTGACATTATGGAATTTGAATTGTTTTTATGATTACAATTATATTCATCATGGAGGTAATATGGACATGTTCACAGTTCTTGAGGACTAAAGAAACTAAAAGAAGTGGACAGAAATTATATGAAAAGCATAGGATAATTTTCCTGTAATATTTAAACTACTTCTATTTACAAATATGAATTCTAAACCATCATAGACATATTAAACATGTGAGTAAAATTAAACAGAATTTATTAAGTTGGTGGTTTAAACTGAACTGATCATGCAGTAACACCCTAACATCTTCTATTAACCTAAGTTATACATATATTATATAGATAATTAATTTCAGAACATTTAAATTGCTACTGTTTGTTTCCTATTACCCCAAAAAATCACAATTCAAGCTAAGCATACTAGACACATACAATAACTGAGGCTTAAAGTGAGAGAAAAAAAGTAGGTCACTCTATGCTTCCTCAGAAATAGGTCAAAATTTTAACAAGTCATTCACAAGATATAAAGATTTTAATATTTTTGTGGCCTTTGTCATTTTCTATCTATTTATTGTAGAATAAAACCATAAGATTGAATAAATCTGATTTATTCTATTTTTAATTTTAAATGGCAGTTAAATGAATATTTTATTGCAAGATAAAAAAAATTACTGGACAATTTATCAAATATTATTTGCATACGGATAGTCTTAAGCATTTATCAATATTATTAAGCTCTTCAGATACTATAGTTATTTTGGCTGCCATTCATAGATTTTTGAGAAGGATGTAGCAATGTAAAATTAGCTGTTTTCCAGACTTTCCTCTGAAGAGAAGTTACCAATCAGGCAAATATACTGTAGTCTAATAATTGTGCCTGGGAACATGCACTCACATCCATGCAGTTAATGTTCATTTATGTACTTCAATGTTATTTAGATTGGATAAGTATATGTAGAATTGTAATTGCTGATTGCTATAAAATTATTATACATTTCTTTCTCCTGCATTTTTTCATTTTAAATATTTTTTATGTGTAGTTTTTGTATATATTTGTATGTATGTAACTTAACTTTGTGTTTTATCTCTTTCTGTTTTTCTGCAGCTATTACTTTAAGGGTTCTCCAAAGTGATTAGTATTGATCCCAAGGACTATCCAAAAGACAATTATTATTAGTCACAGTACTATTAATTAAAGTAGAATTTATTAAATTATTTTCATATAATAGATATTTGGGGTTTAATGAACAATCGGAAATTTCATAAAGGGTCAATGAGTTGTGAACTTTGCTTTAAGGTAAAGGATTTTTTACAAGGCAAACTCTAGCCAAAGAAGCCAACTTTTAAAGCCTTGCATGTCAGATTACTGTATCACGCAGTAATATACAAATGTAATATAGATGCAAACTGTCACAGATAATTACATGTGACTAGAAATGAACCATTGCTTAAATAATTAATTTTAAGCTCACTTAAGCATTTTATTAGTTATAACAATGTGACTAGAAACTTCATATAGTAAATAGGACCAACAATCATCTCTCTGTTATATAGTTTCAGAAGATTGTTTATTTATTTATTTATATATATATATATATATATATATATATATATATATATATATATATATATATATATACATACATACATACATACATACATACATATATATATACATATACATATATATATATATATATATATACATATATATATATACACACACACACACACACACACACACACACACTAAACTAAAAGTACTGTAATATCTGAAATTCTGTAGTCGCTTTAAAATATAAATTAAGTTCAATGCATTTTTCAAAATTTCATTTTATAAAATATAAAACACAGGATACTTAAACTTGTAATAAAAAATTTGTCTCCAAATGGTTCTTTCATCTGTAATTTCTATCCTTTGTTTATGCCGAGAGAATCCAGATGACACTTACATTATTAAACTCCAGTGTTTTTTATTCCCTTCAAGGCCTGTGGTGTTATTTTTGAAACTATTTTTTTCCCTTTTGGTAATTTGCAACAAGGATAAATTACTCAAAATTACAGCAATAGTAATTACAATTTACACTAGCAAATAGTACAGCATAGATAAAAAGCAATCTAAAGGAAAGGTAAAATGTAATGGAAAGAAAAAGCTCTCTGGAACAGGCTCTAATGCTTGGAAATGTGGAAGGAAAGAGAAGAACAAAGTGTGTGGACTTAGTTACAGTGGCATGAGAAAGTTAAAAAAAAACAATTTAAAAATAAATCATCATGAAGATTGATGTTGTTACTAAAGTCAAAAATGATTTGATGATACATAATCAAAAAATCAAAAAGGAACTTATGCAAGAAGGTTTTCTGAAAAAAATGAAGTCTTAGAAAATAAGAGCACAGATCTTGGAATAAATTTTATTATTTAAAACATAATTCCAGGAGCAAGGCTGTATAAATCTGATTTGATCAAATCTTTTTAATTGAATCAGAAAGTCAAAGCCAATTATTAAATCAGAAGCACTTCTACTGATTAAGTTTTGATTTAAAATATCAAAATGAATCCCTCAATCCATTTATTAACAGAAATCAAATTTACAGATCGAATTGGATACAATCAGAGAATAAGAATAAACTTGAATTTTGGCAAAGAAGTTACAGTATATAAAGAGTAAATTCCTGCATCATTTTCGGGAATGGGGCAGGGGGCACTTCATTTTAACACTGCTCGCTCTTAACCTAATTATAATAAATCATGAGTAGCTAAATTTTTGCCAATACTACTACATTGCTTTGCTGATTCAATATCCAATTTTTAAAAATTGGATATTAAAGATGTCCAAAAGAATCTCTCTGAGATGAATACATTAAAATGAAAAATTCCGTTAGTTCCTGATTAAAATGATGTGCATACTTGTAAAACGTTCACATGAATAAGCCAACAAAACAGGATCTCTGGATGGGAATATATAGTTCAATGGAACATGGTCCCAGTATGACTGCTATGAAAAGAGAAACTCGATGAAAGAAAATTGACTCTATCAGCCACTGGGATACTCTCCAGGTTGAGCATGTATTCACCACTTGACAATGTAACCCACTGTGCAACTGCTATGAACAAAGTAAATCCCTTGCTAGGAATCATTAGGGAAGCAATAAAAAATAAAACTGCCAAAGCACAGCACAACCACAAATTGCATTGCGCTTCTAGAAAAGGTGTTGAATAACATTAGGGCTGAATTTCTACAGGCACATTTTTGAAACTTTCCACCTTAACAAAAAAAAGGAATATGATATAAACAGACATCACATGCAGACTCTGGATACGGAAGTGATTTTTGTCCAATTTAAAAATATCTAGAGTTGGAGAGTTAATATGGACAGTTCAGAAAAACTAAAAAGTTTTTTTTTGCCACTTATTTTTTAACTATAAAATATAATTGTGCCCATCAACTTGAGGGACACTAAAAACAGAATTGCAAACTCATAAATTGTGATTATTGGACATAGCTGACATGTACTGGTGTTTCTCCCAAAATAAGGCGGGGTTTTATTTTGGGAGGTAACTTATTTTTCCCCCATGTACAGGAGGTCCAGTTCTGCTTGTTCGTAGCTGGGCAGGAGGCCACGTGGCACATTAGTGCTGCCGCTGTGAGGCAGGAGGATGGGGTGGAGCTGTCCCATGCGCCCCATACTGGCTTACCTTAGGACCCTGGCAGCCAGGTCATCCATGCCCCGATACCTACATCACCTTGCAGCCGTGGCACCAACACGCCACTTGGCCTCCTGCTCCATTTTGGCCATGAGCAAGCAGAAGTGGGCCGGCAGCCACATGGGCTCCTGCTGCATGTCAGATGTTGGGGCATGGATGGGGGTCCTTGCAGCAGCTCCACCCCGCTTTGCTGCCGTGGCACTGCGAGTAACCAGACAGAATGGGTGGGAGGGCAGCTGCGCAGGTTCTTAAGTAAGTCTTATTTTGCAAGGCACCTCAGAAGCCGTTGTTTAGCATCTTTAGTTTTGGATGGGTTCCACTATCCCAGACAGACCCAGTGTGCAACCTGGGGATTCTCTTGGACTTGCAACTTCTGCTCAAAGAGCAGGTCACAGTCATGGCTAGGAAAGCCTTTGTACACCTTTGTGTTATGATTCACATATATGCCCTTACCTAAATCGTGAGGCCTGCACATAGTCACTCTTGCCATAATCATCTTTCAGTTGGATATCTACAATATGCTATACATTGGTCTGCCCTTGAAGAGTATTTGGAAATTGCTACGTGCAGAGTTCTGGGTCCCTAGGGTGGCACATAGAACACCACTGTTGTACAAGCTGTTTGGTTATCACTTTGCTTCCAGGTCCAATTCAAAGGTTGGTGTTTTTAAAGCCATATATGGCATGTGTCCAGAGTATCTGAGGAGCCACCTCATCCCAATGAGACTAGTCTACCCACTTGTGCCTTCTAGGGAGCCCATTTGCTAAGAAATTCTAGTGACTAAGATCAAGGAGAAGAGACTTTTCTGTGACACTTATCCTGCGGAACACCCTGTCACCAGAGTTGAGACTGGTCCCACCTTCTTCGCCTTCCAATCAAAATCTGTTTTTTTTCTGATTGACTTTGGTCTCTAAAGGAAGTGCTTACCACTGGAAATGATTGACAGGTAGGAAGACCTCATCTATCTCCTAGTTCTGATTTTTTTTGCACACCTTTAAATTTTTAATTTGCATAATTTAAATATTTTAATTGCTTCTCTATTATGTTTTTATGATCTGTATTAAACCACCCAGACTCACCTTATCAGGGAGCTGTGGCATATATGTTTAATAAATAAAATAAATAATAGTTTCTGCCATATCTGAATGCTGGTTAGATGAGCAGATTACTGTCAGAGTGAGTTTCAATTAGTTTTTTTTTACTATATACCCATCTTCAGTTGTATGTTACCTTTAGCAAAAGATCTTATTTTTTTAACAGAAGCAAATTAAACAGTGAAGTAATGAGAAGTCATGTTTTAATGGTTAATTCTTTGGCCAAATGAGTAATTTTTTTATATCTTATAACCTAACAAAACCTGTTAAAACTCTCTATCAGATAATATGCCTCCAAGAAAGAAAAGCTATGCAATGGTTTTGGAGATTTGATGATTTCTTTGGGAAACTCTCTGCATTTTGCAGTTTTTTATCATACAGATATTATGATATTGTATGGTAGAGCTTCTGAGTAGAATCACCAAACTTGATTTAGGATGAAGGGTTCATTAAGGTCATATCCTGGTATTAGGATTTACAGTGCATTTAGAAAGTATTCAGATCCCCTTCACTTTTGTCAATTTTGCTATGCTGCAGCCTGATTCTCATTTTCTCATTGCTCAACCCTCAATACCCCATAATGACAAAGTGAACAGTTTAGAAATGCCTGTAAATTTATTAAAAAATACTGAAATATCACATTAGCATTAGTATTCAGACCCTCTGCAAAAATACTTGAAATTTAGCTCTGGTGCCTTCCATTTTTCTTGATCGTTGTGACGTGTTTCTACACCATGACTGGAGTTGACTTGTGGTAAATTAAATTGATTGTATATGATTTGGAAATGCACACACCTCTCTATAGAAGGCCTCACAGCTAACAAGGCATGTTGTGCTAGAGCAAAAGCCATGAGGTGAAAGGAACTGACTGCAGGGATCAGAGACAGGATTAAAATAAAGTTTCTGCTGCATTGAAGTTTCCTAAGAGCACAATGGTCTCCCTAATTCTCAAATGGAAGAGGTTTGGCACAACCAGGACTCCAACCTGGCCAAACCGAGCAATTGGGGGAGAAGATCCTTAGTAAGAGAGCTGACCACGAACCTGACTGTCACTCTGATTGATCTCCAGAGATCCTGTGTGGAGATGGGACAGAGTTCCAGAAGGACAACCATCACTGCAGCCCTCCACCGATTTGGGCTTTAGCAGAGTAGCTAGACAGAAGCCTATTCTTAGTACAAAATACATGAAAGTGTGATTGGAGTTTGCAAAAAAGCACCTGAAGGATTCTCAGACTGTGAGGAATAAGATTCTCTGGTCTGATACCACCAATAATTGAACTCTTTGGCCTCAATTCTAAATGTTATGTCTGGAAGAAACCAGACACCGCTCATCACCTGCACAATGAAGCATGGTGGTGGCAGCATAATACTGTGTGGTGTTATTCAGCAGCAAGGAGACTGGTCAAGGTTGAGGTAAAAGTAAATGGAGCAAAGTACAGGGATATCCTCAATTAAAACCTGCTCCGCTAAAGACTGAGCCGAAGTTCACTTTCCAACATGACAATGACCCTAAACACAGCTAAGACATATTAAGTGATTTCCCCCCCCCCCAAAAAAAAATTGCATCTTTACTAATACTTTGAATATTTTATCCTGGCAAAGTAGTTGAGAGCTACATGGATCCTTGGGAAGTTTAAGAAGCAAATTTGAAATAAGTAAACAATTGATGAGTTGATACTCCCTTGGGTACCCAAGACACATTGCTGGGTGCAACCGGATGGGAAACATAGCAATAGGGGAAGCAGGAGCTGCCTAACTTGAGTCTGACTATTAGTGTTAGGTCTGAGTCTGACTGTTGGTTACCAAAACTGGATGCAGTATTCCAGACAACACCTGGAATACCATATTCAGTTTTGCTTACCACATTATAAAAAAGATGTTGAATCTTTGGGGGAAAAGCAAAGAAGAGCAACTAAGATTATTAAAGGCCTGGAGACTAAAACATACGAAGAATTATTGCAGTATTTGGATATAGCTAGTCTAGAGAAAAGAAGGACTAGGGAGGACATAATAACAGTATTCTAGTATTTGAGATGCTGCCAGAACGAAGATGGCTCTCGGCTTATTTTCTAAAGCACCCAAAGCCAAGACAAGAAGCAATGGATGGAAACTAATCAAAGAGAAAAGCAACCTGGAATTAAGGAGAACAGTAAGAACAATTAACTAGTGGAACAGCTTGCCTCCAGAAGTTGTGGGTGCTCCATGTCTGAAGGTTTTTAAGAGAAGAATGGACATCCACCTGTCTGAAATGGTATAGGGTCTCTTGTTTGAGCAGGGAATTGGACTAGAAGTCTCTTCCAGCTCTATTCTGATTAATTGATTGATTGATTGATTGATTGATTGATTGATTAGATTTCTATATCCCTTGGACATTGAAGAATCACCTTACAGGGGAGATAACTGACATAAAATTAATAAAATAAAATTAGTATTTTGACCTGAAAGAAAAGGGATGTGTTTTCTAAGTCAAAATTGATTGGAACGAGTCACAAACCTTCATACTATTTACCAGAAGCTGAAGATTTATATTTATTTTTAACATTAGTCTCATAAGTCTATTTCAAAATTTAGCTTTTCCCTTTTCCTCACTCCAAAGTTTCATTAAGTTTTAACATAGTAACATTTGACATTTCAAGGTAAAATGGAAAGGTTAAAAATGTAGCATGGTAATAAATAATATTTGTTCAAAAACATGTAGGAAACTCTTAGTACTTTGAACCTGAATTGCTTATTTTTTATCATTTAACATTCATCCCTCTTAGAGCACCGTTCAAAGAATAATTTTATTTAACAAATTCCCTGTAGAGGAAATGACACATTTTCATTGTATCAGTCAATTATCTTTGACACATGCTTATCAAGGTTGATCAATCACTGCTGATAAGTCTGCTAAGCTATTCTTTTTCAACTAAAAAAACCTGACATGAGAATTAACACACCCAATTGCCCAGACTGATGATCAATATTGACTATCAATACCAGTAGTGTTTGCTAATGTCAATCACTTCACGTGATCACTTAGATCACTTCACAATGATCTAACCTAATTGCATACCACTTTATATCTGAGAATGGAAAATATGAGATTCTCATATTGAAACCATTGACAAATCATAGAATAAATCCAAGGCTTAAATTAAATGACTTGAAATTCTATTAAACTGTATGTACTATCCATCAAAATGAAAGGTTGACAATACTTATATTTTCAAAAATAAAAAATATGACATTTTAAAATCCACTTTAAAATACCAATGTGTTGGCCTGACATTATGTTTAATGCATTTACAACAAAACATTTTCCCAATTAGATCATTTTTCTTATTCTCTCTATATAGTGTAGTTTAAATGTTCTAAATCATAGCATCCTGTATTGCATCTCCAAGAAGGTTCTCTGAAGTCTGATAACCTTGTTAGGTTGTACAAGTATGAGATAGAGATAATCTCTGTAACAGTAGCAGAAGTAATCTTCACAAGCTGGTCTATTCATAATACTAACTCATCACTTCCACAAAATCTGTCTGTGATTTCTATGCTCTCATACTAAGCTAAGTTATTTATCATTCTTAAGAGAAATCGTGCATTCAAGTTAAATCAACTGTTCAGCATGCAGTCATTTTAGTACAGTATATATTAACCTTGATATTCGGTCAAGTTCAAATTTTAGATATACGTTCTTCAAACTTGATTGCTTTCAGACAGCAGCATACTAAGAAGCACCGATCACAATAATAAATGTACATTGAAATTATATTTTTATAAATAGAAACATTCATATAAGATTCCAAATGCCATGATATGGTTACACCCCCTCCAAAAAAAGTTTCCTCAGAGAGTAGCCTGCAACTTTTATCAAGGGTGTAATTAGACAGGAAAAAATGGCTTTGGTTTGACATCATGAGTCACAGTTTTAACTGAAATAAGGAAGTAACTAAATTCAAATTAGGCTCCTCAAGATGCTGCAATGATTTCAAGTTGCACTTGAAATTGTATTTATTCTCAGATAGAAACTCATTTTTAAGTGGCAAATAAATATTATATATGACATCTTATCTATAGACTAAATCCTCTCTGTATCCATTTACCAATCAATATTTTGTTAAACATGAGTAACAGGTGACTTCAATATTGTCACAGGAAGGAAAAAAATCAACCATACTTTGTTAAGTCACTTCGAGGTGCTATGAAGTTAACTTAAGAAATTTAGGATTGATAAGAGAAGAACTCTATAACCAAATATTTGATTTTGTTGAATAAACCATAGATTTTGTTTTCCTTTTGTTGTTGTAAAATGTTTCCAAATCTATTGCAAGTGGTTAATCTGTGCAAGTGGTTGATATGCTCTCTTTTTAATACATATGCAAGGATCAATTATTTTTTTCTTTTGCCAATGCTCTAAAATTTCTTATTTGAAACATTTTTGCTATTTTGCAAGTGGAGAATTAAACATGGTCAGATTATCCTAATATTTTGATAGGAGAAAATATTGATTGTTATCTACAAGTAAACTTGATTTAATATTCACACTGACAGTTTCAATATTGTATGTGGCAAATATAGGAAATAATCAAGAAAATACCATCAAGAGTTTTAGATAACTGCATTTAATATGTTCAAGGATATTTTCATTATCTTCTAAGTTGTACACATATTATGGCAGGAAATTCTCTAAGTACCAGAAGTAAAAAATATAGACCTAACATTCATGTAAGGTAATCTTTTTCAGGAATCACATTAGAATCTACAGTTGGGTGTTCCAAGTGCTATTGAAGATTTATCTTTAAAAAATACATTTGTCTTAATTATATATAGATTAAAGCTGTCATCTAAAATTCTGGGTTTCCTCAGGGGAAAAAAACCAGAAAAATAGGTTTTCAGTATTTGTTAGATGTGGCTTCTATTTATCGGATGGGTGTCACATTCTATTAAGTTTTAGGCCTCTGTTCAGTGTCCAATAATAAGTATACCTCCTTTTACAAATCACTAAACAAGAAAGCATGGAGCAACAAGCTAACTTGCATAATATTAAACCCCAAGCTATAAGGACTGGAGACAATTTACATTTAAATTGTCAAGCTTTATTTGGTAACTTTATTCCTAGGCTAATGTTCAACTTGATGTCTCTAAATATTTTGAACTGGCTATCACTTCTTGCCAAGAAGAAATCATTTACTACAAATGGACAAGACAGTCATGGGATCTCAATATTTGATGTCAATCCTCCTTTACTAAACCTTTGGTTCACCCATTCGGTTTTAAGAAACAAATTTCTCAGATTGCTGATTACACTAACCAATATTTAGAAATGTCTTTATGGGACATTTCTCACTTAATAGCACCTTTGTCTGAGTTATTTAATTTTTAAATATAATTTTATTGAAAGTTTTAAAACAAGGAAGGTTAATCAATCTTAATATTAATACAGAAATAGAGTAAAATAGAGTAAGAAGGAAAAAAGAAAAAGAAATAAAGAGAAAGTTAAAGAGCAAAAAGAAAAAAGTAGAAAAACAGAAAAGAAAGATAAGTGGCTTCCAATCTTTTCAGCAATTCAAAAAGTGGAATACTAGATTTATCTCTTTTTCTAAAGTTAAAACATGACTGTTTCCATAGCCTACCCATATACTTCATCAAAACCAATATATTACAGGTTGATTTGTTTTCTGGTTCTTTGCAAAAAGCCCATAAGTATTTTCCAGTCAGCAATAAACCTAAATTTCCTAAATTCAATTTTGTTGAATGTTGAATTAAATATTGCTATTCAATATTTAAAAAGCACTGTTCTAAACCCTCGTTAACTTCTTTGGTTAACTTAGAATAATAGATGACCTTATAAGATTACAGGAACCACCACCAATATTCTATTATATTCTTAAAATCTGCAGTGTGATCTGGACAGTCCAGGCGGATATTTTCTGTTTCGTTAGCAATTAGCGCTAGGAAGGAAAGATAGCACAGAAACCACTTACTTGAACCTGCCTTGGCAATGCTGGCACTGATCCCCCACCCAGCCTTGATCACAGAGGCAGCTGGAATTGACACATCGACCAGAAAAGCACGAGGTTCTTTCACAAGTCTTCGACTGGGAAACTTGGGCATACAGCACCAGGTAGAGGATCCCGTAAAAGAGCAGCCAGTTATTTATATCCATGAAGGTAGCAAAGCAGCACGAGGAGGAAGAAAAAGGTCTCCAGGTTCCCAGGATTACAGGAGGGCCTTCTATTCTGCGCAGGACTTTCCCCAACAGATCCAGCATCTTTGCCCACAAAGCACATCCGCAACCGGCCTGCCTGACGAACCGCGGCAGGAGAGTAAGGAAGGCTGAATTAATCCAGTTCCTCGGGCAGGCTTAAGCAGGAGGAAAGCCGCCCCGCGCACATCACTCAAAAGGAGGCGCTTTTAAAGAGGCTGAAGAAACGGGGCGCAGACGAGGCTGGAGCTGCAGACTCCCCGAAGAGAATTACAACAGGAAAACCGAGACGCTTCCACCCTTCCTCGCTTCTCACACAGCAACCTCCGCCGGGCTCTTCGGGTACAACGCAGGCGACTCGCTTCCCGCCTCCTCTTCCTCGTCGTCCTTGGGGCTCATTGCCCCCCACTTTCCATGAGCAGAGGCTTCTCTCCTGCCTTGGCCGCTTCTTCTCACCTGTCTTGGCCGCTTCTTCTCACCACATGGCCCCGCTCCCCGTGTCCGGCTCTCCCACAGCCCGCAAAATAAAATTAAAAAAGAAAGCCCCCTCTCTTCCTCCGCCTCCTGTAGTCCCGACTCTTGCAGCAGCAGCAACGGGAGAGCAAGGAGGGGGGGGATGCTCTGGCTCCTTCAAGGCAAAGGAGGGCGCTTTCAACGTCCTCCCAGCATCCCCGAGCAGCGGGCCGGAGGCCGGGAGGGAAGCGCCTTGCAAGCGGGGGTGTGTGGGAGGGAAGGAAGGGAGAGAGTTAAAAGCCTCCGTCTGTCCCAGCTGACACTTTGAAAGCAGCCATTTTTAAAAGGCTAATTGTAAGCTGCTTTCGGAGGCTACCAGGCTGGCTGGCTGGGGCCGAATCCCTCCTCTTCCTCCTTTCGACTCCCCTCCCCTCCTCTTCCCCAGCTCCGCCGGTCTGATTAGACCCGTCCCTTTCTTTTGGGCTGCCAGGCAGGCCCCGCCTCAGCCGGGGAGAAGACTGGAAAAGACTCCGTTACGGGAGCCTCGTTGCTGGAGCAACTGCCCCGGAAAGGATGGAGAGCCACTAAACGTCCCTTGCCATTTCTGAGCCCCAGCCCAGAAAGTGAAGGCAGCGCGCTTGCCTCCCGCCCCCCCCCCCCTCCACCCCGGGAAAGTTCGTGCCGCGGTTTCGGGCGGCCTCAAAATCGAAAGGAGTCTCGCTCTCTCTTCCGTCTTTGGGATTGCAACGCTCCAGCCTCTCCGCCGCCTTTGCAGGGGAGCTCTAGAAAGAAAGTACTACACAAAGAGGAGCTGAGCATGTGCGGCAGCCAAGGAGCACCCCCCCCCACACCCCCCGTTTAAAGGCGCAGCGCCCGTCTCCCTTGCATCACTTGGAGCGTGACCCGCCGGGAGGGAAGCGCGCGCGAGAGAGGCGGGGGGGGGGCGGGAGGGAAGAGAAGCGCGGGATCCGCCGGGGAAGGGGGCGAGCGCGCGCGCAGCGGGGTCGAGGTTTGTTCTCTTTTCCTCAGGAGGCGATGCGAGTTCCTGAACTTCATGTGCACAAACAAACAAACAAACAAGCGAACAAAGCCGAGAGTGGAAGCCATTTCCAGACGCGCTTTGTTAAACGCCTGGCTCATTGCGGCAAAATTTCCAACGGAAGGGAAGCGATCGACCATCAACCTTGTTGCGGCGGCTTGTTTTTTTTTTTTTTCTATAGCTACCACTTTTTTTCCCCTCTAGTCATGCCTCTGTGGCACTTTATACAGGTAGTGCTCGACCTTAGAACCACAACTGAACCAAACATTTCTGTTGCTAAGGGAGGCATGTGTTAAGGGAATGTTGTGCCCTGTTTTATGACCTTTCTTGCCTCAGTTTTTAAGTGAATCACTACAGTTCCTAAATTAGTTACACAGCTGTTAAGTCAGTGCTTCTCAACCTTGGCGACTTTAAGTCCTGTGGACTTCGATTCCCAGAATTCCCCAGCCAGCTGTGCTGGCTGGGGGATTCTGGGAATTGAAGTCCACAGGACTTAAAGTCGCCAAGGTTGAGAAACACTGTGTTAAGTGAATCTGGCTTCCCCATTGACTTTGCTTGTCAAAAGGTTGCAAAAGGGGAACACATGACCCCAGGACACTGCAACCATCATAAATATGAGTCAGTTGCCAATGTTGATCACATGAGTCAGTTCCCGAATCTTGATCACATGACCATGGGTGTTGCAACGGTCATAAGTATGAAAAAAGGTCACAACTCACTTTTTTCAGTGCCATTAAAACTTCAAATGGTCACTAACAACTGTTGTAAGTTGAGGATTACATGTAGTACAGATAGTCCTCAACTTACAACCATTCCTTCAAAGTTAACAACAGTACTGAAAAGAATGATCTATGATGGGTCTTCAAACTTTCTATTGTTGTAACATATCTGTGGTCATGTGACCAAAATTTTGTTGGGCAACCAGCCTGTATTTATGAGGATTCTGAGATCATGTGATCACCTTTTATAACTTTCTGACAAAGTCAATGGGAAAGCCAAATTCCCTTTGCAACCATGTTAACCTATGTAACAACTGCAGTTATTCACTTTATTTGGCAAGAAAGGTTGTAAAATGGGGCAAAACTCACTTGTGTCTTGCTTAGCAATGGACATTTTGGGCTCATTTGTGGTCATAGGCCAAGAGCTACATGGGTAAGAATTTGAAACAAATGGAACTTAATGTTCCATTATACCACCTCCATTTCGGTGCTTTTCATGCTTCAGTAGGGGTCAATTTCGTACTATTTCTAATGATGCTAAACAAAAAATCGGTTCCACCACAAAACCGTGCTCGACTAAACCGCGTCCGACTAAACCGCGTAGCTGACGTCATCAACAGGGCGACAACAGCGCGGAGACAGAAGCACGCTGTAAACCCTAAACCTAAAATTAACCCCTAAACCTAAACCTAACCCCCCTAAACCTTCATGGTATTGGACCTGGGTACTTGAGAGACCGCCTGCTGCCAATCACCTCCACTAGACCGATTAGATCCCACAGATTAGGCCTCCTCCGAATTCCATCCGCCGGCCAGTGTCAACTGGTGACTACCTGGAGGAGAGCCTTCTCTGTGGCTGCTCCGAAACTCTGGAACGAACTCCCCGTGGAGATTCGAACCCTCACCACCCTCCAGGCCTTCCACACAGCCCTTAAAACCTGGCTGTTCCGACAGGCCTGGGGCTAAAGAGCTGTTGCCCCCGTCTCGAATGGTATGATTGTTGTGTGTTTTTAAATTATGCATTGTTATCTTTTGTTTTATTTTTTGTCTGTACCCCTCTTCCCTGATCTGAATTGTGAGCCGCCCTGAGTCCCCTTCGGGGGAAAAGGGCGGCATACAAATATAATAAATCAATCAATCAATCAACCTAATCCTAAACCTAACCTTAACCTTAACCCTAACCCTTAACCTAACCCTAAACCTAATCCTAACCCTTAACCTAACCCTAAACCTAACCCTTAACCTAACCCTAAAACTAACCCTTACCTTAAGTTGAATCGGCTTGCTTTCAAAGCGCTATTTAAAGCACCCTTCTTTCTCCGCGCTGGCTGTTGTCGCCCTGTTGATGACGTCAGCGATGCAATTTAATCGAGTGCGGCTTAGTCGAGCGCGGTTTTGACGGGTCACAAAAAAATCATTGTCAAGTTATACTAATTTTACTTCTAATCTGTTATACCAGAAGATACATTTTCTACATATCTTTCCAAGCTGTTGGTTAGTCCCAATGGTAGAAGTAGTTTGGAGTGTCAAACTGGTGGTACACGGACATCATGTGCATGCCCGCTCTAGCTCTGTGAATGGGGAAAATGTTGCAAAACATCACGTGACGTGGCAAGTTTGACACCATGTTGTAAACAGTATATAAAACTTTTATAGTATTTAACAGATTTCAAACATGTTAAGATTTGCTCCATGGGCATAAGTATATTCAGAAATTGCTTGTTAAATTCAGCTTTACACCTTTTCTTTTCCAAGATTTTTATTTCATTTCCTGCATTTTATACTTAGTCAGACCATAAAATAAGATGCAAAAATTGCTGAATACTGAAAAAAAAGTTATGCTGAACCCTTAGTGGCAGCATTTCCTTTCTAATGAAACAACTGATGGCCTTCCATAGATTTTTCCCCCTGTTAATGTTATGCTGCAGTGCCCATCTCATATTGAGGTTTATTTTTTTTACAAGTATGGCCATATAATATAGAGATGGAATTTAAATGAACCTGCAAATGGAAAACTTCTGCTTCTCCCTCTGAAAGCTAAAATAGAATGCCAATTTGATTGAAAAGAGGCTAAAATTGAGATAAAAAGTGATGCCTGTGATGTAGAATCTCTATCAGAATTATGCAGCTATCCTTTGCCATTGTATTAGGGAATAAGATTCACGGAATATACTGTATACTCCATTTCCCCAATATCAACTTAAAGTAAACCGTAATTATGTCAGCATGTAACAATGGTATCATAAAATTGAATATCCACATTACAAATTCCTTTCATGTTTCTGTTGCAGCTATCTGCCAAATAGTTGTTCAGGTTTTCATGTCTCATAAGCATTCCAACTATATTTTCTTCCGGCTTTGCTGCAATCCCCTTCAACACAACACAAGAGCATTCTGCAACGAACCATCCAACACTTGAGGCATAAATGAAAGAGAATCTGACATTATTAAGCAATTCTGCAAGTTCCTCTTGGCTTTCCTGAACTGCTTTGTCTATTCTCTTCTCAGAATCCATCTGGAACATCTTGTAAGTTAAAAATAATGTTCAATGAAGAAATGCATTGGAAGACAGCTCCTAATCAAAACTAAATGAGTGGCACCATCAGAGGAGGTATTCAGCCAGTTCTGACAGGTTCTGGAGAGCCGGTAGCGGAAAGTTTGAGTAGTTTGGAGAACCAGCAAATAGGCTTGTCCCGCCCCAGTTGCCTCCCAGCTGATCTTCTTTTGTTGCCCTGAACAGGAGAATGGAGCTGGAAAGCAGGTTAGTGGAGTGGGAAGCAAATGTGGATTTTGCAGTATCCTTCCCCTACCATGCTCACAAAGCCACGCCATGCCCACAGAACCAGTAGTAAAAAAATTTGAATCCCACCATTGGACACCATACAGATTTCAATTTGATCACAGCAGAGGGGAAAAGCACTTCAGAAGAGTAAAAGCAACCAATGCTTTATTGAGCTAATTAATTGTTTAAGATTGAAATGGAATTACTGCTGAAATTGAGTAGATACCTTTCTCCTTTTTGGCACATTAGAATGCAGTTTCTGAACAGAGTTCTTGTTTTAGATTTTATAACCTTCAGCATCTAACTGAAGTAGTCTTCAAAGCTTTAGTTTTCTCTTTTGATGGCGAATCTTCCAGTACAACGTAGAAAATAATGGGAAATATTTCCAATCACATATCAATTCCACATTGGTGAATTCATATTTCTTAGGTAAAGGAACCTTTCAATTCAACATAGCAAAGCCACAATCTGGAAGAATAGCCCAAAATATATTGTAAATAAATAATACTAGAGTAACTCAGTGGCTAAGATACTGAGCTTATCGATCAAAAGGTCAGCAGTTCGAATCCCTAGTGCTGCATAACAGAGTGAGCTCCTGTTACTTATCCCAGCTTCTGCCAACCTAGCAGTTTGAAGCATGTAAAAATGCAAGAAGAAAAATAGGGACCACCTTTGGTGGGAAGGTTAAAGCATTCTGTGCGCCTTCTGTGTTTAGTCATGCCGGCCACATGACCACGGAGAAGTCTTTGGACAGTACTGGTTCTTCAACTTTGAAACTGAGATGAGCACCGCCCTCTAGAGTTGGGAACAACTAACGTGTGAGGGGAAGCTACCTTTACCTTTAGAATTAATGGTTTTAGTCCCACTATAAACTTAGAGGTAGGCAACTGCCTGAACAAAATCCATATTCAATGATACATGTATTGTTCAATTTTCAACAATTAGAAATGTAAGGAAATAATGTTTTTCTTTAAATAATAATAGCAGCCTTCTAGAGACAAAAAAGAGAGAAATATAGACAATAAAGCATATTGACTAAGCTCATGTCCGTCATTCTGTATTTAGTCTACTCAGAATTACTAGCTAATGTAGACTCTGACCACCCTGGCTGGAAATATTAGTTTTGCGTGGCTACAACACTTCAGATTAGATATGTCTGTTTTAAGAAAACCAAAGTTTGAATCTTCCTATAGATCTGTTGTAGTTCAAAAAGGGCATCTGGGATTAATTTTTCCTACATGATTCTATCAACGTATGATCAAGTCTACCAGTAAGTGTTTACTTATATTGTACTTAAGCATCACTTGCTTTTCTGTGAAAGCCAAAAAAAAAAACATTGTATATAAACAAAGGTTTGTTTTATTTATTTTTCTGTGCAAAGTGGAATGCCATTGCCTATAAAGGAGCTTCTGTTATTTATTCATTCTGAATTACTGTTTGTACCAGGTTACACCCATATAATAATGAACAGAATTGTAGTTGTAATTAAGCTTAAATAACAAGAGTATTTATATTTTATTTTTATCATTTGTACTTCCTTTCTCATTTTATTTTCCTTGGTATGCCTTTATATTTATATACACTGTGAGACTGAAATATATGTACATACAATTAGGCAAACAAAGAAGGATTGTGCTTCTTTTACTGCTAAATGTCACATAGCATCATTTGGAGGTGTTAAAATTCTGGATTGTGTAAGATTTGTAAATGCCTTTGCTAGTTATGCTAATTAAATAATGAACTTCCTTAGTTAGAAATCTAAGGAAGAAATCTGAGCAAAAGCAACACAATTAATGTAATATTATTATAATGTTTAATACTCTGTACCTTACATATGGTATTTTGTATTCTGAATATTTTTGTGCCAATGTACAGTATTAAATATGAAAAATTACTTGTGATTAACAGATTTTCTATAGAAGCCAAAATAGTTTTTCTTCAGAATAAAAGTTTACAGTGAGAGATTTGTGTAGGATTTGAGAGTGTGTTATTTCTATATAAGGGGGAAAAAACCTACAGAATGCTATGTTTACAAATCAATTTTCAGAACAAAGAATAAAATGTTACCTCACTAAACATTTATTCATGCCTTATGCTAATAAGAGGGATGTAAAAATAATAAATCCAGAGAGTGACTTGGATTATTTATTTTAAAAAGGCTTACTAAAGGTTTGGGGAAAAAATTGAGAAGGCACCAAAAACCCCAAAGATAATTATTTGAAGTGTTTAAAGATCAAGAAAGAAGTAAAGGGAAGGATTATAAAATTGATTTATTTGCTCAAGATTGATATGTTATTATGCCTGATAAAACTTTCTGGACTTCTGCTGACATCAGGATTAAAATGACAAGGTTTTATGGATTTCTTTACAGATAAGAGATGGGATATAAGAAGATATCATTTGTTTTATTTTAAGACAAGGTAATAAGTTATTTAAAAAATTATACTTGTGATTAAGAAAAAAATAACTATGTTATTTTTATTTTTCTTATTTTTTCACTGCCATTTTTCTCTTATTTTTTCTTTTCTTTATCTTTTATTTTCTCTCTTTATTATTTTATATTTCTAGTTTGTATTCATTTTTCATAGTTGCTTTCGAATCTTGGCCAGGGATAATAATCTTACCATGATCCAGGTTTACCAAAAGTAACATTTTTAAAAAGTGACAAATAAATCTAAATATTATATAAGATAATGCTATTAAAATGGATGTGAATGAAGAAGATGGCTTAGCATCTCATGATCACAGTGCAATTTCTAGTATCCTTGATATTCTGATTTGTGGAATAGAAAATAAGTGTTCTAAAATGAAGTTGAAGATAATGTGGATCAATGTGTTAGGACTCACAAACATACACTCATGTCTTTGTAACGGTTAAACTCCCAACTCATTCTACCAAGGCAACTTTATGACAATGAAGAACCTATTGCTTTTCAGAGCCGAGTTAGGTAAAATTTTCAGTCCATTCAAACACTTTTAATATAGCTCTTTTAATTGTAATTCCTAGCAAAAGTAGAATGATTAGGCTACCTCCCTGAATAATTCTAAATTCTAAATACTTAAATTGTTTAAAAATAGTCACCATTAAGTACTGTATTTTTCGGAGTATAAGACGCACCAGATTATAAGACACAGCAAGGTTTTGAAGAGGAAAATTAAAAAAATGTTTTTGCACTCTACAAACCTCCCAAAAATGACCCATTTTTGCAAAAATGGGCCCATTTTTCATTAAAAAGGCATGGATAGCCTTTAGGAAGCTTATAGAGTGCTCCTGGGGGCTGCTCATTTCTGCCCTCCCCAGCCCCCAGGAGCTCTCTAAAAGCTTCCTAGAGACTATGCATGGTCATTTTGGTGAAGGGGGCAGCGTTTCGGGAGGCAAAAATGCTGTATTCAGTGTATAAGATGCACCCAGATTTTCAGCCTCTTTTTGAGGGAAAAGGGTGCGTCTTATACTCCGAAAAATCAGTAGTTTAAATTTAAAATGTTCTAATCTAGATTCCAAAACTACCAAGCATATAAAATAAAACTGATACACAATTTGTTTCATGTCAGAGATTAATTTTGTTGTCTGCAAGAAAGAACTATTATTCTATGGGTTTGAAGAAAAATAGCATGGAATTCAATTCTAAATATTTGGCCTTCCACTTGACAGAAAATGAAGATATTTAAATGAATAAAGAACATGAGGGACACTAAACAGATTAAAATTAAATAATCCAAGCTAAGGAATGGGACTGAATTCATTAATTTTGTACCATATTAGCTCAAATTGAACTGTGTAATAGAATATATGGCTGACCTTGTGGAAAGAGTGAAGTGATAGGAAACAATCAGACAAGAGAGGCAGGAAACCACAGCAGCTTTAAAGTCAGAGAAAAAAAATGGAAGGATCTGCCATAATGGATCAAGCAGTAAAAAGTGGCACCAGGAAGTTTGTCCTTTCAGACTTCCCAGACTCTCTTAATGTAGCATTGCAATAAAGTAGAATTGGTTCATCTAGCCATATTTCCAGTCTGGTTTACTTGGAAGGATTGACTCAGTCTTCTTTTGTTTCCATATACTGTTGCAGAAGAAACATTCACCCATAAACAAGTCAGACCTCTTCACTTAATAAATAAATAAGACAAAGTTATAAGCGGTGGGATTCCAAATCTTTTCCTATCGGTTCTGAGGCACGGCAATCCGCTCTGTCGCATGAATCAGCTGAACTAAAAAAACAAGGGAGTATAGGACAGGGACTGACGTGGTGGGAGCACAGGACCAGACAGGACAGGTGGTATTTGCCGGTTCTATGAACTATTCAAAATTTCTGCCACCAGTGTGCCAGAACCAGTCCAAACTGGCTGAATACTACCACCTCTGAAAGTTATACATAAATCTATGACAAAATACTCTAAACTATATTTTGCTATTTTCATTGCTTTGTCAACTTTCTAATTCTTTTATGTGAATCAGTCAAATTTTATATACAATAATAATTTTATAATAAATATAAATAATATAAATATAATTATTTATAAATAATAAATAAAGATATAGATGGTGTTGTCTAGTGCTTTCAGCCTTTATCCATTGTGGCACCTACTCTCCAAAATGAGATGCCATTCCAAAATCTGTGCAGCCCCTATATTTTTGGCATTCCATAAACCCTGAAGCTCTGGTTGGTCTTTGGATTGCTGGGCCTTTGGAATCCTGGGCCTTGCTTAACCATTAGGAGGAGTAGGATTGTGGCTGAGCTGGTGTGGGAGCAATAGAGGATGGCGGCTGCAGTGGCGAGGACTGAGCCCCGAAAACATCAGTACTTCCCCCTCCATCTGCTAGAGTGGCACAAGTCAGCCTCGAACTTTGGCCCCCTACATTGGGGCCCTTATCCATCTTCAGGAAAGAGACTTTTAAATATACAGCCCGCTAACCTTCATTGGCAGGGTAAGACTGCATGGTTGCCGCCCATGAATTTTGGATCTTTATATCTAATCCTGCTTGTATACGGCCACCTTATATATCACGCACTTTTGACTTGGTGGCCAAGGACGTCTTCCCAGGACATAAGAAGGGAGAGGAGCGGATCACCGCTCCCTCCACCCTTTCCACATTACTATACATTATAATTGCGCAATTTTAAAACAGTATGATGAGTGTATGGGAGTTGGCTGGAATTGAATGAATGGCCCACTTTTATTATTTGTTACTATTGTATTTTTATATGTTTTTAAATATTACGTGGGAATTGCTAGGGTGGATAAATGAGAATGTTTGACTCGGAGGGCCTGCTGGGGAAGGCGGGGGTCAGTGGGGTGGTCGGGGGGACTACTGCTACGGGAGTGGGTCGGAGCATTACGGTCATTACAGGGAGGGGCAGACATGGCGGGGACTTTAGGGCTAGCCATTACCGGGGAAGGAGGGTTCGCTACATCACAGAGATCCCTCCTTCCGGCCCTATGAGCCCCACTCCAAGACCAGATGGCGCAAGTAGTCAGGACCCTGGTCTCAGGCTGTTGTCGCTAAATGCCAGGTCTGTTGTACACAAAGCTCCTCTCGTCCGGGACTTAATTGTTGACGAGAGGGCAGACCTGGCATGTATTACTGAAACCTGGCTGGGCACAGAAGGAGGAGTCCCCCTTGTAGAGATGTGCCCAGAGGGATTTCAGGTGTTTCATCAGCCGAGAGCCCAGGGAAGGGGTGGCGGTGTGGCTATTGTTATCCGGGAGTCTCTGTTACCTCGTAGGGTCCCTGCTCCGGAGCTTGTCGGGTGTGAGTCCCTGCTGATAAAGTTGGACCTCAAGGGTCAAGTGGGTTTGCTGCTAACGTACCTGCCTCCCAACTGCGTTGCAGCATCCCTCCCCTCGCTCCTCGAGTCAGTAGCCGAGCTGGCAGTTGAGTTCCCCAGGCTTATAGTTCTGGGGGACTTTAATTTGCCATCGCTCGGTGAACGCTCTGATGGGGCGCAGGAGTTCATGGCTTCCATGACAGCCATGGGCTTGACCCAGGTAATTCGGGGCCCAACCCATGCAGCGGGTCACATGCTCGACCTCGTATTCCTCTCGGAGCAGTGGATGTGTGATCTTGGTCTGAGGGGTAATGAGATCATACCCCTGTCGTGGTCAGACCACTGCCTACTGAGGCTTGACTTCCGGAGGCCAAACCCCCACCGTAGGGAGGAGGAACTGACCAGGTGGTTCCGCCCCAGGCGACTTATGGACCCGTTGAGGTTCCAGACGGAGCTTGGGGTTATTCCTGATACTCTCGCCCACAGTTCGGCGGAGACTCTGGTTGCCGCCTGGCATTCGGCGGTGTCGGAGTCTCTTGATCGGATTGCGCCACTACGGCCCCTCCGGGTCAGTGGATCCCGGAGACCTCCTTGGTTCACCGAGGAGCTCCGGGAGAAGAAACGCCGGAGGAGATGCCTAGAGCACCTGTGGAGGTCCGATAAGTCCGAGGCGAACCGAGCACTTCTGACTACCTGCACCAAGGACTACGTTCGGGCATTAAGAGCTGCCAAAAGATCACACATCTCCGCCTTGGTAGCGTCCGCCGAGTCACGCCCAGCCGCCCTGTTTAGGATAACCCACTCCCTCCTTAATAGGAGGGATGCGGGAGACCCCTTGCAGGGTAGGGCTGAGGACTATGCTCAGTTCTTGGCGGACAAAGTAGCTCGGTTCCGGTCGGACTTGGACTCCACCGCAGTAGATCCAGCCGAGACACAGGAGGATTACTTGGCAAATCATCTCTGGGTTGAGTTCCAGGATGTTGCCTCTGGGGATGTGGACAAGGCCATTCGAGCTGTAAGTTCCTCCACCTGCATTCTGGACCCGTGTCCCTCCTGGCTGGTTGCCAACAGCAGGGAGGTGACACATGGCTGGATCCAGGCGGTCGTGACCGCCTCCCTTCGGGAGGGGCACTTCCCCGCCGTACTCAAACGGCGGTGGTGAGACCCCTCCTGAAGAAACCATCCTTGGATCCAGCCATTTTAAACAACTTTCGTCCTGTCTCCAACCTCCCCTTTATTGGGAAGGTTGTGGAGAAGGTGGTGGCCTTCCAGCTTCAACGGGCCTTGGAGGAAGCTAGTTATCTTGACCCCTTCCAGTCCGGCTTCAGACCTGGTTACAGCACAGAAACCGCTTTGGTCGCATTGACCGATGATCTCTGGAGGGCCAGAGATGGAGGCTATGCGTCCATCCTGGTTCTCCTTGACCTCTCAGCGGCTTTCGATACCATCGACCATGGTATCCTTCTGCGACGACTGCGGGAGGTGGGGGTGGGAGGCACTGTTTTGCAGTGGTTCTCCTCCTACCTCTCGGACAGGTCGCAGTCGGTGTTGGTCGGGGGGCAGAGATCGTCCCTGAGGCCCCTAACATGTGGGGTGCCACAGGGTTCGGTCTTATCCCCCCTACTATTTAACATATACATGAAACCGCTGGGCGAGATCATTCGGAGGCACGGGATAAAATACCACCAATATGCGGACGATACGCAACTGTATCTGTCCGCCCCGTGCCAACTCAATGAAGCGGTGGATGTGATGAACCGGGGTCTTGAGGCCGTTAAGAACTGGATGAGCGCTAACAAACTGGTACTCAACCCGGACAAGACCGAGTGGCTGTTGTGTTTCCCTCCCAACAATTTGGCTAATGTTCCAACACTTAGGCTGGGGGGTCAAATTTTATACCCCTCAGATAGGGTCCGCAACTTAGGAGTCCTCCTGGATCCACAGCTGACTTTTGACCACCAGTTGTCAGCTGTGACCAGGGGGGCATTTGCCCAGGTTCGCCTGGTCCGCCAGTTGCGGCCCTACCTAAACCGGGAGGCTCTCGCAACAGTCACTCGAGCCCTTGTGATCTCTAGGCTGGAATACTGCAATGGGCTGTACATGGGGTTGCCCTTGAAGTGCATCCGGCGACTGCAGTTAGTCCAGAATGCAGCCGCGCGAGTGATAGTGGGCGCACCGCGGTTCGCCCACGTTACACCTATCCTCCGCGAGCTGCACTGGCTACCTGTCGGTCTCCGGGTGCGCTTCAGGGTACTGATGACCACCTTTAAAGCACTCCATGGTAGTGGATCTGGGTACTTGAGAGACCGCCTTCTGCCGATTACCTCCCTCCGACCGATTAGATCGCACAGACTGGGCCTCCTCCGAATCCCATCCGCCAGTCAATGTCGACTGGCGACTACACGGAGGAGAGCCTTTTCTGTTGCAGCTCCGACCCTGTGACACGATCTCCCCGTCGAGATCCGCACCCTCACCACCATCCAGACCTTTCGCGCAGCCCTCAAGACCTGGCTCTCCCATCAGGCCTGGGGATAGGTTCCCAATTTACCCGCCCGAGTGTTGACTGTTGAATGAAAGTTGTGTTTTATTATTTTTCTTTTGTTCACATTTTGTTTGTTTTTTGATATTGCACCCCCTTCCCCGTGATTGTAAGCCGCCCTGAGTCCCCTCAGGGAAAAGGGCGGCCTATAAATCTTAATAAATGACTAAAATGACTAAATGGATTAAAACGGATAGACTCCCTTTTTGGATGTGTCTTTATTTATTTTTGTTTATGGTTATTTAGAGTGGGCAGAACCAATTTGTTCTGTTTTATAATGAGGGTTTTTTTACAGTATTATGTTGTGAATCCTATGCATCAGGGGATTAAGCTGAAATAAATAAATAAAAACTTATTCATTTGAATGACAGTATTACAATTTTAATTCATGACTGTTAATATCTTGAATATTCTCAATATAGGGATTTTCAACAATTGTTTCATAAAACATCTTTATGTAAAACTTTCTACTTTGTTCTTCAACAATGAGATGCTAAGGTATGCTAAAACTTTTAAGAACTAAATATAATTTTTTTTTAAACTAAGTTTTTTTAAACTTAATTTATGAAACTGAAGAAATCGTACAGCATGCTAAGTTTAAAAGTCCATGTTTTTCTTTCATACAGTTTGGATAATAGGTTTATAGCATTGAGAAAATCACTTTCTAACAACTGTAATAAAAATCTGAAAAATGCAAAAATAAGTATGTGGCTAAAGTGCCAGGTATATATATAAGTATTCCTTGGATTATAATCACTCATTGAGCAACTGTTCAAAGTGAAGAGCACACTGAACGAATGGTATTTATAACCACTCTTCAAAGCTTTGGCCATCTCAACATCCCCACAGTCACAGGTTTGCAATTCATGAGCTTGGCAACTGATTAGCCCTTAATGATAGTTGCAGAGTCCTATGATAACGTCAATGAGCAAACTGATAGGGAATGTTGCAAATCATTCCCATAAATTGCTCCTGCTTCTTTTTCTCTCAAGGAACCTCAATACAGAGTACCATGGATTTTGTTCTCCATAGTAGTCTGCTTCCCCTGCACATTACATACCCTGCACCTACTCATAGCACTCCCTGTCTTCCAGGGACCCTATCTACCTATCTGCATTCAGTAATGCCTCCCCATTGCCCCAGGAATACACTGCACCCCCTGCTGAACCAATCTTCATTTTTTAGCACTTGTCTACAACACCTTCCATCCTATCTACAGCCCCTGCCAGACCATCAGAGGCCCTCCTATCCCTCCCATG
Source organism: Thamnophis elegans (assembly GCF_009769535.1). NCBI lineage: Eukaryota > Metazoa > Chordata > Lepidosauria > Squamata > Natricidae > Thamnophis > Thamnophis elegans. Next base: position 14,277,026 of record NC_045550.1, read on the forward strand.
CCTGTAGCACCCACTCTACAGCACCAACTTATACCTCACAATCCTTGCTTGTAATTTCTGCCTCTTCCTGCTTAATAACCCAGATGGTCTTGAGTAACAGTGGTCCTTGGGAGTGCCAGGATTACATCACTGTGTGATGTGGTCACATGAAATTGTGCTTTACCCTTACATCGGTAAGCAATGGCAATCCCAGTCCCAAGTATGTCATAACCAAAGATACAGTACAATATCGCATAGTATCTGCCTGGCTGATTCAGCTTGGCAGAATTGGCACACTTTGAGTTCCATCGATTAAACCATTGGGACCCCAGAAGCATGCCTTTTCTCCTTGGAATTAAGTTGCCCTCAAATTCTGAACATCTCCTATCCTGCTGTTATTCCGAAAACACCTTTGCCCAGGAAACTGATACAGAGGTGGTATTCAGCAGGTTCTGACTAGTTCTGGATAACCAGTAGCGGAAATTTTTAGTAGTTCAGAGAACCAGTAAATACCACCTGTGACTGCCCCATCCCCATCTATTCTCTGCCTCCCGAATCCCAGCTGATCAGAAGGAAATGGGGATTTTGCAGAAACCTTCCCCTGAAATGGGGAGAGAATGGAGATTTTTATTCTTCCCCTACCATACCTACCAAGCCATGCCACACCCACAGAACTGGTAGTAAAAAAATTGAATCCCACCACTGTACTAATGCATCATTTTTATCTAGGTTTTATTATATTGCCATTTCTGCCCTTCTTTTGTATTTCTTGTCATTTTTTTACATCTTGTTTTTAGCTGGCATATAAATGTTAATAATAATAATAATAATAATAATAATAATAATAATAACAACAACAACTCCGGCATTGCCGGTCCCAAGCCCGGATGAGAAAGGAGGAGGGTTGGGGTCAGGTTGGCATCTGGTACCGTAAAAAAAAACCCGCCAACCCATACAATATGGTGAAAAAAACAAATAAGAATTCCATACCGCATCGGTCGTCGCGCGGGTTAACAAGGGCCGCGGCAGATGTTGGGGTCCCTGGACATCTGTCGACAAGTGGGCTACAAGTGGACCAGCCAACAAAACGACAAAAATATAGTGCAGATGAAAACCGTGCCATAATGGCCTGTTACTACAACTCAGAGCCAGAAAAAAGAGGCTATTTAAAGCGAATGTATGAATTATGGAAACAACAATATCCAGATTCAAATGTTAGTGAACAACGACTAGCAGATCAAAGACGATTTATTATACGGAATAAAGTGTTTAGTGAAGTTGAACATGAGGAAATTCAGGCAAATTGCAAAACCCAAAAAACAATATCACAAGTGGAAATAACTGATATTCAAGACACAACTAAAGACATTATAGTAGAACTCCCAGAAGAAGCTCTCGGGGAGGAAATAACATCACCACCACTAGAACCAGTTATCACTGAACCAACTGATGAACTAACTCAAAAACAAAAAGAATTGAAGGATAAGATCATGGAGCATTTTCTGCTTAATGAGGAAAGGCAACGTTTACCATCACTAAAATCTGTGCCTAAGAAAATTTTGGCCCCTATCATGAAAATGGTTAATGCAGTGTTTTCAACAATTGAACCGGAATCCATCTTGGAAACAAACCAGTTAATGTACAGTGCAGCTGTAATAGTCACTAATGAACTAGGCATTAAAATTAAAGTACCTAGTCACACAACAGAAAAAGCATCAAAGCCAAAGTGGAAAATCCGTTTAGAACAAAAAATCAAAAAATTAAGAGCAGATGCTAGTAACTTAAAGAACATGCATGAGCAATGGCTTAAAAACAACAAAATCATAGATCGGCTAATCAGAAGATACAGATTGGATACAAGAAACATCAATGAAGCTGTAGATATTGTAAAACAGCGGATAACAGCAACAGCTAGAAAAATTGAAAGATATGAGGCACGAATCATCCAATATAAACAAAATCAGTAATTTCAATCAGACCAACGGCATTTTTATCAAAGTCTTAATGTGAATGGTGACACCAAAAGTGAAAAACCAGAAAAACAGGCCACAATTGAATTCTGGAAAAAATTGTGGGAAAATGCAAAGGACTACAACAAGGAAGCAAAGTGGATACATGACTTTGAGAAAAGCATTGGCAACAAACAAATGCAAGTATTAGAAATAACAACTGAGATGGTCAAAAATCGAGTTAAAAAGGTAAAGAATTGGACATCACCTGGAAAGGACCAATTACATGGTTTCTGGCTCAAATATCTGACCAGTTTACATGCAATATTGGCCAGGCAACTGAATGAAATTTTACAAAAGGGCCAAATTGATGAATGGTTGACAACTGGAAAAACATACTTGATTCAGAAAGATGCAACTAAAGGAACAACACCTGAAAACTACAGACCAATAACATGCTTGCCAACAACCTTCAAATTACTCACAGGCATTATTGCAGATAACATGATGGATTATTTGGAAACAAACAACATCTTGCCAGTAGAGCAAAAAGGCAACAAAAGAAGGAGCAGGGGCACAAAAGATCAGCTTCTAATTGATAAAATGATATTAGAAAATTGTAAGAACAGAAAAACAAACTTGAATATGGTCTGGATTGATTACAAAAAGGCATTTGACTCACTGCCACATAGTTGGATCATAAAATGCTTAGAAACAACTGGCATTAGCAAAAATATTACATCCTTTACTGAAAAGGCAATGAGACAATGGAGAACTGAGTTGGCAGTAGGGAATGAGATCTACGGAATGGTTAATATCAAGCGAGGAATTTTCCAGGGTGATTCACTTTCACCTCTTCTTTTCATCATCGCAATGATCCCACTATCAGTAATCTTAAAAAAAATGAAATTAGGCTACCAAACAGCCAAAAAAGCTGAAAAATTTTCGCATTTACTATATATGGATGATTTGAAACTCTATGGAAAGTCAGAAATAGAAATCCAATCATTGACAAACACAGTCCGAGTATTCAGCACCGATATTTCAATGCAGTTTGGCATGGAAAAATGCGCCACTGTATCCATAAAATGGGGCAAAATCACTGCATGTGAGGGAATTGAAATGCCCAATGGCCAATTAATTAAATGCAAAGAAAATGAAGCCTACAAATACTTAGGCATTCTGCAGTTGGATAACATCAAGCATGGAGAAGTAAAAACTATTGTCAGGCGAGAGTACACCAACAGAGTTAGGAAAATTTTGAAATCTAAATTGAATGGTGGAAATACAATCAAGGCCATAAATACCTGGGCAATACCAGTTATAAGATACACAGCTGGTATAGTTAACTGGACACAAGCTGATTTGGACATTTTGGACCGAAAAACCAGGAAACTAATGACAATGCACTACAGTTTACATCCACGTGGTGATACTGATAGACTATATCTGCCCCGAAAATCAGGTGGCAGAGGATTATTACAAGTGAAACAAACAGTTGAAGAAGAAAAACATGCACTGGCTGATTATTTAAAAGAAAGTCAAGAACATCTATTAATCGAAGTAAAGAACAAAAATCTACTGAAGGCCCAACAGACGAAACAAGAATACAGAAAAGATGTGATAAAATCAAGAATGGAGAGTTGGCAGAACAAAGCACTGCATGGCCAATTTCTGGAAAAAATAAAAGATAAAGTGGACAGTGAACAAACTTGGTTATGGTTAACAACAGGTACATTAAAGAAAGAAACAGAGTCACTAATCCTGGCTGCGCAAGAACAAGCTATCCGCACAAATGCCATTAAGGCCAAAATCGAAAAATCCTCTGATGATGCCAAATGCAGACTTTGCAAAGAAGCTGATGAAACTGTTGATCACATACTCAACTGCTGTAAAAAAATTGCGCAGACTGATTATAAATTGCGGCACAATTCAGTAGCACAAATGATCCATTGGAATTTGTGCAAAAATTATAATATTAAAACAGCAACAAACTGGTGGGAACATCAGCCTGAAAAAGTCACCGAAAATCAGATGGTCAAGATCTTGTGGGATTTCCGTATACAAACGGACAAAATACTGGCGCATAATACACCAGACATCACACTGGTTGAAAAAAAATAAGGTCACAATCATAGACAGGTGATAGCAGGGTCGCCGAGAAGAAACATGAAAAAATCACAAAATATCAGGACTTAAAAATCGAAATTCAACGACTATGGCACAAACCAGCAGTGCTAATTCCGGTGGTAATTGGCACACTGGGTGCTGTTCCAAAAGCACTGGAATTACATTTAAAACAGTAAAAAATTGACAAAATCACCATCAGTCAAATGCAAAAGGCCGCGCTGCTTGGATCTGCACGCATATTACGAAAATAGGTTGCGACGTCCTAGGCCCCTGGGTGGGGCCCGACTAGTAACCAATGCCAAATCCGGCGAAACAACTGGCCACTGTGATACAATTGTATAATAATAATAAAAAGAACTGGTGGGACCATAAAATAGAGAAAATAATAGAAAATAAAGATGCTAAACTGCTCTGAATCTTTGGAATTCAAACAGAGGGGAGCATCTGCCGTACAATACCCCAGACTTAACAATTGTCTATAAGAAAGACAAAAAAAGTCTGGAGAGTGGATGTGACAGAAGAGAAGAGAAAGAACCTGAAAAAATTGTAAAATACAAAGACCTGCAAATAGAAACAGAACAATTGTGGCAAAAGAAAGCAAAGATAGTAGTGAAAATATTATCAATAGTAATAGGCACATTGTGTCCAATTCCAGAACATCTGGGAAACCATTTGAACACCATCAAATGGTATTCAATATTGAAAAAATCACCATTGGTTGATTGGAAAAGGCAGCTTTACTTGAAATAGCTTATCTCCTGCAATGATACTTTTAGTACCATCAAACAGCAACATTTGCCTATCCCAGGTCCTTACGAAGAACTTTATTGGTAAATAAAAATAAAAATGAATAAAAATAAAAATGAATAAAAATTCAGTCTAAACATCTGCTTGACTATATGACCAACCATAATTATAGTAATAGGTCTATGTAGCATTTCAGATACAACTAAAAAAATACAATTCAGAGCATGTGAAAATGTAAACCTAACACCTTTCCACAATTCTTTATAGCAGCTGCATTTCTCCATTAGATTGCACAACTTCCTTTTGCATATATACATACACATACCCTTACAGATACTATAATTATGAATTAAACATTACAACATTTGCCTTTGAGATACAGAACATTCATTTTCCATTCTTGGTTCTTTAGAGTAAAAATGTTCCATATCTTCAACTATATGCTGATAGTTTAGTGGTTTATTTCTCATCTAATTTTGCTAGACACTACCTACTAGAACCTATCTTAATGAATTCCTGAAGGAGTTGCCTGTCAGTTTGCTTTCCAAGAAGCTGATACAGCATATCTTTCAGCAACAGGATTTGTTTGGCTCTCATCCAATGCTCAATCAAATGTTAATGCATTTTAAAATCCAATTCTCTACTAGTAAATAAGGAACACTGAAACTCATAAATATATGCAGGAATACAGACAGTAGATGCTACAAACACATAGAAGACCTTCTGGGAGGCTTAAAAATGAAATCATAGCCTACTTTTAGGGGGGAAAAATTCTTCAGATTTGCTAATAACAGCAATTGCAATAAATATTTTAAAAAGTAGAAATATTTATTTCCAAAATGAGAGCATAACATACATGAAGTTTAGTCCACCTGCTGCTTTTTAATATATAAATATATGAGAAGATGTTTAATTCTAAAATGAAACACAAAGATAAGAAAACTAAATGTTTTAAAAGAGAAAAACTAGGGACATGAATACATGTATAGAAAATACCCATAGATGACTTGACTAATTTTGTAATAAAAAGAGATATTGCCTTCAAGTTACATTCTGGTTACATTTCTGTATCATCCAATAAAATTACTTTATCCTTTCACTTTGAAAGCTATGTTATTTCAAAGTGGAAATCAAATAAATAATTATATGTAAATTGACTATCTACTAAATATTTATCATTATTGGTACTGATTTCTCCAATCAGCCGCAACAGAAGTTCTATTCAGAGATGTCCCAGTAAGAAAAGTGAAAAGATAACTTTTGCTATCCTTCAATCTCCCTAACGTGAGTCTTACACATCCACAGTTATAGCAATCATTAGGGAGATTTAGCAAAATCTGTCACTCTTCTGTTGTCATCTGCGGCTCTCTGCCGTATTAAAAAGTTCCATAAGGTGCTCACTTTAGCAGCACGTTTGCTAAAGTTGGAATGATACAGAGACAATTAGCAAAAAGTTTCATAGAAGGAAAGAAGCTTTGCTCCATAGAAGAAAGGGCCACAGACATACAAGAAGTCTGCTGAGCAGTGAGGCTTTTTTGGCTCCTAATCAAGTGTCTTTCCACTGGCCAAGATCTCAGGATCTACATCTTAGCTGGCAAATATTGAAACGTACCTGTTTAAATCTGTATTTAAACCCTATTTAAGAAATGATTTATTCTTCACTTTCTAACATCAGTCTTCACTATTACTTACCTGTCTGTTTTTTTAAAATATGACCTACATTGTCTTCTTTTCAGTTTGGTAAAAACTATCATGCTTGAATAAATGCTGATATGAGCTGAGAGCCTAAAACTACACACTGCCAATCACTCACAACAAAACATAAAGTAAGGGTCTGGGTGCATTAAGAGTTAGAGTGGCACCAAATTAATAATAAAAGGCAGAGATGAATGAATGTAGTCTTTATTACTTTTTATTCACTCATTTATACAATCAGATAAAGTTACATATACTCACAGGCTCGATCATCTATTTCTTCTATTTCCCATAACTATTATTCAGCTTTCCCAGAAATCTTATTAACCAATGGAATATTTGTATTCTATTAGCTGCCCCAACAATGGAATAAGCAGGGAATAGAATACAGAGAATTATTTGTCAGAGAAGCTAAAATACAAACCTTCAGTATCTGATAAAAGGCCAGCTACCTCTCACTTTTTATATATTTCATAGTTGCAATAGACTTACTCTTTTAGATTAAAGTAAAATCAACTACAAATGTACATATCTAAAATATATACCGCTAAAAAGCCAGGAGCATGGATGAAAATAAATAATTGAATGAAAGCCTGAAAGATCAATCTAAATAAGATTTAGTAATGTGTCCAGCAAGTAAAAAAATCTTCAAAGACTGAAACCAAAGCTGAAAAGCCTTCACTGACTATATAATTCTAACATATATGCCAGAACATATATGCTGGATCAGCAAGATGGGCAGCATATACATTTAATAAATGAATAAATATACATGTATGGTTAAAACATGTTAAAAATAGCAACTCATAGATTGGAAGAAGTGATCTACACATCAACATCAAAGAAAGCAGACAGAACAGAGTATGCAAACTATCATTCCTAACGCTCAGGAACATCTAAGACAGATTAAAACCCTAAATTGCCTGATGCTGAAGCTGATTTTAGAACAGATTGAGGACCACTAAACATTATTAATGATGCATAGTGGATAACTGAGAAAGCCAACAAAGTCAGCATGTGTTCCATTGATTATGGAAAGGCATTCAATTGTGTCAACTATGCGCTATTATGCAAGACCTACTTGGATCTAAGGATAGGAAACCACAGTCCAAATAGAACATTTAGATTTAGATGGCATTAAGTCAGCAATGGAATCAGACAAAGCTGTATACCCTCATTTATTTTTTCTATGTGCTGAATATATATTGACTGGTTTGGAAAAGCATAAACATGATCTAAAACTGAACAAATAAACATCAGTAATAGGCCACTACTACTGACAATACTACTTTTGGATGACTGACAAATGACAGATATTTATAATTGTGTCAGTGTCCCGGGGTCATGTGATCACCATTGGCCATCTTCCTCCAAGTCAAAGGGGGAGAGCCATATTTATTAACAACCTCAAAATTTGCTTAATGACCTCATTAAAAAAAGTCATAAAATTGGGTGTATCTCACTTAATAACTGCATTACTTAGCGACATAAGTTGCAATCCCAGTTGTGATCATTAGTTGAGGAGTACCTGTAAAAGATTAACTTGCTACTTCACTGTTGGTTATTTTTCTGCTTCATGAGTAGACTTTTCATGGGCATGTTAGAGCATACAGATTGTTTTGTTCTGTGTCTTCCATTCATTACATTCACTGGGGAATTATTTGGCACCCACAAATATCCATGAAATCTGTGTGATCAGACAGTTCACAGACATATTCATTGAATAATTCTAATGTAGCTTATTTTCTGGCTGCCAATATCCCCTGCTGTTTTATTCCTGGTCTTCCTTCTGAATAGAGTCTCATCATAGTGCCAACAAGGAGTGTGTGGGAGTGCTTTCTCTTTTTAACATATTAATTGATTTCTCAAAGAGGAACCAATTTGAATGTGAAATAAAGGGAAAATGAAAGATAATATTTTAAAAAGCTAGTAGAATAGCATAGACAGACTGCTTTAAAGAAAGAGGTTTCTAGCAGAAAAGAAAGGCTTTGTAGTAGCTTCTCTTTTTCTATTTAATAAAGCAAAATACATTCTTGCAGACTCATGTACTAATTACTGTATTTCATAGTTCTTAATCAGTAGGTATAAAATAGTGGAAAAGTAGAGTAAACCATGTGTCACTTGTTCTGTAGAAATTTTCTGAAAGGTTTATTGTCATTACATTTTAAATGACTGCTGACATTTGCATATAAAGCATTTATTCTAAAACAAGAGAGCATTTTCTTCATTTGTTCTGATTTCCTACCAGATAGTGGGTAAGTATTCATAGAAAAAAATGGCTACCTGGACATCTGTTTTCAGTGCTTCAGCTGAACCGTTACTCTTCTTTAGTAAACTCATATTGGAGGAAACAGGCTTTTAACTTGAATTCCAGATTCAAGTGTATGAATTTTTATTGGTTTTGTTACATTTACTATTGTTTGTGAACCACCCAGTGTTATGTTATATAAGATAGGCAACTATATAATTCAATTAAATGCATACTTCTTACAGCATGGAAAATAATTTGCCTCCCCGTTCCTAATTAAAGTTTGCACAAATTGGAATTGAGAAAAGGATTTATAACAACATGAGGAGTTATTAGTTCTTAATTATTGATTCTATGCATAAACAGAAGGATAGAATCAAGATCACGTGAAATGTTAATACCACTTTATAATGCCTTGGTAAGGCCACACTTGGAATACTGCATTCAGTTTTGGTCACCACGATGTAGAAAAGATGCGGAGACTCTAGAAAGAGTGCAGAGAAGAGCAACAAAGATGATTAGGGGACTGGAGACTAAAACATATGAAGAATGGTTGCAGGAACTGGATATATCTAGTTTAATTAAAAGAAGGACTAAGGGAGACATGATAGCAGTGTTCCAATATCTCAGGAGTTGCTACAAAGAAAAGGGACTCAAACTATTTTCCAAGGTACCTGAGGATAGAACAAGAAACAATGGGTGTAAACTAATCAAGGAGAGAAGCAACTTAGAACTGAGGAGAAATTTCCTGACAGTTAGAACAATTAAACAGTGGAACAGCTTGCCTCCAGAGGTTGTGAATGCCCCAACACTGGAAGTCTTTAAGAAGATGTTGGATAGCCATTTGTCTAAAACGGTATAGGGTTTCCTGGCTAGGCAGGGGGTTGGACTAGAAGACCTCCAAGTTCCCTTCCAACTCTGCTATTGTATTGTATTGTATTATTGCAATTATGAACAGCCATTGGTTTTTGATATGATTATTTTCTATTCATTGGGACACGTATAGAATTGAGAACTTTGATTGTATAAATTGGCCTTTTTGATATACAAGTGGTAGCAATAAAGAAGGAACTACATTTTTCATTGTAATACATTTTACAACAGGGGTGTCCAATTTAATTAATGATGTCGTGAATAAGATAATTCTCACTTCTACAGAAATGTCCACAGATTTAACTTGTCATCTCAATGCTGCTACTTTAAAGATGTTGTTTTTAGGTTTTGTAATTGGCTTCAGTTTCTGTATTGGCTAATACAAAGACTATGTGTTGTGTGTAATCACGTTATCTGGCCTATGTCAGTCTTGGCTGGTGAAAGGTTCCTGGGAATAACAGAATATTTTTCTGGCTAAGGCTAACAATGCATCCGGAAGGGCAGTAGAACAAAAGACTTTTTTTGGAGTTTTTGTAAATAAACAAATATATATATTCTTTCTACACCTAAGGGCACTTAGCTTTATCTTCAGTTAAGTTCTAAAGTTGACTAAATGTATCCTGTGCACTTAGAATAAAAATACTACCAATCTTTCATTATTTTTGGTTCATAATTGTAAAGGAATTTAGACTGACATAGAGGAAGATATGACTTAGTCATATCTGGGCAAGATAAGAGTCAGATATAAAAGGAAGCATGAGAGGAAAAAATGACCCCCACTTTGATTTTGTTTAATATAGTATTGTAATGATATGTGGGAAAGATCTTGCAAGACAGGGCAAATAAATCCTACCCAAGGGATGGTCAGATAAGAGAAAGTATAGCCAATAGCTGGATAGAGGACAGAGCAAAAAATTCTTTCTTAGGCTGTAGAGAGAACAGCAGACGAATGCACTTTAGGACTTGCAAGATTCTGTTAATGTATTCTTTGTTGGATTACCAGGAACCTTCAAATGGAAATGGATTATTCTTAGATCTCCTGAAATTTACATTTGTGCTTCTGGCTTATTTTTTTCAAACTACCATAAATAGTTTGTTATCAGAACTCCATGTATCTCACTGTAAAATAGCACAGAACATTATGAAATGTTCATTTTTTAAAATTAAACCTTTAAATTATGGGAAGGTGGAGGGGTTGAGCAGTAATTTGGGACATGGCAATAAAACCTTCATTAAGATGAAAGGATGATTCTTTAATTCATCACTTTCCCATACACACATTGAGTATCTAAACCTAAAGGTTGTGTGTTGAAGAACTTAAGTTTATCTTATCCAGAAGCAATAGCCTTGATACAATTTGGATTATCATTGTTTATTATATAGAAAAGTATTTCCTTTATTGGATACTTTTATCTCTGATAGTGTCAGACAATTGGAACAGCCCATATGTCTCTAAGTAAGTAAATAAAAAGTTAATCATTGTTCCCTTTTACCTTTTGTATATAGCAGAGGGTATTGATTTTGAAATTTAAAAAAATGTAAGAACTTGTTTTCTTATTAGCTATTTTGAGGGACATCTTTAAAAGAAATAGAGGCTATAAATTTGGCAAACAGGAAATAAATAATGTTGGTGTGTATTTCCTTCAGATGCTGCTCCTGGCCTATTTATAAGTAGGCAGCTATTTTGCTGGAGGTATGTCTAACACTCAGGAAATATAAGCTGATAATACAACCTGTAAAATAACTGCTAGGAAAAAAATATAGATTGCTTTTCAGTATTATTTATCCTGTGGCTATCTAGCTTCCCAGTTCATTCTCAAGGATTATAGTAATACATGGTGTAATTTCCTCACAGCATACTGGATTCTGACTAGGCGATCCCCAGAGTAAAATTCTCACTCAGCCATGAAGCTAGCTGGGCGACCTTGAACTGATCATTATCTGTCTACCATTCACCAGGTTCTTATGAGGATCAGATGTCTAGAGGGGGGTCAATATGCTCCTGCTTGTAGATTATTAGAGGGAGTACAAGCTAGAATGTGTAACAAAGAAATAACAAAATAAAAATAATTATAACAGCACAGTAGTTTCATTTTTTAATTTTATTTTAGTACAATTGAATTTAAAAGAAGTAGACAGATTACTGCATTTGAAACATACAAAAAAGTTACTTGTAGGCAATATTATGCTCCAGGAGTAGGTGCAGATGGTAAAATGGCTTGAATAATAAAAAATGTTGTTTATCATGAGGTACAACCTAAATAGCTCTCTCTTTCTCTGTAACTGAGTACAGATGCAGTATTAAGAATCTACACTGTTACACAACTGACCTTTGGAAGATAATTTATTCATCTGGATCTCATCAGATATGTAGCCATGGAAATAGAACCATCCAACATATCTTCAAGTTATGGTGTATGGTTCATATATAAACTAAGGATATGGATTACAGCAGACTTGTATTCCTCTGCAGTCACAATGTGATTGTTTCTGCTTATCTTTTCTCAAAAATATAGAGGATAGTGATTTAATCTTCTAAAAACTTTGCAAAATATGAAAAACATTTTCTCAGCTTTAAACATCTGTCCATTTTGGTCTCCATCCAGTTCCCAGTATTTCTCAATCCTGCCTGGGGAATTCTGGGAGTTGACACCCACATATCTTAAACAAACTAAGGTTGAGGAACACTGTGGTTTCTAACAATAATAACATGCCATTCTGAATCAGCTTTCTGAATGTTTCTTTGGTTTTGAATAACTCTGCTATGCATTTGCCATTTTCAAATTCTTCATTTAACTTTAATTCAACAAAGTAGTATAGCATAAACAAATCTAATCAGTAATGAAATTATAATCAGGCCATCTGCCCAGGAATAACAATACATTCCAAGGATTATATTTTAAGGATAAAATTCAGATTATGATAGGATTCTCAGTACCAAATTGCAGAATTTATCAACAATCAAGTAAGACAAAGCCTCTTTCACAATTGTCTTTCTTTTTTCTTCGTATTGCAATTGCATATTCACAAAATGTGTGCATCTGACTTTCTTTTGGAAAAAATGTTTTTGAAAGGTTACCAGTCTGTATATGATTTTTTTTTGTATCCAGATAAGGAAAATTGGTATGAGGAAAACTTGGGATATTGCCTCTAGGTTTGGTCTAGAAAAGATGCTGAGACTCTAGAAAGAATGCAGAAAAGAGCAACAAAGATGATTAGAGGGCTGGAGGGTAAAACATAAAGAACGGTTGCAGGAATTAGGTATGTCTAGCCTAGTGAAAAAAAGAGACTAGGGATGACACGATATTTGAAGAGCTGCCACAAAGAAGAGAAGGGCAACCTATTTTCTAAACCACCAGAAGGCCAGACAAGAAGCAGATTGAAACTAATAAAGGAGAGAAACATCCTAAGGAGAAATTTGCTGACAGTGAGAATTATTAACCAGTTGTAGTTATGTGCATTTTAAAGAAGAGACTGAGCAACCATTTGTCCAGAATGGTATGGCAGGGGTCTTCTGCTTGTGCAAGGGATTGGACTGTAAGACCTACAAGGTTTCTTCCATCTATGTTGTTCTGTTAAAATATAAAAGAGTTTTGGGAGACTGTGTCTGTTAATTTCATTTAATAGAACATTAGTATAGAGTGTTCGAAATGGCACTGCTTTTATTAAAGAAAAAATTTACTGTATTGTTTTTGACATGGTTCTACCCTTTTTGTTCTGCGCTATCAAACTACATTTTTCCTTTCTTTGTTATTTTCACAATATTATATAGCACTATGTTCTTACAAATGGTAAATGCTTTTGAACATTTTTTACTTATTGTGCCTTAAAGTTTAAGTCTTCTTTATAGCTTTAACTTCTCAATGCCATATTTAATTATAATTCCATTTCAGCCTTTCTAACAGCTGAAGTTCTGTTGAAAACCAGTGCTTATAAAATAGTAAAAATGGAGAACAAGGAGAGATTTGAATAGAGTGCTGAATATCACGTTATAAAGCACAGTGCTGCTGCTGATAAATCACTAAAGAGGGATTCATAGGTCTCTACTGACAGGCTGCTACATAAAAGTATGTTCAAGCAGCAATGATAAAGTCTCGTGCTGAAAAGAAAGGTGTGGCCTTAAAAAAATATTTTAAAAAGATGTCAAGGCAATCTGAAGGAATCTATTGTGCATCCCAGGCAATGGAAGTGGCCAGAATTTTTGCACATGAAAACTAAATGTTACAGAATAACCTGGCTTCATTTGTAAATCTTTATTCTTGACCAAAAAGAGATATACCACAGAGAACATAATAATCAATATATAAAATGTGAATATTCTAAGTCTGGTAACTAAAGAACTTGAAAATTTAAATATGAGTCAATGTTCAAAATAAATCTTTTGTCATTTAATATCAAAAATCATTATCTGAGAATCCATGTTAACACTCTCCTATTCCAGAGAGTATAAAACATTATGGGGAAAGCCAAATATGCTCAATTTCCTGTCTAAAAACATTTTGAGTATTGAGAGTTAGAAAGTTTGGAGAGTTGCAATTAGTGGTTTTGAGTGAAATGGATGCCAGGTTCAGAGAAATACACACTTCGTAGTATTATGTCTGGGTCATGAAGATGATGCATTGATGTTATGATACTGTGAAGAAATTCCTCATTGTCATTCTTCATTCATCCCAAATTTCCATTCTTGAAACTTTCATTTCTGCCATCAACATGCAAAAAACTCAACTTGTACAAATCTTCCAATATTGAAGAACAGGGATAAAACCCAGCAGCAATTCCCTTCAAGTTATCTGCTCATTGTTAATCTCTTCATCAAGCCTAAAAATATTTTACTGAAAAAAAATAGCTGTATTGTCAAAACACTCTTCTTTTTGGTCAGTGTTTATTGATATGTTTGGTTTTCCTTAGTTAATATGCCAGAATGGATATCAGTTTCGGTGTATTTACTATTGAAATGTGTAAGAATGCTAAAAACTAGAAATGTTTTGTTAATGTCAGTGACAGTCTAGGCAGCTGTTTCCAGTTAATTATGACTGCTGAGATGGGGCAGTGGTTAGAGTGCAGTACTGCAGGCTTCTTCTGCTGACTGCTAGCTGCCTGCAATTTGGCAGTTCAAATCTCACGTAGCTCAAGGTTGACTCAGCCTCCCATCCTCCCAAGATTGGTAAAACGAGGACCCATATTGTTGGGTGGCAATATGCTGACTCTGTAAACCACTTAGAGAGGGCTGTAAAAGTACTATGAAGCAGTATATAACAACTACTGCTAATATAACCAAAATATGACAAGCACTATCTACATACAACTAACAATGATTTTATTTGTCTTTTTTAAATAAGTGTTTATAGCATAATTATACCAAATCAAACATTGTGATATCTGATGAAAAATCCAAGAACATGGAACAATTCAGCCAGTTCTTTATTTGCTCACACATATCAGAAAGAATCTTGCCAGACTAAACCCTTATCTATTCCCAGCCCACGGATACCCTAGAAGACTCTAGAAAGTAACAGTCCTTACTCTCTTCTTCTTCTGTTTCCTATGCAGCTTCAGGCTGTGCTGCTTCTTGTTTGGCCCTTCTTTCCGGAATGTGCTCCATCCTTCCTGGAAAACTGCAAGTTCACTGTAGTCCATCATGTCAACTCCCCCTCCATAGGCATTCTCTCACATGTTCTTTTTTGCACACTCTTACAGCCATATTCTTTTGTGAGACCAACAGTCCTACCTATGGAATTGAGTGCTTCATAACACGAATACAATATTTTGCAGGATAGACCAGAAAAAAGAATCAAATGATATGGAGATATTGCAAGCTGTCTATTGTATGTGTAGAGATAAGTAAAAGATTCTTCGTTATGAACACATGTCAGAAAGATGATGTATCTTCATCACTCCCAGAATTAGTTCTAAATCTCTGGTGTATTACCTAACTGAATGAAAGCTATCAAGAAGGCCTTGACTCAAAGAGCAATCAGCAAGTGCAAGTGACAATGCTGCTTTAACAAGAATTCAGGATAGAACTAATCGTTTTATCATTACAAGAGTTTGACAATTTTGCTAGATTCTGCTTGTTTAGACCTTTTTCCTCTGAATGACATGTTTGATGGTATCTGATTCTTGCTCTTTTGACAATTTTTTCTCACTGTACACAGTATCTCCCTCTCATTCTCATTTTTCTTTATAAGAATACGCAGAATTCTACAGACTATGCAGAAAACATAAGTCATTTCTTATATCCAGTTTTGCTTATTCACTGTTCCTCATCCTTATGCTAGGGATTCATTTCATACTTACTAGCATAGTTCTACCTATTCTTTTCAATTATTTCTAAATAACTTTTTGGAACATCTATTATTACATCTCTTTGCAATTAATTCTGTTAGTAGAATAATCTAACTTGGAAAATCTCTAATACAAAACTCCTGCAGTCATTGTATCCTTTACTATCCTTTACTTTTCTGTTTCTTTTTTCCCCAAGTTTTGAACTTGTCACTACCAATACTAGATGCAACATTTACGGATTCTTTTAGTCCAAAAAGACCAGTCAGTTCTTTTTATTTGCATGTCTTGTCTTCACCTATTCATTCATCTTATCCAACAGATTAATTTTATTTTTTCCTATGGATGCATTTGTTCAGAATGTTGCACTCTTTTCCCGCAGACTCATATCTGATTCCCCTGTTATCACGTTTACTAGAATATAACTTTCAATTATTACTCTCTTCAGTATCATTATTAGCACTCACAATAATTTAAATGACACTGGTCCGTGTATGTTAGTCCTTCCATTCATAATTACATCTACATTTACTCTCTGCATGCATTCATTAACACCATTCAAAATTATGGCAGCTGTATTTCAATTACTGCATCATTTCCCTTTCTCTTAGCTTCCCAGAGACACAAAATAGATGTTTTTTTCATTTCATTTCATTTGCTAATGTCCATCCCTTTTCGTTTACTTCTCTTGAATTCTAAATTTATAAATCTTACATGTATCACCGTTATCATTCATAATTGTTGGTTTCTAGGCATATTATGGAGGTTTTCACATAATAGTTTTAAGAGAAAGTCTAGACAAGATTATCAACCTTAACTGAATCTGTGCCAAATGCTACGGCAGTATTGTCCAATTTTGTTCCATTTTGACCTAAAGGCAACAAATGCTACCAAATATGAGGATTGTTTGGCCCGACAGGAGCCGTTGGCCACCAGGTAGCAGCAGAGCATTGGATCAGAGGGAGTGTTCAGGGAAACACTTGGGAGTTGTTGCAGGATGCACCCCGTCGAAGGGTTACCTGACGGAAAGAACAACTGAGTACTTACAGGAGATGATTGCGAGCAGCTGTTGCTCATTGGGATCCTCTCCTGAGTATAAAGAGACTGCTGATGCCACGACCTGGTTGCAGAAGTCAATGTTCCGTTCCTGTTCTAGTGATTGTTCTTGTTTGTGTTCACAAACCGAGAGAAGCCAACTTGGATAAGTGGGTTGAGATAAGAGAAGCCGGGTTTGCATTGGGGTGTGAGTCTGCCAGAGCTATTATCTTTGTTTATTTGGGCTTGCAGCCAACAAGAGCTTGGACTGATTAAAAGAAACCTTTTTAGTTACGTGGCTTTTGGCTTTCATTCCTGGACAGAGAAGGGGGGGGTCAGAACAGAGGATTATCTCAAGATTGCTTAGCTACTATATGAAAAATAAGTATCTAATCCAGAAATTATCTTGCAGGCCAACACACACTCACACTCACCAACTTGGAGACCAATGTTGGTGTATATGCAGGATGCAGTGACGTGCAGTGAGATTTATGGCTGGTGAGGCACTGACACAGGGCTTCAAATTTTTTTAGACTTGTGGACTTCAGCTCCCAGAATTCCACAGCCAGGCATGCTCAGTTCCGATTTAAAGCAACAGCATTTGTTTTTCTCCTTTGCGAAAAAGTTTCCTTCATTCTTTTTATTCCTCTCTCCCTCCTTCCTCCCTCTCTCCTTCCCTCCCCCTTCTCTCAAACAGACACACGCACACAAAGAAGTTGGATTGGACTATCTCTCATATCCCCTTCCCTTTTTCACTCACTCTTTCTCTAACAAACAAAAACACAGAAGTTGGATTGCAGCCGATCTGAGCCTTTGATTGCAGGCGGAGCCACATTGCCTTTTCAAACTTGTAATCAGTGAATCTGAGCTTATATAGTTTTATCCAGGTTTGTGTGTGTGTGTTTTAAAAGGCAACATGGCTCTGCCTGCAATCAAACTACACTTGGGGAGGGATCTATACTTGAGGATGAAGTTTGAATTCCTTCCCCTCTCTCCTACCCACACATACATTTTCCAGTTGTTTCAGAGAGGATTTCAACTCTGCTCTTGCCTGCCATCATGAAAAGAAAAAAAATGTAAAAGGAAAAAGGCAAGAGCTGAGGTCAGGCTGAGCTAATTGCTGCCAGAGTCACTGTGGATGATTCCACTTAACTGTTTAAAAAAGCCTCTAAAAAGCGTCCTCTACAGGAGGAGGCAGGAGAATGACGTACCTCACCTACGTCAGGAATTTTTAGCTTTTAACCCTTGCTTAACTCTGTTCGAGTGATCATAAAACGCCTAAAGTCAGACTAGATGAGACACGTCGGTCTTCTGCATTCTCCTGTAGAGGGTGCTTTTTAGAGGCTTTTTTAAACAGTTAAGCACTAAGCATAGTCATCCACAGCGACTCTGGCAGAACTAGCTCAGCCTGACCTCAGCTCTTGCCTTTTTCCTTTTACATTTTCTTTTCATGATGACAGTGGTGAGGCTCTGCCTCCCCTGCCTTCCCTGACTGCACGTCCCTGGCAGGATGCCTCTTATCTATTAAAATTGTTTGGGGCAATCATTCAATTTCTTTTCTATGTTATGGAACTGTGTTTTCTTGTAACCAGTTTATTAAATTCTTTATTTATAGTTCACAGTTCCATATCCTCAGTTGCAGATTAGATTATGAAGTGCTATTTTTTCAGAGTTATGCTTTATTTTTGTTTTATTATCTATTTCTTATTTTATTATTCTTTTGTTCTTATTCTCTTTTTCTTATTTTAAAAACAGTTTGAGTTCAAAAAAGTTCACGTTTATAATCAAGCATTTGTTTCCATCTCATTCCTCTACTTCACTTTATATAAATGTCACGATTAGAGTACTATTTCTTTCTTTCTTTCTTTCTTTCTTTCTTTCTTTCTTTCTTTCTTTCTTTATTTATTTATTTATTTATTTATTTATTTATTTATTTATTTATTTAATTAGTTTGTATGCCGCCCACTCTCAAAGAGACTCAGGGTGGCTTACAGATAAAAAAGGGAGGGGGGGACTTACAAAAAAATAAAATACAACATTAAAAATTCTACGACATTCATAACTTAGCACGGGGCTGGATACATCAACAGCCCCAGACCTGCCGGAACAGCCAGGTCTTGGTCGCTTTGTGGAAGGCCGGAAGGGCAGTAAGGGTTCGGATCTCAACGGGGAGTTCGTTCCAAAGGGCCGGAGCAGCTACAGAGAAGGCCCTCCCCTGGGGAGTCGCCAGCCGACATTGACCGGCAGATGGAATCCGGAGGAGGCCTAGTCTGTGCGATCTTATAGGTCTCTGGGAGGTGACTGGCAGGAGGCGGTCTCTCTATAGAGACTGTCAGGATTGTATTGAACAGTAACTATAGCAGTTATGGAGTGCATTTATTAGAAATAAATAATTACATCTAATTTTATAACCCGTTTAATAGTTCTTACTGCTTTTTTTATCTACTGTTTTCTTCTTTTGGCTTGGAACAGGAATATTGCTATTAATTTATCCTTCAAATATTTTTGTAACTCACCATTTCTAACATTATGTGTTTGTTTGTTTGTTTTATTGCTTTCCTGTCTATTACAGGGACTAACACTGATGAGCATATCTTTCCCTTCTCCTGTTTTTCTCCACAATGATAATTCCGTGAGATGGCTCAAAGTCCCCAGAGAATGCTCTGATGATGAAGTTGAATCTTGATAGTCTGATTTCTAGCATAGATATCATTCAAGTTGGCTTGACAACAATTAAAGTCTTGCAAATGTTGTTTAGCCATGATATTTGTTTAAACCTAGACAGATTCAATCCTAGCAAAAGTCTGACTGTGGCATTTTTTAGAAATCCAGGACTTGTTTTATTAATTGCACAAAATTAAATGGTATGGATGACTGATGCAGTGTTCAAAAACACAGTACCATTTCCAATTAAATGAACAAGTAAGGATTTATACAGAACATGCAAGGAGCCTTACACAGTTGTAGAAAGAGGTAAATGAAATGATCAAGGTGCATTGCTGATAACATGGTCTAATCTAAACTATGCTGTTATTTTGAAAAGCTTGGCAAAGAAAATGCCTATGCTAGCAATTGGTCAAGCATCATGAAACCTGAAAGTGTATTAATTATTAACTTTCTCTCTGAATTCATTCATCTGATATGAATTCAATTCATAACCTGACCCACCGTAATTACAATCAAAGCAGACATCGATGCCAGGTTAAGCAAGCTACTCTCTCTGTTTGTTTTTCCTAGAAATGAGACACTGCCACATCAATAAATTATAGTTTGCTGAGATACTCTGATATATATCAAGCAGATTATTTTCAATCAGTTATTCTTTTTTGTTTATCTGCTGCTGCATAACATATACATGTCTCAGTTATTTTGAAGAGGAGATGCAGAGTTTAATCGGACCCTCACCTCTCTCCAGGCCTTCCGAAAAGCCGTTAAAACCTGGCTGTGTCGGCAGGCCTGCGGTCGATGAGTTCCCTTCCCCTCTCGAATCGTGTGGCTGTTGGTTGTTTTAAACGCCCTGTACTTTTTGTGTAGTTTTTGTGTTTCCCTTCCCCTCCTTGGGTTTGTGCGCCACCCTGAGTCCCGTTGGGAATAGGACAGCATATAAATAAAATGATCCTCGAACCTCGAACCTGCTATTTCATAGTTTCTGATCCAAAGTGACCTTATTAAGTTTTTTTCTATATTTATAGCTTCCAATTAGTGTTCTCAAGGATTTGCTTACAACATATTGTAGAAAGCTAGAATTCATATGCCTGGTAAACTAGTTTTGCCATTATAAATAAATTGAACACTGATGTCAAAAGTTGTGAGTTTTTTTGCATGTGTCTAAGAACTGCAGAATAACTTCTTATGGATTAGGATTAGGATTTATTTCATTTATATGCCACCCTTTTCCCCGAAGGGGACTCAGGGCGGCTCACAATTCGGTCAGGGAAGGGGGTACAGACAGGGGATAAAAAGACGAAATATAACAATACACAATTTAAAAAACACACAACAACCATACCATTCGAGGAGGGGGGCAAAAGCTCTTTAGCCCCAGGCCTGTCGGAACAGCCAGGTTTTAAGGGCTTTGTGGAAGGTCTGGAGGGTGGTGAGAGTTCGAATCTCCATGGGGAGCTCGTTCCAGAGGGTCGGAGCAGCCACAGAGAAGACTCTCCTCCAGGTAGTCGCCAGTCAGCATTGGCCGGTGGATGGAATTCGGAGGAGGCCTAATCTGTGGGATCTGATCGGTCTATTGGAGGCAATTGGCAGCAGGCGGTCTCTCAAGTACCCAGGTCCAATACCATGAAGGGCTTTATAAGTGACAACTAGCGCCTTGAAGCGTATCCGAAGACCAATGGGCAGCCAGTGCAGCTCGCGGAGGATAGGTGTTACGTGGGTGAACCGAGGTACACCCACGATCACTAGCGCAGCTGCATTCTGGACAAGCTGAAGTCTCCGAATGCTCTTCAAGGGCTGCCCCATGTAGAGCACGTTGCAATAGTCCAGTCTAGGGGTCACAAGGGCATGAGTGACTGTTGTGAGGGCCTCCCGGTTCAGGTAGGGACGCAACTGGTGCACCAGGCGAACCTGGGCAAATGCCCCCCTGGTCACAGCCGACAGGTGGTGTTCGAAAGTCAGCTGTGGATCCAGGAGGACTCCCAAAATGCGAACCCTGTCTGAGGGGCGTACTGTTTGACCCCCCAGCCTGAGAGATGGAAAACTTGGCCAATTAGTAGGAGGGAAACACACCAGCCACTCGGTCTTATCCGGATTGAGTACAAGCTTGTTAACCCCCATCCAGGCCTTAACAGCCTCGAGGCACTGGCACATCACGTCAACCGCTTCACTGAGTTGGCATGGGGCGGACAAATACAACTGTGTATCGTCCGCATACTGGTGCATCTATTCTATAAGACTATTTCATTTCTCTAAAGTCTTCTAATTTTAGTATAAGTTTTGATAGTTTCTCATTTGTTATTATTGGCATTTATATTAATCGGTTACAGGAAATTACACTTTTCTACTGTATTTACCCAACACATTTAATCTCATTCTCATTAAGTAATTTTGGGATTTGCTCTATACATTCAGCCATAAAATAACCAAATGGACTGAGTTCAGAAAGCATGCAAAGCCACAACACCAAGTTTAAAACTACAATAATTAAATCTACCAATGCAACTATTAGGTTGTGGAAGACAAATAATATTCTCCCTACATCCATGAGGCAGAACAGGCAAGTTAAAGTTGTCCAATGACCTTCACAGGGAAGGAGACAGATAAAAAAACCCTAGGTTTTTGTCTTTTTCTATGGGGTGGCCCTTTTATAAAACACTTTTATTGATACAATAAAAACTTTTATGCTAGACGGGGTTACTATCAGTAGAATGTATGAGCTTGGGATCTCCTTAGAATATTAGATTGTAAATGCACTGAGTCAGTCCATAGTAAGAATTTTATGCTGTTAGCAGATTTTACATTACTGCAATAATGTCTAATAATTTAAACTGCTTTAGTAAGTCAAAAATAATATTTCTTGATGATATATATCTATAACTTTGTGGATCTTGGGGTCCTTCTTTCTTTGAAAAGAGCTCTGTGATTACTGTAATTGTCCATGCTCATAAAAGATTCATTTTGCATTTATGTCCCAGTACTTTGGTTCCTTATTTAAGTATTTTTCTCACCACAAACAAACAACGTTTTTCACTGTCCTGTGTGAACATAGGCATTTAATGCATAGAACTGGACATGAAAATATCATGTCTTGTAGACTGCAAGGATAGGATCAGGTTGAAAAAAACAAGGGGGGCATGAACCAATCTTTTAGCCCATTTTAACTGTTTTGATATAATGTGCTTAAAAAGTTGGATCAAGGACAAACATATCATCCAAGGACTTCTCTAACATCTTTAGCAGAAGGGCTTCAATACAGATCTCAGCAACATCAGTGTTGGTTGCAGAAATCTGGGGTTTGAAGTTCAAACATTTAAAGAGTCATCAGATTATCATGAAACATGCCAAACATTTTGCTTAGCTTTATCCAATTACTAGGATATCCAGTGACGTGCGGTGTGGATTACGGTTGGTGAGGCAAGAGCGCGGCAGCGGCAAGAAGCAACATCCCCGCCGCTGTGTCCGAAAGGCATCTCACATTTATGTCCACCATAAACACGAGACGCTTGTCAAACACAGCGGCAGGGATGGAGGAGGTGGGAGGGTGAGGCAGCGAGCGGTGGCTGTGACAGCACCCAGCGGAGAAACGTGCACCGGCCTGGAGCGGGAGTTTGGGCAGGCAGAGCCGGTGTGGCGGGTGGTGGGACAGCGCCCGGTAGAGAGACGTGCACTGGGCTGGGCTTTGTCAGCTTTTCCCTGCCGGAGGACGTGCACCGGGCCCTGAGCGAGAACCGCTGGGTCAGCCTGGCGCTGGTGCGGCCCAAGAAGAAGCAAAGGGCATCAGGAGAAGGCGGAAGTGCCGGAGCCCCCAAGGCCAGCCCCCCCCAAGAAGGCCCGGCTGATCGTCCGCAACCTCAGCTTCAAGTGCACGGTAGAGGAGCTGAAGAGCGCCTTCACTGCCTTTGGGACAGTCCTGGAAGCCTCCTTGCCCAGGAAGCCCGATGGGAAGCTCCGGGCTTTGCCTTCGTGCAGTTCAGGAATGTCCTGGAGGTGGGAAAATCCCTGAAAGGGATGAACATGAAGGAGCTCCACCACCTCGCCCCCCCCGCCTCCTCCATCCCACCGCTGTGTCTGACAGACATCTCGCGTTTATGGCGGACATAAACGTGATTTGCCTGTCGGACACAGCGGCGAGAATGTCCCTGCCACTGCTGCGCTCTGCCGCCTCACCCCCCCACGCCTCCTCCAACCCCGCCGCTGTGTCTGACAGGCGTCTCATGTTTATGGCGGACATAAACTTGAGATGCCTGTCAGACACAGCGGCGGGGAGAGAGGAGGCGGGGGGCGAGGTGGCAGCTGGCAAAGAAAGGGGAGACAAGGAGGAGGAAAGGGAGGGGGAGCAGGACGGGGCTCACAGTGGAGGGGAGAAGGCTCTCTTCTCAAACAAACTCAAATTGAGAGAGCGTTTGTTTGAGTGAAGTGAAGAAAGAAACACATGCACGCATACACAAACACACACAAATTACTCACAATAAAAAATACAAATTAAATTACAATAATTTTGAATTCTCCCCCCTCCGTCTGACCCACATACCTTTTCCAGCTGTGTCACAGAGGATTTCAACTCTCCTCTTGTCTGCCCGCCATGATGAAAATGTAAAAAATGTAAAAATAAAAAGACAACTTAGGCAAGAGTTGCTGCCGTCAGATCAGGAGGCAGAGAACCACGTGCCTCCTTTGCATAAGGAATTTTTTGCCTTTTAACCCTTGCTCAGAGTTAAGCAAGGGTTAAAAGGCAAAAAATTCCTTATGCAAAGGAGGCATGTAGTTCTCTTGTCCCCCCCTGCAGTTAGCACTAAGCAGAGTCATCCACTGTGACTCTGGCAGCAACTACCTTAGCCTTTTTCCTTTTAATTTTTCTTTTCTTTTCCTCATGACACTGGTGATGCCCCGCGTCCCCTGCCTCCCCTGACTGCACGTCCCTGAGGATATCTAACCATTTAAGGGAGGTCACTTCCTTGAGGCTCAAGGAACAAATTTCAAAAGGGAAATTAGGAATATCTATCACTGCTATAGCAACAATCATCATCATAATTATCATCATCATCACACTTGATGCCATATCCAAAATGTCCGCGTTTCAAACAGCGGATTTCAACAATATGATGATATATGGCAATGATGGCGAACGTTTTTCTGCTCGGGTGCCAAAACGGTGCACACTTGTGTGCGATAGCATGTGCTTGTGTGTCCACACCCATAATGCAATGCCTTCCCCCAATGCATGCACGCACAACTCCTCCCCTCCAGGGCATGTACACAGGCCTCACTGAAGCATCCAGACTTTTGGTTTGTCCGTTGGACCATTTTTCATCCTCCCAGGCTGCAGTGGCTTTCCTGAAGTCTGGGGAGGGTGAATACGGCCTCCCACACCTCCGGAAGGCCAAAAATCAGCTGTCCAGTGGGTGCATGCGCACACTGGAGCTGGCATTGGGCAATGCCTCACGTGCCCCCAGATATGGCTCCTCATGCCATCTGTGGCATGCATGCCATTGGTTCGCCATCATTAATATATGGTATAAGTAAGATTTAAAATGATAGCCATCAGAGTCCTAGTTCTATGCTAGCATATAACAATTGATTTCTCGCTACAGTATTTATTATGCTTATTAATAGATACTGTCAAGCATAATGACATTATGCATCTGATTCCTAATTAAAAACATTTTTCACACATCTCTTTTTTTAAATAACATTTAAAAACAACCTGCATCATGTTAAAAACGTCAACAATGAAAGTAAACCCTGATTTTCCTCCCCTTTCCTGCTAGATATCCCTAAAAGGTGAGTTCAAAGGAGACAACAGAAACTCATGTGTAATTCCATTTTATTTCTTGCTGCCTTCTAATCTTCCTCCATTATTGATGGATTTTTGTCAGCAGCTTTTTTGAGATGGGAATTTCCTTTTTATTCACTTAAAGGAAATCAATACTGTTTTAAGAAACCCAGTGTTTAATTCTCTACCAGTGATGGGAAGGAGAAATTGCCTTTCATTCATCCAACACAGGTCACAATATCATTGCTTTAAAATGTATCTTACTGTAACAATGCTATTTCAGTTACATTTTGACAAATTTAATAGAAACTAGGCAATAATTCTAATAGGAAAAGATTTCTCAGTACTTTAGGAGAGTACATATATATATTCGTAGATTTTTACAGGTGTAGGTATGCTAGTCTTGTTGCATTCGGGTCTTTTCCCGTGTAAGATTGGGATTGTCTTGGCAACGTTTCAGTGTTTCTTCAGGCTGATGTTTTGGGCGTATGTATGTATGTGTGTGTGTTTTTTTTTCATTTTATATAATATGTTTTATATATATATATATAAATATAAAGTCACAACCCCTGGTATGCCCAAATATGGGAGGAAGGTCACACTTCCACTCTCTGTCTTCGGCTCGTTACAAGAGACCATCCAGACAGAAACCCAATATTTTTTACTGTTGCCTTTTTGTTACATTTGTTATATTTATGCTGATAAATAAATAAAGGGAGACTAGTATAGATCTATTTCAAGCTACTTAGCTCTCATCAGCTAGCCACACCCTTGTTGGGATTCGATTCCCAACAAGGGTTCGATTCCCAACAAGGGTGTGGCTAGCTGATGAGAGCTAAATAGCTTGAAATAGATCTATACTAGTCTCTCTTTATTTATTTATCAGCATAAATATAACATATATATATATATATATATATATATATATATATATATATATATATATATATATATATATATTTCACTTTTGAAATATACTGAAAATGAGATTACCAACTTTAAATTACTGCTGCTTTTTCAGAGAGAGAGAGAGAAAAAATGATTAGTACTTATGACCTTCAAATGCCATGGTCAAAGCAGTACATGGTTTTAACTAAGTTTCTCTGCCCTCACAATTTTGCAAAATTAAAGTCCCACCCCAATAAACCTTATCACAATTGGTGTAGAGCAGCTGTCTACAGTCCTTCTGTCCAGATATGTTGAGACTGAGGTTGCAAATGTTTGGAGAAAGTTGATTTAGACATATCGTTCTTTTCTTTTATAACTTCTGCTTTACTCTGAATTACCAGAATAATTAGTACATGAAGTATACCATGTGTAGAAAAAACTGATGCATGGAATAAAAATACAGGCCAGGTTTTGTATTTACAGTTTAAAACCAATCCAAATAATTTAACTTTGGAGACTAGAATTCTAAATGTTTAGCTAAGAAATCAATCAAACAATAGAACATTTCTTCTCTCTAATGGTAAAAGAGGACTTACATTTGGAAGTGTTGGGTAATTGCTCCCAGTAGAGTTATAAGGAACATGTCCAGGACACAAGTTCACAAGGACACAAGTTTAAGATCCTATTCAAAGAAATGAAGTTATACATATTTCCATGTATGCATGGGAGCATGAAATCATAAATCAAGCAATTAAAATTGTAAACTGTTTTATATAATCAATGCCAATGTTGAAAACAACTTAGCTAGCAACCCTCATTCATTTTCATTCTGGTATTTGAGTAGTACTAGTCATTCATATAATTGGCCTAACCTTTGTGAAAATAAGGAACAAGAAATGCCTACACTATTATGTTGCCTGCTGATCTACACAAAGAGCTACAATTTGTCATCATACCTTAGGCTAGCATATCTGTTTTAAAAATAGTGGGTTTTTTTTAAATGCTCTTTAAAAGTATGTTAGTCAGAAAAGGTGCTATCAGAGTCTTGAAATGTTTGCCACTAATATAGGTCCCCTGAAATTTTCTCAATATTATCTCTCGTTTAGACTTTTCTGGTAAGAAGGGCAAAATACATGATGTATTGCAACTTGTTTTTAATGATAGGGAAAGATACACACAATACTACTTTTTAAAATTTGATATTGGCCAGTATTACTAATAAGAAAATAAATTATTACAGCAAATCCTTTGCCAAGAAATAACTGAAAAATCACACAAATGCCTATTTCCAATATAGCTAGAAACATTCTAGGGAAAGGGAGATTTAATGCTTTTTGTCTGTTATGTTGTTTTAAGAATATGGAAAAACATATTCGTTTCAAAGCCACTAACATTTATGGTAGGAATTTTTTTCAGTAATTATATAAGGAAAGTCACACATGACTGTAGTATAAATAAAAACATTGTAGGCTCGCTTCCTATACCTTCTTTGTGTAGATATGCCCTTCCCATTGTACATGTTGCTGTGTTACATGACAGGGTTTAAAGAAGCTGTATTTTCACATTCAGTTAAACAAAAGTGGGAGCTGTGCTGAAAGATGGATAAATTCCTCAGAATTTTCTTCTGGATTGGCTATTCAATGTAATAAAGTTTCTGATTGAAAGGACAAGGTTATGTGAAGGAAAGATGGAGGGGATAAAATAAATGGATTCCATGCCTAGTTTGCTCATGCAAATGCCTGAAGAGGCATCGTATTCCTTCATTTAATAAATTTCCTACATAAGGAAAACCTGAGGTATATGAAATGGGCCGTCCCAAAAAGGGACATGAATGACCTGAACTCTAAACAACTCCACCCTGGAATATTTCCTTTCATATTCCATTTTTAAGTAGCTACAAATACTTCTAGAATGTACCAGTCTGGAAAAATCGATGCAGCAAGAAGTTGCTCCATTTTTCATTGGAAATGTATTGTAAGAGATAAAACACATGTATCCAGTTAACATTAGAAGCATTATATCTATTTCCAACAGTAACTTATTTTATTCTTGTATGTTTCTATAGCAAGTGGATGTAGAAACAGCTTTTTCGCATTCTAACACATGGAAAATAACAGAAATGGCTTCCTCTGTCTGTGCTGCATGCATGTATATACTGGAGCAGGACAACAAAATTATAGTCCTGTTTAGGCATGAAGCTTGCTGGGTGTCTTCAAGTCAGTTACTTTCTCCCACCCTTAAGAAGCAAGCAATGGCAAATTACTGAAAATGTAGCAAAAAAAACCCTGCAGGGACTTGTCACTAGAGTCAAAATTTATTCAAAATAACTAGAGGTGGAGGTATAGAAATGAACAGTAAAGAGGAGGTGGGAAGGAAGGAGAAAGAGGAAAATCCTAAAATTAAAAGAAAATAGTAGGGAAATATATTAAAACTTTGTCACATTTACTTGGAATCATACTTCTTTCTTGTGCAAGGTTTCATGGTTATGATATGAATCTTAAATGTTTCCTCTGAATACGTTTAGCAGAAACACTGTTAAAACAATTCCTTCTTTCTGGAAAATAAAGAAGCTATTATTGTATCCATTTGTTCAAGGCTTAGAAATCATGAATACATTTGCAGCAATCTGACCTTTCAAATTGCTGTTCCCTTTAACAAAGGAATGGACTATGTTGCAGCAGGCCTGTTGGCCCAGCTCTTTTATTTTCTTCAGTCCTCGCTACAGAGTTAAGTTACAAGAATAATTCTTAAAACTAAGAAACATATTTGACTCAACCAGACTATTGTTAAGCCATAGGATGGCGAACCTATGGCTCGCGTGCCACAAGTGGCATGTGGAGCCATTGATCAGTGCATGTGAGGCGTTGCCCTGTCAGCTGGCCAGTGCGCTGACAGGCTAAGTTCAGCCTTTTTTTAAGCCTTTTTTTTTCACCTTCCCCAAGCTCCAGAGGCTTTATAGGAGCCCGGGGAGGGCGAAAATAGCCTCCTTTGGCACATACACACCCCCGGGAGGCCTCTGGAGGCTTCAGGAGCTTCCCTGAAGCCTCCGGAGGGCAAAAAACGACCCTACAAGCAAACTGGAATCCAGTTTGCTTGTAGGGTCGTTTTTTGTTCTCCGGAGCCTTCAGGGAAGCCTCCTGAGGGCTCCTGAATGCTCCAGAGGGCTAAAATCAGCCATACAAGCAACCCAGAAGTGACTTCTGGTTTGCTCATAGGGTCGTGTTTTGCCCTCTGGAGGCTTCAGCCAAACTTCTGAAGCCTCTGGAGGGCCTCCAGGTGGGCGAGGAGGCTGTTTTCGCCCTCCCCAGGCTCCTATAAAGCCTCTGGAGTCTGGGGAGAGCAAAAAAGCATGCAAAAAATGGGGAGTCGCGCCTGTCATGCACGCATGTGCGCTGGCGGGGTCATGCATTGCATTATGGGTGCAGCACACCCACACCCAACTCCCCTGCACTCCCCCCACTTATGGCACGCAAGCCAAAAAAGTATCAGTAACACTGCCCTAGGTTGTTAGCATTAACTAGGTATTGATTTCTGTTTCCAAATATTTAGAAATAAGAACACTAGGCTCTGAAGTTAGAACTCTACAGAGAGGCTGCTTTGAAGAAAAGACTAATAATTGAAAATGCTACCATATTCTCTTGTTATTTCAGGTGCTGTGCATGGCATTATAATACTTTTAAATTTTAACTTGTTTAAATCATTCTTCAAAGTGGTGGGAAGAGTAAAATCTATCAAGGACACAATTCTCAATGGGTATATTTAATAGTTCATGGTATACCTATTTAATTGCACCTAAGGACATTTGTCAAATCTTCTGAAAGTAGGCATATGTTTTTCAGTGCTTTGGAATAAACTGACAGCAAGATATAGTGCAATTATTAAATCCTGATTTTCTTTTGTGCAATTTACTGCTTTTCTATAAAAAAAACTAGATAGCTTTTCATCTAGACACCATTCTAAACTACTATTCAGTTTAGAAAACATGTAAGTCCCACTTTCTGTGGTGTCATTCAAATTTGTGTATTTGAACTTTTTAAATATTAAGCTTGCTTTCCTCTTGCAGATTCTGATGAATATATGACTGCTTCGTAGAATACAGTATTATCTGAATTTTCTAGCAACATCTACAATACACAGGATTTTTATGGAGATGGCTGTAGCTCCATTGATTGCAACAAAAAAACCCTTGGCTGATCACCTTGTCACCTGGGCCTGATGTGGGTGGGGTCTGTGTTCAGCTAAGCTGCATTTAATTGTGCAAGATGGCATTTGTCGGCCAAAAAAGCAAAATATTGCTAGAAGGATGGCTTCCTGGCCATGGTAGGCAGGGAGAGGGTCAGGATCTCCTAGCATGTAGCAAGTTTTCAGTACTAGTAGGCCTCCCAGTACCCTCCTCACCCCATGAAGCACACACCCCCATTCAATTGTTTAATTACCTGTGTGGCTGCTTAATGACCGCAAGTGGGAGAGTTAGTTTGCAGTTGTTGAATGAAATGGTCACGTAGGTATCTCATTTAACAACCACTTAAATCAAAATTTAGATCCCAATAAGAAAATCCATATGACATCAACTTTTCAATCCTGTTTTCCTCAAAAAGTGCACAAATGGTTACCAGAATTTAATAACCTCTTATATTAACCTTCATCAATTAAACCAATTTATATTCCTCTGTTTTAT
The DNA here is from genome assembly GCF_009769535.1 of Thamnophis elegans. Taxonomy (NCBI): domain Eukaryota; kingdom Metazoa; phylum Chordata; class Lepidosauria; order Squamata; family Natricidae; genus Thamnophis; species Thamnophis elegans. The sequence continues at coordinate 14,307,970 of NC_045550.1, forward strand.
CTCTGAAACTCTTAACTTTTTTTCAATTAAATATTACCATGGAATCTCTTCCATTCTTTGATTCTCTTCAATTCTTCAAATTATTCTTCGAGGCCTTAATACGTCTCTTGTAAATCCAATAAAAAGATATTATCCAGATCGTCTATCAATATATCATTTGCATTTCTGCTTAATTTTTCAAATTTCAACTAGATTTTTTTAATATCCTGTAAAAAATTCGTATGTGAGTCATTCCCTTACCTTGTCACTTTTATTTCAACTTTAAATACCTTCTAATGTCTTCTAATCTATACTTTTCTAACCCAATATTTCCACTATTTTTATCAAGTAAAATTTCTTTCGTATCTGCATTCCTCCATTATTATTATTATTTAAATATGGTAAAAGTTTTAATATTCCAAATTTGTCTTAACCATTAATTCATATATAACTTTCTTAATCAAAATCTCATTTACCTTTTTGTCATTTATTTCAAATGCTTTAATTTTTTTTAACATATTTATTTTTTCTATGTTCAGAAATGAAAAGAGACTAGCCAGATGGCCTTTGAAATTTGGCCTTTGGAAGATTTTTAATAGTGTTCAGATCAATCTTAAGGGATCAATTTTCAAGGTTATAATTGTGGAGAGGCCTTTAAAGGGCACTAAATTCACTAAACATGCTTTTAATTTTTTTTACAAATTGTTTATTTAACTATTTTAAGGCTTCACCAGTGTGGTACTTTATATCCACTTATTCACCTGCATGTGAAAAATATAACAAGAAGCTGAAAAATTCAGCATGCTGTTCTAGCCTTCAAATTGGAGCCAAAATGGAAAACATGTTCCCAAAGTTCTAATCCTACAGGAAGATGTATTATGTGTTAATGGGCTAAAAGCAAAACCAAGATTTTTTTTTAAAAAAGTATATAAATGTTTAAAGGAGCAATTAAAATATGTCAAATACAATGCATTTTGAAATACACCATTAGTTCTGAAAGCATTGACAATGGCATTCCCTGGTCCAAGTGCAGATCCCAGTTGAAGAATTCTTGAGTATAAACAATAAACCCTTACAGCAAATGGAGCTGTTGTTTCATATTTTATTTGATTAGCTACAATTGCTCAATTTGATATGGACAAATAGTTTTGTTGGCTTTGTTCATCAAAGGGGATGGAAGGGGAGAGAAAGGGGAAAGAGATAAATTAGCATAGAATAGTGTTCATTATCTTAATTTCTCTCTAAATTCTACTACATCTCAAATCCTTTTTTTCTTTTCCAGTTTAAACAGCAGACAGTTAAGCTCTGAAGATTTTTTAAAAAGAAAATACATCACTGCATATTACCTGACCCAGGAGAACACTTAAGAATGGATGACTATTACAAAACATTAGCTTTGAATTCCTGTTGAGTATTATAACTCAAGGAAGATGCTGATTTATACCATTTGAAGAAGTGACATAGAACTTAACAGAAGCAAACAACTAACTTCTCTGACGTTCTGTTTCCTGATCAAGATAAAGCAATGACCTCTAGAGCTGAAGGGGGAAGCATATAGAAATGTGTGTATGTGGCCCATCACTTCTTCAACTGGTCATTGTCATAGTTTGTGTCATTTTCAACTTCTTAAGAAAAAAGAAAAAGCTTCCTCCCTTTTCCAGCACCTTAAAGTTACAGGACATGAAATTAATTTTGAAGGAACCAGGTTAATCTCCAAAACTGACCACTTCAACAAGAGAATAATTATGGAAGCTATCGAAATAGAGAAAAATCCCCACAGCATGAATAAACATGATGATACCTCCCACCTACCAGACATCTGGAAACCAGCCCTAGTCAACAAACGTGCCCCACCCACGACCCAGGCCATTACAACATGAAAAAACAACAGACACACAGCCAGCACCAATCAGCACCAATATACCAATCATGATACAACCACACAACCAATCATTCCACTTACTGAAACAAAGTAATTCGGGGCCCAACCCACTCGGCGGGTCACATGCTCGACCTCGTATTTCTCTCGGAGCAGTGGACTTGTGATCTTGGTCTGAGGGGTAGTGAGATCGTACCCCTGTTGTGGTCAGACCACTGCCTACTGAGGCTTGACTTTTGCAGACCAAACCCCCACTATAGGGAGGAGGAACCGACCAGGTGGTTCCGCCCCAGGCGACTTATGGACCCGTCGGGTTTTCAGACGGAGCTTGGGGTCATTCCTGATACTCTCGCCCGCAGTCTGGCGGAGACTCTGGTTGCTGCTTGGAATTCAGCAGCGACAGGGGCTCTTGACCGGATTGCGCCTTTACGGCCGCTCCGAGGCAGTGGATCCAGGAGGGCTCCTTGGTTTACTGAGGAACTCCGGGAGATGAAGCGCCCAAAGAGACGCCTAGAGCACCGATGGAGATCCAGAAAATCCGAGTCGGACTGAGCACTTTTAACATCTAGCATCAGAGCCTACATCCAGGCAATTAGGACGTCAAAAAGAACATATATTGCCTCTCTGATTGCTTCTGCTGAGTCGCGCCCAGCCGCCTTGTTCAGGATAACCTGTTCCCTCCTAAACAGGAGGGATATGAGCGATCCTTTGCAGGGCAGAGCTGAGGACTACGTCCAATTCCTCGCGGATAAAGTTGCTCAGTTTCGGACAGACCTGGACTCCAATCCCGCAGTACCAGCTGAGGCACCAAGGGATAATCTGGTAGAACATCACTGGATTGATTTTCAAGCTGTTACCCCTGAGGACGTGGACAAGGCCATGAGAGCTGTAAGTACCTCCACATGTGTACTGGACCCGTGCCCCTCCTGGCTGGTTGTTAACAGCAGGGAGGTGACACGGGGCTGGATCCAGGCGGTTGTTGCCACCTCCCTTTGGGAGGGGGTCTTTCCCCCCGCATTAAAGGCAGCGATGGTGAGACCCCTCCTGAAGAAACTATCTTTGGATCCAGCCGTCCTAAACAACTATCGTCCAGTCTCCAACCTCCCCTTTGTGGGGAAGGTTGTTGAGAAGGTGGTGGCCTTTCAGCTCCAGCGGTCCTTGGAGGAAACCAGTTATCTAGATCCCTTCCAGTCTGGTTTCAGGCCTGGCTACAGCACGGAAACCGCTTTGGTCACGTTGATCAATGATCTCTGGAGAGCCAGGGATGGAGGGCATGCCTCCATCCTAGTACTCCTTGACCTCTCTGCGGCTTTCGATACCATCGACCATGGTATCCTTCTGCGACGACTGCGGGAGGTGGGGGTGGGAGGCACTGTCTTATGGTGGTTCTCCTCTTACCTCTCGGACAGGTCGCAGTCAGTGTTAGTTGTAGGGCAGAGATCGACCCCTAGGCCCCTAACGTATGCGGTGCCGCAGGGTTCAGTCCTGTCCCCCCTCCTCTTTAATATCTACATGAAACCGCTGGGTGAGATCATTCGACAGCACGGGATAAAATACCACCAGTATGCGGACGATACACAGCTGTATCTGTCCGCCCCGTGCCACCTCAATGAAGCGATGGACGTGATGAGCCAGGGTCTGGAGGCTGTTAGGGACTGGATGGGGGTTAACAAGCTTGTTCTCAATCCAGATAAGACCGCGTGGCTGCTGTGCTTCCCTCCCACGAATTGGCCAAGTGTTCCATCTCTCAGGCTGGGGGGTCAAATTGTATGCCCCTCAGATAGGGTCCGCAACTTGGGAGTCCTCCTGGACCCACAGCTGACTTTTGAACACCATTTGTCAGCTGTGACCAGGGGGGCATTTGCCCACGTTCGCCTGGTACACCAGTTGCGTCCCTACCTGAACCGGGAGGCTCTCACAACAGTCACTCGTGCCCTTGTGACCTCTAGGCTGGAGTACTGCAACGTGCTCTACATGGGGCTGCCCTTGAAGAGTATTCGGTGACTTCAGCTTGTCCAGAATGCAGCCGCGCGAGCGATCGTGGGTGCGCCTCGTTTCACCCACGTAACACCTATCCTCCGCGAGCTGCACTGGCTGCCTGTTGATCTCCGGATTCGCTTCAAGGTGCTAGTTGTCACCTACAAAGCCCTTCATGGTATTGGATCTGGATACTTGAGAGACCGCCTGCTGCCAATTACCTCCACTAGACCAATAAGATCCCACAGACTAGGCCTCCTCCGAATTCCATCAGCCGCCCAGTGCTGACTGGCGACTACCCAGAGGAGGGCCTTCTCTGTGGCTGCTCCGACCCTGTGGAACGAACTCCCCGTGGAGATTCGTACCCTCGCCACCCTCCAGGCCTTCCGCACAGCCCTTAAAACCTGGCTGTTCCGACAGGCTTGGGGCTAAAGACTTGCAGCCCCACTCCGTATGGTATGATTGTTGTGTTTTTAGCTGTGTATGGTCTGTAACTTTGTTTGTTTTCCCCCCTCCCTTGAATTGTGAGCCGCCCTGAGTCCCCTCAGGGAAAAGGGCGGCATACAAATAAAGTATAAACAATAAACAAACAAACACCTACCAGACATCTGGAAACCAGCCCTAGTCAACAAACGTGCCCCACCCACGACCCAGGCCATTACAACATGAAAAAACAACAGACACACAGCCAGCACCAATCAGCACCAATCTACCAATCATGATACAACCACACAACCAATCATTCCACTTACTGAAACAAAGTCAGCACTCCACATACCCTCACCAAGATTCATAGAAAGATAGCAGCTCCAACCACGCTTTAAGCCCAAAACCCAGCCTGAAGATGGCAAGTGAGACCTCGCCGAAACATTGCCAAGACAATCTCAATTTTACATGGGAAAAGACCTGAACACAACAAGACCAGCATATGTGTGTGTGTGTATGTATGCATGTACATACATGTGTGTGTGTGGGTGGGTGTGTATGTATGTATGTATGTATGTATGTATGTATGTATGTATGTATGTTCTGGCCCCACTTAGCCTGTTCCAAAACTACAGTCACACAAAGCTTGCAAAAGGAAGTCTTTATCAGTCCTGGCTCATGCTGGCTGCGAGCCCAAAATAAATATAGATAAAGTCTCTGGCAAAACGGTTACACAGCAAATGCAAAAACAAAACTCTTACAGCAAACCAGGTTTTCAGAAAGCAAAATCACTTATCCAAATGTCTCCTTGAATCATAAACACTAACTCGAACAGGGACGGAACTGAATTCTCGAACAAACAAACGACGTTGACTTCTGCAACCAGGGCGTGGCACCATCAGTCCTTTTATCCGTAGGAGAAGACTCTAACGAGCAACAGCTGTGTATAATCACCTCCTATGAGTCCTCAATTGTGCCTTACGTCGGTCAGCTCTTCTCCTACGTGCATCCCGAAATAACTCACAGGAGGGTTCTTGCTCAGCCTCTCTTGTCTCCTCCCCACTGATCCAAGGCTCAGTCATTACCTGGGGATCAACTAGTCTCTCTGAGCCCTGCTCGGAGTCAGACCCCTGTCCAGACCCCTGTCCAGAGCCCTTCTCCTCTTCCAAGCATGACTCATAGGGCCCCTCGCTGTCAGAATCTGATAACAGCTCCAAAGGCTCCAGCCGAGCCACAACATACATACATACATACATACATACATACACACATACACACATACACACACACACATATATATATATATATATATATATATATATATATATATATATATATATATACAAACACATACATACATATATACATACATACACACACATACACATACATACTACTTGGTTGTATTAAAAATATATTCATCCAGCCATACATTGTGAAACAATATATGAACTGCCCAAAGGTCCATCAGTAGAATCACAACCAAAACATTGGCTCAAAAACTCTGGCATTTGAAACACACAAGTTTTAAAGCTGTCAAGTTACAAGACGCTTGCACCCCTAACTCTTTAGAAAAAAAACCCAAGGGATGTTCAAATTTAACTGCTTTAAGATTTGTGGACTTCAACTCCCAGAATTCCTCCTCCAGTCATGTTGGCTCAGGAACTCTGGCATTGAAGTGTGCAAGTCTTAAAGCTGTCAAGTTACAAGACCCTTGCACCCCTAACCCTTTAGAAAAAAACTAGGGCTGTTCAAACTTGACAGCTTTAAGACTTGTGGACTTCAACTGCCGAATTCCTCCTCTTGCTCCTCATCTTGATGATGTGCAGATGGGGAAGGGAGGGAGTTGGAACCGGTTCTAAACGGCACTGTAGATTTGTGGAACCTCTTCTTTAGAAGAGGTTAGAACTGGCAGGAACCCACCCCTGGGTGAATGGGTAGATCTAAATTCATTAATCTGTATCTTTCTACTCACTTTCCATAATTACAGTATCTCTACCATAGGAGGTATTTTCTTTTCAAATTTTATCACATTATCCCAAGCAATAAAGTTATGGACATATTTTTTAAAATCATAATTTTCAATGGTATATTTGAAAACTCAGAACAGGTCAAAATTTGGACTTTGTCATCTTTCATTAAGCTCTTGCTTAATGCCAACATATAGTCTTCCATTCTGATAAAAGGAAAGAATCATTCATAAAATGGAACCGATTATTTTTTCCCTGAATGCCTTGTTGATCTTTTAATTGTTACAATGGCTGAAAAACAAAGGGAACTTTTGCTCTGACATATAGAAAAGATATGATTTAATATTCTCATTAACCACATTTTCACTAGAAGAGCTTAGGTTATGTGATTTAATATGCTTGAAAGTATATGAGCAATACCTGTTAAGTTTAAAACTAGAGGGTTTTAGTTAGTGTCATTGTATAATTTAATCTCACTGGAGAAGAGCCTAATGCTGGGAAAAATTGATGGCAAAAGAAGAATGGGACGACAGAGAATTAGATGGCTGGATGAAGTCACCGAACCAGTCGGCGTGAGCTTAAATGGACTCCAGAGGATGGTAGAAGACAGGAAGACTTGGAGGAACATTGTCCATGGGGTTATGATAGGTCGGACAGGACTTTGCAACTAACAATAACATAATTTAATCATTATGTGATAGTGGGCTTATTTATTTCGTAGTGATATTTTCTGTTGCAACTCTGTTATTTAAGAGATTATTGTTGATATTTCAATTTGCCCGCATGCACAGTTTGCAGAGTTCATTTCTACTTGATATGTCAGTACCTCGATATAGGAAATTATTTTTATGTTTTATTCTTTAGCAGCAGAAGTGCAATTCTGAAAACTCAGCAAAGAACAATTGCTGCTGCCCTCTGTTTCTCCGCCCACTAATTTACCCTGCTTTTTCCATATAGCTTTTAGTAATAAAAGTAACCTCTAAAGGGGTATATAAGCAGACAACTGTCAGATCAAATGTAAGTTTCAGCTTTGGATTGTAGAGAAGGTCTTGAGTAAATGAGAGCAATCTACTAGTTTCTGCCAGGAAGCAGTAATGTGTTGTAAAGCTGCTGTCAATTTGGCTACAAATTCAACCATTCCGCTACAATGAACCTGCTTAAGAACAAAATAACTTATTGACTGCTTTTGTTTTTTTTTCCTTTTAAAAGTGATATGTTTTGATTTGCGACTCCTAAATGCAAGTATTTCTTCTCAAATCATTCACAAAGCACAAAGGTTGTCTGCACAATACATCTTGGAAGCCATAATCTTCTCACATCCCCTGCAATATGTGATAAAGTTAAAAGAAAGGTTGAAAGATTCCTTTCAAGGATAATAATGCTAGCTGTAACTACAGGCCTTCACTTAATGGGCGAGAAACAGTTCTTAGGAAATAGGTCTAACAATGGTTTGAAAAGGACCTATAACTATGGATTTTATTTATTCTTCATGTAGAAAGTTCTAGGTCAAATCTCTAGCATTTCCAATATGAAGGACTTCAGGTGATGAGTTCAATATGACCTACTTTTATCAGACCTACTTTTAGATACACACACACACACACACACACACACACACACAATTTGTTAGGTCAATGGAGCTCAGTTACTGCTTTCTCCTGCATCCTGAACATTGCTATCCATCATCCCTGGTTCTGCAAGACAATGGACTTCCATTCGCTTTTCCCTTCTTACCTTAAATCAAGGATGTCAAGCTCGTGGCTGCAGGCTGGATGCATCACATGCTGGCCATGCTCACATCTGGTTTAGTGAAGGGGGAAAAAGTCATGATACTTCATGTGATGACACTGTGACAAAACCGTGCCTTAAAGGGATGCTAAAGAAAAATGCTGCCTAGGAAACAACCTTACTCTATATTTAAAATCCAGTTTTGTTTTCTGATCATAAAAGACCATTCTTTCAAAAACATCAGTGACTAGATATACATGTTGCTAGCTGCAAATTTGGAAGTGTGGAACTCACCCAGAATTTATATAATCTCTTCAATAAAAAGAAAAACAAGTATTTCAACCATGGAGAAGGGGGAGGGGGAGGAAAAGGGAAAAAAACAGCAATTCTCATTTTGCAATCTACCATTATCTAGCAAAGACTTCAGTAAAAATTAATAGCCAATCATGTTTAATGTATTTGGTAGCGAACAACTTTGTAGGTGTAGCTGTTCCAAATATTACTCATGAAATGATAAGGATTATGTTTTATTTGTATTGTATTGTATTTTTTTCCTGCTCCTTTGTTTAATTTATTTCAAAGTAATCCATAGTTCTATTAAAAAAGAATTTTCTGTTAGCCAATACAGCTGAATGAATAACATAAAAGTGTTAAAGGTAGTAGAGAAATAATATTTTCATTTTGAAGATCAGAAAGGATTCTTTAGTCTCTTCCTTGATTGTATAATTTATCCTAACATTTTATAATGACATACTGTCTTAGAGTTTATTTTCCCTTTGTATGATATTAGCCGGTGTAATTTCAAATAATTCAAGATTTAGTTCATAGTCATATCAAACATAATCAAACAAACAATTGAAGATTATCCAAAATTTCTCTTCCATGGCATTGTCATACTTTCAGCCTGGATCTGCAAAATTTCCTGCTAATGAAATAATTTTTACTTGGGCTTAATGGTCTAATGGGGATGCTCCACTTTTTTCAATTCTCATATAAAATGTCTAAACTTTCATTAGAAAAATCAGACTTATTTTTGGAAAGTTCAGCTTTGTATGTAAAACATAAAATTTGTTTCCAAATAGCCTAATCAGCTGTTTTATTTCTTAATGTCCTTTTATGAATCAGAGGGCAATTAGAAATCCATTTCTTAGTAGACATAATTCTGTATTCTACTTGGGTTGCATGACTAAAGAGTTCGGGTAATAGTCCTTGCCTGTATGAAAGCTTTAGCTGTAAATCAATATGTTGCAGCTTATTTATTACTGCAATTACTAGGCAGTGGGAGAAACATGATTGGAAGTGGGTTCCGGTAAAAGATTCAAACTGAGAAAAGAAACTTCTACTATGGCGGGACCTGCTTAAAAAGCTAGCTGTGCCCTTCAAATCACTAAATGATTTGTGCTTCTTACTATATTGTTAAAATAATTTCCACAGCAGCACACAATAAGACCTACACAAAGTGAACATTAAACATACAAAACAATGCATAACATGCATTTTAATAACTATTCATTTATTCTATTTAATTTTAGAGACTTTAAAAATGATCAAGACCTCAGTTCATTTTTTTTCAAACCCTAAACTTCATTGAGTAATGTGAAGCTAATGATTTTTATCTGATATATTGGGGGCCGGGGTGGCTCATGTGGTAATGATGCTGGGCCTGCACACCACTAAGGTCAGCAGCTCAATTCCCGTGAGTGAATAAACCACAAAGTGACAACTAAGGAGTCTCTCCCTATTGCCTACTGGCATTCAGATGTCCCACAGGTAAAGATAACACTGCTTTAAAAATTCCTTTCATACAAGCAACCTTGGTTATCCCTGGCTAACATGTGCCATACGCTAAACAAAACCCCAAACCATGATATATTAATTATTAATAGCCATGTTTTAATAGTAAATGTTTCTGGTATCCCTAAATTACCCGATAATGTGTGTAAGTTTCTGAAACACATTGAATATAGTCATAAAGGAGCTTGTTTGATTGTATCATATAAATTAAAGCCATTATCTTTTCTATACCATGGTGTTACATTTAGCATGTTGTATCCCCACCTAGCAGTTTGAAAACATGCAAATGTAAGTAGATAAATAGGTATAACTTTGGTGGGAAGACAACAGCATTCTGTGTGCCTTGGTGTATAGTCCTGCTGGTCACATGAGCACAGAAATGTCTTCAGACAGCTATGACTCTCTCTCAGCTAAGAAAGAGAGATGACCACTGCCCCCTAGAGTTGGACACGTTTCCACAGAGGAAAGCCTTTACATTGGTGGGATTTTAAAATTTTTACTACCGGTTCTGTGGGTGTGGCTTGGTGGGTGTGGCCTGGCTTGGTGGGCATGGCAGGGGAAGGATACTGTCTCTGCTATATCCTATTCCCTTATCTCTCCTTTTTCCCTTGGTTTCACCTCCTCTCTCCCTGGTTCCTGTTCTTTTTTCCCCCTTTCCTTTTTATCTCCTTTTTCCCCAGCCAAGCCACTCCTTCCTTCTCTTGCACTCCCTCTGTGTCCTCCCCTTCCTCCCAAACCCTCCTTTTATTCACTCCCCCCCCCCGCTACAGTAGATTATACTCTTTTATGAAGACATAAAATGAAAGCGATGCAAAGAGATCAAATTGCCTTTTAACTGATCTCATGCATCTTGATGAGGCTGGTTTTTCCCCCAAAGAAATATATGAAGGATAATATCCAAAATATTAAATTACTATCAACAAGATAAAATAAAAATCCTAGGTTTTCTCACCTGGAGACAAAGCCAATATGCTAGTAAATTGATTTCTATCCTAAAAATATAAAAAGGAAACAAGCCAAGGTTCCTTTCCTCTTCCCTTCTCTATTTTTATTGGCATTAGAACCATTGGCAAAAATTTTTTTGAAAAGAAAGTAATTTTTCAGAAGTTACATTAGCAAAAAATATGCTTATTTAATTATATAAAAGTAATGCAGAATGCATACATATGTGCGAATAATGAAATAACTGCAAGAAAATAACCAATTTCAGAGAGCACCCAAGACCGCACAGTTCAACCCTGAGCTACAAATATTCTCTTCTCTTGGTATCTTGGAATCTGAAGCACAAAATCTCAAATGAAAGCTTCTGTAAAACATGCTATTTTGGTCAATACAAGTATAACATATGACAAAGCATTCAGCAAACATTAATTACTCCATTACCTTGAACAATTTCTGATACACTGGTTCTGAATCAAATTCCATGGAGCAGGAAGCCAATCAGGGCATATGCAGACAGTATAATCCAGCTATACTTTAAAAGCTAACCTTTCTTTTTCCTGAATAAAAAAGTTCAAGTTATATTAAGCTGTTAATATTCAGACAGTGTGCCATGCAGAATATTTCTTTAGAAAATACATACTTAGTCTTTCACTGCAACGCTCATTTTTATTCCCAGCTCCAATTAAAAGTAATTGCTTGAATAAAAAAGGTACTGCAGGTCATATCACATATAGCTGAAGCAGCTAAATGTAAAAGTCATCCATTTCTACTGCATCAAGCAAAGCAGAAAAGGCTGGATCTAGAAAAGCCATAAACCATGATTAATATACAATAATGACTGGCTTTGCCCAATATGAGCCAAAACTAAACACATCCCTATTAATTCAGCTTGATTTGTGAGCTTAATTTCTGAGTCTAAGTGTTTGGTGATGATAAATGCCTAGCAAGATCTCCCCCACTTTTTTTATTACATGCGTGCACAAGCTATATGTGTTAAAATTAATTAAAACATGGCTATATTCTTCATTTGTAGAATTGATAAGTCAAACAATACTGGTACAATGTAGAATGATAAGAAGATAATAGCAGATAAACACAATAGTAACAGTTCAAAAGACCTGGAAGAATAAACTGCCTAGCAATATTATGTAATGTGTTTTGGTTTATTTTTATTTTGTGTCTGAGGTCAGTGGTGTATTAACCATCAAGCAGATTAAGCATGTGCTTAGGGCACCAGGCCCAAAGGAACACCACAAAGTTGAGAAAGAAAAAAACCCAATGAAGATTTGTAAAGTATGTATAAAGGAGGGGGGGCACCAAGATTTGTCAGTGTTTAGGGCACTAGTGATCCTTAATCTGTCACTGTCCGATTAAATCTGGTAGATTAAATGTGATGGTTATAATATACCTTGACAGTAATTCTGGTTTGGAAAGAACTTTCTCTAGAGTGTAGAACATTGATGGATCATTCTTCTTTATAATTGTCTACAGAAGAGACAACTGGAAGAGGCATTCCCATCACAACTATTAGTTATAGGTGTTTTTTTTTAAATGAAAACCATAACTACTGAAAAGGGGTGGTAATATCTAGGTATAAAAGTAAAGTAACACAAAGAGTCTGCTTGCAAATAAGCAGAAAGTATTTAAAATGGCAGCTTTACATCAAAGAATAATAATATCTGCATTTGGAACATAGAGATGACAGCTCACATAAATGCAAGATTCTCTGGGAACATTTACGATCTCTAAAACCTTCTGTTGAATAGATGACTAACCACAATTATACGTCTTAATATTGCACAACCTATTTATTTATTTATTTACAATCCAAGATTAATATGCAAAATTTAAAATAGAGACACCATTAATACATACGTATATTACACACACACACACACACAGACACACACACACACTGTATGTTTTATTTCTCATCCAAGAAGCTTCTTCAGCTCTTGAAAACAAGAGCTTCTGCAACAGCTCTTCTTCATGAGTTACAGAAGCTTCTTGGATGAGAAATGAAACCTCTTCAAAGAAAACCCAAAAAAGTCCAGTTGCCTCTTGAAAAAGCACCTTTGGAATAAATTACCCATTTCTCTAAATTATGTACTGTACATCATTTGAATAATTCTTTCCTGAGTTTGCCCTGAAACCACTGGGTACCGGTATGGCTAGTCATATCTTGCCAACAAAATGTACAGGTAACAGTATTGCTTCCAAGCTTTAAAGACATCTTAATAGGCACACTCACATTAAGATCAGTGGTGCTTATTTCAGCAATACACAGCAGTGCTATTTAGACACTGAACTGGGATAGCTGATAAAGCTGACAAGAGAAATAGAAAGAAGGAAAAAAGAGAAGCAATTGCTCAAGCCTTACATATAGCTGTATAAACATTAATCCAATGCAACATGGAATGAATTCTATTATTGTTGGGAAATCAACTGTGATTATTATAAAGATTAGTTATTTTTCATTTCTCAGTACAAATACAAACAAAGCTCAGTCACATTTTATAAATCCTATTTTGAATGTTTAAATTTCATTCTTGCTGCAAATGCCTTTTTTATTACATTGATGGCTATATTCGTTTGTATTATTTTATAGTACATTTGTTTCATTTGCATATTGAATCTCGCCTCTTTGGGAGGGGGTGCTGAAAAGCAAGATACACATACAAATGCAATTAAACAGCTGTCTTTAAAAACAAAACAAAAGAAAGGTCTGTTCTCTAAGCACCTTTCAAGGGTACTGCTATGAATCTGCTTCCTAAGAAATATGTCCAAAGAACAACAGAGACATGGAAGAAAATAAACATCCTATGTTTCTCAATGCATGAAGAAGACAAAGAAAGGCATTACTCTTGCTGGATTGTAACCTGTCATCTTCTCTGCAGAAGTGTGTTCGTGTGAGTGTGTGTGTGTGTGTGTGTGTGTGTGTGTGTTTATTTATTTATAAATAAATTTATTTATAAATAAATAAATAAATAAAAGTTATTTCAGTCTTGCCAGTCACTCTTGCATGCTTCTTCAGACAGCTCTATTTTAGCCCTTTCTTTCTTTCTTTCTTTCTTTCTTTCTTTCTTTCTTTCTTTCTTTCTTTCTTTCTCTTCCTTCTGGTTCTGCCTGGATTCAACATTCTCAGATCAAGTCAATTTTATCAATTGTCCACTTGTCTTCATAAAACACATGCTCTTCTAGTGTAAACATCCCCTTGTTTTGCTGGCTCAGATTAGATTCTGCCTGGCGATATGGGAGGGCAACTCTAGAGCAAAGAAAGAGAAAAACAAAAGAAAGGTGCATAGACATTTTACAGAATTTAAATCACCACCCTAGAGAAAAAGAATAACTAATACAGCTTCTATGGAAGATCAGTGAATGAATCCAGAGCGTATCAGTGCAAGAATGCTTATGTTACATCATTAAGTGTTTTCTGACTAGCCACTATCCATGGCTAATTTTATTCCCCTGTCCAATGTACTATTTTCTTCTTTAATAATTAATTCTCCCATTCCAACTGACATCTTTGAAAATGGACTCATTTGTTTTTAATGCCATACTTAATGCTTTTTTGAAGACACATATGTGCTATAATATACATGTATTATGTTAAAGATTATCTGGGAATCAAGCACCCAGACATCTGTGTATGGGAGTTAATAATGCTGATCCATCTTATAGTTTGTATATATGGATTGTAAAGATAATACAAAGCAATCTCTCAAAACACAACAGATGTACAAATAATCTTTCTTAAAAGTCTTTTTTTCCCCAGATCACGAAAATTAACAATTATATGTAGATATCCCTTTTATTATCTAAAAATAAAAACCAATGAATCATCTCATTTTTCAAAGCATTCAGTATCAGATACTATGTATAGAAAACCTCAGAGGGCAGATGAAGGTATCACAATTCATGACACAAAATGGTGACTTGTGTCAGAAACTGAGGTGCAAATAAGAAGGTTGGAGTATCATCCTGACATACCTGTGCACATATCACCATTATGCTCTAATCTTGGTTTGCTAAGCAAACCAATGGGCAAGCATCCTTATATCCTGGCCTATTGTAGATTATGATTTAGACAATATGCATAGCAAATTAGTAAAGATACCATGGTCTCACATTAAGAAGTCTTAGCATGCAGGTCTGAATTTGGTAGCCATTTGCTATTTTAGAAGGATCCTTTAATTTTTTCCCATTAATCCTTTAAGCTTTTAAAAATACCTTTGCAGCAGTTTGGCTGGAATTGCTTGTTTTCTTATGTATTTGTTACATTTTTATTGTAAGTGCTTCAGGGTCAGTGTGTACGGTGCTGTCTGCAGCCATAAAATATTCAGCAAGCGTGTTCCTTAGACACTAAAAGGTTGCCCATCCCAGTTGTATAGCTACCAGTATTTCTTCAGTTCTTGTTGGCCTGTAGCTGTATTTTCAAACATAATTCAAGTAATGTTCCTCAACCTTGGTAAATTTAAGATGGATAGAATCCATCCATCTTAATATTGCCAAAGTTAAGAAACTCTGAAGTAAAGCACATATCTATGAATTACTCAGTAATTCTTTGGATTAAGTAGAATCACAATCAAATCCTACCAAAAAAATATCTTGTTTTAGGTCAGTATTATCAATTATCTTCAGCTGGGGAGAGGAAAGCATAGTATAATTTCAAAGGTATTTTTTTCTTGCTTTGACTGTTTAATCTATTCATCTGGCAAGAGAAAAAGGATGTTGTCTTTTTCTTATTAATTCCACTTTGTTTCCGCCCTCAATAGACCACATTACAATCAGTTCATTCACGTGCACTTTTTGCTCTACATACAAAGCATACGGAAAATAGCAAGCCCCATCCCAGCACTCACATCTGGCAGCCAGAGATACGAAAAGCAAAAAGAATCCCCTGTTCACTGGTGCGTGTACGGTTGCCTCTTCTTTCTCTGTGCTTACCTTTGCCAATGTCACCGACCAAGCTTTCTGCATAAAAGCAGCCGCCACAAGTTAATGGTGACATGGTGAATTGCCAATGTAGGACAAAAATCTATTTTACATAGAAATGTAGAAATGCACTAGGCAAACAAGAGAGCAATTGAAATATTTATGGCTTCTGATATAAATTATTCATCCTGTAACATATGGGTGGGTGAGATTGTGAAGTCAGCAAAGAGTGAACAGCAAACAGAAAAAAAAATGTAGTGGCTCAACCATTGTTCACCACATAACCACTGAACTTAGTTTTTTTTAAATAATTACTTTAGACCTCTCCTTTGAGGAAGGAAAAATGAATCCTAAAAGTCCATAGTAATTGCCTGGCAATAATTATAAAAGGTTATTTTAAAATGCTATCAAGCAGGGTTCAAACTTTCCCTGTTGTGGCAAAAACTGCCCCTGGATTAGAATAATGCCTCCTACCCCATTAGGGAAGAAGAATCTCTTTTTGCTCCTGAAACCTAACAAAATTGCACAGCCAAATTATCAAAATTTGGGTGCATAATGTGAAGACCTAATTCTCTTGTGAACTGTATATAATGCAGAGAGAGAGAGAGAGAGAGAGACAGAGACAGAGACAGAGACAGAGACAGACAGACAGAAACACAGAGAGACAGAGAGAAGAAAGGGAAAACATCCAGCAGTTAGGTGGATGGGGTCTACTAGAGCTGTGATGGATGCCCTATTAAAAAAAGTCATGAGCCAGGTTGAGGATAGACCAGCTTGGAAAAGATATAGTATACAGTATCTACTATATACAGTAGTTATCAAGAATCACCATTGATTTGATGCAGCCAATCAATCAGTTGATCATTTAATATCACATTATCAAAAACATAATCCTGTTTATTTAATTCATTGCTTTACTCCTAAAGTATTTATTCCAACCAAGTCAATTGTTTCTGGTTAATAGTAAAAATAATCCCTAAGTAAAAATTCAACTTTCTTGAACCAACACAAACAAATAACCAGTTATTATCAATTTAACTGCCTGTTTAAAAGGAGAATCTTCAAAGTTTTTTGCAATGATGCATAATTTACTAAAATTATTATGTTCATTTGCATGATTATCTCTGCATTCATACATGACCCATTCTTAACATGCCATTTGGGGATTAACAGTGGCCAAAAGCAAATGACCTTACAATCTTCAGCATTTCAGAGAATGTGAAATTAAAGTGAACCAACTCAACCTGTCATTCAGGGAACATTTTCTATTTTTAATATAATCAGACCAAATGAAAAGCAGCACCGCAACTCTTCGCTTCTTACTTATATAATCAATGGAAAAGAAAAGTTTGTGTTAAGCAATGACCAAAAACCTGGAAGGTAATTTGTTTAAAAAGCCAGCATCAAGGTCCATTTGCAAGTGCAGTACAGATCAGTGTGATTCTTTTACTGTAATTCTGTCAAGTTAATTCATTCTTTTCAGGTTGACTTCTCTTGCCAGTTTCCCATTGTGCAGACATCCTCCCGCAGGCAAAGTAAGCTTTCTGCAGGATTTGCAATTTACCAAAGTATTTGTAGGGGAGGAATTTGCATGATCTTCCCTGTGAATTTTTTTTTTAGAATGGTCTGAAGATTTTCTTTGGTTCACCAATCTGCCAGATAGAGAAATCATCCCTACTTTCACTTCAACAATAGTTACTAATTTAGCAACTGATGAATTTGAACCTATTCAATTTTATGTTAGAAAAAAAATCAAGCCTTATATATCCAGCAGCATGAATCTGAAGCAGGAGAATAAAAAGATCCATCAGGATCTGTAACCTTTTCCACTTCCTGCAGGCAGTTACATATTAAATGCAACGGTCTGCAGGAGAAAAGCTTTTACTAGTCAGCCTGCACACGCATTGACTTCCCTATGAAAGGATTCTGACAGTGCAGCAAATACAAAATGCAAATCAGATTGCACAGTTCTGGATGATGAACAACTATCTGTGTCTGGAGACATTCTAGCACATTTTACAGCTGCGGTAGGATATCTAGGAATACAACTGGGTAGGCAAGGCCAAGCTGTATATAAGCGTTTCTCAAACTTGACAACTTTAAGATATGTGGACTTCAGCTCCTAGAACTCCACAGGATCTGCTGGGTGGGTAATTGTGAGAATTGAAGTCTACACACTTAAAGTTGCCAATTTTGAAAAAGGCTAATATATTGTGGGAAGCACCCTCCTCTTAGAATAAATATTTTGAGGAATATTAAAAAGGCAGAATATTACCGTATATTTCCCTAAATGAGAAATGTTTTTTATAGGCAAGAAGCAGACTCAGATTTTCTTAAGAGCCCCCAGCAGATATTTTGTGCCCATTAAGAAAGATTGGGCCAGCCTATTCAGAAACCAGCCCCAGTCTCCCTGCCCCCAAGCAGAAACTAAGGAAATGCATTTTAGAAATTCAGATTTGGTTCCGTTCAAGACAGGATATTTTGAAACAAAGGCAGAATGGTAGGATTAGAAGCAGCCCAGAGCAGTCCAAAGCGCCTTCATTGCACCACCTCCCGAGCAGTCCAAACTTCAACCAAATTAGCTCAGACAAGCACCTAGGATTTGGATTTACTCTTTTGCCTATAGACCCAAGATAACCTCTACATGACCCCATAGGAAACTTACAATAGCCAATACAATGTTAGAGGACACATGTTCATGCACAGGAACAGGAAGCTCACATACAAAGCCCAAAGAATGTATAAAACACCCACAATCTCAACTCTGTTTTGTCAGCTGCACCAGAACCACAAACCCTGGTGGTTCTGTTCATCATTAAACCATCTTTCCAATCAGCTTCCAAATTTCCAGTATCTTTCTCCCAGCTTTGAACTGAATCATATTTCTTCCAACAATACATTTTCAGATAGTGTTAGAAGCCTAACCCTATCTGTAATGCTCATAAACCTCCGCCACCACCTCTCTACCCCAGAAAATATTGTAGATCTGACTGCAAAAGTTGTGTAAAAGAAAAATGTCCAAATCTCTTTCCAAAATATCTGGATCCATAAAGAAAACCCACACACATTTCATGCCCCACCCTGTATTGTGACTCTGGGTCTTCTAAAATAAGAATGTTCAGTGTGATCCTGGCCAACAACAGATTATTCTCCATCAGATGTATCTTGATTGTGATTATAAACATTTCAAATTGTCCCAGCAAGACAAATAAAACATCTCAAATATTTACCAGTTTTATTTCCATTGTTTCCTAACATGACACAAGGAAAATTACAGTGGTACTTGGTACTCATAATTAATGAGTACTAAAAACAATAAGTACCAAACATTTTTTTTCCATATGGAATAATGTAGTGAGTCACAAGGCAGTCAACATTGACAAGTTCTAGCTTTGTAAGCAAGTACCAAATAAACAATGGATATTGGGACAAATTTTTCATGTCAAAATGTATTGATTACAAAATTTGATGAGTTTCAAAGCAGTTGAATACTAAGGTATCACTGTAATTTTCTTTGTGGCATGCTACTATACTACTCACAATAAATACATGCAGAAACAGACAATATATATTCCCACTGTCCAAAATCAGAAACCATAGGCAGCTGAGAGCAAAAAACCCACAATAATGTAAACTCCACATTAAATGCATGGAGCTCTTTCTCATACTCGAACAGGTCAGCCAAAATGGGCATGCTGCAAGTCCTATTGGCTAAGAACTGCTGATTGGCGAGACCTTTTCTATTGTGATACCCTATTGGATATATATTGGAACTTTCTTCCTCCAGAGATCAGGAAAGTGCTAACCCTGCTGGCTTTTCATAATTCCTTAAAAACCTGGTTCGGTGTCTGGCCGTGGAACCCTGAGTGTGTGCAGGGATCCATTTCTTGGTTATGCTAACAATTATAGTGTATGGTTTATTCTTGGATACTATGTGTTTTAATTTCTGCATTATTGTAATTGCTTTTATTTTATGTTTAATTTTGTTCACTCTCCCATGATACTTGTTGACAGGAATGACTATGCAAATTGAACAATTAAATAAATAATTCTGCACTTCATACTTAATCAGAGTTTGGCACATACAGCTAGGAAGAATATCTGGGCAGATACAGCATCAATTTTGGGTAAACTAAATTTATTCTAATCCAGTTCTGAAACTTGGATTAAATTTAACTATTGTTTAAAAAAAATAGCTACAGAAATTATGGTTTAAAATTGGTTGATCTAATCCTAATGGTAACCGCGGTTATTTGTCTAAAGGCATGAAGAACTATGTCCCCAACTGTGGTGGGTTTCAATTTATTTTGCTACTAGTTTGCTTGTGTGCATGCACAGAAGTGTCTGGTTGGTGGCGGAACCTCCTGCTGCCGCCACTACTGGTTCGCCCAATCCAGGGCAAACCGGCAGAAACCCACCTCTGGTGTTTTTCCCAAAAGGCAACTGGACTTTGAAAATGTTTCACTTTTCATCCAAGAAGTTTCTTCAGTACTGAAAAAGCTCTTTCAATGAGAAGCGAAATGTTTTCAAAGAAAACACCAAAAAGTCCAGTTGCCTTTTAGAAAAAGAAATATCTTTGGAACAACCATAACCTAGATCATGGGTATCAAACTCGCCACATCAAGTTGCCATCATGTGACGTTTTGCAACATTTCCCCCTTTCACGAATCTGGGGTGGGCATGGCCTGGGCGTGACGCAGGCCGCCCGCAGGCTGCCTGTTTTACACCTCTGACCTAGATCATTTAGAATCTCTATAGACATGAAGAACTATGGTTAATCAAAGTGAAAATAAAAACTGGGTGTATGGAAATAAATATGGAATCTTAAAAGCCTCAGCCTTTATATGATTTGTTCAAGTCACGTCAAATTTAGATAAGTTAAAAGTGGTAGTTGAGCACTGACTTACATGTGAAATTTAGAAACTTTGGTTTGCGGCATTTGAAAATGATCAAGATATTTTTATTGCTTGTTCCATCATTCATCTCACCCTTCTTTGGTTAAACAAACAACATGGGTTTTTGCAGAAGAAGCAAGTAAATATGAATAATGAATTCCCATTATTCTTTTATAGTTGCTCTCTAATCTTCTCAGCAGTTACAGTTCTCTATTTGAACAGATGGCTCTCATGATAGAGATAAGAAGGTTATTTCCTGAAAAGAAAACATTTCATCTCTTATGCTGTATCAGAAGGAAACAACTTTAATAACTCACTTTACAGAGTAAGAGAACATTTGGATTCTGGAACGTTTGATGGCAGATGTTTCTACTGTGCCCAGCAGCAGTTTAAATGAGGTGTCATTAATGGTAATGTTATGGCAACTCATAAATCAGTCAAGAAGAAAACAAACTATACTGAAATGAAGAAACAGAAAAACAAGGACTCCCAAGAGATACTTATTCCCTGTTGGGTTTATAAGATCAGTGTCATATTTACTAAAACTTCTATTTACACCATTTATATTGACTGCCCAAACAAATACTTCTAACAAAAAAAATGTTCAAACAAAAGAGAATGCTAAATGTTGCATTTCTGCCATCAAATGATATTGAGATACCAGAGATTTTGTAAATATTAACATAGGGAAAATTGTGGCATCTCTTGTTACATCTATATCTATATCTATATCTATATCTATATCTATATCTATATCTATATCTATATCTATATCTATATCTATATCTATATCTATATCTATATCTATATCTATATCTATATCTATATCTATATCAGGGGTGGGTTTCTCACCCCGTTCCAACCGGTTCGGTTGGAACCAGGCCGGCGGCATCCTCGTGCACGCGCGCAGCACACGCATGCGTACTAGCGTCTGTGAGATGCTCCAGCTGCTCCTGGAGGATCGCACAGGCACTGTATGCGTCCTGCGCATGCGTGGAAGCGCAGAACTCATCAAAACCGGGTAAGGAGCGCGGGCGGGCGGGTGGCCCCTTCGCCGTTCCCGGAAGTTACTTACTTCCGGGTTCGCCGACCAACCGGTTCGCGGGGACCGCTGCGAACCGGTTGAAACCCACCCCTGATCTATATCTATCATCTATCTATCTATCTATCTATCTATCTATCTATCTATCTATCTATCTATCTATCTATCTATCTATCTAGAGATCATTATTTTTATAACCCTTCCTCCTCCTATTTTCCACAAAACAACAGATTTTTAAAGTAGGTTGGGTTGAGGGACACTGACTGGTCCAAAGTCACCCAGCTGGCTTTCATGCCTAAGGTGGAACTAGAACTCACTGTCTCCCAGTTTCTAGCCTGGTACCTTAACCACTAAAACCAACTGCAGAAGAAGAATTAGGGTACAACTTACTTGCTTAACATCAAGAATAGATTGTACTGGTTTATTCCATGCATTTCAGAAATCATACTTTTTAGTATTTTCTCATAGTGTTATGACCAAACCATCATTATAGTCATATATAAGGTGATAATTACAAGCCATCAGTCCATCATGTTGTAAATCTGTGTCTGATTATATTTAAGGATTGCCTGAGAGCAAAAGTTAGTGAAGCTGGAACTAATCAGGTTATTCTGGTCTATAGATCCACTTGGAAACAATAGACAATTTCTTTATTCTTTTTCAGATAGACACCTAAGGCAGTAATTTGTCTTAGGCAACAAGCTAAATCTTATGCAATTAGTCTAATGCTTAAATTATCTAAGTTTAAATGCAACAGAATAAGCAGAAAAACATATATAAAATAGTCAGAATGTATCATCAAAATATAAGCACCAAATTCAAAGGATTAAGCAACAAGGCAAGGTCTCAGGAAGGTCAAGTTTAAAGATGTAGGTTTGTCCCTCATACTGTACATTACAAGGCAAAGTTATTACTGATTTTTCTCCACTATTAATTTGAACCTAATATAAGTTTCTGAATTCTCACATAAGCCAGGCAAGTGCTAATTTTCTGATCAGGATGCACAGCTATTTAGGAGGAGCTCCTGAATTCAAAATACATACATTCCCATGATGCATTGCCTTGAAGTCTAACTATGGCCTGATTACTTCTTTGTAAACCTGAATTACATATACCCTGGATTTATATAAAGTAGTGGACGTATTGCAATAGTCCATCCAATTATGCCATAGATTCAGAGGGTTTTCACAGGACACTTGGAGCCTTTTCCAGCAATTAGAGGGCTGCACTTACGTTCACAAGCGGTTTGCTGGGTGTGAACATGCATGCAACTCTTTGGGAATGAAATGGAATGTCAAAGAAGCAGGTAATCAACTCAGGCAGCTCTGGTGAGTAAAGCAGACGTCGTGTGAAACTCAGCTGGGCCGCAAGGGCGGAGAGAATGAGCCAGAAAGTTAGTTCACATAGCAGCCCACCATTGTATGTGCTACTTAGATCAACTGTGGTTGATCTAGGCAACTAAAACATTGGTTGAGATTGTTTCAGCTTGTTTTCTGTGCATTCAATAACTCTAATAACTTAAGTTGCTTGAAGAAAATCAAGCAACTTAACAGACACAACAAATATGACAGAAGACCAGAAGTGGTTGTATCCAAGCAAAGATAAGAATGTGTTTTTCTGTTTATTCTATCTGCAAATTCCTACCTACTTGTTTTGTTAAAGAAAAGTGGTTCAAAAAAAGGGTATTTTTATTTGGAGAAAGTCTGTGCAGTCACAGTAGAAGAATGGATGGGTTTTCTTGGTGGATAAAAGTTGATGAGTACCATAGTTCCACTTGGTGGTCATGGGGTTTTGCTTGAGGCTTAATGCTCTCACCAGTGTTATTCTACTTCTACATGAAATCACTGCAAGTAATCATCTGTTACTGTGGAATGAGGTGTAATTGGATGTAATTATATATTGCCATCATGGACTGAGCATAAGATAACATAGAAGAACTGAACTGATGCCCAGAAGCCATAAGAATCTGGATGGACTGAAACAGGTTCAGATTAAAGATGGAGTTAGTGTACCTCAGTAAACAAATTGGCAATAACCTCAGCTTCAGTAATTACTCTGGAGGGTTTGTTTACTGCTCCCAGGGAGGTAATTCATGAGAAATGTGTTCTTGAAGAATTTAGTGTCTTTGTGAGACAACAGGTAGAACTATCATTTACTGTCCTACCTGGATCAGGATACTCTATTAACCATAATGCATGCCCCAATATTTTTGGGCTCAATTATGACAGTTGTTAAGTGAATCACTGCATTTGTTAAGTTAGCAATATGGTTGTTAAGTGATTCTGGTTCCCCATTGACTTTTCTTGTCAGATGATTGCAAAGGTCCTCACGTAACACGAGGACACTGCAACTGTCATACATTCGAGTTGCCAAGCGTCAAAATTTTGATCACATGACCACGGGGGGGCTACAATGTTCACAAGTGTGAAAAACAGTTGAAAGCCACTTTTTTCCAGTGCTGCTGTATCTTTGAATGTTCATTAAGTGAATGGTTATAAGTCAAAGACTCCCTGCAACTATTTGATTTAATTATTGCAGTGTTTCTCAACCTTGGCAACTTGAAGATGTCCAGACTTCAACTCCCAGAATTCTGGGAGTTGAAGTCCGGACATCTTCAAGTTGCCAAGGTTGAAAAACACTGAATTATTGCATTGCATTCTATGTGGGGCTGCTTTTGGAAATGTACCAGCTAGATTTTCAGGGCAAGAAAGGGTCCAATCCTCATTCGTGAAAAATGACATCAATTATAAAATTGCTGCATAGGTTTCCAGTTCAAAGTCTTGTTCATCACTGTGTTGATGGAATCTGTATCATAAACTGTATCATAAAATTGTTATGATACAGCAACATGTTACATCAAGGAGTGCCTTTTCAGAATTGAATCTGCTTATCTGATACAGCCATCTAATATAGGTCTGTTGAGAGTCCGCTTAGGAGCCCACATCTGAGAAATAAATGGGTGCAGAAAAAATGACATTTTTTCTCAGTAATAATTCCTATTCTTTAGATAATCTTCCCTGAAAGTCCATCTGAGCCCCATTTGCATTCTAGTAGCTTCTAAAATTGGTATTATTTCAGTATGCCTTTACCTTAGTTGATTATGAATGATCTCTGGTGGAATTTTGAGTAGTGTTGCTTTTATTACCCTTTAGTGTTTATTTAAAACATCATTATTAAGAAAATATAAACTTAGCCCCAGAAAATAGGAAGACATGCAGTGGTGGGATTCAAATAATTTAACAACCGTTTCTCTGCCCTAATGATTTCTTTCAACAACCAGTTCACCAAACTGCTCAGAAAGTTAATAACCAGTTCTCCCGAAGTGATGCAAATTGGCTGAATCCCAACACTGAAGACATGAGAAATTTTTTTTAAGATTGCCCTATATTGACATTCTTTAATATAAAAGGGAGGAAAGGTGGAATATTTCAAGATTGTTTTATCATAGCCAACACAGTTCTAGGCTGCATTAATAGAAGGGTAGAATTAAGATAACGTGAAAATGTTAATACCACTTTATAATGCCTTGGTAAGGCCACACTTGGAATACTGCTGCCAGTTTGGTTGCCACAATGTAAAAAAGATGTGGAGACTCTAGAAAGAGTGCAGAGAAGAGCAACAAAGATGATTAGGGGACTGGAGGCTAAAACATATGAAGAACAGTTGCTGGAATTGGGTATGTCTAGTTCAATGAAAATGACTAGGGGAGACATGATAGCAGGGTTCCAATATTTCAGGGGCTGCCACAATGAAGAGGGAGTCAAGCTATTCTCCAAAGCACCTGAGGGCAGGACAAGAAGCAATGGATGGAAACTAATCAAGGAGCAAATCAACCTAGAACTAAGGAGAAATTTCCTGATAGTTAGAACAATTAATCAGTGGAACAACTTGCCTCCAAGAGTTGTGAATGCTCCAACACTGGAAGTGTCTGAGCAGGGAGTTGGACTAGAAAACCTCCAAGGTCCCTTCCAACTCTGTCATTCTATTCTATTCTATTCTATTCTATTCTATTCTATTCTATTCTATTCTATTCTAATCTATTCTAAAATAGAGTTTCAGTATTTCTTGTGTCAGGTTTCCAAGTGATGGAACTCACCACTTGGTCAATCTCATTTGACCTTTATCCAGAGTCAAGTTGAGTTGAAAAAAAAAGTTCATACATGTTTTAAATTAAGTTAAATCATTTCCAAAACAAAAGAAGTATCTTCTAAGTAAAAGATGTGTGTAAACAGTGATGTAATAAATAGAGACTATATTCTTTCATGAGCAAAAAACAGCATCAGTATAGTTAATTTGTAATAAACTAAACCAGTCCTATCCAACATGACACCTTCTACATATGGTGGGAATATAGCTTCAAGGCATGAGGACCAATATCCATGCTAGCCAGAAATCTCAATCAATCAATCAATCAATCAATCAATCCCCCCTCTCTCTTATGCATACACACACACACACATACACACAGACACACACCACAAATAAGTAATGGAGTACACTAGCCAGGACATTCAATCTTTAAATTGGCGACTTGGCTATATCTGGTTCAAATAATTAAGCCAATGTCTAGTAATGGAGAATAAATATGAAACAAAATATAGGTTTGGGGAGTTCTGATGGCACTTAACAACATTTCAACATAATCCCAGAACAGAAGAGCAGATTTTATGCAAGAAAACAGAAGGAGAGAAAAATGTAGCAAAGGTCTCTTTTTCGCTACAGTACAACTGCAGATAATTTACTGTTTACACCTGCTATTGGTAATTATGAATACTGAGTCCCGCATAGCCGTTGCTAGGAGATTAGATATCTATAGCTCAAACCCCAAGGTCTTTTTTAACTTGTAAAAGAATTAATGGGAATAGTTGCCATCCAATTAGTGGGATCTCATTCTTCAGAAGCCCAGAGGATATTCACTTTCTGCATATGTCCAGTTCCCATACCTAGCAGCAAAGAGGGAGCCTAGCAACAATGTCAACCATTGGAAGAGAGAACTCTTATTTTGCATGGATAAAATCATTTTTGTTTAGCTGCCTCCCTGAAATGTAAAAGATCATTCAGGGGTGTCAGAAAGATCCATAATACACTATAGTTTATTGCATACCCAAAGGTGTTTTTTCGGTTCCACCACAAAACCGCGGAGGACAAAATCGCGCTCGACGAAAGCGCGCATTTGACGTCATCACAGCGCGACGAAAACATTGCGCTGTGATCGAAAAATGCAAAAATAAAGGGAAAACCTTACCCTAACCCCCCCCAAACCTAACCCTAAACCTAACCCTAAACCTAACCCTTAACCTAACCCTAAATCTAACCCTAAACGTAACCCTTAACCTAATGCTAAACCTAACGCTAACCCTTAACCTAACGCTAAACGTAACCTTAACGCTCTAAACCTAACCCTAACCCTTAACCTAACCCTAGCCCTAACCCTAAATCTAACCCTTACCTTTATGTGAATCGGCTTGCTTTAATTTTATTTCAATTTTAAAATTTTTTCGTCGCACTGTGTTGACGTCAAATGCGCGCTTTCGTCGAGCACGATTTTGTCCTCCGCGGTTTTGACGGGTCACGTTTTTTTCAGAAGGCAATTGGACTTTCTTGTTTTTTCTTTGAAAATATTTTGCTCCTCATCTAAGAAGTTTCTTCAGTTCTGACAGGAGAGTGGGAATGGAAGGATTTATTTTCCGTGCAGACTTCCTTGCAATTCCTTCCTCTGCAAGTAATATAAATCCTTCCATTCCCAACTTTCCTGTCAGAACTGAAGAAGCTTCTTGGATGAGAAGTGAAACATCATCAAAGAAAAAACCAGAAAGTCCAGATGGTTCTCGAAAAAGCACCTTTGGGACAACCGTTACTTGGGTGACTGAGAATCTGTACAGACTTTTATTGGAGACCCTATCCAGGGCTTTCTTTACAACATAGATATTCTAGATCTATGCATTAGCAACATGAAAAACATGGTTTGTCTTAAATTTAGAAGAATTATTATTATTAAAATATTTTTTTCTAACTCAAATATCTTGAAAGTGAAATATATTACATTTTTTTTTTACTCTGGAAAGAAGTAAGTATGAGTAATTAATTATCTATTTGTCCTTTGCAGTCAAGGGCTATTTTCTGCCGGCTTGAACTTTCCCTGAATTTCCTGCATGCATGTGCACGTGCGCACACACACACACACACACACAATGAGCCCTCTGCCACGCAATCATTTTGATGGTTCTTCTTTCTTTTATGTTGACAAAAACCTCCATCTCTACATTCCTCTATTTTTATATTGACTATGAAAAATAAAGTACTGTGAAGTAGATGTACTTGTTGTATGTTTCTCTCTTGTGTGATAGCCATAGGTATGAAAATTGTACAGGTAGTCCTTGACCTACAACAGTTCATTTAGTGACCATCCAAAGTTACAATGGCACTAAAAATGTTATGACCATTTTTCACGCTTACGACCATTGTAGGATCTCCTTGGTCACGTGATCAAAGTTCAGATGCCTGGCAAACGGTTCACTGGGGTCATGTGATCACCTTTTGTGGCCTTCTGACAAATAAAGAGCCGAGGTGGTGCAGTGGTTAGAGTGCAGTACTGCAGCCACTTCAGCTGACTGCTAACTGCAGTTCAGCGGTTCAAATCTCACCGGCTCAGGGTTGACTCAGCCTTCCATCCTTCCAAGGTGGGTAAAATGAGGACCCAGATTGTGGGGGCAATATGCTGACTCTGTAAACCGCTTAGAGAGGGCTGAAAGCCCTATGAAGCGGTATATAAGTCTAACTGCTATTGCTATTGCTATTGCTATTGCTAAATTCAATGGGGTATCAAGATTCACTTAACAACCATATTACTAATTTAATAAATGCAATGATTCACTTAACAACGGTGGCAAGAATATTGTAAAATGAGGCAAATTCACTTAACAAATGTTTCACTTAGCAACATAAATTTTGGGCTCAATGTTGGTCATAGGTCAAGGACTACATGTACTAAAAATATTTGAACCTAGGTGAATTGAATGATGATTCTCTGTTTCCACCAGCTATTTTTTATTCTTATGAAAGCATAAGGCTATTTTTTCTCCCCACAAAAGAAAAGATTTCCCATGTCTATTTGAATACAGGCTTGCTTGTATCTGAAGGATAAAGGAAAGAGCAAGTAGCAATGTAATAACTGATAATGAGGAAATTAATCAACTGGTTCTAATAGCAAAAGCAACTCAGGCAATTGTTCCAACAGTAGAATGTTTAGAATGTAATTTCTGGGGAGATCATTAAATCATCTCAACTTTGCAAGCAATTTGAGAGGCCGCTGTCTAGCTTAAATAATACAGTTGTTTGGAACAACAAACGTCTTAGCTTTGCATCATTTAGGAAACTCCGTGTATTATTTAGAGGAACTAGCTAGCTTCCAGTTGCATTCATTCATGTTTTTTTATTCCTATTGCAGATAGGTTTCAGGCCCAACTGAACTGTCTTTATTGAAAGAGCCTTTATTCCATCCATGACATGCAAGCTGGATTTGAGAGGATTTGAGCCCCTTCTAAAATAGCATGGGAAAACACCAGGAGTTGCAAGGGAAATGAAAATGTAATAAAGCCAATTTTCTCCAGTGCATCACCCCATGTCTGTAATCTTACTCCTGAGATATTAGAATAGCGATCATAAAGTAAAATCTTGCACAGATGACATAATATCCCGATATTTGCCATCTATTTAGCAAAGCAAGTGGTTATGGATAAACCCCAAAGATGATTCTAGTAGGACATACCTAATAAGACAAATGCAAATCATTGGAACAATCATTTGATGCTGCTTTGTGGCAGCACAACAAAAGCACTTGGAAGGGGCTGCATCTTCTGTAAGATCCTGTAAGTTAGTACATAGAATCTAAGGCTGGAAGGGACCTTGGAGATCTTCTAGTCCAACCTGCTACTCAAGCCAGGAGAACTTATAGCATCCAGGTGAAACAATGTTTCTGTAGGTCAACGATGCTTGTTCTGTAGTACAATGTTCAATGTAAGTACAATGTTCAGTAATTCAACATTGTATCTGTAACTCCAGGGGATTCTTCTGATCACTGAAGGTCAAGTCTAAAGAGTGGCGGGGCAGAACTTCTCTCTCCTGAGAATTACAGCCTTCTTTCCCCCACTCCACCCCACCTCCCTGAGGTACTAAACTCTCTACTACTCAATAAAGGAGATTATTTGTAGCTCAGGATTGAGCTGTCATTTCCTGTTTTTTTCAAGTTAGCTCCAGGATTTCCCCTGATCATTTGTATATATTATGTATTACGCCAAACCATTTTAATCAAAACCTGCAATGGAATGAAAGAAGATAGTGTCTGTTTAAATATGTGCATGGCCTGGGAAGGCTACAGCAAATTCTTGGATAAAGATGACCTCTGCAGTGGTTTGAAGAATAACATTTGGCTGGAGGTATTGCTTCCAATGGATTTTCACAATCATATTATTTCTTATATCATCAAGAAACATTTACA
The DNA here is from genome assembly GCF_009769535.1 of Thamnophis elegans. Taxonomy (NCBI): domain Eukaryota; kingdom Metazoa; phylum Chordata; class Lepidosauria; order Squamata; family Natricidae; genus Thamnophis; species Thamnophis elegans. Next base: position 14,338,034 of record NC_045550.1, read on the forward strand.
ATAGCTTTTTACTATTTTTACCACTATTTACAAAGCACAAACTCAAAATATTTTTGTGTCTTATATGTTGAAAAGAAATATTGCACAGGCAGTCCTTAGTTTACAATTTTGTTGTTTTAACAGCCATTCTGAATTATGACCACCATCATAAAATGTCATATATGTTGTATTTGTGCTGATAAATAAATAAAGGGAGACTAGTATAGATCTATTTCAAGCTATTTAGCTCTCATCAGCTAGCCATACCCTTACTGGGAATCGAACCTGTGCTGTATTGCATCTTAGGCAGATGTGTTAACCACTAAGCCACAGAGTTCGATTCCTTATCAGCCAAGCCAGGGTGAAAGGTATCTATTTAGAGTTACAACCCCTGGTATGCCCAAATATGGGAGGAAGATCACTACTTCCATTCTACTTCCATATATATATATATTCAACTAATCAAGATGTTACAACACAGCCAACCAATCTGCTTGCAGCAACAGAGCCAGCACTCCACATATCCTCACCAGTATTTAATAGAGGGATGGCAGTTTCGATCACGCTTTGCTCGCACAGGCACGAGGCCGAAGACACCATCCTGAAGATGACGAGCGGGACCTCGTCGAAACGTCTCCAAGATACTCTCAATCTTACATGGGAAAAGACCAGAATACACCAAAACCTGCATGCATACATACATACATACATACATGCACATATATATTTAATTTTAAAATATTAAAAATTAAACCTACAATATTGCAGACTCTGGAGAACAGAGTTAACCAATTTCAAATATACATCAGATGGCAAACTGTTTAAACTATAAAATCCCAAAGACCACAAGACGGGAAATGTTATTCAGTTCAGATAATTGCTATGGGGAAAATTATGGTGTCAAAAAAATGTGAAAAAAGGAGATTGTTCTCATGCACACCCTGTTATGGGTATAAAATACTAAAGGGGTAGTTACTTAATTTGCATAAACATACACAGAACACAAACTTAACATAGCTTCTGTTTAAATATGTATCTCTTTTAAACCTGAATCCCAAACCAAACCTACATCCCCTGCAGTTGCTGTATCCTCTGTGATTTATTTCAGCCATTTACCAGAGCTCTGCCCTAACTCAAGCACACACTTTCCTTCACCATTTAGCCAAAATTTTACTTCTAATTTTCAAGAACAAAGTTTTTCAAATCCCCAACGAGACGAGTGGAACATGTCACTTTGCATTCAGAACACTTGCTTTCTCCCATGTTGCTTCTGGAAGTATGTATTCCCTGTCTTGGAAGACAGCTGTCATGTCACTGGCTGTAAGCTGGCACCACAGCAGTAGGCAAGTAATGAAATATGCATCCTGGTGTAAACCTGGCATTCAACAGAATAATAGTTGAAAGGGACCTTGGAGGTCTTCAAATCCTTAAACAGGAAACTACCATTTCAGAAAACCGGCTATTTAGTTTCTTCTTTAAAATATCCAGTGATGGATCACCCACAACTTCTGGAATTAAGCTGTTCCACTGTTTAATTGTTCTCACCTACAGAAGATTTCTCCTTAATTCTAGGTTGGTGTCAGCACTTCTTCATTGGATAATCAGGAAAGAAAACCACAAGACTCCATTGATAGAAATCAAGTGTACTTTTACTAATTATAAATGAACAGAAGCGTAGCAAAGCGAAGTCTGATTATTTAGGCGCGAAAGCGAATGATATATTGTATATCCCATTCCCCACCCCTTGGCATCCCATGCACAGTCCAATCATAATTCTCCCAAGTGTCAGGTGCGAGATAACTTTGAAAAGCATCACCAAGTTGGAATGTCGGTGCCGTTGGCCTTGGCGGGAAACCTCCTCCGCACACGCAGTAAGACGGGCAGTTGAAACTCCAGAATCTTCCTCTAGCACAACAGTCCCCTCCCAAATACCATGCCCTCCCTCCCCGTTTCAATGGCAGCCGAAGCAGCAGCAAAGCAGAGGCTGACAGTTGGTTTTTTTCCTTGATTATTGTATGTAATTATGTCTGTTACCAGAATGCAAATATGAACAGTTACACTGGGTAAATTGTTAAAAATGTATAAAGGTACTTCAAATGTATGCTGGAAATGTAAATGAAAGAAGGAGCATTTTATCATGTGTGGTGGATCTGTAATAAAGCAAAGAAATATTGGAGTAGGATTCATATCTTATCATTCTTAAAGTGAATATAAAGATAAAACCAGAGACTTTTCTCTTAGGCTTAATGAACAAAGAAGTTGAAAAAAATGAAACTTTGATGTTATATATGCTGACAGCAGCAAGAATGCTCTATGCACAAAAATGAAAAGATACAGTACTTTCATTCCCCAAATGGATGACTTATCAAAAGCTGATGGAGTTAGCAGAGATTGTTAAATTGACTGTCCTAATTTAAAGAAAAGAATACAACTAACTTTGTTTTTACCTGGAAACTACTTCTGGACTTTGTGCTTCAGGTGGAAAAAAAATGAAAATTTGATTTTGGGCTTTGCTGATTAGGTAGGTTTGTTGTTAAGGATATATATATATTACTATGTAAAAATAAAAGTTGAGGTTGCATGCTGTTACCTTATTCTACTGAGCTAAAAACATGAGAAAGTCAATGGTTTTCTTTTTCTTTCCCCTTTTGTTCTATACTTCTTCCTCTTCCTTTTTTCCTTACCTACTTTCCCATTAATTTTTCTTTCTATTTTATATTTCGATTCTTGAAAGAAATGTCCTTCTCGGTTTGGCTCCAAGTGGGAAAAAGACACTGGAGACATGGAGGTGCTTGGAAAGATGGTTTAATGGTGAAACAGGACCACATGGCTTGAGTCCTGAACAGAAAAGGTTATTACATGCTTCAATGTTGGGTGAGGAAGAAGAGAAGGGCTGAGATGCTGAAAGTCCCTGGTTTTATGCCATCTCTGGCCTTTGATCTTGAGCTTGTATTCTGATTGGTTGTCAGAATCCAATGGGGCCATACAGGGTCAACTCTCTAGTCTGTGTTTTGAATCCAGGTTTGGTTGAGTTCTCTGATGCTATGTAAAGGCTAATCATGTCTTAATCCCATCACCCTGGAGCTGAAGGAGAGAACTCTTTATTATGTAAAGGGCCTGGCTTGGGCATCTTAATGGCCCATTGACAAGGGGGGGTGGGCAGGAAGCTGCAGGGAGCTACTCTGTCTTTAAAACATGTTTCTCCTTTTCCCATCAAGGGAAATGTAATATTCTGTCTTTTCAATATTTCCTACGATATTTCATTTTTCTGGGAGAGGGCTGGGTGATAACTTCCTACACGATAAAACTAATACAATTCATAAAGAAAGGGTGTAAATATGAACAGTTAGGATTGGACTGTGTCATACATTTTTCTCCCATCAAGTTTCATGAACTATAGTTTCAAAACTGATTTCCTTGCAATTTACTCCAGGAAAGTGTTGTTAGACAAGTGGCCAGGCTGACAACCCAATCTATATTCAATAAAACAAGTAAGAGTATTTTCAAGTTCTGTATAAACAACCTTACACTTCATGACTTAAGGACATGATGACTTGTACATGCAAATGAACTATTACCAATTTATTACACTGAAACAAATTTTAAATCAACTTTTTTGTCTGTTGAGCAAATCTATTAGGAGGAATAGATCTAAAGAGTTTGCTATTAATGGGTAAAAGTTAATAACTTTCATCAGATGAATGGATCTTAGTAATGGAGAACTAATGGCCAAAATAACGAGTTCAGCATTACAAATAACAAAGCAGCAAACCAGTCCAGTAAAGTAGTTTTAAATCTTTATTTGTTCAGTCAAACAAATGCTCAGACTTAAATACATTCATGAAAACTGAGTGCCAATTTAAAATTGCTTATAATTTTTCATAGTAATTACTTGCATACTGCAGGTAGTTAATAGATTTAGAAAAGGATAGCTTTACCCTATGACAAGCGAAATTATCTCCTGGTAAAATTTATACCTTTGCTACTAATTAGCATTTCCATTAAAATGAACAGCTTCTCACAGTAAAGAAATTTAGCTAAAGTGTTGTTGAGTATGAGCATCACAACAGGGCAATTGAAAACTAAGGATTAGCCAAAACAACAGTTTGTAAAAATCTGGCCCCAAAAGAAAAAGCCATCTAGTCCTTCTCGATTAATTGCAAAGTAGTGTATAACAGATGCTTTATTTGATCCATTTCTAGAATGACAACAGCTAATAGCTCTCTGGACAGTTCACAAACAGAAATTATAAGGCAACCAAATATAAAATCTGAATCTGAAACAATCAGAGAATCTACAAATAAATGACAGAAGGACTACAAAAATCTAAATAGCACTAAAAAGTATTCTGTTGTGAAATATCACGCTTTAAATACATATTTCACTTTCCAAGGTAAACCTACTTCAGGAATCTACATAGCAAAACAGCTTGTTAGGAGAGCCAAGGATGTTTAGTATATATTGGGACACCAAATTATTTTAGATACTCACAGTTTAATGATGTTAAATTTAAGTGCATTGAGGAAAAAAACAAAAAAATAAGGTTTATTTCTTTTTTAACAAGTCTTGATTACTTTCATATATTTGGATAGGGAGATTTTGAAGAAATATTATTTCAGTTCTGCAATGTACAAGAGGACCAGCTATAAGAATATTACATGATGAAGTTGTTCACTTATTCAACTTTGATTCCATTTAGGGATCTAAACTGCTTTTGTATCAATTATTAATAATGATCTCGATAAAATTACTTCTCAACAAATTAAACGTTGTTTGGTTCTTGAATGAAATTCACATGCAACTTATCAGATATGCCATGAACGAAAACTAAGATGCTGCATTAAAAGCATGAAAGACAAGAATAGGGAAGGATGCCATAAAAACATATAAGCTGGCAAAAGTCTCACTCTAATCTTAATAACAATTAAACTCCAAGAATTGCTTTGGCAACTAGTCTGTCACAAAATAGAAGTCGCAGTTCCATTATAGACAATTAAAATGGCTTCCATTGATTACGGAGAATTAAGTGGACTATAAGCATTTCAGGACCATAATAAACTATTACTCCAATTTCCTTTACTTTTTGTTTCATTCCAATCATCTGGAACCTGGAAGTGTTATTACTGAAATGGCATTTTAATAATAATCCTCTCCTTCAAGATCAAATCAAAGTCACCTACTACTTAAATAAGAAATCACAATTAAGATAGGAAAGTCAGTTCTAATATTCTGTAAAATAGCTAACTCCTAGAATTTCAGGAGAGAAAAAAGGACTATAAGTCTCCATTTTCCAAAAAGCAAAATTTCCAACTACCTAAAGCAGTGGTGGCTAAACTTTTTGGCGCCGAGTGCCAAAGCACCTGTGCACACAGCCATAATGCAATGCGTACATGACCCCATTTGCCACCCCCACCCATGTGCACATGACCACCCCCAATGCACTCCAGCATTGAGCATGTGCACAAGAGCCTCCCACATGCATTCTGCTCTCCCATGCATGCACATGTAACCCCAAGCATACACATGTGACCCCCATGCATGCACCCTTCCCCTCAGACATGTGCACACATCTCCTGCATGCCCCTTCCCCCTGCGCGTGTGCGGCAGAGACCCAAAAATCAGCTGGCCGGCGGGAGGCACGCATGCACGCAGGGCAGAACTGAGTTCAGGCGACGGCTCACGTGCCCACAGAGAGGGCCCACGTGCCACCTGTGGCACACGTGCCATAGCTTCTCCATCACAGACCTAAAGGATGGGTACTATAGTACAGATTTTCAGTCACAAAAAGAAAAAAGAAAGAAAAAAGGTAAGCGGTAAGAGAAAAGGCTGGACTAAAGATCTTTGGCTTAACTGTGTTTTTGGCTGAAGGACCAATATTGATCGTGTTGCCTCAGTATGTACATTCTGATTCATTGAGCAAAGTATCAGTAAGTACATCGTCTCTTAAAAATAAAGTATCTTCCTAGGCTGTGTATCCTACAGCCTAGGACATGCAGAGACAGAACTATAAATACTTCAGTATCTGCTTGCTGAATCCTTAGTGCAACCAATATCTTAAGTCTTCAAGCTACTGTCTGCACTGTATTCAATTTTATATTCAGTATGCAATGTGCCCAAAATTTGGCATCATGGCAAATTCAAGGTAACAGGTTCAAATTTTCCCATGTCCTTCTGATAAATTCCCTGAGGTCTGCTGCCATTTAAGAAAGATTTTAAAATATTGCTTTTTCAGCAAGGCCTGTAATTTGCCACCCTAAAATGCTATTGGCATACTATTTCCTTGGTACTTCCTTCCCCAGTATGATTTTGTTACAACTTTAGTGTTCTCTTTTCACTTGCTTTAATATTTGAATGTATTGTGTGTTGCCCGGAGTTGTTTTAGTTATTGGGTGGGAGGGAGAGAAAGAGAGATTGGAGAATACTTCTTGTTGAATGGATTTTAATGTTCTTGATTAATTTGCTGTTTGACAGGACTAAATAAATAGTAATGGCCTATATTGCTGGAGCTATGCTAAAAGGTGAAAACAAAGTGCTCCGCCAATAACTAAATTTCAGACAGTGGTCTGAAGTATCACATCCTAGTTGCAAACTATTATCATCCCTACTTATAAGTAAGATGAGAAAGCTCAGCTTGCTTTAATAACCTAATAGCTTGATTTCAGCAAGTGATACATTATATATATATAAGGTACCCAGATTTTCAGATTGGTAAAGAGGGACACCATTGACCTGGGTGGGGGGGTTGATTAAAATTTTTATATTTTGTCAAAAGGTCACACAAGGAGATTACATGACCCCAAGACACTGAAATCATCATAAATACGAATCTGTGGCCAAACATCAAAATTTTGATTACGTGACCATGAGGATGCTGCAACGGTCGCTAAGTGTGAAAAATGATCGCTAAGTGTGAAAAATGGTCATCATTCACTTTTTTCAATGCCATTGTAACTTTGGTCACTAAATGAACTATTTGAAAGCTAAAGCTAGCTTCCATTATAATGCCTTATGCTAGCTTACATTTTCAAGAGAGAGAAGCTAAACCCCTTATTAGAATTGAAATAGAAATGAATAGAGTAGAATAGAGTAGAGTAGAGTAGAGTAGAATAGAATAGTTTATTAGCCAAGTGTGATTGGACACACAAGGAATTTGTCTTTGGTGAATAAGCTCTCAATGTACATAAAGAAAAATAAAATAGAATACATTCATCAAGAATCAGAAGCTACAACACTTAGTGATAGTCTTTCTCTCTCTCTCTCTCTCTCTCTCTCTCTCTCACACACACACACACACACACACACACACACACAAACACACACACACACACTCCTCCTCTGGATTCACTGGGACGTTTATAAAATTCTCCCTCCTGTGCACACACTCCTTAAGCCCCCCCCCTCTCTCTCTCCTCCTCCTCCTCCTGCTCCTCTGGATTCACTGGGACATTTATAAAATTTCCCCTCCTGCGCACACCTTCAGCCTCCCTCTCTCCCTCTCTCTCTCTCCCTCCCTCCTCTGGATTCACTGGGACGTTTATAAAATTCCCCTCCTGTGCACACCTTCGGCCTCTCTCTCTCTCTCCCCTCCTCTGGATTCACTGGGACGTTTGTAAAATTCCCCCTCCTGTGCACACCTTCAGCCTCTCTCTCTCTCCCCTTCTCTGGATTCACTGGGACGTTTATAAATTTTCCCCTCCTGTGCACACCTTCAGCCTCTCTCTCTCTCTCTCTCTCTCCCTCTCTCTCTCTCTCTCTCTCTCTCTCTCTCTCTCCTCTCTCTCTCTCTCTCTCTCCTCCTCTAGATTCACTGGGACGTTTATAAAATTCCCCCTCCTGTGCACACACTCCTTCTTCAGCTTCTCTCTCCCCTCTTTCTGGATTCGCTCCAACGTTTTTAAAATTACCTCTTCTGTATAGAGACCAGGTTATCAGCCACGTGAGACATACGCTGTGTTTCTATGGCACAGTAATCCCCTCCCCAAACAACACGCAATGCCCATTTAGAAACCCCGAGCATCCGAGGCATAGCAGCAGTCCGGGGGGGGAGGGGCTGAGCTTGGACAGCCTTGGAGGCAGCCCGCCAGCTCCAAGAGAGAGACAAAGAGAGAGGGGGGACAGAGGGGCTGCTCAAAGCAACAGAAGAAGAAAAAATCCATGAGGGAAGCCCGCGGTCTCCACATGGAGTAAAGTCTTCTCCTCCCTCAGCCATTAACAACAGCTCCCAAGGACGCGCAGGCGGGAATGCACTCAGCTTGAAGAATATATGCTCCCAGTTGCTAGGAGAGCCTCAAGGCGGCTGGAGGCTTTTTCGTAACTTTAAAAAAATCAGGACTTTTAAAAAAAAACCCGGGATGCGGGACAAATTGTTCAAAAGAGGGACAGTCCCGCCAAAATCAGGACATCTGGTCACCTTATATATATACCATTTATCTTAATGGAAAACTTACTTGTTAGATGTAATGAGGTTTGGTGCAGGGAACAGGCAGATTCTAGGAAAAGTGACCCAATATTAGATCATTTTATTATTTTAAGATACAGAGCAGAAAAATACAGGCCAGCATCTATACTGTATGTATCTATTGGTTACCAAATCCTTATTATGGATTTGAAATTTACTTTCAATTTTGTTCTCAGGAAAGGATAATGGAAGAAAACTAAACTGATCAAAATAAGCCTGAAAATACATCTATTATTTGTACAACATCTATTATGGTGGGCACTGCACAAAATCAAGCACCCAAAGCATTGTCTTTGAAAATGACAAACAAAAAACAATAGAATAAAACTGGAGAAAGAAAAAACAATGTATTAGAAGGAAGTTTAAAGATAACCTGTTGATTTTATTAACCTTAAAACATAACTGAATGTATATCCGATGAATCAAGGCATTGAGGGGAAATGGAACACCAATGGAACTTTGTTTATTCAAAGAATTCTAGAGGCAAATAATAATAGGAAAAATATATATAAGAACCTGAAACAGAAAAATAACGAGTGATAAGCAACTAAGCAACTAAGAATCAGAAAAATAAAAGCTGAAAAGGAGAGTGTAAGGAAACCTTGGATAAAATCAATTTGAATCTAATCACTTATCCTCATATAAATGGGGAAGACCAAGTAGAAATATAGCACAAGGTAAAAACAATTGCTATAGTTTATTATTATGTTGATAGAATTTAATTCAACATTGAAATCTCTGGAAAAAAACAATTGCAATATTAAATCCATCATCTTGAGAAAAAGAAAAAAATATCAATAGGATGGGGAAAATAAATATTATCCTTGATGTTCAAAGAATGATGATACTGGTCAGGCTTCACACTGGGTTCAATAATAAACCATTAGTCTGTTGATATTTCATCCACTTGGTAGAAGAGACCCAACACAGCTCATATAGATTATTTATGCAGACAAAAATGAAGCAAATAAATAACAAATTGATTGCCCATTTCACTGAAAAGATGTCGGAAATTTGTATAGATTCCGAAAGGTTTACAGTCAAAGGGTTTTTGTCTTACCCATCCAAATTAATTTATGTTTGATGATGGGGCTAGTGGTCTTGAAATGGGACGTTGGTTCTTACCTGATATGCCCCTTCTCTTGGCAGGTGGAGACAGCAGCCATGCACAGGTTAACTTAGCCAGTAACCAATGGACTGAGTCTACCAAAGTGATGTCATAGCCTCTGGGAAGTGTCCTCCTGCTTTCTTGATGAAGGAGAATAAGTAAACTGCTGTCCTGCATCAGATTGCTTTCTGTCGATCCCTGCTCAAGAGTCTCTCGTTACTGAACCTTTCAGACATAGGCCCACGTCAGAAAGGGTGGGGATGGCTGCTGTCTCCACCTGCCAAGAGAAGGGGCGTACCAGGTAAGAACCAATGCCCCATTCTCCAAAGTTGGTGGAGACAACAGCCATGCATGGGACGTACCAAAGCTCGGAGTGTCCCTGGGTGGGAATGTGAGTGGCCTATGAGACTGGAGAAGTAAGCATTTGTTATAGCACTCGCCTTCTGAATGCCGCATCTGCTGAAGTGTATCTATCCACCTTGTAGTGGCAGATAAAGGAAGTAGGTGTAGTCCAAATTGCCGCCCTGCAGATTTCTTCTACCAAGGCTTGTGTGGTTCACGCCATCGAAGTTGCTGCACTGTGCGTCGAATGAGCCATGATGTTGGACGGAGGGGTGAGGTGATGAGCTAGGTAAGCCCTCGGGGTGGCAGATCTGATACAGCATCCTATCATAGATGAAGAGGCCTTAAGCTCCTTGTTGGTGTGATGAAATGAAACAAAAAGAGCCTCAGAGCGTCTGAAGTGGGCCGTTCTGGTAACATAGATCCTGAGTGTATCTATGCACATCCAATGTGTGCCACTTGTGTTCGAGCCTGTGCATAGGATTGGGGCAGAAATTTGGAAGAATCAGATCTTGAGAGTGATGGAAGGCCGAATTTACCTTTCGGATAAAGGTGGGGTCAAGGCGGAGAACCACTCGGTCCGGATGGAACACACATAGATCAGATCTGATGGAAAGGGCCGCCAACTCCAAGAACCACCTTGCTGACGTGACAGCCACTAGAAAGACAGATTTCAGAGTGAGGTGTTGTACTGAGGCAGATTTGAGAGGTTTAAAAGGTTCTGTGAGGAAGTCCAGGACCCTGGCTAGGTCCCATGAAGGAAAATGGTGGGTGACCGGAGGGCAGAGGTTAGATGCGTGTCTAATGAAGCGACGGACATGTGAGTGTAAGGAGAGCGGCTCATCACGATGTAGAGAGAGAATGGAAGAGAGAGCCGTAGGGTATTGGGCGAGATCCCCTTGTCAGGTCCTTGTTGTAAGAATTCCAAGACATTGGCTACTGAAGCCTCGAGGGCAATGATACCTCTGGTAGAGCACCAAGATGAGAATGCCTGCCACGTTGATTCGTAAATCTTAATGGTGGAAGGGTGACGAGGTGCCTGAATAGTCCAGATTACTTTGTAGAAAGGTTAGCCACTATCAAGGCCGCCCGCTCAGCCTCCAGGCAGTTAGGCTGAGCCAGAGAAGGCCGGGATGATGAATGGATCCCTGATGTAGAAGGGATCTGATCCTGGGAAGACGCCATTGTAGGACCCACCAATAGATTGACCAGGTCCACATACCAGGGTCGGCACTGCCAATGGGGGGGGGGGGCAATTAGGATTACTTCTGCCTCCTCTTCCAGAATTTTGCGAATCACGCTCTGTATCAGGAGGAAGGGAGGGAAGGCGTACAGGAGACCGCGTGGCCACCTGCACCTCAGAGCATCCGTCCCTTCCGTGCCTGGTGTTGTATAGCAAGAAAAGTACCTGGGCAGTTGCTTGTTGGTTCTCGTGGAAAAAAGATCCAGAACTGGAACCCCGCACCTCATGGACAGCCGAAGATATGAGGGTTCAGACTCCATTCTGCATGGTCAATCATTGTGTGGCTCAACCAGTCTGCCCTCGTGTTGTCGGTTCCTGAGATGTGTTTGGCCTGAAGAGAGAGAAGATTGGCTTTCACCCAGATCCCTAGCAAAAGGCAGATTCCATGAGTGAGATGGCTCTTGTCCCCCCCTTGGCAGTTTATGTGCACCTTGGCCGTGGTGTTGTCCGTCCGAATCAGCACATGGGAGTTGCGTACTGATGATTGGAAGAGGAGAAGAGCCAGATGGATAGCCCTCAACTCCAGCCAATTCATGCTGTGAGCCAGGTCGGAGATGGACCACAGACCCTGGGCCCCCTGATCTTGTAGATGAGCCCCTCACCCAGACAGACTTGCATCCGTTCTGAGTACAATATGAGGAGGCTCCCTGAAGAGGGACCCCTGAAAGATGGCTGGGGAGATCCACCAATCCAGAGATTGGAGTACCTCTGGGTCATCCTGACTTTCACTAGGGAACAACGGCTGTTGGTCTTCTGGTATGGCAATAAGAACCACTGGAGGCAGTGACTGTGAAGCCGTGCCCACGGAACGATGGAGAAGCATGAGACCATCCTTCTGAGTAACAGTTGAAGCAATGGAACCAGATGTTTCCACCGTACTTCGTTGGTTAGATCCCTGAGACTGACCTGCCTCTCCTGGGAAAGGGACACCCTCCCCTGAACTGAATCTATCAGAGCTCCCAGATGGACCAAACAGTAGGTGGGAACCAGGTGGCTCTTTTGAATGATTTATGGAGAAGCCCAGTTCCTGAAGAACTGTGATGGAGGTGTGAAGGTCCTGAAGAGCCTGATTGTGCAATCTGGACAGCAAAAGCATGTTGTCGAGGTAGCACAATATCCTTATGGAATGGGTTCGAAGGTGGACCATGACCACTGATAGAAGCTTGGTGAACACCCTTGCGGGTGAGGACAGCCCGAAGGGTAGGGCAAATCTCAGGAACTGCCTGTGGCGTTTGAGAATGGGGACGTGGAGATAAGCCTCTGTGAGGTCTACCGAGGTGATCATTCTGCGCACACTCTCCAGAATTGACGGGAAAAGTGAATGTTGAATCTTCTGTACTTTATGAATTGATTGAGAAATTTGACGTCGAGAATCGCTCTCCAGCCTCCCAAAGACTTTGGCATGATAGAGACGAGAGTAAATTCTCATCCCACCTGGCCTGGGGGCACAGGTTGGATGGCCCAAATGTGGAGCAGGTGTTGAATGGCCTACTCTACCAGGAGCCTCTTGTGAGGATCCCTGGAGATCAGACATATGACAAAGTGGTTCAGAGGGCTGGAGTGCAAGTCTAAGGCGGCTGATGGCAGACCTGACTCATGTGTCGTTGGTGATGTTGTCCCAATGATCCGCAAAGGCTTCCAGGCATCCCCCGATTGGGAGGGACTCCAGGCAGTCACTTCTGCCTCATGAATGACTTATTGGAAGAGTCCCTAAAGGACTTCCGAGGGGCAAATCTCTGGTTACTTTGGTGGAGAAGGAGGGACCCTGTCTGGGAGGGGCCTGACATTGCAGACAGGAGTTGGAGAAACCCCCGTCCTGGCCATGAAAGAGCTGCCTGCAGTAGAAGGAGTGGCCTCGACCTTCTTGTTTCTTAGTGGCAGCTTGGAGAGTACCTTCCTCTTATCTTCAGATTCCACTAAGAGGGGCTCTAGTGGGGACCAAAGAGGAGGTTGGAGGAGTAAGCCAAAGAAACAAGCCTCCACTTAGCCCGGGCCTCCGCCTGCCATTTTCTGAGCCAGATGAGCCGGCAGGAAGAGACAGAGGAAGCAATGGATTTGGAAGCAAAACGGGCCGCGTCCAAAGATACATCTGCGGTGTATTCCAGGGCCACCTTCAGCTTGTTAATGTCTCTGTGAGCTCTGGAATCCCTGGGAGGAATCCTCTCCTGAAGCTATCTGAACCACAGAAGGGCAGAAGGGCTAAAGAAAGAGGAGGAGGTGCTGCTTGATGGGCCTTGACGAGAGTCTGTTCGATCCTCTTATCCTCCACGCGAAGAGCCTCCTCAAGAGCAGCTGATGCTGCATTGGGAGAGGACAGGGTCAACACGAGCAAATCAATAGAAGGTACCTCAAGAACCTTGGCGAGGTCGGGACCCACGTTGTACAGACGCTTGTCTAATGTGGAGGGGAGAGGACCTGTACCTGGCAACACTCACTAGTTCTGGACTACATCAATGAGGAGCCTGGGGAAGGGAATCACTTCCTTCTCTACTCTGGGTTGAGTGAAAAGAGGGTCCGTAGTGTTCGTCTTGTCTGCTTCTACCCCTCGCGATGCCCGCGACCTTTCTCGCTTTAAATAGAAGAGTGAAAAACAGCAGGTTTAAAGAGACTGACAAAGGAAGGGGGGATGGGAGGGAGACCTTCATCCTCAGACAAATCTCTGGCTTCCTCCTCAGAATCCGAAGGTCTGCAGGAGGGCTAACATCAACTAGCCTTTGGGCCTGGAATGGATAGGGTTCAGCATGTTTGGTCTTACTCGTGAATTTCCTGGGGGGGGGCTGTTGAACTTTGTCCCCTTCCTCTGTAGGGGTACCTGAGATAGGCCTGCAGTCAGGCATGGGAGTCTTGGGCAATGGTTGGACGGAGACCCCATCGGTGGCTCTGAGCTTGGGAGCCCTGGGTGGGAGAGGACCTGCCGGCGGACTAGAGGCCTGCGGACCTTGATCTGGTGTGTCAGACATGGCCAGTACTCACTGCAATACTCAAAATGGCCACTGGATTTTTCCTGCCAATTCAAAATGGCCACTGAGGCAGCGTGGCCAGGGAAGCCGCAGAAGAAGCTGCGGAGGCGAAGAGGCAGAGCCCCCGATGCTGCGGTGTTGGCGGTGAGTGCGGTAGCGAAGGCGGATGTGATTTAGGATTTTTTTAAGGATTTTATTAGTATTTATAGGCCGCCCTTTTCCCTGAGGGGACTCAGGGCGGCTTACATAAAATAAGGAAGGGAGGGTACAGACAATAGACACAAACAATACATAGAAGTAAAATAGTAAGCAACATTCATTCATCATTCGGGTGGGGACAAATTATCTTTATCCCCAGGCCTGACGGGCTAGCCAAGTCTTAAGAGCTGTGTGGAAGGTCTGGACGGTGGTGAGGGTACGAATCTCCACAGGGAGATCGTTCCAAAGGGTCGGAGCTACTACTGAAAAGGCTCTCCTCCATGTAGTTGCCAGTCGGCACTGACTGGCAGATGGGACTCGGAGGAGGCCTAATCTATGCGATCTAATTGGTCGCAAGGAGGTAATTGGCAGGAGGCGGTCTCTCAAGTACGCAGATCCACTATCATGGAGGGCTTTATGAGTGACAAGTAGCACCTTGAAGCGCACCCAGAGATCAACAGGTAGCCAGCGCAGCTCGCGGAGGATAGGTGTTATGTGGGCGAACCGAGGCGCACCCACAATCACTCGCGCGGCCGCGTTCTGGACTAGCTGAAGTCGCCGGATGCTCTTCAAGGGCAGCCCCATATAGAGCACATTGCAGTATTCCAGCCTAGAGGTCACAAGGGCCCGAGTGACTGTTGTGAGGGCCTCCCGGTTCAGGTAGGGTCGCAACTGGCGCACCAGGCGAACCTGGGCAAATGCCCCCCTGGTCACAGCCGTCAAATGGTGGTCGAAAGTCAGCTGTGGATCCAGGAGGACTCCCAAGTTGCGAACCCTCTCTGAGGAGTATAAAATTTGACCCCCCAGCCTGAGCGATGGAACACTGATCGAATTATTGGGAGGGAAACACAACAGCCACTCGGTCTTCTCTGGGTTGAGTACAAGCTTGTTAGCCCTCATCCAGTCCATAACGGCCTCAAGACCCCGGTTCATCACGTCCACAGCTTCATTGAGTTGGCATGGGGCGGACAGATACAACTGAGTATCGTCCGCGTATTGATGGTATCTTATCCCGTGCCTCCGAATGATCTCACCCAACGGTTTCATGTAGATGTTAAATAGTAGGGGGGATAAGACCGAACCCTGCGGCACCCCATATGTTAGGGGCCTAGGGGTCGATCTCTGCCCCCCCACTAACACCGACTGCGACCTGTCCGAGAGGTAGGAGGAGAACCACTGTAAAACAGTGCCTCCCACCCCCACCTCCCGCAGTCGTCGCAGAAGGATACCATGGTCAATGGTATCGAAAGCCGCCGAGAGGTCGAGGAGAACCAGGATGGAGGGATGGCCTCCGTCTCTGGCTCTCCAGAGATCATCGGTCAATGCGACCAAAGCGGTTTCTGTGCTGTAGCCGGGTCTGAAGCCCGACTGGAAGGGGTCAAGATAACTTGCTTCCTCCAAGGACCGTTGAATCTGGAAGGCCACCACCTTCTCGACAACCTTCCCAACAAAAGGGAGGTTGGAGACTGGACGGTAGTTGTTAAGGGCAGCTGGATCCAAAGATGGCTTCTTCAGGAGGGGTCTCACCACCGCCGCTTTAAGTGCGGCGGGGAAGTGCCCCTCCCGAAGAGAGGCGGCAACAACCGCCTGGATCCAGCCTCGTGTCACCTCACTGCTGTTGGCAACCAGCCATGAGGGACACGGGTCCAGTACACAGGTGGAGGCACTCACAGCTCTCATGGCCTTGTCCACATCCCCAGGGGCAACATCCTGAAACTCAACCCAGAGGTGGTCTACCAATTCATCCTCTTGTGCCTCGGCTGGAACTGCAGGGATGGAGTCCAAATCCGACCAAAACCGAGCAATTTTGTCCGCTAAGAATTGGGCATAATCCTCAGCTCTACCCTGCAAGGGTTCCCCCGTATCCCTCCTATTTAGGAGGGAGCGGGTTATCCTAAACAGGGCGGCTAGGCGGGACTCAGCGGACGCAACCAAGGTGGCAATATGAGATCTTTTTGCTGCCCTAAGTGCCCTGATGTACTCCTTGGTGCTAGTTGTTAGGATTGCTCGGTTCGATTCGGATTTATCGGACCTCCATAGGTGCTCTAGGCGTCTCCTCCGGCGCTTCATCTCCCGGAGCTCCTCGGTGAACCAAGGAGGCCTCTGGGATCCGCCGCCTCGGAGGGGCCGTAGTGGCGCAATCCGGTCAAGGGTCTCCGATGCTGCCGAGTGCCAGGCAGCAACCAGAGTCTCCACCGGACTGTGGGCGAGAGTATCAGGAATAACCCCAAGCTCCGTCTGGAACCTCAGAGGCTCCATAAGTCGCCTGGGGCGGAACCACTTGGTCGGTTCCTCCTCCCTACAGTGGGGGTTTGGTCTCCGAAGGTCGAGCCTCAGTAGGCAGTGGTCTGACCACGACAAGGGTATGATCTCATTACCCCTCAGACCAAGATCACAAGTCCACTGCTCCGAGAGAAATACGAGGTCGAGCATGTGACCCGCTGAGTGGGTTGGGCCCCGGATTACCTGGGTCAAGCCCATGGCCGTCATGGAAGCCATGAACTCCTACGCCCCATCAGAGTGTTCACCGAGCGAAGGCAAATTGAAGTCCCCCAAGACCATAAGTCTAGGGAACTCAATTGCTAGCTCGGCTACCGACTCGAGGAGCGAGGGGAGGGCTGCTGCAACGCTGTTGGGAGGCAGGTACGTTAACAGCAAACCCACTTGACCCTTGAGGTCCAACTTTACCAGCAGAGACTCACACCCGACAAGCTCCGGAGCAGGGATCCTACGAGGTGCTAACGACTCCCGGATAACGATAGCCACACCCCCACCCCTTCCCTGGGCTCTTGGCTGGTGCAGCACCTGAAATCCTTCTGGGCACATCTCTACGAGGGGGACTCCTCCCTCCGGGCCCAGCCAGGTTTCAGTAATACATGCCAGGTCTGCCCTCTCGTCTAAAATTAAGTCCCGGACGAGGGGAGCCTTGTGAACCACAGACCTGGCATTTAGCGACAGCAGCCTGAGACCAGGGTCCTGATTACTCGCGCCATCTGGCCTCGGAGTGGGACTCATAGGGCCGGAAGGAGGGATCTCTGTAATGTAGCGAACCCTCCTTCCCCGGTAATGGCCAGCCCTAAAGTCCCCGCCATATCTGCCCCTCCCTGTTACAACCGTAATGCTCCGGCCCTCTCCCGTGTCTCTGGTCCCCCCAGCCACCCCAGTGCCCCCCGCATTCCTCGGCAGGTCCTCCGAATCATACATACTCATTCACTCACCCAGGCAATCCCCACGTAGTAATTAAAAACACAAAAAATACAACAATGATAGGTAATAAAAAGTGGGAACATTCACTCAATCACATACATATCCCATGCATATCCCATACAAAAGAAAGAAGAAAAAGAAGAAAGAAAAAGAGAAGAAAAGATAGATTGCGCAGTTGTTAAAAGTGCAAGTTCAGGTAACGTAACTGGCTCTCAGCGTTCGGGATGGTTAAAATAACTGGAGTCCAGCTGTAGTCCGAACAAGGTGTATAGGGGAGTGTCTCGTATCCCCCTCTTCTGTGGGTCTGAAAAGGTCCAAAAAGTCCGGAACAGTCGAAGATGGCAGAGGGCTTTCTTGCACAGGCACTATCCAGAGTAATGCCCCAAGGGTAATGGCAGATAGTAATGGTGGCAATAGTCAGAGTCAGATGGAGGCATGCCAGCGAGCCTAGAAATCCAGAGGCTGCGACGAAAGGAGGCCAGATGTTAGGATGCCACAATAGGGGATAGTCAAGTGCCAGGCAGAAAACACAAGAGGAAACCTCACAGCAGTGGGGACAGGCAGAGAAGAGATCACATCTGAAGGGCCACCTGAACAAGCAAGAGCGGAGGAGGGAGGGGGCAATGGCGGAATGAAAACGGGGCCAAATAGGGAGGAGAGCCATCCGGAGGGATTGCTGCGGCACTAGGCAAGACCAGCCGCCCGATTTTCTCAGTCCCAGCAATATTTCCGTCCGTTTACTCTCTCTCCGGGGCGATGGTGATGGAGGCGGCTGTAGTGGCAGCAGCAATCACGGAGAAGGCTAGTCCCTAATCCGGAAGGCTAGAAAGGGCTGCCTGAAGGGCGGTAGCATCTAATGGCCAGTGCCCAGCAGCGACGCTGCAAGAGGAGCACTGAGTAAGAACGAAGCGCCTCATGGCTCTGTTTTCCCTGAGCCTTGAGAGGCTGCAAAGCCCAGAGCCCCAGGAGGAGCCGGAAATGCCGAATAAAGATCCCCTGCCTTGTGGATACTAATTATAGGCAGTGGAAGTGAAAAAGGGTAATTTAATTTAAAAATAGCCTATTTAACAATTTTTTTCTAATTTGTAGATGCAGAGAGAGCAATCAGCACAGCCCAATCAACTGAGTCTTAAAAAGCGGGAGGACACTTCCCAGACACTATGACATCACTTTGGTAGACTCAGTCCATTGGTTACTGGCTAAGTTAACCCGTGTATGGCTGCTGTCTCCACCAACTTTGAAGAATTGGGAAGTTATAGTATGTGTATGTAATGCCACTGGGTAACATTTAGTTCACTTCTTGAAACCTATGTTATTCCATTTTTGTCCTTAAATCCTGGCATATCAGATGCTTTTTCTTCCTTCTGCTCATGGGTAGTTGTAGTGAGTTTTCCTGTTGTTTCATCTCCATCTCTCTTTTGACAGAAACACTTACCTGTCTTCAAGTTACAATAATTCATTCAATGATCATTCAAATTTGCAACAGCATTGAACAAGGGGGACTTGCTGTTATTGCAGCATTCCTACAGTCACATGTTTGTGATTTCTGATGATATTTACCAACTTCCTACAAATAAAGTCAGTAGAGAAGCTGGCAGGAAGTTGGAAGTCATGATCTTCACATAATGACATGTGTGGTCCTTGCTTAGCAACAGTAACCAAGACTGCCAGAATTTTCATCTCAAAGCAATGCAGTTATGTGATGTTGGGGTTTTACATTTAGTGATGGACTTCCTGTTCCCAATTCCCATCGTAAGCCAAGGATTACTTGTATTGACTGGCACTTAGGGAAGATTATGGAAGAGACAACTTGCTTGAGCATAATCTATTTTATAGACAACTATTTTACTTAATATGACACTGGAGGGTAATATTCACAAATAACATTCCAAGTCACGGTTTCTATCTTGCATTTACAAGCAAGAAAAGAATGATTTTTAGAGGCAATGCATCACTCTGAACAAAGAGGTGTCACTATTTTCTGAACAATTTGCCTGATCTTCTTCACCCATCACTTGTATTGGCACAGCTTCATTACATATCTTAAAATTATTATATACACTGATCAGTTGCCCCGGCTATTAATCTCAGCTGCTTATACAAAGCCTTAGAAACAGTTCCAAGTGCAAGTTCTCTCACCTGACTTGTAGCCATTTGTTTCCTTCCACTGCTATGACAAACACATAACTCTAAGTCCTAGCATACTTGAAATACATTGATTCAATAAGATAGTAGTCATAAGGGAATAAATCAGATATATGGATAGCATATCATTTCAAGAGAAAATTATCATTATCTAAGACTTGAGCTCCTGCGTTATGTTTATTGCAGGTCTTTAATACTGAAAATTGCTACATTTTGATCTGTTTCATAATGAAAATGACAGATCAACATTAGTAAGTTGAATTATACACCGTCTGAAAATAGAAAGTCAGTGTAGTATAGTGGAATGACCAGTTTTGCTCTTCATCTTAAAAGGTCTCAAATTTTCTTTCCCCAAGCTTTTCCCTGTGAAAATGTGGATGCTGAGACAAAAAACATGTTTATTCTCTGTGAAAGCTATAGACACAACAAAAGGTTAGCCTTTCTAGCTACAGAGATCCAGAAACCACATTTGTCCAACAAACCCTGAGACAATCAACCATCTCTCAGCATAGCTTATCATATCATTTCCTCCGTATTATTCAGACTATAAGACATACCTAAATTTACATGAGGAAAACAAGAAAAATAGTTCTTGGCCTTTATGCGTCGCGTTTTTGCCTTCCCGAACCCCCAGAAACACTATAAACCAATCACTTCAGCTGAATTTGCCAAGAATACTTGGCTAAAATGGGGTAATTCAATATTTTCCATCAAAATAGGCATATTTCTAATAAAATACTATCAAAATACTAAGTATTTTATACTTAAAATACTTTTAAGTATAAGCATGAATTAATATTTTCGTTCCTTGTTTACCTTGAATAGCAACACCTTCTGTTGGAAATCAGATTTCTTGAACAGATGCAACAATATTTTAGTATTTTAGATCCTGGGAAGCATCTTGGAGAGGTGCCTGACAAAGTCAAATGACAAGTCCAAATACATTATTTTCTACAGGATCCACAGAAACTTCACAAGATGTTCTGAACTCAAGATTCTTAAGTATATAATTGGATTAATTTTAATTATCAGCAGATCTCAGTGTGCATTTACATATACCTAACTTTTCCTTCCCTTTTTATTCTCTCCCCCAAATAAATTATTTTATATTCATGATTTCTGGCTTTAAAAAAAGGCAGTTCTTTAGAATTACACTCTGAAATCTTCACTATTTGTTGAAAGTACATTTTTATTCAACTATTCCTTCCTTCTATTTTATTCCTTACACGTATGATATTTTGCAACCTTTTGATGGGGCACATGTTCTCTGGATTTCAGGATAGTGGATATAAAGATTTTGAATGGTTTTATATTTCTAGCATGTATTAATGCCAGAATATAGCAACTGTAATGCTAGGCTCATAAGAGCCAAATCAATATTGGCTGAGATTTTCAGCAAAGTGATGATTACAGCAAGAAATGTCAGAAAAAGAATGTCTGATAAGTCTCTAGATTCAAGGGTAATTGATTGCTTAAGGACAAAGCTTACAAAATGGTATGGGATCAAATCAAGACCTCACCAAAAGAGCAAGTACTCTTCTAGCGTCTCATAATGTTTTACATGTTTCACTTATATACACAAAAAAAGCCTTTTTGCCAACAAACCCCCAGAGAAAAAATCAAAGTTGACTGATCCAAAACACCAATTGGGAAAATGGATCTTTGCTAATAATGGTTCATGGTATTGTTAGATGAATACTGGGGGGGGGGGGGGGGATCTCACAAACTAAAAGGAGTAAACATTTGGCAGTAGCATTTGAAAACTGTCCAAGTAGCAACAGTGCTTGTTCAATTATTTAGAGTAAGATCAACTTGCAGTATTAGATTGTTGGCATTTACTTGGGAAAAACAAAAAGGAGATAGTCAGCAGCAGAACTTCTCCCTTCACAAATCCATCATGCACAATTACAAACTAGACACGAAAACAGCGTTCCTATTCTGATATTATTCCCAATGGCTTTTCCGAGGCATAGTTTTTGCTTTTAGCTCACAGCTCTTAAATTGAATGCATTAAATATAGAACTAGAATACTGAAGTTGTTATAGGGCAATTATACAGTAGGAATCATTCTTTTCCATCAGCATTCGCAAGACTGATTTATGAAATTATGTCATTTCTATGTAAGTATTAATACTGGTCCATAAAGAATATTGCTACTGAAGTATTAAAAGCATTAGTCATTATTTTAAGCTATTACAGACTTTTCTTCTATATTGAAGGAAACTTCATTACAAAATATATAAACACAGATGCCTGCAATAAATATTACAGTGTTTGTTTTTTACAGATGTTTGTATTCTATGGTTTGGTCTTTAAAATGTTGGTAATGGATCCCAACTGCAGAAAGAAATTATTCTGAATAGCAATTAATTTGTTAAAGACAAATTAATGGAAAACTAAGAGTATAGAGTAATAAGTATCCACTTAATGACTTCATATTACTTGTCATTCCATAACTACAGAGAGAAAAGCTATTTCGCCCAAGGCAGCTTGGGTAATATACAGTTAGATTCACAATCTCAGACTGCTTAATAATTTAAGTCCTAACTAAGGATTTAAGAATTATTAAGATAGCATCTAAGAATACTGTATAGGCAGTTGTATAGGGTGATCAATTTTGGGGGGTCAAATTAGGATGCTCAGATCTGATAATTTTAATATTTCGAGATATTTAACAGGCCTTTTAGGTATTGCTCTGAGGTACCATCATGATAGGTATAGCAGATTTCTTTTACCACAAGTGTTCAACTTCCAGACTTATAATTGGATCGATTGGAATTTAATTTATTGCTTGTAGATTTGAAGGAGACGTTTGGGTTGAAAACTGCAGGCTTGTTGGTAGAAGACTGAAAGGAATGTAGATTCTAAAGACTTAAGAGTTAACAGAATTGATGAAAGATGAACTGGACCTTCTTAAGAAAAATAGATATTGGGGAATGGATTTCTTATATCCAACTAGTTTTGGTGGGGTGTTTTTTTGAATAACAAATGCCGTGAACCGAGACCTATGATTTGGGGGAATGAAATCCAATTCTTGGTAAAGATCCCAGTTAAAATAAACATTTTAAGGAAAATCTTTATCATTAACAGTCAGTCATGGACATTTGATCTTGAATGGACCAGGGTAACAACTGTGGTGGTTTATGGTAGATCAGAAGCCATTGTGGAGTTTCTAGAAGTGAAGTACAATAATATATTGTTTGGCTTTATTTGGTAAACATATTTTTTATGTAATAGATGTATCTGGTCAAATTGGTTGGGTAAATAGAGTTGTAGAAGTTTATAAATTGTGGATGTTTCACAAGGACGGAGACGTCTATTAGTATCAAGTGGGGGGACAATTTATGTATGTATTTTTTCTTTTTCCTCTTGGTATGCACACACATATAAATATATACATACATATATACATATATATACATATATATACATACATATACTAGTCTCCCTTTATTTATTTATCAGCACAAATACAACATATATGTATATGTATATGTATGTGTATATATATATATATATATATATATATATATATATATATATATACACACACATATGTAAAGTCATACATATACATATATATATATACATACATACATATACATACATATGCACAAACACACACACTATATATATTTGTTATATTTGTGCTGATAAATAAATAAAGGGAGACTAGTATAGATCTATAGATCTATTTCAAGCTATTTAGCTCTCATCAGCTAG
Organism: Thamnophis elegans; assembly: GCF_009769535.1. NCBI lineage: Eukaryota > Metazoa > Chordata > Lepidosauria > Squamata > Natricidae > Thamnophis > Thamnophis elegans. The sequence continues at coordinate 14,361,397 of NC_045550.1, forward strand.
CCATACCCTTGCTGGGAATCGAACCTGTCTGATGAGAGCTAAATAGCTTGAAATAGATCTATACTAGTCTCCCTTTATTTATTTATCAGCACAAATATAACAAATGTAACAAAAAGGCAACAGTAAAAAATATTGGGTTTCTGTCTGGATGGTCTCTTGTGACGAGCCGAAGGACAGAGAATGGAAGTGTGATCTTCCTCTCATATTTGGGCATACCAGGGGTTGTGACTTTAAATATATATATATATATAGGAGGTTACAACACAAAGGCTCAGGATGTTACAATGCAGCCAACCCCCCAGGAGGTTGCAGCACAGGACTCAGGATATCACTACAATAGAGCTCAGGAGCTCATCACACAGCCCATTACCCAGGTCTTATAAAAAAAAGAACAATAGGCACACAGCCAGTACCTCAGCCAACAGGTTGTTACGAAACAGCTGACTAATCTGCAAACATCAACTCCATCAACTAATCAAGATGTTACAACATAGCCAACCAATCTGCTTGCAGCAACAGAGCCAGCACTCCACACACCACCAGTATTTATAGAGGGACTGCAGCTCTGATCATGCTTTGCTTGCACAGCGTGAGGCCGAAGACAACAGCCTGAGGATCACGAGTGGGACCTCGTCGAAACGTCGCCAAGAGACTTTCAATCTTACATGGGAAAAGATCCAAATACACCAAAACCTGCATATATGTGTGTGTGTGTGTGTATGTATATCTTGTTGTATTCAGATCTTTTTCCGTGTAAGATTGAGATTGTCTTGGCAACGTTTCGGTGAGGTCTCTCTCGCCATCTTCAGGCTGGTGTTTTGGGCTTAAAGCATGATCAGAGCTGCCATCCCTCTACAAACCTTGGTGGGTGGGTGTGGAGTGCTGGCCCCGTTTCAGCAAGTGGATTGCTTGGATGTGTGGCTGTGTCATGATTGGTAGATTGGTACTGATTGGTCCTGGCTATGTGTCCGTTGTTGTTTTGTGTTGTAACGGCCTGGGTGGTGGCGGCGCTCGTTTGCTGACTAGGCCTGGTTTCCAGATGTCTGGTAGGCGGGAGGTATCATCACATTCATTCATGTTGTTTGGATGTTTGGATGTTTATTAACATTTGTAGGCCGCCCTTTTCCCTGAGGGGACTCAGGGCGGCTCACATAAAATCAGGGAGGGGGAATACAAACAATGACGTAGACACATATAATAAAAGTAATAAGCAACATACATTCATCATTCGGGAGGGGCGGCTATCCTTGTCCCCAGGCCTGACGGGCTAGCCAGTTCTTAAGGGCTGTGCGGAAGGCCTGGACGGTGGAGAGGGTACGAATCTCCACGGGGAGCTCGTTCCAAAGGGTCGGGGCTACTACTGAGAAGGCCCTCCTCCTTGTAGTTGCCAGCCGGCACTGGCTGGCCGATGGAATACGGAGGAGGCCTAATCTATGAGATCTAATTGGTCGCAGGGAGGTAATTGGCAGAAGGCGGTCTCTCAAGTATCCAGATCCACTACCATGCAGGGCTTTATGGGTGACTAATAGCACCTTGAAGTGCATCCGGAGATCGACAGGTAGCCAGCGCAGCTCGCGGAGGATAGGTGTTATGTGGGTGAACCGAGGTGCACCCACAATCGCTCGCGCGGCCGCGTTCTGCACTAGCTGAAGTCGCCGGATGCTCTTCAAGGGCAGCCCCATATAGAGCACATTGCAGTATTCCAGCCTAGAGGTCACAAGGGCCCGAGTGACTGTTGTGAGAGCCTCCCGATTCAGGTAGGGTCGCAACTGGCGCACCAGGCGAACCTGGGCGAATGCCCCCCTGGTCACAGCCGTCAGGTGGTGGTCAAACGATAGCTGTGGATCCAGGAGGACTCCCAAGTTGCGAACCCTCTCTGAGGGGTATAGAATTTGACCCCCCAGCCTGAGTGATGGAGTATTGATCGAATCTTTGGGAGGGAAGCACAACAGCCACTCGGTCTTTTCTGGGTTGAGCACAAGCTTGTTAACCCTCATCCAGTCCATAACGGCCTCAAGGCCTCGGTTCATCACGTCTGCCGCTTCATTGAGTTGGCACAGATACAACTGGGTATCGTCCGCATATTGATGGTATCTGATCCCGTGCCTGCGGATGATCTCTCCCAGCGGTTTCATGTAGATGTTGAATAGTAGGGGGGATAAGACCGAGCCCTGAGGCACCCCATATGTTAGGGGCCTAGGGGACGATCTCTGCCCCCCCACTAACACCGACTGCGACCTGTCCGAGAGGTAGGAGGAGAACCACCGCAACACGGTGCCTCCCACTCCCACCTCCCGCAGTCGTCGCAGAAGGATACCATGGTCGATGGTATCGAAAGCCGCTGAGAGGTCAAGGAGGACCAGGATGGAGGAATGTCCTCCATCTCTGGCTCTCCAGAGATCATCACATTCATTCATGTTGTGGGGGTGTTTCTCTATTTCGATAGCTTCCATAATTATTCTCTTGTTGAAGTGTTCAGTTTTGGAGATTAACCTGGTTCCTTCAAAATTAATTTCATGTCCTGTAGCTTTAAGGTGCTGGAAAAGGAAGTTTTTTCTTTTTTCTTACTGCATTCTTGTGTTCTGCGATGTGTTCGTTTATTCTCCTGTTCGTTTGTCCTTTGTACGTATGTTGCAGGGCAGATTTTGCATGGTATTTCGTAGACTCCTTGGTTTTCTAGCTGGATGTTGTCTTTGGGGGTCCTTAAGATGTTGGCTATTGTTTGGTCAGTGTTGAAAGCTGTCTTGATATTGTGTTTGTGGAGAATTTTGCTGATTTTATCTATGGTGCCTTTGATGTAAGGGAGGAGGGCGATGCCATTGTCCTGTTCTGTGTCTCGGTTCTTGGGGGGAGTCTCCCTTTGGATTAGGTTGGTAATTGTTTTTCTTTGGAATCTGTTGGAGATTAATACGTTTGTGAGAGTGTGTAATTCAGTTTTCAGTTGGTCTTTGTCGGCTAGGCGTTTGGTTCTGGAGATAAGGGTCTTGGCTATAGAGTTGATCTCTGCAGGGTGGTGATGGGATTGTGCGTTTAATTAGCGGTTGGTGTGTGTTTTTTTCCGGTAGATGGTGTGTCCTAGGGAGCCATTGGGTTTTTTGTAGGTTAGGACGTCCAGAAAGGGAAGTTGGTTGTTTGCTTCTATTTCCATAGTGAATTGTATTTTGGGGTGTAGGCTGTTGAGATGTATGAAGAAGTTGTCCAGTTTTTCTTTCCCGTGTGGCCAAATCACGAAAGTGTCATCAACATATCTAAGCCAGAGTTTGGGTTTGTGTTCAGATTTATCTAAGGCGTTAGTTTCAAAATGTTCCATGTATAAGTTTGCGATGACGGGTGAGCGGGGTGATCCCATGGGTGCTCCTTCTATCTGTTTGTATCTTTGTCCATTATGAAGTATGTGTTGGTTAGGCAGTGGTTGGTCAGGTCTAGGACGTGTTTAGGGGGGTTGTGTTTGTTCTGGATAGCTGTCAGATAGCTGTCAAGGCTTCTTTTATAGGCACTTGGGTGAAGAGGGATATGACAACGAAGCTCACGAGTAGGTCTCTGGGTTGTAGGTTTTGTTTCTTTATTGTTTCTATGAAGTGAAGTGAGTTTTGTATGTGTGAGGTGATGGATTCTGCATAGGGTTGGAGTTGTTTGGTGAAGAACTTGGCAAGATTCTATAGAGGTGAGCCTATGGAGCTGACTATGGGTCTGAGTGGTGTTCCTTCCTTGTGTATCTTGGAAAAAGCCAGCCAGCATTTGGGGCATCTGGAAGATTTCTTTCTGGGAATGATTCTTTGCTGGATGTCTTCACTGATGGGAGTGGCTTTTATTTTGGATTTGGTGGTTTTTTTCTAGGTAGGTGGTGGGGGTCTGTGTTTAGAGGTTTGTAAGTGGGGTCTTGGAGTAGGTTGGATAGTTTGGCTTGGTAGTCAGATGTGTTCATCACCAATGTGGCGTTACCTTTGTCTGCTGGGAGAATGATTATGTTGTCTTTCCTCAGGTTGGTGAGTGCTTTTTCTTCTTCTTGCTGTAAGTTGCTTCTGGGTGGATTACTGGAGCAAAGGACATTGGTGACTGTAAGTCTGATTTTATTGGCTTCATCTGGGTTGATTTTGGTGAGTGTAGCTTCAACTCCACATATATACACTATATTGCCAAAAGTATTCGTTCACAACTGCTTCTGATTATGTGGATGGGTGAGCGAATACTTTTGGCAATATAGTGTATATATATATATATGTTTTCGTAGATTTTCATGGGTGTAGGTATGCTGGTCTTGTTGTATTCGGGTCTTTTCCCGTGTAAGATTGAGATTGTCTTGGCAACGTTTCAGCGAGGTCCCAATCGCCATCTTCAGGCTGGTGTTTTCAGCTTCATGCTTGTACATACATACACACACACACACACACACACACACACACATTATATTATGTCTCGTTTAGCTTTGTTCTGGTATTTTTTCGTAATCTGCTCATTTTCCCAAACCTTTTCAACTTGATGGTTTCACTAGTTTTACCACATTAAAATCTAAACCTCAGGTAGTTTCCAATGAATAATTCTGGCAATTTGGTCATTACGCTGCTTGTACATGTAGTCCTCAACTTACAATCACAGTTAAGCTCAGAATTTATGTTGCTAAGTGAGAAATGGGTTAAATGAATTTTGCCCCATTTTACAACTTTTCTTGCCACATTTAAGTGAATCACTGCAGTCGTTAAATTAGGAACATGGTTGTTAAGTGAATCTGGTTTTCCCATTGGCTTTGCTTGCCAAAAGGCCACAAAAGGTGATCACGTGACCCAGAGACACTGCAACCTTCAAAAATATGAAAGTTGTCAAGCATCCGAATGTAAATCACGTGACCACAGGGATGCTGAAATGGTCATGTGAAAAACGATCATAAGTAACTTTTCTCAATGCCATTATAACTTTGAACAGTCACTAAATGAACTGTTGTATGTCAAGGACTATCTGTAGTCAGTTTGTGAAATTTTGCTGCAGCCACTGATCAAGTGATCAATTGTTTCATCTTTTTTACTACGAAGATGACATGTGCTGTGGTTTGCTGCATATTTTTGCCTTCAGGCAATTAGTTGGCAAATTATGGTACAAATAATGCAATACTATATACAAAAATAAAGCCTTCAGTTTCTCTTTGTAATATTATCTAATTTCAACCAATTTCATTGTATTTAAGTACAATGACAATAAAGATTATACTTATACTTATTATCTAATGATGAATGAAGAAATGGAAACCCTTGTGGAAACTATATGATGGATCTTTGTTAGAAAAACAAAGGTTGCAAAGAAAAAAACTGGTGTGTTTGTGTGTGTTCCTAAGGGACAAGTATAAGTCTTCAAGCTTCATAGATTGCCCGTAACTGGTTTTTCAGAATGGAATTTTGCAGTGCCTATCTGAGTCTGGACTATGTATGCCTCAAGTGGAAAACATAAAGTCATAATGAAGTGTGTACTAGACATGATTTAATGGCAGCCAAATCCACATGCTTTTTGTACTTATCCATAATGGTTTAAATATCAATTGTTCCAAAATAATTGTTTGAGAAAGAAGCTTTTAATTAAGAGATTTTATGCAACCATTCATAAAATGAACATTCTGTAGAACTGTGTTGTATGGAATCTCAGTAAAATATTTTGAAAAGAGAGAAATTGTGCTATATGAAGAAAAATTATAGAAGAGCGTACCGAAGGTCAATTGTTAATTTGTTTTTCTGAAATATTTAATCTACGAACTTCTGAGATTGTCAAAAATCTATACTTCATGGCTGCTTTATTTCCACAGAAGCTAAAAAGTAAATAACAAGATAAATCAACATTTTGTTCTCTTATACTTATTCAGAAAACCATGGAAGTGAATAAGGCTAACCAGGAGTGCCACCAATATCTGGAGATTCACCATCTTTCAGGGCCCTGAAAGTTTCTGAAGTGAGAGGCTGGACAGACAAAACCAAAGGTATGAAAAAAAGCCATCTTTTTACTTCTGGCTGTCCTTTCTCCATACAAAGAGAGAAATGCTTAGATTTCTTCAAAAATAAGCAGTCACTTGTTTAAATTACTTTTTTTATTTTTATGAATATCCCTTTTGAATCCTTCATGCACATTTTCAAACATAAAAATCTTTCAACTAAATCGTCTGACATTAGTTATAATTGTTCTATAACGTGGTAATTCCAACAGTTCCTCGGGAATCTATTAAACTTTGGAAAACAGTATCATCAGACTAGACAGTCCAGTAGGAAGGGCTTGATGAACACTTTACATTTGATGTAAAGAGGAGGGTGGTTGAACTCAACTCATGGGTGGATAAATAGAAGTTTTCATAGCAGTAAGCAACATGGCATATGGTTTTTTAATCATAGCTATGCTGCTAATAGTAATTCAAATCTCTTTTCATACTGAGAGATCAATGAAAATATAGTATTTGCATTGTTTGTGTCAAATAAGTTACATGAGGATGTTAGTTTATGACTTAAAAGAGATTCAGCAACTCCTGAATGAAAGCTTCCATTCATTTTTAAAGAAATACCATGATGATTGTACAATATTGGGATCTTCGTCTTCGTAATACTGTAAGCAAATACTAGGGTTTAGGCGTCTATTAATATACAAATATACATATGTAAACAGGTAATGTACAACCAGCCTGAAGTTGTATCTTGCATCACAATTCTGAAATTGCACCAACGAACATAGTATAAGAATGCTACAAAGAAAAGATATGATCTACTACACCAATATACCTATAATAATAGCTTAAAAGAAACAGCTATCACACTCATTCTCTCATGTTATTACATATCCAACATCAGAAACTAAACTAACATTGATACAATTAATAACAGAAAAATGAAAGTTTCATTTATTTACATAACTGTGCATCTAGGATAAAAATTAAATTTTGAATCATACAATTCCAGATTTCTTCATCCATTCACGTATATAAACAATGTTTTATCTGTAATGGCAATAAGTACCAAATAGATACCTCTAACCTCTTTAACCCTAGTGGTAAAACTGTAGAACATATTGTATATTTATCTGTAGGAATAATAAATAGCCATATACAAGTGTATGGAAACACACAACAAACACGCTCTCTTCAGGCTGAGGGTTGTTATGATAAACATAATTCAAACAATTCAAGGAAGAAAATAATTAGCCTTTTTTTAAAAAAAAAAAAGTGCATGGAAATCAAAACATTTAAAAGATTAAAAGAGCTCAATTTTGGAAGGAAAATTCAATCTGGTTTTATAAAAATAAAATGTTTTTCTAAAAATTTAAGGATACATAAAAACAACTCACTAAATAGAGAATGCAGAGAGCTTTCTTTAGCTTTGAAATGCATATTGTGGCAAAGAAATCCTTAACAGTAGGAGAGTACATGAAAATCTTGGTTCTTTAATATTTCAGGAATTTACTGGCAAAATGAACACATTTATACTTAATGGATTTCCTTAATTCAGGCACAATTCAGGCATTAATTGTAATGCTTTAGAAGACATGAATTTTAATATTAGATATTTTCTATAACCTTTCTAATAGGAGACAAGACTTTCTTTCTTCTTACTCTGGGGCACTTTGATTTCTGTGTACTCCAGAATGATTTATTTGGACAACATGGACTATACTTTTCAGCTAAAAAGTACAATGCCAACAATGCACAAAACGGCTAAAGCATTCAAACGGCAGTATGTCCCTAAGACTGAAGAACATTACCCAAAATTTAAGAGTGGGGCTAATTTGCATGCATTTACTCAAGTTCCAGTATATTTAAAAGACTTATAATAACAATCTGACTAAATTACTTATACCTGTATAAGTTTTAAATGCTTCATAGATAGATCTATTTCCATAAAATTATTTCCTGAGTCTATCTTTTTCTAGCCAAATTCAACAGCCAAATTCATGAAGAAAAACATACCTCTCTGAATGTGAAGAGGAAGCCCTATTAGACAAATTTTAACATAATTTTAATTATCACAGTGTAAATGTCTATATTTAAGTTATTTAAGTATGAAGTTACACTGTTCTCTATCAGTGTTAGTCCCTGGCAAATTTCTGCAACCTATACCCTGGCAGGTATTGGTTTTCTTTCTTAAAATACAAATCATAGTTCTATTCCCTCCTCCCCCACCCCAAATTTATATCAATCCAAACAATATCTGAAATAATTAGCAAACATGTAAGGAAATTATTATGAAGGAAGAACTTTAAAATTACATTAAATGCTGAAGACTTAAAAAAGAAAATTTTGGATTAAATTTGACTTTGTTGTAATAATGGTGTAACAAATAAAGGAAAAGTGATATAAAGGGACCATGTAATGAGTCTATCAATCCCAACTCTTTTACATGAAGATAAAAACCAATAAAATATTATAAAGGTCTTATTCTGATTTTTCAATCCATGGAAGATCAGAAGAGATGAATAATAGGACCACTTGGGTGTCCCATCTACTCTAGATTATTTGGCGTGCCAAAATAAAGAGCTCTTTACTCTCTCTGACTTGCAATGAATTTCTGCAAACATTAACATCACACCCAGAAGTCAATTCATTTGTAACAGCCTGCAAGGACTCGAGTAAAATAACTTATCAATTATCCCTTGTGGTAGATGATAAGCCTTTCAAATTAGCTGGATAATAAAGTAATTTAACAGCACAAAACCTGTGAATTTTCAACAATAAATAGGCACAAAATATCTCTCAGTCAAACAATCATATAAAAATAGTATGTAGCATAACAAGAGATAATGAATAAGTATTCAAATAAAACCTGTACTAAACTTGGCATCAATAAGGAGAAAGTATTGAATGAATGTGAAAGATAACAGGGAAAAAAGGTCACGTTTATAAAGTCTGAAACTTCTTACGTTTTTTTTTTTCTCCAATTGCCTGAAATATTTTAAAACACTTTAATCACTTACTGGTTTTTATATAAAGGGATAAAACACACCTTAGCTATGACACAAAAACTATTATTTAAAGCCTATGAAGCCTAATATGTGTATATATTTATATATTTAAAAATTCCTACTTCTCAGTAAATTATTAAAAGAAAATATTTTAATTAAAGTTCAATCTATATAACTTCTGAAGCTGAACTTTTTTAGCTAGAGTCCCTTCGGTTGAATTGATGATACGATGTCTGTTTTGCATTTCCAAGTTGCCACTACCAATGAATGAAAGCACTTCTGCAATTTGAATGTGTCCCATGTAAACTTTCCAAATATATGCCAATGTTTTGCTTTTTTGCTTTCTTGCCTGGGAAAATTTATTAGCCATTTCTCACCGAAACACTACATAACCGTGAAGTTTGTGATTGCTGCTCATGGTGCTGATGAAGAGTGGTATTTCACAAACGCAATTGCAGCCAGTTCTTTACAAAATTCTTCTAATACTATCACACCTTCAAGTAATGTCATGTGGTCAACACTGTAAAGTGAAGACAAGGAATAGATTTAAAAAGCCATACAACATCAGTAGGAAAGAATCTGTATTTGACTGACAATTAATATACTTACATAGGCCCTTCAGGTTCTAACCCAAGAAGACGTTTCCTGACCAATAGAAGTTTAGGTGTGAAATCAGGTATGCGCTGAATACGTACCATGAGATCTCCAACAACCTGCATATCATCCATAAAAATGTTGAACAAAATGAAGCAAAGAATCAGTGTATATGGATCTGAATTTTGTGTTAAAGTATCAAAATTCAACTTTCTAAAGTACTGTACATATGGTCATATGTGGGCTTCGTGCAATTCAGATGGATCCCCGGGAACCCTATCAAATTCCCACTCTGGTCCATCTGATGAAATGACAAATGATGGACATTAACAAGAATAACAGCTGCCTTCCATTTCCAATTGCTCAGCAGCAAAACCATTCACATATGCATTACTGTGGGACTGATCAGATGGCATACTTACCCTAACAATTACTGAAAAAAGAGAACGGCAGCCAGAAGCCAGATTTACATAGGGATCCAAAAGGTATTCATGAATATGTGGATGTGGAAACAAAGAAAGCTTGGACAATACAGATGTGACTTGTAGATTGACATCATATGGCTGTGGGGTAAAAAGAAAAGAAGACATTTCTTCAATATACACGTTCATTGTCTCAGATGCCTGAATTTCAGCAAAAAATTACTAGCTCTGCTTTTATCCATATGCAGTATCTACAATGAGTAATTTTATCACCCATGCAAGCACATGGCTTTTATTGTCTTGACAAAAAAAGCCATTATATTACTCAAAGAAAGCCAATGGCTGAGATTTCTGTTTTATTTCTTTAGGGCAATAATTGGTTTAAAGCTATCAAACTATAGGCATAAAAAGGATAGAAGGTATACAATAGATCAATTATTACTGTTTAGACTATGCAGGAGAGAAGGTTTCTATGTGTCCTATTCAATATACCAGTCGACTGTCATCTATACTGATGATCATCTGAGGCGATTGAGGGATTCTTATGGCTGCTCTTGAATGCTAATAGCAGGCTGAGTGCAGCACAAAGAATCTTTATTTTCTTTCTGTCTCTAGTTCTGGTCCTTGAATACATTTTAGCAAAAGTGAGGGAAATTATTATTAGGTGAAGCTCTCAAAAATTGGACTGATGGAACAAAACAATTTTCCTAATGTAAAACAATTCATTTGTTTGTTAGCATGCCATCTCCTGTCCATGGCTCAAGAGAACGTTCATATTCCAATGTTACTATATTAGCAACCCTATAAGAAAAAATGTGTTTACAGATAGTAATTGATCTATAATTACTATAATGGATTTTTTTCTATCAGCAAAATGTCCACTTTATCCTTTGTTCCACAGTTGTTATAGAACAGTAAGAGAGATTCAATCCTGAAAATACAGAAAGCAAGAAATTTTCAGACTAGGTGGCTGCACAGATTGCTTGGAGCCTTATGAGACATTTTACTTACATAAAAAAACTGAAAACTTGTTTTGATTAGCAAAAATACTATTGATATCAACATATTGGGATAAGTATCAAGGAGATGTTGGGTATGAGAACAAGAGAACATGCATGGAACATGTGGGTTAAATCTGTAGTCAGGAACCATCTTGCACTTAAGAAATAAAGCAGTTTTTGCAAAGTTCTGCAAAATCATGTAATTTGGAAGTTGTAGATACAGAATTTCAGTTTCTGTGTAAAAGAGAATCAGAAAAAATAAAAATAAAAAATATCAAATATTCAATGGATCAACAGCCATATACAATGTTGTGTCAGAACACTGAAATGGCATTTATGGATCTGGAAAACAGAACCTGCATCTGCAGGAAACTACCATGGCCTGCTTTATAACAGGGGTCCCCAATCTGTGGGCTGTGGCCCACTAGTGGGCCATGAGTGATTTGCAACCAGACTGCGGAAACGACCAGCAAGTATGCATGCGCAACTTCACTTGTGTGAACAACAGACAAGTGTGCATGCATTCCATTTAAGTGAGTGGCAAATGCGCTTGCCAGCCACTTGTGTGTAACTATCCCTTCTCTCTCTGCTACCAGTTGCAAAGCCGGAAACATTGGGAATTCTACTTTATAACATTAGTAAAAACTGTATAAAGTTGTCATATGTCAATAGAATTGCATTCAATTGTAAGTAAATGTTCACAGACATTGTTATAGTTAAATCAGGTTTTTCATTAAATCTCAAATGGGTGCTTAAGAACATTTCCTTCTGATTTAGCTTAGCATTTTAGCTTAAAAATGCAGCTAGCCTCCCTTAATTTAGTAAAATCTAGTATACTAACAATTTATACTGCTCTCTCCTTTTAGCCTGTTACGATTCCATGTTTTTTACCTCTTCTATTTGAGGGAGAGATAAACTCTTTAAATCTGAGTTTATGAACATTCAACAATTGTCAGATATAAAAAAATCACTTTCTACGGTGCAACTGTACTAATTTCACCACCATTAGTTATGTTGTGCCTAAAAAACAGCTATATCACAAAAGAAAGCAGCACAAAATGTAGATCTACCTGATCCAGAATTTTGCCCATTCTATCAAAGAGAACTTTCAAGAAATGTCCCTCAAAGAATGCAGCTTCTAAATTGCACTTTTCCAGAGATTTAGGAGATCCTGGCCATTCCCATCGTAAGCATATGGAACAATAATCCCGAAACTGAAGAAGGAAACATGTGATTACTAATTAATAAATTAAAGAAAAAATAGTAACTACAAGAAACTCATGAATAAACAACTACTTTTTAAAGATCATTTTAAATAAATCCTAAAATAGCAATATGCAAGTCTGTCTATCTATCTGCATTATAGTATCCTTCGTAGAATATTGTAAAAAACACTGTGAATGTAATTGATAAGTGCTGTTTTCTTCACAACTAAAAATACTACACTGCAAATATCACTTATGAAGAAAAGTTAAGGTACTAATCTGAGGATATTTGAAAATTTCAAAACACATAACAGTATATTTCATTCTTTATTTTATCTATCAAGCAGTATGAATTGAAGCAGTATTTGAGTAGTAAATGGACATGGTGTATGTTAAAATACTATAAAATTGCTTGACAGATAAAACAAAGAATGAAATTAACTATTATGTGGTTCCAGGTTTTTTAAAAAATAATAAAGTAAACTGTCACATAATTATGTAACCAGGTAAAGGTGGGTTCCGCCTCTCTCTTGTCTGAAATCATCGTATTATATAAAAATGGCATTTCCTGTCTTTACTTACCTGTCGATGGGCATCTCTGAGGTAGGTATCATAACCTGTTCCTTCCACATGGTAGGAAGATTTGGCTTCATCCGGTACAAGACAGAGAAAACTGCAGAGATATATGAAACAAAGATACATAAAACAAATCCTTTCTATGCCTTTACAACACTGAGCAACTCAAATACTATTTAACTTATGCTAGTTACATGAATTGCTGTGGAACAGAAAACAAAGAAATCTGTTGAGGCCTTTCATTCAACCTGATTACAAAAATTCTGAACTACTGAAAAACCACGTTTAACCCACTCTTTGTTATTTCAGTTAGCACACTATTTATTTGCTTTCTGTCTATCAATTTCAATGTCATTAGAAAGCAAAAGCACACATAAATGTAAAAAAAAATTTACATACTGATACATGCTATTTTAGGTACACATATGCCCAAATTATGAAGTCTGTCCTTTTCCTTGGTGTAAAGAATGTTAAAAATATCAATTTAATGTATTTGTGCATTTTTCCTTTATGTTTATTAATTTTTCACTTGAAATATCAGGCTAATTATATAAATATAGCACTTACAAAACCTGCATTAATATATTAAGGACTTCTTTATAAAATTATGTATAATATCATTGTGTAATAGTTACAAATGATAATGAAATCTATAGTTGAATGAATAAAATAATTACTTTAGGAAAATGGATGTTTTCCTAACATCAACCAAACATTCTGGCTGTTTTAGAATCAAGCTCAAGACAAGACAGTGAGATTCAACGACGTACAATCCTTTATTTGCTTAGACTAATAGAATCTTGCCAAACTAAAGTTGTAACCTTCTAAGGTATCAGATTTATCCTGATAGATTCCAGGGTTGGTTACGTTCAACCATCCTCTCTCCCACCACCACCCCGGGCCAGGATTAGGCAGTCTTTTCCTTGGAAATAGTTGGCAAAATCCTCCCGCACTGACGCTGCTGCAGGTACACATCCCATCAAGGCTGAGATCTTACTGTCCATTGGGATGACAACAAATTATGCAAAAAGGAATTGAAGGAATAAGCATTACCATCTAATGGCATATCTCTGAGGATTTCCTTATTACATTTCTATTGTAATTCTGCACTCTTAAGAAGCTATTTGTGATATTTGCATTATTTTTCTTATTGCAGTGGTTGAAGAGTGAATATTCATAATCAAAGCCCATATATTATAAGTAAATGTGTGATTTTTGAGTAATATATGCTTTAAATATGAAATTAAAGATTTCAGGAATCCAGCTCAGGAATGAAGGTCAGTCAAGCCTTTCTGACTGATACATTATATTCAAAGCTATCTACTAGTTTGTACTTACCATTTTGTCTACTTTGCAAATACTATCTTCTGATTTTCTCTCGGGGTCAGTGAACACACAAAGACACAGACACAAACACACACACACACACAGCCCAAGACCTCTAATTCTAACCCATATTGTCACATGATGGCTTCAATGTTCATCAGAAAAAGTAATCAATCTTCTCTCCTTTAAACCTTTAGCTCCACCATATAGTAAACTTTTGCTTTAGCAGAATAATGTGATATACAAGTTAGATCATTTGTAGGAGTAGGAAGATTCAGATTCAAATCCAGCCTACTATGAAAAACAGCATCATTCTTATGTGAAAAAAATGGACAAATAAGTGCTGTGCAATCACATTTATTCCTGGAAGTTCATATATAATAAACGATTAATAAAATATATACTATACCAGTCATTTTTATTGCATTTATTGCAGAAACCTAAAGCAAGTGTTACAGTATTACTAATCTAAGAACAAACATTAGAAAGTTTAACACACCTATTTACAATTTTATGAACTTCAGTCTTCCCATCAGTTTTTGGATGATCGGGAGTTGTAGGTGGTGAAGTGCTAATCCATTCTTGATTTGATAATATAGTATCAGGAGAAAGATCTGTAAACAAAGGATCTTCTTCCAGGTCTCTGTTGCAAAACAAAGAAAGAATAAAAGTTAATACTTTCTCTTTGAAAGAAAACTTTATGTCTGCAATCTGAAAAAAAAATTACATCCATCCTGTACAATTTCTATTCCTTTCCCCTTTCAGCTACAGCCTTCAACTCATGAGCAGCTTTTTAAACATGTTCCAAAAATAGTTTGAATAGACATGAAAACATTCTATCACGAAACAATCATGAAATAGGCAATTCCAACATCAGAATATTTGAAGCATGGACCACTTCAGAATTAATTACCTAGAATGATATTTCTGTTTCAAACAATATCTACTTTGACAACCAATGCACCATGGAAGCAATTGCAGAAAGATACTGTATATCTAGATATTTATACAACAAGGGAAAAACCAAGAGTTAAATGTAAAAAAATTCAAGATGAAAAAGAATGAGGAGAATTGGGATTTCCTGATTTGAAATTATATTTTATAGCCTGCTGTTTGGTTTGCATGAGTGGGTGTTGTGCAAAATAAAAGAACTTTAGAAACAGAAGGGCATGACCTCAGATTTGGATGGTTTGGTTTTTAATGGTACATCAAAGTTAGGTTAATGTAGATTTTAAAAACCATTATATTATAAGTGTCATATTAAGATATGGAATAGATACAACCCAAGGCCATGCCTGAAAATGTCTTTGTGAGTCATAGTACAAGAAGGATTTTATAGGAAAGGAAAAACAGTGAAAGAGAAATGATGAACATATCTAGAGTTGTCAGAACAAGAATATAAAGAATACAAGATTAAAAGAGATCCACTGACTACAGAGGGATTTAATTTTCAATTATTTTTACACATACTATTAAGAGAAAGTAGACAAGAGGACACTAGGAACTGAACAACTTAAGATGAAATTTTAAACTGAATTATATGCATAGGGTGAACATATAAAATGTGTAAGCTTTTACTGAAATTTGAAACAGAAAAAGAAGTTAAAGGGAATGTGGTAAATTGAGTTAAGAACTTTGGTTTTAACACACAAATAAACCAATGGGGAAATATGTGGGCTGAAAGGACTGAAAAATCACATTATATTACAATTTCCAAGATAATTTTTATAAAATGATATACCATTGGTACATGACACCAAAAAACTGTCTAGAATATGTAAAGGTTCCATATTTTTCGGTGTATAAGACACACTTCCTCCCCCAAAAGTGGGTGAAAATGTCTGTGTCTCTTATTGAATGAATGTTGCCGAAGCCACCAGATCCCACCCTTCAGTCTCTGCCTCCCAGCAATTTGCTCCTTGTTGCAAACACTTCAGCACAAGTGATTTAGTAGAAGCAGCTGACTGGCGGGTCAAGCTGCTTCCCGGATTACCGCCTATCAGCTGTTCCAGGCTGTGAGGATCTCTGCCGGCTATTGCTGTCTCTGCATGCCCCATTTTTGGCCTCCGTATGCCCTATTTTTGGCGTCCGCGCGACCCATTTTCAGCCTGTTCCAGGCGGCAGCGATTCCCGCCACCTGGAACAGGCCGAAAATGGAATGTGCGGAGGCCAAAGATAGGGAATGCAGGTCGAAAAAAGGATGCATGGGGACAAAAAATGGGGCAAATGGAGGCGGCAATGGGTGGTGGCAACAATGGTGGTGGCTATCCCTGCACCCTGGAACAGCGGATAGGTAGTATTCTGGAAGGAGGCAGATACAACCACCCATCAGCTGATTGCTAGATCAGGCTGTGCTGAAGCTGACTAATATGGTACTTCAACTCTATGATGAAGATGTGGAAAAATGAAGGGTCATTTTATCAAGTTTAGTAGACTTGTAAAACAGCTAAAAGAGTTTGGGTTCAAATACATATAGTTTAAAAAGCATTTTAAACATTAACATTCCACTGAAAGCAGATCTTTATTAATCTTTTTTGGCATTAATGGACAGACAATTAGAAAAGCCTTATGGAAGATTACTTTTCTTAATGCTAACTTAAGCAAATTATGTGCAAAGATAGAAATTCTCTGAAATACCCATAATGGAGAAATGGTTGGTGAAGATGACAGAATTTTCAGAGATGGCAAAATTCACGATAACTACATTTGTTAGTGATTGAAAACATTTTATGGATTCCTCCCCCCGAAAAATAGACAAAGTAGAAAAAACTTGTGATTTGTCGGCTTGATGTTTGGAAAAGGTAAAGAAAAGGGAACTTCTCTAAGGGATCCTTAGGATTGATAAACTATAAATGCATTTATAACTTCTGTAAAAAAAAGGTTAGAAACCACTCCTTTTTTTACTTTGTTTTCTTTCTTTTTATTCCTTAATTTCTTATTACTTTTCTTTATGTTTAATGTATTATTTTGTAACAAAATTATTCAATAAAAATAATTTTAAAAATGAAATACACTGGCAGTCTGGGTGACCCCTGCAGCAATGGTGTAACATAGTGGTGGATTTGGTTTTACTACTGGTTTGTTCGTGCGCGCGCAAGCGCTCTTGCTTCTGCGCATGCAAAGAAGCATCTGGGCATTGGGTGTAGCCTCCCGCCACCGCTTCTACTGGTTCGGCCAAACCAGGCGGAACCCGCAGCAACCCACCTCTGGTGTAACATGGCAGTGCCAAGACTGGTTAGTAAGCAATGCTGCCACAGTATTCTAGACCAGCTGTAGTTTTTAAATAGTCTTCAAAAGTAAATTACAGTAATATAATCATAAATGGCAAAAACGTGAATGACAGTCTTTGGAGTATCCTGCTGCAGATAAGGTTGCTGTTAAATGGGTAGAAAGAAGTACATTCTTCATTCATATCTCTTGCATGAAACAGCAGTATTTTCATGATTTTACTTCTACTCGTTAACTATTTGTGGCCTTTTAAAATAACACATTAACACATTAAATATATATTCTCAATTATTTGCTTATTAAAATTAACCTACCTGAAAGTAAAACGATTTTAGGGTTTGTTTTTTTTTTTAAAAAAGAATAAAAATAAAATAATGAAACATTATAGCTACTTCAGAGGAAATTCAAAACATAATAAAACATACACTGCTCCTGGTATCTGCCCATTTTCTACCAGGTCTTTATCTTCTTGGCAGGGTGGTTTATATTCTGTATAGTTTCTCTCTTCTAAATTTCTAAGAACCAGGTTATAAAGAATGTGTTCATCAGGCTTTTGCAAAAGATGTTCAAACATTCTGAGGGTCATTATGCTGATCTGTAAAAGAAAAGGAAAAAACAAATTAAAACATACTGGAAAGGGTTAGTTAATTCCTTTTTCATATGTGTTCTCAATATTATTATGCTTGTCACTGATAGAACAGCTCTAGGGACTAACATAGAAATACATACTTAATGCAATCAATACTTGGAAAATACATTTTGGTTATCGCAACATAATTGTTACAATCTCCTAATCTGGTGACTCATTACAGGTGTAAATTTAGGAAAAGCTGCTGTAAAATCATTTTGTAAATCCATCTGAATGAACTATTCTAGGTTAGGGATGGGAAATTGTCATCCTTGTCCAGTACTGAATTAGTATGGTTTGTATGGCTATTACTGAAACTGCAATTCAGCAACAACTGAAGGACCACAACTTTCTCATGCATATTCTATTCTATAGTATTCTTCTTAGAGAATGGAAACAAGACACGCCACAGGTTCAAAGTAGCACTTAAGTGAATGTTACATGCTTCCTAGCCTGTAACATTCAAATCTTGAGGCAAATCTTGAGGTATTAGTCTTCTAATTCCTAGACCAGTCGAGCACTTTAGGCTGTCAGTGACTTGCCCAGCCTTTGAAAGTGCTGACAGGCCTTTCTACTTCACGATTTTCCATTTCCTCTTACCCATCTCTGCACCACATCCCAAAATGCTACTATCCTCTATTTAACAGATAGGAAAGGAAGCACATATGCTAGAGATTGCATACAGACTTTTATGTATTTGTTTTTCAGTTCTTTATGGATTACTCTGAATTATTCATCCTCAAGAGTGGTCTGCCCACTTAGAAATGAGACTATTAGAAGGTGTAGCAGTATAATCTTCATTCAAGCTTTTAAAATATATATTTACTTATAGTTATCTGGTGTCTAAAGATGAACTATTTTGTAATGTTGTTCACCATTTAAAACTTAACTTATTAATAAACATCTTGTACACCATTTGTTTCACAATAGCACTGTGCACTTGCTATATTTGAACTTCTTACCTCATCTGAAATGTGATCACAGTGCTCAATTAAGCGATGTCGCAATGGATGCCTGTTGACATCCATTAGTTTTTCTGGCTCCCGCTGCTCTCCAAGGATGAAGTAAACCATTTCATGAACTAAGGCATCTGATGAAACTTGACGAACGATACGATGCAACAGGGCAGTTGAAGTAAGAATTCCAATCTCTGAACTGATCAAAACAAGAATTTTTAAAAACAAATTGAATAACATGGTTTCCGTTGTTAAAAATAAAAAGGATGGGGGAAAGCCCCCTTCATCTTACTCACGTTTGCATTAGTTGAGGTTCCATCACACCAATGAAAAAACGTTCCCTCACTGAGATTGCCATGGCAAGAGCAGTTGTCTAAAATATAGAGGATATCAAGATGTCATTTTCATGATTTACAAACCATAGCTTTGTGAATTTGTTTTGGCAATGACTGAAACAAGTATCACAAACCTTGTGAGCTTCCTTAATGAGTTGATCACAGTAATCAAACCAGGATAGGAATGAAATCAGAGCTCTTTTGCCGGGGAAAGCAGATGCGTCTTCTTTGTAGTTATAGGAGTCCAAACTAGAGTGCAGGAAATGAAAGCAATTTAAACATATTTAATATTTGCTGCCATTGTGGCATAATGATAAGCAAGAATTCTAAACATTTAGGTAATTTTCATTGCTATATTGATGCTGATGCTTTTTCCAACTGAGAGACATTTAAATTTTAACTGATCTCAAGTATAAGGTAGGTTATAAATATAAATCAATTTACACTTTATGTGCAAAATGTGTCCAAAAAAATAATACAAGCATGCAAAGACAGAATACTTACCCCCAGTTAATGCCTTCGACTGTTTCGATATCTAAAGGATCCATGGATTGGGGGAGGGCTTTGTAAAGAGACGCCAGCCTATCTGTCAGCAGTTCACATAAACATATATTCTGTGTTAAGCACTTGGCAGCTGCTGGTTCAGGCAAACTCACTAGAAGCATGAGGCCTTCACAAGCTTTCACTGCTATTCGGCCATCCTGTGAAGGAAGATCAACAGATTTTACTATATTGAAGCACATCTAATCATATGGTTTCCATGACCTAGGGGTGGGTAAAATAGATTGAACTGATTACATAATATGGCATGAATGTATATATAGGATTAATTTTGCTTATTTATGTATTATACATACAGACCATCATAATCAGGATTGACTCTATTTATACAGAATAACTTAAAGGAAGTTTCCATTCTCCAATGCAGCTTTACTAACCTTAAAAAAGTGAGTGGGTTTCACCACACTTCTAGGGTGGGAACGTCTATCATTTGCAGGCAACATTGTTAACAAAATGGAATAGTTTAAACAAGTTCTAAAAGTCCTTGTTAATTTAAAGCATTATTTAGCAGATTAGGTACTAACAGGACACCATTCAGAACAAGTCTTAAGGAACTTACAATAGTGGTTCTCTAACTCTGTAGTATGCCCTTCAGAAAATAGCGAATTAATGACTCTTCTGCCAAGAAAATTAACGATTTTGTTGGTGTTGATGTCAATGTTATATAAGGAATAAACCACTTTTAATCATTATATTTCTTCCATATACAGGAATTCTCAGACTTAGCTGTACAATATACCTTCTCCCCTCAAATAAGGTGCACAGGGGTAATGCCTAGACTTGTTCGCACTTTGCCTGCTCAGTGTGACATCTGATGCCCCACCCTCAGTAGCTTACAATTTACTAGAAATTCTGATCCACAGTTTGAAAACCACAAATTAGAGCAAATTTGTGAGGATTCCTGTGAATATTGGTTAAAGTGGATCTGTAGACACGATGATTACTCAGCAGCCAAACAACCACCAGATAGAGAAATGATGTCTCTCTTTAATGCAAAATTAATTCTGCTATAATAAATAGACACTCACTGGGCTTTTGGTAAGGTTGAGCAGAGAATTCACCAAATTATAATCCCCATGTGGGCGAACAGCTAAAGCCTCTGGAGATAAAGGGATGTTTAATTCAATCTGATTTGCAGAGAAATTATCTGCCTGCTGAAGGTCATTCTCACTCTCTGCTTGCTTTGTCCTATTTGATGTTTCTTCAGATTGAATTGACTGTCCTGTATCTGTCACTCCAGAATCTTGCCTTTTTACGAGGTCCTCTGTGATTGAGTTTACTGCATCTTTTGAAGCCAATCCTTTCTGCTTGTTCTGAAAAAAAAAAAAAAATTAAAATGGAAAATTACAAAGATAAAATCAATGGTTGGTTTGTAGCAGAAATACAGCACTAAGAAACCCAAAGGAAATGAAGAAACAGCAGAAGAAACCTAAAATGTTAAACTGATTCCCGAGGGTCGAAGTTTCTAAGTAACTAAAATGCATTTGAATTGAATAATATAACATAAGCTTTTCATTATGCCTTTCATATTTTAAGAATGTTTAATCACAGAATATATTTTTGATTCTCAGATCTTAGAGCAGGAGAAAAAAACCTGCCTAGTTTATTGCATTATATATTTTGTACAGACTGCAGAAATTTATAAACATCAAGCAATCTTCCATGAATTTTAGCCTGATTACATAAGCTACTATCTTGTATTTATTTGTAACCTAATTACATGCATGCATCAATTATTTTTTTAAAAACCACCACACATTATCATTTGATTTGTTAGTCTTGGTGGTTTACTTCTTCTGCTTATCTAATTAAAATATACTTCACATCAATCTGGTTAGTTAGAATTACCGAATAACATGTTAAAAATAGAAGAAACAGGACATCCTTCAACAATTTAAAGTGTGCTACAAAAATTTACTAGAAATTGTACAATCAGGTGCAATACTCTACATATCTTTCCAAATGAAAGCAGACATTTATGATATGCAAGGCATCTTCTAATATTAATTCAAAAGAAATCCAAAAGAATTTAGTTTAAGACCTCAACTCACTTTATTTTTCTAAGTTCTAAGAAGAAGGGTTTTAAGTGCTAATCTAGTCATGCTTCTAATTGCACATATCTAAAAGGAAAAAATGTTATTGGAATTGGGAAATCTGTACTTACCACTGTACAAAATTATGAAAACCTTTCTAAAGGCTGCCCAATTTAAAGTGGAAACACTTCGAATACTTTACTTTTGCCTAAAGATCTGCTTCTGATTTGTGAATGATAAGACAGATTCAAAGTTCCAGTTTTTGCCAGTTTAAAAGAATCCTTAAGAACTATGGTAATGGGTCTCTCAGTTTGCTTTCTGTATTTGGCAATATGGCACACTTAAATTATAATAAACTTGCATAAACAATTGCATAATTGTTATCCTTGGGTAATGTTATTTTGGAAGCACATGCAATATTCCGTGCATTACAGAAAATAAACATATAATTAAAACTAAAATGTAGTTAGAACATAATTACTGTATGTTCTATTATGAACATAAAGGATAAAAAAGAGTAATATTGCATAGAAGCCTACTATTTGCCAGAAAATATTTTACTATAAGTAGCCATATATACACTTTCTAAAAAATACTGTAGATTTCTTTGTTTTTGAAAAGGAAATTGACTCTACATGGCATCATTTTAACATTCATGGATCCCACTATGCTAAAATGGCATATGGAAAACTAAGACCAAATTTAAGTATTGTATGCAACAATGTAAGTATTATTGGGTTTTCAATGCTTCTTTTAAATAGAGCTCAGACCCATAGTGAGGTTTCAGCCCAGTTGTGATGTGAAATTGTTAATGTTAGTCTTCATTTAAAATGAAATACTTGTAGAAAGAATCAACCTGACAAATAGTGGCAAAGGCTTGATGGAGAACCTAGCCCACAATTTTGTACTATAATTTTAAAAGCTCCAGCACCATGACACTGGTGTTTTATGGGATTTGTTGCCCAAACAAATACATGGGGTCATATTTCTTCTATTAAGAAGCAGTCTGTTTTCTCTGGAAACAGTAAAAAAAAAAATTCAATGCGGTGTCTGTTCCTTTATTACTGTTAATGGGTTGCAGTAAGAGATGATTTATGAATCACACTATGCAAAACAATCAAAATTCACTGATTTGTTCATGCAATTCTGAAGCCCACCTGCTCACCTGCCTCGAAGAAATGTGTAGGACAGGGCCTGGAATCACCTATTAGGAAAGTTTAATGAAATAGGCTGTATGCTTTCTGATTCAAGAGCATCATCACCAAGGGACTTCACTACCAGACCACTGGGGATAGCAAGAGCAAGCAACAGTTTGCTGAACTTAACAGAAAGAAAAAAGCCAGCTCAGTTCAGCAGCAAAAGGTGTGTAGAAAGCATCTTGTCAAACAAACAAACAAATGCCACATAAAAAGTCCAACTAGTTAATTGTGGTAATGAAAACATTAAAACAAATGTAATCATACACACTCTGTCAGGATACATATGCTGCTCCCTTTTTCTTTTCACACTATTGGTCACAAAATCATGGAAGAAAGATAATTGAAAATACAACCACATAATTGCATAGGGCAGGAGGCATTGTTCATCACAAAAAGTACTGCACTGGAAAATGCCGCAGTGTCATCTATATTCCAGTGGTCTAATATGACCACATAAATCTGCAAATAGTGGCAATAATAATTACCAATTTTCTAAATGCAATTACAGTAGAAGACCTGTTTATGGAAAAAGTCGCAGCGACTCTAATAAAGTTCAGAAGGTGAACTCTGCCACTCATTAAAAACGTTTATACTTTCAGTAATATTAATTCTATACATGTCTACTCAGAAATATTGAATAAATTCGGTTGGAGATACTTTTCCAAGAATAAACATACAATTCCAAATTTGTAAGATTCTCTCAAGATTACCAGTCTTTGCTCCATGGCTACAACTTTTCCACAGGCATCGGGTTGATGCACTATTATGGAAATAGTGAACTACTATAGATAGACTCTAATCCAATTGGGCTGTTAAACTTTTAAACCAAATTCAGTTTATATATTATTCATTAGGTATGCAGAGCATGGTGAGATGCATTTCCTCATTTATCAAACAATCAAACTTTCTATCAACATGGATATCTTGAAATCAGTGGATATATATTGGCAAGCCTGAACAATCTGGTTAAACTGTTTCCATAATTTCATGTTTGTTTGTTTTTGTTAAATTTATTTGCCACCTATCTTGCCATGGGGCTATTCTAGGCAGTTTACAACATAAAAAGGATGTAATGGAGAGTGTAAACAAAAGAGAATATCTAGATTACTGCAATGCACTCTACATGGGGCTGTCCTTGAAGACCACCCAGTAGCTTCAAATGATCTAGAATGCAGCAGCAAGCACAGTAGAGGGGGCCCCCACTGTAGGTTTTTCCATGTAAAATCTCTGTTGAATGAGCTTCACTGGCTTTCACCTTTCTTTCCTGGTGCAATTCAAGGCGCTGGTCACCACCTTTAATGCCCTATATGGCACAGGGCCAGGCTATCTGCGGAATATCTGCCTGACATTCAGTAGGCCTCCACCCATTTAGCCTGCCATAAGGCTGTAAAGGCCTTTTCCATCAAAGATTGGAAGAAGATAATCAGATAATCAAACTGATTTTGCACCAGGTTTTTGTTCTTTTCGATGCTTTAATGTTTTAAATGGTTGAGTTTTACAACTTTAATATGATTTTTATATATCTTTTAATTTTTGAATGGAATCCATCCAGAGTTTGCTAAAAGATGGGTGGCTATAGTAAAGTAAATAAATAAATATAAGCTATATATATATATTATTTGTGATATTATAAACTACTTTAAATTCCAAATTATGTCCAAGAGCAGCAGGTATGGAGAATTAAATATTCAGCACTATTGTACCTTTAGACAATCATGAACAAGTGGTCAATAAGCAGCAACTACAACATGACCTTGTCATATTACTTTTACTAATGTAAAATAGGGGGGAATATTTTTTTCTTTTTTTAGTTTTATTTAATACTGACCTATTTACAAATAAAGGTGATATTAAATATTTTAAAAAAATATTAAATACAATAATTATTTAAAAACAACAGCCTCTTAACAGGATTCAACCTCAATTTACTAGTCCTCGTTAGTGTCCAAACAAAGTAGATTAGAACCTAGCTCTGATGCAAATGACTTCCTGGTTATTTCATTAAGTAATTTTGTACTGATATTAAACAAATGATACAAAATGAATCCCTTGGATATTCCACATCTTAGTAATGGAACTGAGCAAAATTCCCAAAATTGTGATTCTAACTATGACCCATAGAGCCAGTCCAACAATATATTACTGCACAATCAGTAGCATCTAATGTGATTGAGATATCCAGAGGTACATGGTTACATTTTCACATTTCTCTCTTTCAGCAGATCAGTTATAAGAATAATCAACATGATGCTGATTCCAATCCCTTAATTTAAACAATGCTGGAATGGTTCTAGATAATTAGTTTCTCCCAAAAACAAAAACTAACCAACTACCTTTCTCAAAATACCTTAATGTTCATATATATCTGGAACTAGTACAAAAGAAGCTATCCTTCTGTCTCCTTGAAAATGATCTCGCCATTTTATGCATCTAATTAATATTTATTAGTTGCAACGGAATCAAGCTATACGTTGGTTGGGAGGGATTTCAGTTCACACTAACTGGAACTATTCCCAAAACACCGAATTGGCAGCACTCTAAAATGTCTTCCATAAGTGTTATAATTGCCGGTCCAAGACGTTGCAGACATACTTTTCTCAAAAGTGTTCCGCAAAATTATGATAGAAGAGATGAATCTCTATCACTAATTCGGTTTCACTAGAATAATTATGTTCAGCAACCTCTCAAGGATGAAATTGTCCTCTTTGGTTTAGGCCAGACTTTCCAGGTAGGCCAGGCTGGAAATACAACCAAATGAACTCATTCTACCTTAGGCTACATTAACAGAAACGAGATGAAAACCTCCTGCTGTTTCTTTTACAGTCTGAGAGGTTAGGCAGGTTCCCTTTTGGGTCTCTCCCTCTGTGCATATTATGCAACTGAGAGTTATGTCATCTCTTATCTGAACATTCCCTAGGCAGAACCTCTTCCCTGTATCCCAAGGTCATACCCACACACCACTACAGTTTAAAACTCACAGTTGCTAGGCAAAAAAAAGCAATTTATTCAAGGCAGAATAGGTAACATCAGTCAAGGAAAGGAATGTAAATCAAAACAGCTTCCGGAAAAGAAACCTTGTCTGAGCAATTTTGCTTTTAACAGGAGCATGCAGAAGAGTAATCAAAATCCAATCCAAAGTTCACGGAGCCAAGTTAGGTTTGTCAGCTAGTCCAAGGTCAGAGTTTCATGAACAAGATTCACAAGAACAATACGCCAAAGGAGGAAATCAGACAGTTGTTTTTTAATAAAGTAATACAGATAAAGCTGCCTTTTAAATTAGGTTGCAGACAGCTATCTTTAATCAAGAAGTGCTACTCCCTTGCTTGACAAGAAGCCTCACTGAGCACCTTTGCTCTGTTCTCTGCTCTACTCTCTGAATCTGAGAGCTTGGAAGCTGAAGCCAACAGCTCCACCCATTCTCATGATGCCTCTGTTCGATCAGCCTCGGGTGATTCCTGACTGAAGAGTTTCTTGAGGCTGATATTCCACATGTTTGGTTAGAGCAGCTTCTTAAGAATCTGAGTCCTGGGTCATGGCACTATCTTCCTTCCCAGAACTCTGTCCAATCTCAGATGGATGCTTATGTATTGTTTATGGAAGTAACATAACAGAGGTGGAGCATGAACTTGGAATGCATCCTCACCACCATTTCTCTGAGTCATTTCACTGGGCCATTTCTCTAGTCCAGGGATATCAAACTCAAGGCCCATGGGCTAGATATGGTCTGTGGGGTGCTTAAATCTGGCCTGTGGGTCTACCCTGGAAATATGAAAGGACTGGCCCACAATGGCTCTGGCGGCTAAATTGGGCTGTGTGTAGCACACCCACACCCACATCTCATTTTCACCCTCCATGGCCTCCTGCAGCACTGCCAGCTGAAAACGTCTCCAAAAATGGCCCTGAAAACAACCGGCAGATGGCTATAGGCCGTGGAGGGTGAAAATGAGGTGCAGGGAGGCTGAGTGCAGAGCCCCCCCCCCCCCAATCCCCGCTTTGAACTACAATGCTGATCTGGCCCTCAAAGAAATCCAGTTTGACACTCCTCCTCTAGTCCATCAAGCAATGTAATCAGTGTTGATACCTATGGGAGTCCAAAATATGTACCACCTCATATTTGGGGCAATCATTTATCCTGATAAGTGGTGGAGGCAGAGAATTTGAACAATGAGACATTAGAGCATCAATTGCCAACCGTGGTCTATGGAAGTTGGGTAGACTGTATTTGATGCAGGTAGTTTAACAGAATGGGTTAATGGGTTACTCATAGCTTTAATAAGGAAAGAATTAGGTGGCCTAGCTTTTAGTTACGTGCCTGGTGTAAATCCAAACTAAGTCTCCAACTATTGAAGTAACTACAGGTTTTTGAAATTGATCAGCAAAGTGTCTAAATGATATTTTTTGCTTTCCGTACATGAAAGACTTAGTGGATTGTCTTTTGTTCCTGCAAGCACTGACTGCATATGTCATTGATTAGGTAGCAGAATCCAGAGGAAAAAAAGAAAAAATCAAAGGTGGAAACCATAATTAATAAGAATTGTATTATTTGTGTAGAGATGTGTTGTGCACTGTTTTAGGCACATTCCTCTGAAGCCAGAAATTTAGTCCAATTGCTTTGGTGCTAATTTACATCCAGTAGCATGAGAGAACTGGCTTTCCTGGAACATTTTTTGACCAGCTGCAAATAGGGCACGAAACAACATATAGCTCTACTTCTATCTTACAATGTGAGCACCAGAAATCTATAGCCATCTATGCAAAGTCTTAAAGGGAACAAAATGCTCTGATAGTGGGCTGTCATACCATTGATTAAGAGCAGTAACCTGCAAAGTTCCAATGAGAACTCAACCTTGAAAGAATAAGACATTGTGATTCAATAACATGGGGGAGGTTATTATAGATGGCTTCAATTTCCTTCTGATAGGCCTGGGCAATAGCAGGTAAGGCAAGTCTGTTCTTGTAGTTCTTGAAGTATACAATGGAACATTGGAAGCAGCAATTTTTTCTAGAGATATAGTAGGAGCAGCTGAGAGTCAACGTCTCAGGGGCTGACACAAAGAAGAGGGAGTCAAGCTATTTTCCAAAGCACCTGAGGGCAGGACAAGAAGCAATGGGTCATAACTAATCAAGGAGAGAAGCAACCTAGAACTAAGGAGAAATTTCCTGAGTTAGAACAATTAACTTATTTCAGCTGTGATAAGTTTGATAAATAGCACCCACAGGAGAACAGGATGTAGGAGTGTATCTGCCACAAGCAGCATCACTCCCAGGGCTACATCACAGGCATCAGACCCTATGACAAAGGCTATGTTGGATCTGGATGAAGAAAGGTGGATTGAGAGACGAAAGCACTTTTTTCTTCTGAGGAATACACAACCATCAATAACCTGGTAAGTGGTCCAAAAGTGATTGGCAGGCTGTTACTGCTAGTTTGATGAAGAAATTCTCTACTTATAGCAATGGGATTGCTGACATAATCCCAGTCCCTAATGATGAAGCTCAACTGTCTTAAGGTTCAATTTAATTTATTTATGTTTGTTTATTTTTTTTTTAAAAAATGGCTGCCCATCTTAAACAACACTGAGTTATACCAGTAAAACTTTTGAAATCATAAGAAAATTATGTGTCCGAACACTTATCTAGTATTGTTTTTCCATGCAAATCCAATCTTTCTAAAGATTTCTATCTAAGGAATCTGTGAATTAGGAAGCAACTCAATTTAAATTGCTTCAAGTTAATACAAGTACTACAAATGCCTATAACGAGGAATGTTATTATAGGAAAGTAAAGTAAAAGGCTATGCTGGATTTATGAATATATATGAATCTATTTGTAAAAATAAAGAAAATGTTTCTTATTTAATAAGGCTTAATTAATTAATTAAATATTATATTTATATAATATCATGTCTGCTAATGAAGAACAATTTTCTGTGAAATTGAAAAGGAAGACCTTTTTAAGAATAAAATTGTATACATAAGCTGACTTTTCAACACTTAAACAGACTATTCAGTAAAAGCACAATCAGCAATAGATTAACTTACTTCAAGAAAAAAATTAACCAGGTATGGATCTTGTTTCAACTTTGAACATACTGTGCAGAGAAACTGGATTTCTTCATTTTCTGTAGGTGTTGCAAGAACTTCACCACACAGTCTTATTAATTTCTGTTGGGGAAAAAATTAAGGAATATTTTAAAATCAGATTTCTTTTTTTTAAGTAACAATTTCTACTGATTCTTCATACTGTAGATGTCCTTAAACATCTACATACTGTAAATGTCCTTAAAATATAAAAAAACCCCAAGACAAAATGTATTTAATTATCAAACAATGTATTTTCAAATGTGTCATTTTTAAAATTAATCCAATACCTGTACAGGTCTGTGTACATTTATGTGTGGAAGAAGAGGTTGCCGTATTCTTCCCAGAAGTTTAGTATAAAAAGATAAAACCTGCTGTTTCATGCCTGGAGGACACTAGAAAAAAAATGAACAAAAATTAAAATTATATGGAAGCTGATGAAAATAATTATTTTCAATATTTATTTGCATATATATAGCTTTAGTTAATAAGCTTCTGATATTACAGAGCTTTATTTTCTAACTTGAAGTATTGCGCTTTTCTGAATCCTATGTTGATTGAAAGGTGCTAACAAATACTACACAGAATAAATACTACACAGAATAAATACTAAATTAATTTTTTAACAAATAGAACAATACGTTTTATAACAAATAGAACACAATTACAGTATTTAAGAAAACTAATCTTTATAATGCACCTGACATAGCAGGGTCAAACATGTAGTAGCTGTTAGAAATACCTTAAAATAAATATATGTTACCTACGATTGTTGATCCTTATGAAGTATAGATTCTTTAAAGATACACAGCAGGTGCTATATGGTTGCCCATCTGGATACTGAATCACATTTTCCCACCTGAATTGATCTCTGCCCAGACCTTTTTTTGTACGTCATACCAGCATTTTAAACTAACAATGATACAATGATACATACCAGCATTTTAATCTAACAATCATACAATGATACCTGAGCCTGTACATAGGCATGGTTGCATTGATTGTATGGAAAGCAACCAATATAGTTTAGGTATGACTTACTGAAAATATAATTAGTAGTGGGCCTAAAACTAGGAAGATGAAGCCATGTATACTGATACTTTCCCAGCAGTGGGAAAGGCGGGTGGGGGAAGAGACTACAATGAAAGCAACATCACAGAAAGGATGGTGATTTGCCTTTGTCTGTGCAGTTTTGATGAATTTACAAATCAGATCAATCATTTATTTATAATTTCAGTAAAGACTAACAGATACACTGGGCAATAAGAAAACAGGATTGAATAACTCAGGAAAAAACCAATTCAGAGTTCAATAGTTTTCAATCTGCCCACTTGCGAGACTTTCACATGTCATCATTTTTCATGTGTTTATGCATGTTTTTAACTTTCAATAGTAACATCTTCCTAAATTATCATTTCCAAGACATCATTTCTTGTTCAAGAAGACTGGAAGAACATGAAGATTTAACATGTGTTAAATAAATATAATTACATCCAATCATAAGATCTTTATTGATAAAATCTGATAAACTTACATCAGCCTTTCCCAAAGTGTATAAGGTTTCCAAAATTTTGTGATGTAGCAGATATTCCATACAAGGACCTGTTTCTCCAGATTCCCTTTCATTTTCTTCTTGAACCAAAATGTCCAACATCTGCTCCAGATGTGATGGAATATTGGTATCAGTCACAGGAGCCTTGTCATCTGCAGAAAGCATTTACATTAAGATCCAGCTTCATTAGCATGGCACAGTAACTTACCATTTTAGTAAATATTGTTTTTATTTTACTTTAAATCTATCATGTGATAGAAAAAATAGACAAGGCAAATATATTATTTTGACTAACAACTGAAATTGGTAAATATCTGTTCAATTAGCTTAAAGCAAATGGTTGATGATATTTTGGTACAAAAAAGACAAGAAAACTCTTGAAAAAACAATCTGGAAAAAGTCAGTTATATATCCTCATCTTCCATATTACTAATTACACACATTTTCTGATGTTAAGTTTAACTATAAAATGTATTTAACATATGAATAAAAGCAAACAAAATATTTATACTACTAGTGTAAAAAAATGAACTGAAGCTAAGTGGTATTTATTTATCTCAGAATGCTTAAAGCAATGGAGTTACAATTTCATCTAAGAAAACGGTTACATTATAAATAAACCAATGGAAAGTTTGCTGCATTTCCCCTTATGTAACTTTCTACAAATAAATAGTATTTCAAGATAAAGAAAGTCAAAGTCACAGGAACAATTTGCAACAGCTGAACTTCGGGACTTCTAACATTACAAATGTCTTTTAGAAGTGTTGCCAAGTACACCATCCAGAGGTCATCAACTAGATTCCTCTTAATTTTATTACTTCTTGGATCTGATTCTGTGTATGCCGTATGTGTGGAACTACAATTCCCATCCACTGAATTGAGGAAGGATAATAATTTGAAGAATATTCTTTTAGATTACTACTTTCTAAGTGACAACAAAGAATTTTATCTTACCTGATGTTTCTATGTAATAATGGGTAATTGCCTTCCAATGATAAACGAAGTCCTCTTGCAATGGAAGGGAAGGTGCAAGCTGAAGAAATACAAACAAGTGGAAGATATTTTCTTCAAAATATGTATTTTATATTTCTCCAATAATATTTGAAATTCACTTATGAAGTTGTAACAAAATATACTTGACAGATACATTGTTCAACAGGAGAATGATATAAAATACGGCTGTCATTAAATCAGGTTATATAATTCTGAAAAAATGATCAATAAACCTAAGTGTGTTATCTTTAACTTATTTACTTTTATTTATAAAAATATTCTGATTTTATTCATGGGAAAAAGCTAAGAGGAAAAATTATAATAGAACAAAATAAAAGCAATATGAGAAGGGCCCTAGTAAGACCTACGACCTTTGGTTCAGTGACCATTTGAAATTATAAGTATTGAAAAAATGGACATTGCTGGTCCCAAGGTTAGAAGCACTGAAGTACCCTTGCTGTAACATCATCAAAATTTGGGTCCGCCTGCACTTATTTCAGGGGTGTTTCAACTCCACATACTTTCTTATTTCCTCTCCACCATCTCTGCACTCCACCATATACCGTTTAGCCCCTCTGTTCGCAACTGCTCTTTGCTATCTTCTTCACCCTGCTAGTGGCCCAGGAATCAGGATTGGGTGAGGATAAAACCTTGAGATAAAACCTTGCTGTAAGGTCAGCAGATCAATGGAACTCATTTGTTGAAGTTAGAGCTAACTAGGTCTGGCTACGGAGAAGGCAGTATGGCTTCTCCAATGCCTGGCAAAGCAGGCGATCAGGCGGCAATTCTCCAGGCAAAGATGGGAAGCTGTTTGACATGTACTTTTTGGAATGGTGGCATTACTGGAAGAAGTGGAGAGATGAGGGCTTCTGGGACTATGCAATACATACTATGTAACTTGTGCTACAAGAATTCCTGGAAGTGGCCTGCCAGGATGTCCATTCACAAAGAGTCCAGGCACTGCCATAAATGCTGTTGGCATTGGGATATTTAGGAATGGCATCCATGGCCAGCAGTTCTTCAGGACCCTCGTGGTGGCAGATGGGTCCCTGAACTGGGCTGCCTGTGCCTTGATCAAAGCTTAAAAGTCTATGCCTGCAACACACCTTCCCTTCTAATGGCTGCTAATATTGCCTCTGCCATATATATTCCAAGAACTCCTTAGTTTTTACAAGACTACCTACTGCACAATCTTTCTGGCCAATGAGGAGGTGAACTACATGATGGAAGATCTTAGCCATTTAACTTGAAAATCTCAAGTGTCTTAAGACCTTTTTCTGATTGGTTAAGCCCTCTGAGACTTTATCATGTGGCTCACCTTCCTTCTACAGACCTTACCTAGTGCTTTTCTTAGTTGGTTTTTGAGAAGAAAATGATTTACTTAACTGAAAATACAGACAAACTTCACAAACATTTGTCTGCACATTCGATGCTTATATCACTGTATTTTATTTCAACTAAAACACCCTGTTTTAGTATAATTTTCTCCTTTACTCAATCTTAAGTACTATAATAAATATCATCTGAAATCATCTAAAAGTAGGAGATTCTTGAACACAGCACTAGACATTAATTGCAATTGCAATAATTAAATTACATGCAGACTTTTGCAGCACTAGCATTCATTGACACAACTGAGCATTCCGCCATTAGAATGCATTGTGCATGTTCGTATGTACCAACAATAATCCATCTATCATTCTTTGCTTTCCTAAGTATAAGGTCAAAACCAATGATACATTAAAAGCATTACATATTCTACATATTGATACATCTCTATCAATTGCAGATATGAGAAACCATGGGTAATCTGTGATTACTCAGAGCACATAAATTGATTCAAATGAATTCTTAAATACGTGTGGTATCCAAAAAGAAAAATACTCTGCAGCATTAAGTGTAGTGAACAATGAGTCATGCTGTAACCTTAGAGTAAGAGATTCATTTATAATTTATAATCAGAAGCTATTTTTTTCATCTTTTTTTCTCCCATCCTTGTAATTTTAGCTTTCCCTTTGATTTCTTTCTTTCCTCCTCCATATTTTTTATTAATTTGAATTAGTTTTATCTTTTTTAAACTTTAAAAATTATAAATATAAAAATATTATATATACATACATACACATATACGTAAAGGAATTAGTGCTGTCTACAACATAAACATTATGCTTCAGCATTAATCTAGATACTGCTAGTTCTTGTGGCAGAAATAATTCCTTGATCTATATAATCTACTCACAGAAAGCATACTTATATTAATGCGGTGTGTGTGTATATGTGTGCGCACACACACACACACACATGCATGTGCCTTTAGTTATCACAATCAAACAGCATTCAAGGAAGCATTTTCTCTGCATAGGAATAGATGATGGTATGCGTTCAGCATACATTAATTGCAGGAATAACCTGTGTGGATCCTACTGACAAGTTTATAATGCATGTGAATGTCACACAACTGTCCCTTATGTCAACTGATATTTTTTTAGAGCCCACTATACTTGAATCTATACTTTGTAAGATGATGCTGGTTCATAATCTGTTAGGAACCAGGCCGCACAGCTGCAGGTCAACGGCAGGTGAGCAAGCAAAACCAAAACCATCCACCCCTGGTTCGTGGAAAAATTGTCTTCCATGAAACCAGTTCCTGGTGCCCTAGTATGCAGTCCTAGTATGCAGTCTTAATCAAGAATGTGTTAGCAAAAAGTCCTACCAAGTTTAATACAACTTTCTGGTTAAATGCATATAAAGGTTACAGCTAATTTGCACTGTCAATTTTTCAATGTGATAAGGATGCATTTCCACTTGTGCTAGTCTCTTATATGAAAAATATATGCTTATGCGGTTAAAAACTGTTTTACTACTGTAGTAATATGCTACTTTCATTCCACCCTTTCCATTAGCTTAGTTGACTCTTATGATTAAATATGCCATAGATTAGCATCCAGTAGAGCAACTAATGAATGCTTTGGAAAAGATATTAAAATACTGTTATGTGTCTATATCTACAAAGATCAGAATCATGCAAGCTATGTTATTCCCTGCAACACTCTGTGGAAGTGAAAGTTGCACTTTAAAGAAATAGGAGCGGAAGAACGTTAATGCTTTTCAACTTTGATGTTGAAGAAGACTCTTAAGAATATTGTGGACAGCCAAGAAAACAAATCGATGGATAATTGAACAAATCAATCCACAGTTCTTACTTGAAACCCAAATAACTAGGGTCAATTATCCATTATGCGAAGACCCAGCTGTCCAGAAATACGCTGGGAAAGATAGAAAGGAAATAAAGAATAAGGTGGTTACAAACAAATGGATATTTTCAGAGATGATGAACAATTATGAACAAACAGATTAGAGGTAGATCATCTTAGAGAAAATCTATCTATGTGGTAACTAGGAGTAATAGGCACGTAATGGACCTATCAATGATTAAAGTATATGAAGAAGTCATGCTTTGTCATCATACAGTTCTCAAACATGGCACAGTAGTGGTAGAACCCTGAACTAAACTATGCTTATGATGTCATCTTTTTTATTTCTTTTGCTGAATGTGCAATAGGGGACTTTGTCTCCTCCATGTCCAGCACAGAACTTTAATGGATCGATCCGTCAAAATACAAATAATCCTATTCCTGCCAAAAACCTCCTAGGGTTGTATAAACAGATGGTATAAGGAGCCAGATGTGAGCCATCAAACTCTCTCACCTCTACACTTTTGTTCCCTAGGGAAACCTCTTTAAAATCAAGGATCAAGTGATCTAACAACAGATCAGATCCTCTCTTCAAAGCACATCCTGCACTGGATAAAAATTGGAAGACTCACTCCCATGTAACACAAGCTGCATTTTGTGGTAAGATCTGTTCTGCTATTGTCCTGAAGCCTTCTGGTGATCCAAAATTAGCACTACACCCATTTTAATTGTCTAATTGTCTTTTATTGCAAAACA
Organism: Thamnophis elegans; assembly: GCF_009769535.1. NCBI lineage: Eukaryota > Metazoa > Chordata > Lepidosauria > Squamata > Natricidae > Thamnophis > Thamnophis elegans. The sequence goes on from NC_045550.1 coordinate 14,396,955, forward strand.
AGTACCTTTTTATTTACCAAAGCCTTATAGCTAGTTTTTATTTGGCTACATTTTTTGTTTTAACATAAACATTTGTCTATTGGTTTATCCCTCTTGTAGCCTAGGCCCAGAGGCATAATTCAAGAGAAATATAAAATATTTCAAATACATGAACAAATGAAGTAAATAAAGTAAATAAAAGAAAGAAAGAAAGAAAGAAAGAAAGGACACTGAGCTATGTAGCCGAGTTCAATCAGGGGCTAGAAGAAAAAAAAGGAAACAAGAATTATATCGTCAAGTTCTTATATTCTACTTTGCCGTCTGAATCCGGGTGGGGGTGGTTCCCTCCCCCACTTCTTCCCCAAACGGAAAAAATAAACAAGTTAAAATTATTAGGTGATCTGACACAGAAAGACGAAGGCGGTTGGACAAGAGAGAGAAACCGAGACAGGGCCCTGGAAAACGACTGTTCCCCAGCTTAGGCCCGAGGTAAGCCCCGGCCTTGCGTGGCGGGCGTTTCCGGTGGCCTTACCGCTTCCACGGCGTGCTGCAGGATGGAGGTGAACTTGGAGAACATCTTGTCCCTGGACTGGAGCAGCCGCTGCCGGGAGGATCTGGAGAGCTCTTCGATCCGCCGCCTCCGCTCCAGGGTGAGGGCTGCATGCGGCTGACCGGACAGCGGGGATCGGATCGGTTACCGAAGCAAGACGGGGCTGCTTCCAGCTCTGCCTGCCGCAAGGAGACACCGTGGCACTGACGAAGGCGGACACCCACCCGCGCCGAGCTTCGGCGACGGTGCCCGGAAGCCGAGCGCTTTCGCCCGGCGTCGTTGCTTCTGCTCCCTCCCCTCTCAGGGGCCTTCTAAGAGCCGCTACCTCCGCGGACGCCGCTGCTGCAGCGCTTTTAAGCAGTAAGAGAGGAAAACTACGTGGGCTCCGAAAAGGACAGAGCGCCGCTTCTTTCAGGTCTTCTTGCCGGAGCCAGAAATCAGGAGGCGTCTAGTAGCACCTTCTCAGACTCGCTTTTGTCGAAGTTTTCCCAACAACACCCGCTTTTCTCATTTATAAATAGAAGGGTGGCATTTAGTGTTTCCTCCCACAGGGTCTTCATGTTAGTCCTTATAACTGTGGCTTGATTTCGTATTTCCCTTACTACGTTCCAAGCGAAAGTACTGTTACTGATGAAGCAACTTTCTGTCCTTTTTTTTCTTTTGACTTCAAACAGCTGTGGTATGTTTTACCTATATATGCATTGTATCTGTGTATGGCAAGGATCCTTCGACAGAATACAGGTAATCCTTGACATACAACCAAAATTGAGAACCAAATTTTTGTTGCTAAGAGAGTGAATTCTGCAGTTGTTAATAGCAGTTAGACTTATATACTGCTTCATAGGGCTTTCAGGCCTCTCTAAGCGGTTTACAGAGTCAGCATATTGCCCCAACAACAATCCAGGTCCTCATTTTACCCACCTCAGAAGGATGGAAGGCTGAGTCAACCCTGATCCGGTGAGATTTGAACAGCCGAACTGCAGTCAGCTGAAGTAGCCTGCAGTGCTGCATTTAACCACTGTGCCACCTTGGCTCTTCAGTTAGTAACATGGCTGTTAAGTGAATCTGGTTCTCCATTGACTTTGCTTGTCAGAAGGTCACAAACTGATATGTTCCCGGGATCCTGCAATCATCAGAAATATGAGGGTTTTTTTGCCAAGCATCTGAATTTTGATCACATGATCATAGGAATGCTGCAAAGGTCCTAACTATGAAAAATGGTCATCTGTCACGTTTTTCCTGTGCTGTGGGAACTTTGAACAGTCATTGAATGAACTGTTGTAAATCAAAGACTACCTGCATCATGGTAGATGGTAATAGTACTTACGTATTTTTCGGACTATAAGACACACCATGATTTTGAAGAGGTAATTTTTTTAAAAAAAGCTTTTGCACTCTGCAGCCTTCCCAAACCCACTGCACGCCTCGTTTTTTGCATTCAGAGGTTTTGGGAAGCTTGTCGAGTGCTCCTGGGGGCTGGGGGGGGGACAAGCAAAATTGCCTGTTTTTTGCTCATTTTTGCCCTCCCCAGCCCCCAAGAGCACTTTGCAAGCCCCCCAAACCCTCTCCCCCCTAACCCTCTGTATGTCAATTTTTGGAAAGGGGATGGGGTTTCAGTAGGCCAAAAATGCTGTATTTAGTGCAAGACGTACCCAGATTTTTACCCTCTTTTATTGGGGGGGGGGGGGAAGGTTTGTCTTATACTCTGAAAAATTTGGTACATAATGTACCTATATGGTAGTACCTACATAATCTTGATGAAATGCTAAGTAGGTCTGAATCTTGTTAGCACATGGCGGAATTTTGTTAGCTAGATTGGGGAATAAATTATACACACACACACACTCAAAAGTAAGGTGACAGACGTCCCGATTTTGGTGGGACAGTCACGATTTATAACAATTTGCCCCGTGTCCCGGGGCGTTTTTAAAAAGCCCCGATTTTCTGGCTTCATGTTGAAAGCCCAGTGGATTTGCTTAAGAAATCCTAACCGGGGCAAGACAAAAGACACTCTGTCTAATCCCTCTCTATGTCTCAGTACTTTAACGATAAAATGTTAAAGCAAGAAAACGGACACACACACCCGCCCATTTTACTTACTTTTATAAGAAAAGATGACCCAGTACCATAGAGCTCCAGGAAATAGTTTGGCTAGAGAAGTAGCGAGTGTTCCTTCCTGGATTTCCCAGAGGGGAGGGGTACGGAGGTTGGAGGTCGGCTCGTGTGGGAAAAATGGTGAAACATTTTTCTTTGAAAAATATTTCCCTGGGACTATTTCACCATTTTAATTTGCTCAGTTCTTTGTATTAACATCTACATCATTCTGGATTGACTTGGAGTGCCTGCCTGCTGGTAAGTGAGCTGGGTTTTTTTTCTTTTCTTTTTTAATGTATTTTAAAATAATATTTTATTTATTGTGCATAGGATTTTTTAAAATAGTTTTATTCTGTGTGGATTCTTTTTTAAAATTGTCTTAGACTATTTTAAAAAAGATTCTATCCAAAATAAAGTGAAGTGAAACCATTTTTAAAAATTTTATGCACAATACTTTGAAATATATTGTGCATAGAATTTTTAAAAATAGTTTTACTTTAATTTATTCTGTGTGGAATAGTTTGAAATGTCTTCAATTTATTCTGTGTGGATTCTTTTTTTAAATTGTCTTAGACTATTTAAAAAAAGATTCTATCCAAAATACAAAATACCAGCTGCAGTTATTCACTTAAGAACTGTGGCAAGTAAGGTGGTATAGTGACCAAAGTTACAATGGCATTGAAAAAAGTGACTGATGACCATTTTTCACACTTAGCGACCATTTTCACACTTAGCGACTGTTGCAGCATCGTCATGGTCACGTGATGATGTTTGGCAACAGTTACAATTTATATTTGTAAATTGTAGTTATGTTGAAATAAAAAAATATTACAATACTATTTTTGCGTTTTATGAAAAATTTTATTGCTCCGTATAAAATTTTTAATCAAGCCCCCCCCCCCCGGTCAAAGGTATCCCTCTTTACCAATCGGAAAATCTGGTCACCTTACTCAAAAGCAAATTTGCTTCCATGTTTTACAGAAAACCGTATGGATGTGTCTAACACACATCAGAGAATTAAACTCAATTTGAGCGAGCGCTTAAGGGAATGTGTGATGCCTAGGGTGATTATAATAGAATAGATTTTTTTAGAAAAAAACAAAATAGGAAACAGGGATTAGGACAATTTGAAATGCTTCAGAGTGAAGGCTTCCAGCTTTGTCCAATGTTTGCTCTGTTCCTGTATATTTCAGCACCAAATCTTTTTGGGTCATGCTATCTCATCTAGAACTAAAGATGAAAAATCTCGAGATGTAGGTGGGTCCTAAAACCCACAGCAACTAAGTCCCAATAAAGTTGAACCTGTTGCTGCCCGTTCCAATCCCTACAGCCTTCAGAAGCGAAAAAGAACCTTGAAAGTATCACTCGTCACAGGCAGGAATGGCAATGTATATAGCTGAATATAATCAGCCATATCCAAGGTTGGGTATTCCAACCAATCAATTGAGGAAGTTCAGTAAAGTCAATAGTTAGCTTCTATCAGGACAAATCAGGAGAAACACATGGAAAAAATAGTTAATAAATATATTTTGATGGAATGAATTTGATACCATACACTAAAAACATAGGGCATCATGGGATTTTTTAAAAGGGAAAGCTAGGCGTATTTCTAATACTAATTTTCTGCAAAGTTGGAAGAAATGTTACAAATATAGATTTTGAACAAAAGGCTCCTGTAGTCAGATAGGTACTAGCATCTTTTGACCCTCCTGCAACTTCTTATACCATGAATATATAATTAATACTTACAGGTTCTCCTTCACTTACTGTATGACTATAATTGAGCTGGAATTACAGTTGTAACTTGTTGAAGTCAAGGCAATACATGACCAGCCCTGATTTTTTTAAAAAAATCTTGCTGCAGCCATTAAGTGGGTGCCCTGGCTGTTAAGCAAATCAATTTTCCCAATGAAAATTTTCTGCCAGAAACAGGAAATAAACACTAGAAACTGGCAAAAAATATTGCAAATTGCAATCATGTAACCTCTGCAAAGATCTATAAAAGTGAGCCAAGCACCCAAAATGTAGTCACATATCTAAGTATATATATGTTTGTGTGCGTGTGTCATAACTTTTAAAACAGGTCGTAATTAGCTCTAAGGAATTATGTCTTAACTTTGAACTGTCATTAAGTAACCAATTGTAAGTTAAAAACTATACTTCCTTCTGTTAAGTGTCAATTTTGATTCAATCAGTACTAAGTTGGTAGAAAGTGCAATAACTTTGACTGCATCACATCTGCATAAATTGTGAACTACTGTGTACTATGAACTACTTTCCCCAGTTGATACTGGTAATTACAGGATATTAGAATATTTTAGTACCACAAGTTAGACATGATCAGCATTTGCTCATAGAAATTACTTTGATCTTGTTACTCATGAAATGCATATACTATAGGATAAATACAGTTTAAAATAGTAATACCTAGATGACCCCTTTCTACTTGGTATTTCTCAGATAAAATTGAGTTCTGAGTTCTAAACTATTTTTAAATTTTTTAAAATAACTTTGAGCTATCTCAGCTTTTTGAAAATTATCCATATTAAGTATTGGTATTTGAATTATTTCTGCTACTGCTAGTAGTGTTTCCATGGAACCATGCTATTAGATGTTTTGGTGTAAGGCCGTTGAAATTCCTAAGCTTTGGGTTTCTTACTGCATTTTTCTAAAAAGCTGTAATAAACATAAAATTAATTTTAATTCTGTAAACTTTAAAAGAACAAACAAAAATGACCCCAATCATTATCAGCAAGAATTGGAACCCCAATGTATATAATCTGATTTTATTTTTTTATCACTGGATTTGGGTTTAAAATCCACGGAATAATTTTAAAAGGGTTACACTTGTAGATTAAGGATGTATGTGTTATGGTTGCCTAAATCCCAAATTTTTGGAATTCATCAACATGCCATTTTAATGTATCAAAATACTGATGCCAACATGATATAATATTGAAAGGATAAATCTACAGGGAATTATGCTGATAATTGTCGCTTTCTATATTTGAATAGGCTTTTTTAAAGGAAGGTCACGGAAGATAAATAACTGAATAAATTCAGACAGATTTATTTTATTTCAAATATCTCCACCCCAGTCAAATGTACTGAAGTACCCAATATACTTCCCTTTGCAGATACCTAGTGTTTATGAAGTTTATCATTAGTTACATTATTAGTTACAGTGTAAACAAAATACAAAATGAAGTCTATGAAGAATTCTCTAAGGAAATAGATAATTTACATCAGGAAAAAAATAAATCAGATATTGCCCTGCAGATGGCAGTAGGTTTACACATTTTAAATGTGGATGATATTAATCTCTACAGGGGGAGCTTGTATTGTGAAGCAGCGCTACATGATTTATATAAAATATATAAAAAGCCCTATGCATGTACGATTAAAATGATTTTAAAATGGAAGAAATATGTAAAAAAAATGCCAGAAAATTCTTTTACACATAAGACTTGTTTTTCATTCCAGCAGTGGTGGATTAAGGCTCATTGGTGCCCTAAGAACTGACAAATCTTGGTGCCCTCCTCCTTTGTACATACTGTACAAATCTTCATTGTTTTTTTTTCCTTTCTCAGCTTTGTTATGCCCCCTTTGGGTCTGGTGCCCTAAACGCATGCTTAGTCTGCCTAATGGTTAATTCCAGTCAATCATTGCCTAGATCAAATGGAATAAAACATTTTTAAAATCTAGAATGTCCGGACAGCATTGAAGCCTCACAGGCAAGGACTTTAATTTGCCAAAATATGAAAAGGGGGTTGTACAGCATAATCAGACTTGCAAGAACTGTTGTAAGAAAACTCAGTTAAATAGTTTTAGCTTTTCTGCACTTGACTTGATCTGCCTTATCTTGTGGAGTCCTTTGGTTTACTCTTTCCTGTTTTTGTTGGTCTTTGTTGGTTCAACAAGTAGTGAAAGCGTCAACATAGGAGGGGACCAGGACAATGGGACAGGAGGAAGAGGCGGGGGAGGAGGTGGAGGAATAGGGCAATGACTAAATTGGCTGGTGAGGATAAATATGACAAGGATGGCAACTGTGATGGAAAAAGATTAGCAGTGGAAAGTGGACAAAATATCTAGGGTCATGTTTGTCCATTTTTAATATCTTAGTTGAATGGATTAGAAGCTGGGCCTGAAAAAATGGAATAGGTTGTAGTTCTGAAAGACCAGTTGTAGGACTGAATGAATGTATGTTTGTTGTTAAAGGCAGATGAGTGAAATAAGTCACAATACCTCTGATGAACTGATAAGGTATTTCAACAAAGTAATACTAAGATGCAAATAGTGGCAGGAGTAAACTATGATGATAACACAACCTGCTTGATTGTGAGTTTGAAATAAGACTGCTGATTTTGATTTTAAACTTGAGCATTTGATAAATAGAAGTTTGAGGTATATAGCAAGGAAGATTGGAAATGGGGCATTTGTAAGACAAAACAGATTGAGGAATAATCATTTTTAAATTATTTTGTATGTGGATTTTAGCACAAAGTTTAGAGAACCATAACTCAGCTTCAATAAAAATGGCCTAATAACAATTATTTTGCTTTTGTGGAGTCAATTCAAGCCAAAATGACATTGAAAGGCAAGTGATCACCAATGACCAGGGAGGAGGGAGCATGTCTATATTAATTAGGAGTATAAAAAGAATTTTTTAAAAAATCCACATCAAAACTGATATATTTTTAAACTGATATGCAGGCAGGTTTTGAGGGTAGAGCAAGTAGTAAACGTTTGTGCGGCATGAGCTGTTGCAGTTAGAGGAACATGAGGATAACCAATTTCGTTGTATTTAAATACAATGACAATAAATATTATACTTATAAGCTGCATGTTCTATCACTTGTTGTTCTTCTGGTTTAATGAGATTCACGTGTTTTTAATTGTTTGTTGATGAGATGCTTATGTATCTTGGTTTTCAATTTGTGATGCAACATTCATCTCTAAAACAAAAGCCCAAAAGCTCAAGAGTTTGAAATCTTTTGTGTCACAAGCATCTTCATGTTATAGATATATAATGTTCAACACTGAGCAGATAAAATAAATCATACAGATAAAGTACATATAAAATTATGTAAAATAAATAGGATTAAGGGTAGATAACATTCACCCAGTATCGGGCCACATTAACAGCATTTTCTTTTGCCAGCATGAGATCTTCCACTGTACATGTTGAAGCACATTGTATGCACCATAATATGCATGAGATGGACTGTTACTTTCCACATTCACATAGTGTATCTTCCATAGGCAAGACCCATTTTCGTAGATTGTTCCTTGATCTTTCTACTTGGCATAATCTGTTTTGTGATTTCCATATATGTCAAGGTTATTCTTGACCAGGTGGTAGTCGTGTGGTTGTGCCAAGTTTCCCAGTAGCTCCTTACTCGCCTTCCATAATTCCACAGCTGTTTGTGGCTACTGCTTGATGGGACGGGTGGAGGTTTTGAAGAAGGCATTCCTCGATCTCAGCCTGAACTGTGGAGGTTGATGGCCACTTAATGCGTTCTGAAGTTGTTGCTTTAACTCATCCTTTCTGTGCAGCACTTTCCCAGCAGAACTTTGGAGGGCAGATACCAGCTAGATAATGCATCTTTTGTATTTAGGTCAGTTTTAGATACCTTGAGGATCAGTCTCATTGTTTCATTTAGGGACACATCCATCTATTTTGCATGTTGCGATCCGAACCAAACCGAATTAGCATATTTTCCAACAGAGTGACATATGTCTAATGTGGAAATTCTATGGAAGTGTGGTTGAGTGGTCATCTTTATTTTTCTCAGATAGTTCCCAGCAGATATTTTATGTTTGGTATTAAAATAGTGGTTCTTAAAGGTAAGTGCGCAGTTCAGATTTACTTCAAAATACTTTAGGATAGCGAAATGTTCTAGGCTAGTACCATTCTATCGTACATGCAGATTTCTTGATGTCTCACAGTTTTTTTTCAAATGGAAAGCCCAGAGTTGTGTTTTCAGCTGGTTTGGCTTCAGCTGGTTATCCCTGTAGTATGTAGCCATTAGATTCAGACCCTTGATCATTTTTTTCTTGACAGCTTTGAAAGTTACACTTTCGCTGCTATTACCAGATTGTTGGCATCACAGTGAAGTCTGAAAGATACTGGACTAGAAGATATTATCTTTAGAAGCAACTGCAGAGAAATTGCAACACATTGGCAATAGCTTATCAAAGCCAAAGCTGCTCAGTAAATTGTTCCTTGATGTTACTCTAACAGCATGACTCTTCTTATATAAACATGGGAAAATGTGAATGGCTGTTATCCTGAAGTACAGCAGAACTGGACATCATTGCTGATATATATTTCAAAGTCTTCTTTGGACACAAGGAAGATGCTAAAGTGAATAACGTAGGTTTTTCCAGTATCTCGGAGACTTGTTACATGTCTACAAATTCAGCTTTGCCTATATATGAAGCAAAAAGAATGCAAAGCGAACAGTTTATGATGTAACATAAACAAAACAATTTGGTTCCCACAAAAAGTTCTATATTTTGTCTAATTATTTTAAAATATAAATAAAAGTATGTAATTTTTTTTCTGGCATGGTTTTTCCAGTTTCTAACTTGGTACCTTGACCATTACACCAAACTGGCTCTCCTAACATTCTGTGGAGGAAGCCCAAATTGGCAAAGCAAGCAGAAACCCTGCACTTTTGCATGGGCATCAAAATTGCACATGGGTTGGTTGTGCAACCATTATGACATTTTAGATCCCTCCTGGGGTGCCTCTGAGAATGTATCTGCTGCTGAATTTCCTTTGCCCTATTTTAAGACTTTTCTTTCCACAGTTGTTAAGTGCATCACTGCAACTGTTAAGTTAGTAACCTGATTAAGTGAATCTGGCTTTCCCATTGACTTTGCTTGCCAAAAAGTTGCAAAAGTTAATCACATGACCTTGGCGAACCAATTGCAAAACATCTGGATTTTGATCACATGATCATGGGGATGCTATAAAGATTGTAACTCACCGGTCATTAAATGAACTGTTGTAAGTCAAGGACTACATGTACCTTGAACTTTAAAATATTGTTTTGGACCAGAACGTCAAGGCTTGGACTAGAATTTCTATATATTTGAATGACCTGTTTTGTTTAGTGCTATTAATTCTGATAATGTAAAAAGGAAACTCTGAAAAACATAATTTTAAGTTTCTGTAGTTTTTAAAAATAATTGACAAGATTATCCTCTCTATCTGATGCAGGAGCCTAAAGGAATTATCTAATGTCCACTTGGAAAACAGAAAAAAATGTGATATTGTCTGAATACAGGGCTGAACCTGGTTTATTTGCCTATTTTTTCATTTGCTGATATGACAACCTTATATTACCTAATGATGGGACCAACTGTTTAGCTAAAATAATATTCACTGTGGCATATATATATATATATATATATATATATATATATATATATATATATACACATACATACATACATACATACATACATACATTACATACATACATACATACATACATACATACATACATACATACATATATATATATATATATATATATATATATATATATACTTAAAGTCACAACCCCTGGTAAATAAAAAATATTGGGTTTCTGTCTGGATGGACTCTTGTGACGAGCCTAATGACAGAGAGTGGAAGTGTGACCTTCCTCCCATACTTGGGCATACCAGGGGTTGTGACTTTAAGTATATACCTCCCACCCTGGCTGGCTGATAAAGGAGTTGTTCTCTGTAGCTCAAATGGTTAACTCCCTGCCTGGGAGGCAATAGAGCACAGGTTCGATTCCCAAAAACTTGGGTATGGTTAGCTGATGAGAGCTAAATAGCTTGAAATAGATCTATACTAGTCTCCCTTTATTTATTTATCAGCATAAATATAACATATATATATATATATATATATATATATACACACACACAAATAAATAAAAATAAATAAAAATAAAAAAACATATATATATATATATATATTTGTGTTTTTTTATTTGTGCTGATAAATAAATAAAAATCTTATATATATATATATATATATATATATATATATATATATATATACACAAAATGTATCATGCAGTTTGATTAGACTCTTCTATCAATGTATTAGACAATAACATATCAATTGCTAATTGCAAACTTGTTGGATGTATATCCCGCTTTTTGTACATCAATTCAAGATGCTATACATAATATTTCTGCCTTCACTTACAGGAAAACATCCATCTGTGAAATTGACTATATTGAAAGTGATCAGTCTCCAAGGTCACCAGGGCCTAAAAGACCTTGATGTGGGTATCCTGATCTTACTTAATATCCTAACTACTGCACAACACTAAATTAATACCACTTGACATTGATATTAACTCTACAAAGGTATTCTGGCCATGAACTTATTTTGAGAAAACATAGCCACCTGGAAGCTCTTCTGAGATTAAAGTTTTGCTATTTGTGCCCAGAGAATGAGCTGTGCAATAGTAGCCCAAGATGACATTTCCGTCTTGAAAAATGCAGCCCATCAGCCAAGCTTGAGGTCAGTTTCTGTTTTTTCCATACCAGGAACATCAACAGCATTCACTGGTTTTGTAACCACAATGTGGTTATGAATCACCACATACCTGAGGTCATGTACAATATCATAAACTAAACCATCGTAGAGAGGGAGACAACAGGATTTTGTAAAGGCTCTGAAAGGTTCAGAATACAAAATAATCATTTTGTATTTCCCTGCTTTTCTCATTTTGTGTTCCCTCAGTGTAAGTTTCTTTCCTCCATTATTCTTTGCCCATTGAAAACAATACCATGATGTGTGGGAAAACCTGTACATGTAGCCTACTGCTTGTGCTATTGTATTTTAACTGGTTTAACTGCTTTGAATGCCAAACGCTGATCAAACTCCTGTATCGATCATTTCGAATAGTAGTGGAGGTTCCTTCATTGTGTACACCTGGAGGCGCCCCTCCCCTTTCAAAAACACCGTGGATTACGGGAGTACCTGTTGCCTGCTCGATCCAAGCGGCATAAATGTCCTGAATTGCCCTCAAGATAAAAAAACAAAAAACAAAAACCAGACTTGGCTTCTTTATCCGGCTATTAAGCCAGAATTCATTGCGGAATGTTCACATTGCATGAAGGAACGAACACGTAAATCGCCTCCTCGCTCTTCTGCAGGAGGCCCCAACCGGTGGGCCGGTTGTGGTTTTTTTTAGCCAGACCCGAGTGGTGCTGCAGCGCCTGGCGAAGCGGCAAATGGCCCCGCCCAGGCCCAGCCGGTCGCTGCTCGCAGTGGCTGCAGCGGTCGGCTGTTGTGCTAGTCCGCGGCGCTCCCTCACTTTGAGACGCAGACAGGTACCGCCCTCTCGCTCGCAGTCCCGGCGGCACATGGGGAGATGCTTCTCGGCTGCGCCCGGTTAATGTCGGGGAGGGGGCTTCGCTTCTTGCGCTCGCCGCCGCCTTGTCTCTTTTGGTCCATCTGAGCCATGTCCGCCAGAGGTGAGTGAGCATCTGGGTCGGGACAGGAGATTGGATCAACATCTTTTCAACCAGCGAATGCTTCCAGATAAGGCCAACTCTCCGCCTCTTTCGCATCTTCCTCTCCCTGAGCGGTAGTTGCATTCATGTATCCCCCCCCTTTCCCCCTTCTCTCCCCCCCTCCACCTTTCCCTGCATTATGCACCTGCTGTGCCTAAGAACTTCGCTTCTGCCTCCCCTTTAATTTTCCATTTGCTTGATCTTTTGAGAGAACCTTGAAGTCAACGTTTATGTTAACACCACAGCTCTCTTTTGTGAGTGTGAGGAAGCCTGGCCTGGCTTGGGAACCTACCTTCCCTAGGGGTGGGGTGAGATTTTGCGCCCACCCCACCCTTCTTGGGACTGTTGTTTTTATACAGTGTTGATGGAAAAACTCGGGGATTGATGCACCAAGATATTTAAAGCTGCAGTGAATCCCTTTGGGGAAGAAAGAGGTAGAATGGAGAAAGGGGGTGGAGGGGGGTGTTCACAATCGCTTTGGAGCTTTACCAGGCTGCCTTTTTTCCCCAAGAAGAAAATATTTTTGGGTGAAGAATTTGGGAGGTGGAATTTTGCACTGATAGAAATTGAAAGAAAATATCAGAATGATAATACTAGTATGTTCCCCTTTCTGAGCTAGGTGAAGTAGCTAGTACAGTGATTTTAGTCAGTTGTAGATACTTCTTTTAATGAAGTGTTAGATATTATTGAGTAAGGGGCTTATTCATGGAAATGCATATAGTCTATGGACAGATTTTATTATATGGATATAAAAATATAATTTAAATGTATTTTTCAACAGAAGTCCTTTGCACACTTTCCTTGCACCTGGTCAGAAATCCTTTTGAATGTAGATGCATAGGATTGTGATTTAAAGAAAGCCAGATGTAAATTCCTTCTTTGAAACTGGAACTTTGGAACATAAGATCTGTCTTACGTGCTGTGTTATAAGGACAGAAATGATTTTTTTTTATTCTGAGAAATTGGTGCAATTGATATTTCTAGCTGCATTGTGTACACTTTATGTAAGATCTTTTAAGTGCATGTACTTGTAAAGAAATAACAAAACCAAAGACATGGTTATCTTATTTCCACTGTGCGTATTTGATTTATTTCATTCATACTGTGATTGTTGTTTCAATAATATTGAACAAGGTAGAATGTACCATGACCAGAACAAAACTCCTTTAGAAATACCGATTTGTCTGCAAATTCATGGGTGTGGCTATGCTTGGAAATGGAAAAAGAAAAGGTGAAGACATAGGAGGAACTTTGCATATTCTGACCAGACTCCTTAATATTGCCTAGCTTCCTCTAAGTTTTGTGATGTCACAGTACTGACTCAGCTAAAATTTAAAAGTACATTTAGTTAATTAAGTGATCCTCTTGATTTATACAACTTGCATATCAGTGACTCCAAAATCTCTTAGCCTTCAATTGTTTCATCTTTCTGAAGAAATATCTGTTTAATCCTCGAATGGAAAATCTTGTGCCACTCTTCGGTTCTAAAATCTATTGCTAGGTCGCTGTAGAATTACAAGATCATGTTTAACCATTGCAGAAACCATACTGTAAAGTTATTGTAAAATAGGGAAAATTGAAGGAGATTTTATATCTAGAGAGGTGAGTACTCCTGGTTTCTCTTCAATGTTTTTGCATTTTTTAAAGAAATAAGTGGGGGAAAGCATTAGATGTCATGTATTATGCTTCTCAGCTGTTCAACATACTGGAAATATGAAGCTCAACCATGCATATCAACATTTTTGCATAATTTAGACATAGCAGTAGGCTTGAGTCTTTTAAGACACGTTTTTATTCCCTTGTGAATTAAGGTTTTAAAAAATATTCAAAATACTGAATAACTTTAAAATACTATGATTATAACATTAATTAGAATGTAGAATGTAGTCATTTTGAAAGCTTTGACACAGGTGTCAAACTTGATGCATCATGTTGCCGTCATGTGATGCTTTGCAACGTTTTCCCATCCATGGAGATGGGGTGGGTGTGACCTGCATGTGATCCGGCCTGTGGGCCGCCAGTTTAACATCCCTGCTAAGGGAAAGGTTTTAGTAGCTTTAAATATAAAGAGTTTAGAAAGCCAAATATCAAGTATCATCTTGGAACCATTTTGAAAGCAAGGGCTAGCTGCAGCTCTGAAGAGTGCATATTCAGCAGTTTGGGAGATAGCTGTTAGGACTTTGGGAAGCAGACTGTAAAATTCAAGGCAGATTTACATTTGGAGCCCTGGTTGCAGGCTTAACTGATTATGGTATTGCACAAATATGGTAGCCTATGGGACATTTGATAATGCATTTTTCTGATGATCATGCTGCTTCTTGCTTTAACAATAAGACTCATTCAAAATAATAGGATATAACATCTGGGGAAATACAGTTGCATATCCATCTTCTGTGGGGTTTGGGTGCATTTCAGATTCCGATGTAAGAAAGAGTGATATTTTTGTTCAGTGGTCCCAGGTATTCCCAACAAGGTGCATAAACACAGATGACTATTATTGAAATTGATTTATTAAAGCTATATCAGTTAAAATGCTCATTTTTGCCCCAATATATATTTACATTCTACAATTATATGCACTTAGCAGAATCACAAGACTGAGGTTTCTGCAAATAGAGAACAAAAATCATATGACCTCTCAGGGTTTGGTTATATACCAGAATGCTCAAGACCCCTCTTGATAAGAGTAATCAAACTTGATTAAAATCCTCTTAGTTGCTGGTAGATGAGATCAGATCTATTTGGGGTGCAATCTTTGACAGAGTCAAATGGTAATTTCAATAAGCTCCAGCAATATACAGACTGTACAGAAAGACCATCTAAATATTGACATATCATTGGAAAACTGATTTTGTAGATTTTAAATTACAGTTACTTCGTTTACTTAGCTAACCTGGATTGCCCCAAACTAGGTGCCTGGATTAAGTACTGATAAACTCTGCCATCTGGTATTTCCATCAGCACACTGTTGTAGAAGACAAAATAATGCAGCTGGCCTAGGGATCCCATCCCTTATATTCACCCCTACTGGTATATGGAAATAGGGGGCAGAAATAATATGGGAAGATATTTATTAATCTCCACTTTGTCCATAATGGTTATGACCTTAATAAGATCACCACTTTTAATTTTACAGAATTATATTTTTTTATTCTTTTTAAAGTCAAGGAGGTGACAACTAGCTGGGAAGTTTGTGAAAATGAACATTACTGTAATGTGACAGTTGCAGTTGGCATATCATCTGGCTACAAATTGACTTAATGGTTTATCTTAACTTGTGCAAAATACATTTTATAATAAGCTTAACTGTGTCATACTGACCCGTCTGGCCAAGTGAACTGCAGAATAAATATTGATCAAGGCTGAATAATATATAATTTAAATAATGAATAATACTGCAAGCCAATCAACTCCTTTGAGGCTTTCAGAGAAAGATGAAAGTGCACAACAGGAATAGTTGATTTAAGCATAAGCTTCCTATAGGTATATCTAAGCAAGAAAATGAGCTGGCAGGGATTGACAGAAGATTCTCAGCAAAATGCTATTCACAAATGTGTTCCTATTTTTCCAACCCAGTGGCTTAGATTTGTAGCTCCATCTACGGTTTTAATTGGCTTTGCAAATCTGATAACTATAGGAATTGAGAGCTATGTTTCTTCACAGTAGTGCTACTACTTATACATTGTTTCATTTGGGGTGTTTCTGGATGTATGGCTATAAGTATGGATCACACTTTTATAGTTTTTTCACCAGGCATCCAGGAAGGCTTCCTATATGTAGTTGTTCATATATCAGTTATGTCAACTAATCAGACAGTTGCATAGACAAGAAGCTCCTGATGGGAAAAATAAGTGCTGGAATTAAACTATAGTATGTATTAAAAGGGAATTTCACTTTCTTGTTGATTAAAGATAATCTGTTGTTTTAGTGTGGTAATTGAGGATCTTAAAATGACCATGGACGTATACTCCAGGCAAGCCTGGAAGCTTAGCTGATGTCTTTCAGTGAAGGGTTAGCAACATATCTATAGGCCTATGGTATATTTTTGGTAGTTATGTAAGGGAATTATATATGATAATTCACAGTTCCTTAAATGGAAAGACAGCATCAAAGATACACTACAAAACATCAACTAACAATGATTGAGGCTGCCAGAAGAGCAAGAGAGGGAGAAACTTTGTATCTCCCTTGAAGTGGTAAAAGAGGAGAAGCAGGAAAAGGAGGAAGATCCTCAAAGCTGAGTGGCTTAGCATGTTTTTCAAAGTATTAAATACTTGGAAAAAACAGTGAAGTTTGTCATCTGAAATGCAACAACTAAGCAACTAATTATTGTGTTCCTTTAGCTGCTATCAGGATTATGTGTAGCTTTTAAAAACAAAGTATGAGATACTGTAATAAGAATATCAGGAGGAGAAAAGAACTTTGCACGTTCCCACAATAGTTGTGTTAATTGTATGTTTAGAACTACATACATACTTGAGCTCCAGAATTAAAATCAGGTTCTATCATTACCAATGTTTTTGATCATGTGTTTTGATGAGTATATCTTTGTCAGTTCTACAAAAAAGTAGTTTTTATGGATATTGCGGAGCACCAATCTCCTATGATTGATTTGGCTCCCCAAACTTAATATTCTTTAACCAATTTCCATAACTTTTAGCCAGTATGCTATTGTATTTTTAACAGTTTTGATGGGAAAGCATGACGGAAAGCCATGGAAATGTTACAAATGGAAAGTATTGACATATGAACACTTAGTAAAATAATGTGATTAATGCAAGATTATTAAGAATAAATTCATAGCCTGGATTGGTATTTTTGTGGAATTTGTTTGTTAAATTACTTAGATTAATTTTATTATGTGATTGCTTTTTAATGTTTTATCATGAATTAGATTCACAACTTGAAGGTTATGTTAAAATGTGGCTTTATGAGGAAAAAAGAACCGTGGAGTGCTAGACTTAATAATAAAAAACAACTTAACCATTTATCTTGAGTTGGATCTTTTATTTATTTTTTTAAATCTCTCTTGTTTTGGTTACAAGCCTATTGGAATTCCTGAGGGGAAAATTACACATAAGTCAGCATTAATAAGCACCAGAATGATTGTGAGTTGCTAGTTTCCTGTGATTGTCTGTCTGTACAATGAGCTTTAAGCTATTTTGAGTGCCCATGTTTCTGTATGGTTTTAAAAAGAGAAAATAAGCTTAGCTTGTGGCTAAACAATTAGCAGTTCAGTTCTATGCATGGTTACTGAAAGAAAGTCTCTTGGACTTAAGTGTGTGTCACTCCTAGGAAATTATATACAGAATTGTATGACTGCCACTAGCATCAGCTTGAGCCGGTGTAAAGCCTCCCGCATGTTCCTTAAATGGAGGGAAGTTACCCGAATCTGGTCTAATCATAATACTATCCTTCACAAACAGTAGAGACAATAACACAACAGTAACACAAGCCAGCATGATCTTGCTGCTGCAACTAATCATGTGGTTACCTGCTTATAATGTTGCCTGTGCATAAAGACAGCTGTTGGCCATTTTTTGTGTGTGTGATGTTTAAATTTTGTGCATTCACACACAGATTGTATGAATAGGTTTACTCAAATTGTGAAAGGTGATTACAGAGGCCCTGTTACCTGTAATTTGAGAATGTGGATATGGAATAAAATACTTAAATTACAAGAAGTTATTTAACAGCAAAGCCAAATACGAGCAGGGAAGATGAACTTTCTAGTGCTGGATATGTCCAAGAAGAGAGTAAAGAACCATTGGTTAGGGAGGACTTCGTTTCTATTTTTGTGCTGCACAGATGAATCTATTTTATTTTGAAACAAAATTATGGGCAGGTGGGAAAAATGAAAGTTTCACACTACCACCACTGCTGAATATATTGCCTACCGCTTAAAAAAATAAATTTAAACAGTGTGCTCATTGGCCCCTCAAAGTTTGAATAGCCAATAAATAACAATTAGCATGAAGCAGTTCAAAGGAAAGGAACTTAGCCATGGGAGATATATTTCAGAGATCTGAGTCTGCCATTCAAAGTTTTTTAAATTAACTCTATAAGCAAAGTTAAGCTTTTCAATGTTTTGACCTCAAATGTACTAAAGAGGCACAATAAAACTGTAACAATGGGAATCTCTTGCTTCCGAACTCCTATTCATCAGTTGCTGGAATGAATAAAAACATGATGGCCTAATTTTAGTTTTCTGGATCGTAAACTCAGAGTTCTTTCTTTTTTTTTTGTACTATGCTTGCACACATATAACATATAGAATCATAGAAAGAACAAAAAGAAGCATCATGGGAAGTAATTACTTATTGGAACAGATCTATGACTCTAAAAATCTAGCTTCAGTTCTTGGCTGGCATTCATGTATGAATTATCTGCACAGAAGATATACTAAATTTAGGGTGCTCTGTTTGAAAACAGAAGACAGAAAATAATCACTTCTTTCCACGATAATTTGTTCAGTGAGTCTAAAATAAGCATCTCATTTTAAAAATAAATTATTTTGGAGAAAAAGTCTTCCTTTGCAATACTAGCGAATATAAGATAATAGTGTCTTTATCTAAGATAAATTTAATACATCATATAAGAACATCTAAACTTTTTATGTTATTGTGACTTTGATCATCAATACTGATACTGAGGTCTGCATACTGAGGTCTGTATTATTTCTAATTTCATAAAAATATAACTTATTGGAGTGAAGTAATGCAATTGAGTAACAATACAACCCAGGACCCAGACTGTGGGGGCAATAATGCTGACTTTGTAAACCGCTTAGAGAGGGCTGAAAGCCCTATGAAGCCGTATATAAATCGAACTATTGCTATTGCTATTGCTATTGCTATTATAGTATGGTTTTCTTTATACTATGAAAATACCATAAAACCAGGATTTTTATATTATAACCTTATATTTATATTATATCATATCATATCATATATCATATTATATTATATTTATAACCATTAATTATAACCCCCCTTTATTTGTACAATGCCAGATATTTTTTATCAGGCTGTACTGATCAAACCAAAATGGATTTTTCTAATGAGTCTTTTTGTTTATGAGTCTGTCCAGCTGACTGAATTGCATAGCCATCCATCTTCAAATCAGGGATGACCCCCTTATGTTATAATTATGATTGCCTTTTTGTTTTCAACAGTAAGATATGATTCACGATCAATTGCATAATTTTTTTCAGCCAGCTGCAATGCACATGGCTTTGTTTCCTATTTATAGAGCCTTAATTGTGTGAACATTTTTTGATAGTTATCTTTAGAAATTCTTCTTTTTTTCATTTCCTAGTAACAGATACAAGAGAAAAGGAAAGAGTTGGTATGAGAATTAAAGTTCTAGTCTATCTTTTCAAAACCACAAACTAGTTAGCGACATTTCAGTTTAGTTCATTACATTAAGCTAGCGTGTATTATTAATTTATGATCTAGCATTCTGTGGAAAGCTACAAAACCACTGTTCTCCTTTGCTGTTTTAGCTCCTATATATCAGTATTGTTCACAAAACTCCCTAAAGTATTGATCAGAAATGGTGTTTGGATGGGGACCAACCTTTAGTGGAAAATAAATGGTAGAAATTCATTAATTAGAAAACTAGTTAAGGTCAAGGATCTAAGCTATTGCGCTTGCAATATTATTTACTTAAGCTGCTTTTTATGCTTTCACATAAACCTTAGAAAATATGACTCTTCCTTAATTCCCATAATTTCAAAATGGATGCTAAAGGTCATGGTGTAGAAAGAAAAATTAACTGTTCATTGACATGGTTTGCTGGCATATGTATTTTCCTTGCTGATGGTAGAATGTTGAATATATATGTATATTCTGGTGTCCAGTTTTGAAAAATAATAATAATTATATTATAAATTTAACATAAATAGTCATCTTTAATGTGACTCCACTCTGCCCTTTTGAAAAAAAGGGGAAGTGGAATCACATTAAAGATGACTACTTATGTTCCAGTAAAAAAATCTGCTGTTTTATGTTAAATATTTATGTTCCAGTAAGAAATTCAGCTGTTTTATGTTAAATACTGCAAATAATTAATTCAGGAAGCTATTGCTAGACTTATGACATTGGATAATTTCTAGTCTAACTCCAAATATTCTGATGAATATTTTTCAGAAATAGTTATCCTGAAGCTTTTGAAACCCTCTAAGTCAGATTTCAGACGTGGCAAACTACTGAAATAGCACTGATCACACTTTCTTGGTGATTCATGATTGCATTTGTTGATTACCTATGGTGGGTCTGGGATGGAAATAATGCCTCTTTATTGAACCTTCTTGACTCTTAGTGGCCTTAAATATCATCATGTGTCATGGAAATTTCAGAAATTTCAAAACACAGATTTGATGAAAAAGAACTATGTCCAGTTCAAAAATCATTTGGTGCCTTTTTGCAAGAATCTGGAAAAACACACACACACACACACACACACACACACACACACACACACACATCATAGAACTTGAGGGCTATGTGGTGAGAAATTTAGCAATCTGATTTTTTGGTCAACTTTGGGGATGCTAGTCAGATCTTTATCCATATCCACATCCTAGGATTATTTCTAGGCAAAACCTCTGCTATAGGAGTGGCAGCAGAACTACAAAAATCATTCCAGGAAAATTGTTAAGATGGAATGCAGAGGTAATCAGGCCAGTGTCCTGACTGAGGAAGGAACATTGAGATTTCTTACCTAATTACATTATGTTGCAATTACCTTGGTAAGTTACCCTAGGACTGCACTGTGAAGTTCTTTGTTCTTTGTTTCAGATGGGATGGCATAGAGGATTAATTTGTCTCTTATAGGCTGAGATAGAGAGACACTGGGTTTGACCTTAGTCATGTCCAAATAATAAAGAGGAAAAAGAGTGAAGCTTCTATTTTGTTTGTTATATCTATCTTCTGCACTGCACATGGTAGCCATTGGACTCACAAGGATATGGTGATGGTTCTTTTTCCCATAGGGTCAGTTCGTATAGATCCAGCTTGTACGCCAATTGTATCTATTCTGCTTGATTGCTTATTCTTTTAGCTATTGATAGTTGATCCTATATGGCAGAAGCTATCTGCTAGGTCGATATCTTCATTGTCAATTCTGGCTGGTTGTTTTACTCATTTTTGTTAGTTTGGTCTGCTTTATATTTAATTTTAGTCCCTTTTTTTCACTGTGTCCTTGTGTATTGGGACTTGCATATCAGTTGCACTTTCAACCATCAGGGTAGTGTCATTAGAATTACCAAATGTAAATACTGTCAATGTCTAGATGTTGATGTACATATTCCTCCTGGTGAGTGCTGAAACAATAAAAAACACGGTCATTTGACTTTTAACTTTTCAAGGAGAGTATTATAAGTTAATCTCCAATAGCAGATTTTTATTATGTAAGGTTGCCTTCTTTACAGTAGTTTAACATGTGTTAGAAGTTCAGAATACAGAATAACTTGAAAAGTTTAAATTTTCTAGATCTGAAATAATTAAAAAAACACCTGTGGAGATCAGTGTTCTTTTTAAGAACCATATGTGCTGTTACTGATGAACAGGTTCAATTGAGCCCAGTGGAGTACTTACATATATATAATGTTCTGTATCCAATTCATTGCATTTGTCATATTAAATATGGGTATTTTTTCTATGAAATATCATGTATACAACAAATTTCACTTTTCCTTTTCTACATTTTGAAACTTGGCATAAACTATAGGGCATGATAAAAGTTATTAAGACAGCTATGATAAATAAATCTAAAACTGAATAACTAAAAAAAATACTTTTGAAATAGCAAAATGACAAGAAAAAACCTAGGTATTTATGACAGGATTGTTGGTTATCATCAAAAATGTTTACAATTGTTAATAATAGCAAATACATTTATTAATTATTTAATAATTTTGATTTATACGTGGGTTAGTTGCCTTGAATAGGGACAAATAAAAGCAGTTGGGTCCAAAATAATGTAACAGTTTGCCTGGAAAAATCGAGGACAGTCAGTCTTGTATAATCACACAATTCCCCCTTTGTCCCATGATATTTGTGGTACATTGATTATAAAAGAGTGTTAGTTGAATTGCAAAAATACATAGCCCAGTTGACTAGGAATGTCATCTGGCCATTATCCAATGAACACATTTTCTTTGAGGCAGAGAATCTTTCTGATTTTGACCAGTACATAGGATGCAAATATTAAAATTAGCTATACAAAAATATCCAGGAATGAGTTATTTAATCTAATATTAACTTGTATTAGGGATAAGCCCTTTCTGTCCAATCAGCATGTATTAAAACACACTCATCTGCATTTCATTTTACAAACAACTTTTATTAAAACAAGCATTTCATATATCACTTTCATGATTACATGCATTGTTGGTACACTTTTTAGAGATGGAGAACTGATGGAAAAAACCAATAATCTGTAATATGGCTTAATTTTGTTCTTTAGTTTTATCATGGGCTCATAATTGATTTTAGTGAGCATGTTTCACCAGCTGGGACATTGCGAGTCCCAGGTGCATTGTCCAATGTCTAGGCATGAGAGCTCTTTGACATAGAAAGGACATGTTGGTAAAGTTGCCCAGCCATTCAAATTTACAACTGCAAAGAATACTGATTCACACATAGCTCCCTTTGTTAATTACCGAGTCTCTTGGCAGCCATAGCTGCTGTTCTATTTCTTCAGTGTAATTAATTATATGGCCTGAATCAAAGGAAGAAGCAGTTGCCTTTGTCGCAAAGAAGGGGAAATCCCACCCCCCAAAAACTTCTGTGTCCATAATTTTCTTTTTCTATGAAAAGGTAAGAAGCTTTGCTTTATTTATCATGTCACTGAGAAAAATAAGCATTAGACAAAAATATACGAGGTTCATACCTTTGTTTTCGTTTGCAATCATCACAAAGGATTAGTGTTTGGATCTGGAGTGATAGAAAGTTTCCTATTTCAAAGCAGAATGAGAATGTCTTTGCAGTTTCACTTAATCCCAGTATGTTTCAGTTTTGGCCTGGGCATTTGCTCAACTTGAATAAGACTGTGATATGAAGTCCATGCTGCATTTTGTCATTTGTCAACAAATGATCATATTCCTGTGTCAGTGTCAGGGGGATTTGTGAAGTTGGATACAGTGTAAGGATGCTGGTTCCCAGCAAGCTCTCTTTGATTTATGCTTAGGATAGTCCTGCTAACAAATGTCATGGAGAACATTGTAACTTAGGAGAGATCAGAAAGAAACAACAGCAGGTCTCCCTGTGGATTATGTTAATTGTGAGCAAAATACTCCTGGGTCAATGTAAATTACTAAACATTATAACCTGTTTTGTCTCTTTATGTTCAATTTCCATAAGAAGATAAATAAAACAAGTAAAGGTGAGTAATCTTCGAATTCTCATCAGCCCTGGCCAGCTGCAGCTATGTCTTTTTTCCAGTTTGTGCAGGTTGCTGTTAATCCAGTGGTGCTGACCTGGGTGTGTCCAGTGCGTCCTGCATGCTTCACCATGCTCACCCATCCACAATGTTACAGGCCTTGGCTCCTCTGAGTTAGTCCCCATATCCCCCTCAGACTCATCAGCCTCCTTGGGAGGCTCCTCACCTGAGCCATCATTCAAGAGACCCATCACAATGAAATTGTTTCATAGTCTAGCCTTTTTTCTTCTTGATCACATTCTCCCAAGCAGTATCTGCTTTTTTTTCCAGATCAACTAAATGTTGACCCATTGGTTGCAGTGGAAACTGATCAATTCTTGTGTTGCCTGAGTATGACATTGTGGGCTGAGAAAGTGTGGCTGGCCCAAAGTCACACAGCTGATTTTCATGTCTCAAGTAGAACTAGAACTCACAGTCTCCTGGTTTCTTGCCTGATGCCTTAAACACTAGACCAAACTGGTACTCATTTCACAGTCTAGCTTTTATATTGTAACACATATTCTGAAGCAGTGTGCAAGCAGTGTCTTACATATCTAATCTTTATGTCCATTTAATATCAGAATGCCCATTTTGATGGTCTTACTTGTGTGAATAAGGCCAAAGAATAATCACATTGCTATACATAAGGCCAAGTAGCAATGATTGAAGCATCTCATTCTGTGGTTTGGAACTGCTATAATAACAGTACCATGTTATTATGTACTATGTGATGTGTAACAATAATGGCACTTTACTAGAGATATTGCAATAACTTTCTGTAGGTAATTGTGGGGAGGGGGGGAGCTAAATCTAACTGCTTGTTTCAGAAGATAGCTATATGATCCAGTTAAAAGACCAAATAAGAAAACACTGCCATTTTACATAGATTTCATGTGGCCTTTCACAGTGTTGGATTTCCAAATGAAAATAGACTAAAACCCCTTATAATATATTTATGTTGGTGACTATAACTGTATATTGTACTTATTAGTCCTTATCAAAAAGGATATATCCTTGTAGATATACGCTTCCTTTATTTTGAAGTTTTTCCTAACCAAAATTTCCTGGAAGCTGAAATATAAAGTATTTTTCTGTGTGGCTCATAAAAGTGATGGGATCTGGCAAAGCTACAGAAGAAGTTAATTTCCAGTACTTAACTGATGAGGAAGGGAGGATCTTAATGGTTCTTGACAGATTAAGACAAAACAGATTATCTCATTTAATAGCAGATCCTCTGTAACAAGTGTGCGAAGCTTTTTTTTCCCCCACAGTGGGCCACATTCCTTTACACAGATCTGTGATTTTCATCATATAAGAGCTTATATGATGAAGAATGTTAAAGCAAATCATTGGTACCCAAGCCAGCAGTGAGCGGTACTATCCATTTTCTCTCTGAAAATTCTTCTTTTTTTCTGATACTCTCTTTTCTCCTTCCTCAAACAGTAGACTGCTGGAAATTTCTGGTGATTATCATAGTTCTGAAACAAGAGATGGGTTCAAATTAGACCAGGAACTAATAGAATTAAGCAGATGGCTGCATAGAGATATCAGGTTCAGGTTGTTAATTTCTGCTTTATAAATTAAAATGCATTTCTAAAGCAGTATTTCAGGATGAAATGCTTAAATGAAAATAACTGCTAATTCAAATATAATGGATTCTAAATTGAAGAATATATCACTTTCATTCTACCAGTCTAATATACTTTCCTGGAGTTTAGCAGATGTGAAATATTCTGAAGAATGAAGAAGAGTTGATTCTGCCCTAAATCAGCACAAAATAGACACTGAGAGCGAGGCCTAGAGAAAGACCCTTCTGGCTTCATTAAACTGCACACACAGAGACTATTGAAATATGTCTCAGCCTTGATGCATACATTTTTTCTAAGTGTTAATCAAGTGGTTTTAAGGACTGCACTGTAGAAGTAAACGCCTGCTTTGAAATCTATATGAATAAACATAGTTGTTAGTGGGTAAATATAATGGATGAACAGTCATGTGTAGACTCCAGAGTACATGAAGTCAGCATCCTGGCAGCCAAACTCTTTTTGTTGTCTGGGTTTCTTTTCTACAGTGTTCGCCCTTTTCAGAGAATCTGTTGGAATGTTCTTTTGCCTGGTTAACTATTGATTGCTATTGTTAATGTTTGGTGGCATGAGTTATATGGCTAGCCAGGTTCCTTGTTTTTCCTGCAGCAGACAATAAAATAGCTACTTCTGTAAGAACTGACCTCTAAAACTGCAAATAGGCATATTCTCTCTGGTATGAAAGTTAGAGCTGGTAGAAGTGATTTTTAAAAAGGGAGGAGGATAAATATGCTTCCTTTTAATGCGCAAATAAGCATTTCTGAAATTAAATTTTTAGCAAGGTTTTTTTTCCAGGATGAATATACTTAATTGATATTTTTGTGTGATTAAGGAATTACCAACTCTTTGCCTTAAAATACTTTTAATCTCACAATAAAGGTTAAATACATATACTGAATATATAATGAAATAAATATAATGAATACAAATCTATCTCCTATTATTATTCCAAAGATCTGCTTCTACTTTAAGTAATGATATGATTAATTCATATTGAATTTAAAATCTGTGACTTGCTATACTTATATGGCTTGTGGGTAAAGGTCTCAAATATGAAACTACAAATCTTCTGGATGCACCCCATTATAATATTTTACTTGAAATCAATCCAGGATTATAAATTAACTAAGATATGGCAGAGATGGGCAAATTTTGAGAACTGGTCTCATTTTTTGTAAAGATGACAGCACAATCTGGATATTCTTACAAAGTGGCTGCCAAAATTGCTGGTTAGTTACAATGGAAGAAAAATATACAGTTTCAGGTTGGTCTCTGTTAATTCAGCTTCATTGATTATGTGCCTCTAGTCTGTTAGGACTAAGATTATCTGTCTGCAGTCCAGCCTTTTAGGTCTCTCAATGGGACATTCATTTGTTGTGAGTATGTCCTTCTTGCTGCTGACATCCCTTCCTATCCTTTTGCTTTTCCAAACATTATGAACATCTCAAGGGATCTGAGTTTTTGGGTAATATTTCCCAAATTTTATATTTTGAGGCTGGTTATTTTTATCTCAAGAACTATGGGTTCATTCGACGGCATGGGATAAAATACCATCAATATGCGGACGATACACAGTTGTATCTGTCCGCCCCGTGCCAACTCAATGAAGTGATGGACGTGATGAGCCAGGGTCTTGAGGCTGTTAGAGACTGGATGGGGGTTAACAAGCTTGTGCTCAATCCAGAAAAGACCGAGTGGCTGTTGTGCTTCCCTCCCACGAATTGGCCAAGTGTTCCATCTCTCAGGCTGGGGGGTCAAATTGTACGCCCCTCACATAGGGTTCGCAACTTGGGAGTCCTCCTGGACCCTCAGCTGACTTTTGAACACCATTTGTCAGCTGTAACCAGGGGGGCATTTGCCCAGGTTCACCTGGTGCACCAGTTGTGTCCCTACCTGAACCGGGAGGCCCTCACAACAGTCACTCGTGCCCTTGTGACCTCTAGGCTGGAGTACTGCAATGTGCTCTACATGGGGCTGCCCTTGAAGAGTATTCGGCGACTTCAGCTGGTCCAGAATGCAGCCGTGCGAGCGATTGTGGGTGCACCTCGATTCACCCACCCAACACCTATCGTCCGCGAGCTGCACTGGCTGCCTGTTGATCTCCGGGTGCGCTTCAAGGTGCTACTTGTCACCTACAAAGCCCTTCATAGTATTGGATCTGGGTACTTGAGAGACCGCCTACTGCCAATCACCTCCACTAGACCGATAAGATCGCATAGATTAGGCCTCCTCTGAATTCCATCAGCCAGCCAGTGTAGACTGGCAACTACTCGGAGGAGAGCCTTCTTGGTGGCTGCTCTGACCCTCTGGAACGAACTCCCCATGGAGATCCGGACCCTCACCACCCTCCAGACCTTCCGCGCCGCACTTAAAATCTGGCTATCCCAGCTGGCCTGGGGTTAAAGATTCTAACCCCTACTCGAATTGTATGACTGTTGAGTTCTTAAATGATGTAATGTTTTTATGTTGTAAATTGTTTGTCCTTCCCCCACCCCTTTTGAACTGTGAACCGCCCTGAGTCCCCCCAGGGAAAAGGGCGGCATACAAATAAAGTGAACTAACTAACTAACTAACTATGATTCATTTGTTTTCCTGGCTGTCAATGAAGTCATTTCCGGTATCAGAATTCAAAAGTATTCATATTCTTTTTTTCATGTTTTTTCAATGTTTAACTTCCATTGACAGTCGCAAGGAAAATGCATGGTCTAATCTTTGAAGGTATATAAATGTCAGAAAACCTGAATATCTTTTCAAAGGAATTCATTGCTATACTATTAAATACTCTTCTGCAGCATATTTCTTGATTGCTGCCTCTTTTATTGTCGATGGGTGATCTTAAAAAACAAAAGTTTTTCATTAGTTGGCCATTGTCAATTTTAAGATTAGTTTCTATTCCTGCTGCTATTAATTTGTTCTCCTTTATATTTAAATATAGAACCCATTTTTTTCCAGGGCGCTGCTCAGGAGAGTCCAAGCAGGGGTTAAATACAGCCAAACTGCCCAGAGCTGAATTGAAACTTTAAGCCATGCCTCTGGTGCTGAATATCTCCAGATTTTTCAATTCAGCTAGCCCAGTGAAAGCGCTTTAAGTTTCTCTTCATTTAGTTTATTAGCTTGGACTCTCTTGAGCATTTACTGTGAGTATTTTCAGTTTAGGGGGTGATCAGGCTGAGTGAGTGTAATTAGATTTCTTTAATTTGTTTCTAACTCGCTCTTCGGTTTTCCGGCGTCCTGCTTAACTCCCAGGCGCCGTAGGGAACGCAGGCAGCTGCTGGGGCAGTTAAGACCCTTGCTGGGGAGGGGGAAAGCCCCACTGAGGCTCCTGCGGTTGGTGTCCGTGCGTTTGGTGGCCAGCATGCAGGTGCAGTGCCTCAGAGCTCCAGATGGTTTGGCGGCTACTTTTAAAGTAATTAGAGCTCCCGGTCGCCATTTTGGGAGCTATTTGCAGTTTTGGTTTCTGATTTCAACCTCATGGCATCTGC
Organism: Thamnophis elegans; assembly: GCF_009769535.1. NCBI lineage: Eukaryota > Metazoa > Chordata > Lepidosauria > Squamata > Natricidae > Thamnophis > Thamnophis elegans. Next base: position 14,425,601 of record NC_045550.1, read on the forward strand.
CTGCAGCCTGATTCACAGCAGGTGCCGCAAGGAGCCACTCTTTGTCCAGCCTGGCTGGCAATTAGGTGTATCCTTTTCACCTGAGCGGCAAGGATTGGGGCCGCTGGTCATAAGCCTCATTCCTGCAGTGCTGGGAGCTGTTAACCTCGCACTTTATTCCACCTGCTGGATATTGCTGCTGCGATCCTGTAGATCAGGCTGAGCTTTTCGCTTGTCCTTCGGACCTAGAAGAAGCCTTGCCCCAGGTCCATTGGCTCCTCAACTTCCGCCTTCACGGCCCAAACCCAGAGCTTGGCCCATGGAGGATCTTGGGCCTGATCTTTCAGTGGAAATGCAGGAAGTTATCAACAGGGCCATTTCCCAGGGCATTGAAGCAGGCATGTTGCACAAGGGAAAATGCACCCGCAAGACTAAACACCTAGAGCCCCAGCTGGTTCCCATGGTTGCTTCTGCCCCACATCCCCTGCATTTCTCCCACTCCTCTTCTGGTTCTGAGGCTTCGGACTGGGAGGAGGGGAATGACATTCTGCCTATTCAGGAGCTGAATTCTCGGGGGAGGAAGGTGCAGCGGCTCAAAAGCCCTCTTCATTGAGACTATTTAACATTGCAAATTTCAAAACAAGGCGGTTTATGGCGAGGGTTACCAAGTTAAGGCAGGAGATTAAGAGCCGAGGTGGCGCAGTGGTTAAATGCAGCACTGCAGGCTACTGCTAGATCAGCAGTTCAGCGGTTCAAATCTCACCGGCTCAGGGTTGACTCAGCCTTCCATCCTTCCGAGGTGGGTAAAATGAGGACCCGGATTGTTGGGGGCAATATGCTGACTCTCTGTAAACCGCTTAGAGAGGGCTGAAAGCCCTATGAAGCGGTATATAAGTCTACTGCTATTGCTATTGCTATTGCTATTAATAAAATAATGGCTGCCACTGAGTATACTGCTGATGCCACCCTCAGTGCGGCTAAGTTCGCTTCTCGGGCCCTGGCTTCGAATGTCACCACCAGGCGTCTCTTGTGGCTGAGGCATTAGAACGTGGTTATACTTTCCAAGTGGAAGTTGGTTTCTGCCCCTTTCAAAGGGGTCAAGCTTTTCGGGGAGGTCTTGGATCCAGTCCTAGTGGAAAATAAGGACAAAAAGAAGATGATGCCGTCGGTTTCTAAGAAATCTGATAAGAAGGGCTTTTACTCCTACAGGAGGCAGTCCTTTTGGAACTCGGAATCTTTTTCCAGTTCTGCTCAGTCGCATCGCCCATTCAGCCAGCAGGCGGACAGGTCCCAGGACCGTCAGTCTTTTCAGGACAGGGGTCGCCAACTGTATTACTCCAGACGCCCCTTTCGGGGGGGGGGGGGTTCTGGCTCCCGTCCTTTCAGAAAGTTTAAGTGACTGTCAGGAATCAGCTCCCATAGGAGGGCGGCTCCAATTGTTTCATGCCAGTGGGAGCAGGTCACGTCGGATCAGTGGGTATTACAAATGATCCAGCTGGGTCTCACCCTAGAATTTCTTTCTCTTCCTCCCCGTCATTTCATCAGGTGCCCCGTTCCCTCGTGCCCAGTCAAAAGATCCCTCATGGAATAGGAAATAAGACATCTCGGGGAGATCAGGGCCATAGAGCCGGTACCTCCTGGTCAGGAGGAGACAGGGTTCTATTCCATCCTGTTTCTGGTCCCCAAAAACTCTGGAGGGTGGAGGGGGATCCTAGATTTAAAGAGGCTAAATTATCATGTCACATATCGGAGGTTCAAGATGCAGTTCCTCCAGTCAATCCTGGGCTGCATCAGGCCGGGAGACATTTTCACCTACATAGACCTAAAAGAGGCCTACCTCCATGTACCCATTCGCAAAGCCCACCGCAGATACCTGAGGTTCACCTATGCTGGTCGACACTACCAGTACCGGGCCATGCCGTTCAGCCTATCATCGGCCCCCAGGACGTTCACCAAGGTCCTTGCAGCTTTCCTCAGATCATGACCAGTAAGGCTGCACTGCTATTTAGATGATGTGCTCATCCAGTCGTCATCCCCTCAGCAGGCAGTCAAGGATGTGCAGTACACCATGCAGGTTCTCGGGAGTCACGGCTTCTCCATCAACCTGGGAAAGAGCCACCTTCACCCAATGACCAGGCTTCAGCATCTAGGCAGCATCATCAACACCGTCGCCTGCCAGGTCTTCCTATCACCAGAGAGGGTGGAGAGCCTCAGGGAGATGGCCATGCAAGTTCGGTGGTCTCCTCGTGCCAAGATCGTTCTGCTATCACAGCTCCTGGGCAAGATGATACCGTGCCTATCCATCGTTCCATGGGCGCATCTTCACTCTCGTCCCCTCCAGTGGCTCCTGCTGCCCTATCAAAGGGCCAATGAGAACAGCTCACCGCGGCTCGCTCCGGTCTCCGCGAAGGTGCGTAGCTTGCTCAGATGGTGGTTGTCTCCTGCCCTGAAGAAGGGGTCTCCATTCAAGGAGCCGACCCGGCTCATCATCACGACAGATGCTAGTCTGTACAGTTGGGGGGCTCACTTCCACAACCAGATAGCTCAGGGCAGGTGGTCCTTGGCTGAGGCATCACACAGCATCAACTGGTTGGAGCTGAGGGTAGTCCGATTGGCCCTGCTTTGATTTCAGACGGGCATTCAGGGTCATCACGTGAGGGTGCTGACCGACGTTGTGATGAAGGCGCACATCAACCGCCAGGGGGACATGAGGTCCAGGTCCCTGATGTCGGAAGCCAACGACCTAGGTCAGTGGGCGGAGCTCCATCTGCTGTCCATACAGGTGGAGCACATCTCCGGCACGGTGAACACTCGGGCGGACTGACTGAGCAGGGCGACTGTTGATCACTCGCAGTGGTGCAGGCCCCCGCAGCTGTTCCACTGCATAGTTCAGAGGTTTGGTTGCCCCCAGGTGAATCTGTTCGCAACAGTGGCCAACTCTCATCTTCCCAGGTTTTTCACCAGGTTCCACAATCAAGGGCCAAGGTGGTAAACGCTCTTGACTGCCCTTGGCCGAAGGGACTGCTCTACGCCTTTTCCCCATTGCCTCTTCTTCCCAGAGTCATCAGGAAGCTCCTGGCGGAGGCAGCGAAAATCCTTCTGGTAGCCCCCTTTTGGCCCAAGAGGACCTGGTTTGCCGATCTGCTGAGTCTGTCTGTCTGTGACCCGTGGCACATGAGATCTCTCTCTGCCAGGGGGCCCTTCTTCACCCAGAGCCCCAGTGGCTACAACTAGCCGTTTGGCACTTGAGAGGGATTTCTTAAGCATGGACAACCTTTCCATCAAGGTGATCAGCACCATTCAGGTGTCACGTCGTCCTTCCATGACTCGGATTTACGATGCCATCTGGAGGGCCTTTGTTACCTGGTGTTCTTCCAGAGGCGTTTCAGCTTCTTCAGCTTTGATTCCTGTCATTCTGGACTTTCTGCAAGACGGCCTTGATAAGGGTTTGACGCCTAACACTCTTCGTCATCAGGTTGCCGTGCTCTCCACCATCCTGGCCCCTGAGGGTCACCTTTCTCTCGGCCGTCACCCCACCATTTGCAGTTTTTTCAGGGGGGCGACTAACCTGAGTCCCCTGATGGTTCACAGATACCCGACTTGGGACCTTAATGTGGTTTTGCGGGCTCTGGTCGAACCGCTGTTCGAGCCTCTCCGTTCGGCCAGCTTTTAACATCTGACCTTTAAGACTGTTTTTCTCATTGCCATCACCTCGACTAGACGTTTCTCTGAGCTGGCTGCCTTGTCTGTCCGTGAGGATTGTGCTTGTTTCACCAAGACAGGGTGATCCTTCGGCTGGACCCTTCTTTCATGCCTAAAATTAATTCCTGGTTCCACCGAGCCCAGGAAGTCATCCTCCCTGACTTCTGTCCGCATCCGAGGCATCCTCACGAGGAGCGCTGGCACAAGCTGGATGTTCGCAGGACACTACGCAGATACATCAAGCGTATGGCCAGTTTTCAACTTTCTGAGTCGTTGTTTGTATCCTTCTAGCCATCATCTCAGGGCAAGAAGGCTCCTTGTCTACGATTGGCGGTTGGCTTAGGGCCTGCATAGCTCTCGCCCATGTTCTGCAGTCTCAACCAGTACCCAGTCGCATCACGGCGCATTTGACCAGAAGTGCTGCCACCACCACGGCCTGGGCGATGCGGGCTCCCATTGAGGAGATTTGCAGAGTGGCCACATGGACTTCCTTATCTCCGTTTGTGTGGAATTACAAGTTGGACAAGTTTGCTTCAGTGGAAGGGGCCTTTGGGAGGCGTGTTCTGCAGGGTGTTCATTCCAGCGGAGAGACCCTGTCTGCTTCTGATTCCCGCCCTAGTGACATTTAGCTTGGATATGTCCCTTGCTTTGACTCTCCTGAGCAGTGCTCTGGAAAAGGACCATTGACTTACCTGAAGGGTCGTTTTCAGGGCGCTGCGAAGGAGAGTCCACCCCACCCTGGGGTCTGGCTCCGCTGTTATTGCGTTTGTTTCCTTGGATGTTCAAGTTGGGCTTGTTCCGGTTGTGTTTCTTGTTGATCCAATGTTGGACTTCTCAGCGCGCAACAGTTCCACGTCTTCATTGAAAAAATCTGGACATATTCAGCACCAGAGGCGTGGCTTAAAGTTTCAATTCAGCTCTGGGCTATTTGGACTCTCCTTCACAGCGCCCTGAAAATGACCCTTCAGTTAAGTCAATGGTCCTTTTCATTGTGGTCCTTGACTAGCATTACTAGAGCTTGCAGAATACTCATATTTTCAGCTATCAGAGCAGCATCAACATATAGTGCAGATTATTGATGTTTTCTTATTTTAGTTTTAATTAATACTAAAACATGCTTAATATTCTTCCAATTCAGTTTCCTTCAAAATAAATTCAGCATATAGGATAAATAAATAAGGAAAAGATGTATAGACTTTTCCATTTCTCTTGCCAAACTTCAGTCACTCTTATTTCACTATGCTGTATCCGGATAATGTGTCTTTTGGATTGTGGGATTCCCATTTTTTCTAAGCACACTCCATAGCTTAACATAGTTGAGACAACTGAAGGCTTCCTTTAACTATTATCGAAGAACGGTATTTTGACTTCTTTTGGTATTCTTTGGCTTTCTTAAAGATAGCCTTTTCTCAAATTAGCTTGAACATCTGACATTTCTTTTTTTCACATAGGCCTTTACGCTGTCGTTGATCCTAAAATTATGTGACTGGCATGTGAACTTAAGGATAGTATACAATAGTTTGTACAATAAGTCTCCTTTCTTTAGTATTCTTTAGTCATGTGACCATCATTAGTGTCCTTTACAAATGGCTTATGATATGCATAGTTAATGAAGGCAAAATTATAAGTCCCAGTCACATGATATTTTACTTAACAAGTGCAGTGATTTACTTAACAAAGTGGGAATGATATCATAACTCCATCACACTCATATGATTTCCCACTCTATGACAGATTTGCTGGTCCCAATTGTGGCTGTTAAGCAAGGACTACCTGTATCTTAAACTTTGGTCCAGATGAAGTTCCTTAGGTTTTAGTAAAATTCAAAGCACGCAAAATCCTGACATACAATATGGAATCTTCCAAATAGATCAGCATAGAATTTGGGTTGACCTTTCCGCAATGATTACAATTTAAATTATTTTCTTAAATCTAGTATCTTGAAGAATAAAGAGTTATAGATTTAGAGCCAATTAAGTTTTTATTACTCTACCAGCACACACTTCATCTAAAGAAGAAAGCTTTTCCCCCCTTCTTTTCTTCCACACAATTAATTTATAGGAGAGTGGAAACTAGATGATAATTATATACACAAAATACCCCAATCCGGCTGTTTACTAGAGAAATGCTAACTAAAGCTTTTAGCAGTTGCCACAGTCTATGAAAAACAAAAGAAATCAGCAATACTTTGTGAGCTGATCGGAGTATTTTATATGCAATCTCCATGGAGACCTGAATATTCTGAGTGTCAATTGCACTCTTTCAAATAGATTTATGTGCTAGTTATATCCCTGTGCAAGTCTGGGAGCCATTTCTTTGATTGCTAATGGAAATCCTTAAACCAAGACCAGGTTTAAACAGGCTTCCATAGTCAATGGGAGTGAGATGTTTTTATGCCTTTTTCATATATCTCCCCAAAATAAAAACAGCGACATCAGTGAAAGACCTAATGAAAATCTGACACTTTCTTTGTCAGCTCAGACTGGGAGACAGATGGACAGGAGGATAAAATAGAGCTTCTTTAGTTATGGTAGCTTTCCTATTACTTATAGTTCATTTTAGGGATTGCCATGGAAATTCTTATCAGCTTCCAGGTTTGCACATAATCCTTTATGCAATGACTGTTCACACTCCAAGACAGAATAGGATGGCTCTTCTTTCATGTCTGCAGTCAGTCCACAAATCGGATTTATGCTATGATGAAATAAATGGTATAGAAAACAAATACACACACACACACACACACACAAACAAGTATATGTGTGTATATATATGTATGTATGTATGTATGTATGTATGTATTGTGTCACAACCCCTGGTATGCCCAAATATGGAAGGAAGCATACTGCTTCATTTCTCTGTCTATCGGCTCATCACAAGAGACCATCCAGACAGAAATCCATTATTTCTACTGTTGCCTTTTTTACATTTGTAACAAAGCACAAATGCAACACACACACACACACACACACACACACACACACACACACACACACACGCTTATCTCTGTAGTATGGTGGACTGCTTTGATGTTTTATCATATTAATATTATCACTCTCTTAAAAATAATCCTATTTATATTCCCTCTTCCCTTGGTTATATAGTAATTTTAATGATCATGCCTAGTTCCTTGGATTATTACATTAAAAAGATCACCAACCAATAGGGTTTGGTGTCTGTTTTATAATTCTTATATTTCTGAGAACGAGTTTGCTTTCCAGATATTGTACTGTATACTTCAAATACAAGTAAGTTATTCCTTTTTGGTGACGGGAGGAAATCCTCTAGTGCTTCTTGACAGTAATCATGTTGCTGAGCTTGGAAATTTCTGCACAGTGTTTCAAATTGGTACTGACATTCTCAGACGTTACCTCTATTTGGAGAAGCAGACAGTGTAACCTGGGAGCCATTCTTTCTATTTAGGGTAGAACAGATTGGCATCTAATAATATATATAGTATGCCTGAAACTAGAAGTGGATGCTTTGTTTGTGTTAAAGCCAGCTTAAGTTTCTATTTTTAATTAAATGTAGAAATGGTTTTCTCATATCTGAATTAATAACAATATTTGTTTCTATAAATAGGAAATGTATATTCATAAATGTGAATGTTCACATTAGTTGCTTACTAGAGTAACTACATTCAGCTAAGGCCAGGTCAATATGTTTCATGCAATTTCTTAAAGATTTTCTTCTCTGAGACCCTTTGGTTTTTCTTACTGTATCATTGACTGAGCATTTCTTTTGAGTTTCTTCTGATACCTTTAATATATTATCAAGAGCTGTGGTGGCATAGTGGTTAGAATACAGTATTGCAAGCTAATTCTGCTGAGTGCCAGGAGTTCGATCCTGATCAAGGATGACTCAGCATCCCATCTTCAGAATTAGCCTGCAATACCGTCTTTATCATATTAATATTATTATCAGGAAAAGCCGACCCAGATGCTCTGCTGTTGTAGTTTTCAGGTACACAGATATTCATCTCTAAAACCTTCTTGGCTACTGTTATCTCCTAGGGTGAAAAAATGTCTTCTTTTTGAGAAGCTATGGAGCTGCAAAATGTTTAAGACAGGGCATGTATATGCATATTTCTCAACAATTAACTAGGATACTTTATTGCTCAAATCTGAGTGTGTAATTAAAAACAAGAGCAAGCATCACCCATATGATAATTTAACCAAACATTTTCAACAGAAAAAAACAGACAATAAATTCTCTTTCATGCAACATGAGTAGTGATAAAAAATGCAAGTAAATCCATGTACAGCGCTATGATCAACATTGATTTGATGGCTGCTTATACTTCTTATCATGGTAGTACTAACATTTTGAGGTGTCTTTTAAGTATCATTGTAAATGGGGTGGAAAATGCTGCAACATGATCAGAGATTGTAAGTGTGTAACACAGCTTGACTCTTCTTGATTCTCAGGAAGCAATGTTGTAGACTTGCATTATATTGTAAATCCTCTGTTAGATGTGACTTGAAGAGCATCCAAAGTGGCCGAACCAAATATGCAATTGCAGGCATAACCCTATAATCAATTCTGCAAGGCAAGACATTTGATACTTCAATAATGTTATACTTTGCTTCAGTGTAAGTGTAAGAGTCTGGTTTTCACACTAAATAAAAAATTAAAACTGTCCAAATATTATTTGTAAATAGTATGTTGTATTATTTTCCAGTAAGGCAAGAAAAGCATATGTTGAGTGTCTTTAAAAATAGAGCAGAGTCGTAAAGCAAGGATGCTCTTCAGTGCAAAAATAAATATTATATTCTCTTTAAATTCATTTTTGGATTAATTCTATAATACATCTGGGTACATCACTTTATGTATCGTAGCGGCTTGCCAGTTGTTTCTAAAAGGAAGTCTTTGAGCAGAACATAAAGACAAAAGTTTTCCATACCCCTAACTCTCCCAATGTGATATTGTTGATTGGCTGTCCTCAGGTTTAAGCCTGTTATTGTTCCCTATTTAGTGCAGCTGGGTGGTTATTGAAATGTTATACCGAGGTATTGTTCTGCTTGCTGAGATTGTTTTTGTCACTGGTTTCCTCACATTCTCTCCCTTTACTCTGATAATAATGTTTGGCTATAAATGGGGAGTGGAAAATAAAATAAAAGATACTGTGGAGTAAAAGAGTGCTGTTGTAAGAGCTTTTGAAATGGTGAACTCATGCTTCAATTGCCTTCCATTCAGTCTCTAATCTATAGGTGGCTGTTGTTGAAGACCACTCAGAAGCTACAGCAGGTCCAGAATACAACAATTCAAGATGAACTCTATCACATGTCACCCATGTAACACTATTTATTTAAGGTGGAATTCAAAGTTCTGGTTGTCCTTCTTATGAGGCAACATTTTAGATATGTGTGTCCTAGACTCACATATTTCCAGTGACACTTGTCTGTTCATTAAGGACTGGAACAGAGGGCTCACTCCATGTTCTGACTCAAGGTGCCCGGAGCAGTTCTATTACTTGTTTATCTATATTTGTGTGCTAACTTGACTTGTTTATCTATATTTGTGTGCTAAGAAGAGCAAACATGGAAAGGCGTATTTGTGTATTTCATATATTTATTGGGCTACCCAATTCAAGGGTGACTTTTTTTTTTACTGCAGCTGTAGTCTTTGACTTACGATCACAATTGAGATCAGAATTTCCATTGCTAAGTGATGTGGTCATTATATAAGTAATCACTTAAGACTTGGTTGAAATGTACATTAAGTGAACCACTCAATGGTTAGGCAGATCCATTGTCAGAACCTGGTTGGGAAGGTTGCCAATGGTAGTCATGTGATCCTGGGATCCTGTAATCCTCATAAATACATGCCAGGTTGCTAAGCGCCAAATTTGTGATCATATGGCTACAGGGATGCTGCGAGGACTAGTAAAAAGTTACTTTTTTCAGTCCTGGCATAACTTCAACAGTCATTAAATGAATGGTTGTAAACTAAAGATTACTTGTAGTCCCACTAGTTTTGTCTATATTAAAAAAAACATTCTTGGTCCACTTGTGGATGAGTAATATCTTAGTAAGTCCAGGGGGAACTTTAGGAAACATAGATTGAGTTTGAGTTGAACCTGTCTATTAAATTATGTGCCTGTGTAAAATATGCCAGTTGTGATGCTTTCCATTATTGAAGAAGAAACTGGCAAGAGCTGAACGAATACAGTTATCAAAAAGAATGACTTTCCAAGCATTTTCCAAGCTAAATTGGAACTTTTTTCTTTTTTATCCTTATTTGTTTTCTTCTGTTTTTGTTTTTGCTAACAAATTTAACATAGTTGTCTTGCAGACAAGCTATACAGGTATTCCTTGACTTACAACCATTGTTTTAGTGACTATTCAGTTACAACAGCATTGAAAAAAATAACTTATGACCAGTACAGCATTCCGATGGTCACTTGACCAAACTTCAGATGCTTGTCAATTAGCATATTATTTATGATGCTTGCAGTGTCCTAGGATCATGTGACTCTTTTGCAACCTTCTGAAAAAACAAAATTAGTGGGGAAGACAAATTCACTGAATAACCATGTTACTAACTTAACATTGCAGTGATTTACTTAACAACTGTGGCAAGAAAGATTTGTAAAATGGGGCAAAACTCCCTGAACAACTGCCTTGCTTAGCAATGGAAATTTTAGGCATAATTGTGATTCATAAGTCAAGGACTACCTGCAAAAGGGATATAAATAGATGTGGGATAATTCCATGCTGTGGAATATTGGATGAAATTAAAATGTGGTCGTTATTGCTTTTTGTGCCTGTGGTAACTAAACTCACCTATCATGTTTTCCAAATTTGTGAGTAATCCCATTCCAATGCTCCTATTTTAAAAAGCTTCCGTTACAGTGTTAAATTACAGTTCATTACAGTTTCAAACAGATCTCAATTTTTCTTGAAGGCAAAATGAATTAAAGATTACTTTCTTTTCTTAGACTCTTGAATAATACTAATTTGTGTTAATTATTTCCCAAAGGGATATTCAGCTATATTGTGGTGATGATGAGAGGGAAATTTTCCATTTGATTCTGGCCATTAACAGGTTCGCTCCTTTACCGAGCTAGCCAGGAGAAAAAGAAACCATTTACAAATCACTATTTATTTGCAAGTATTTTTACACTCCCTATCTCAGTAATACTTATAGTGGTCATGTATGCTTGTGGGATTATTTTTTCTATTCCTCTTTCATTCCCATTTCTCCTAAAGAAAATTAGATGCGGAAACCAAAAAGTAGCTCAGATAGGACATAGCAAATATACATGAAATAAAGTTATAAGAAGCTAAATGAAACATAATGTGACATTTTTGTACCATGGTGGACTTTATGGAAATGATGCTGCTTCTAGTAAATTCTTTTATGTACCTACTATATATACATAGTATGTATAGTTTTGATTGATTGAGTGTCAACTTTTAGTGAACATATAGATTTTCTCAATGATGATTTATACCCAACCTGCTTTTTCATGTCTTCCATCCTTTCTATCGTACCTTGCTGCTTGTCATCTCTTCTTTTCTTGTCTTTTATTTTCTTCCCTCTTTCCTAGCCTTAGAATCTTCTCCAGAAACTTCAGTCTTCTCATAACAATCCAAAATTCGAGCCGGGTCATTTGTGCCTCAACTCTGGGGTGAATGAAAAGATTAGCCTTAAAAAAAAAAAAACACTTAACAATTTGTTGAAGAAAGTTACAAAGCCATATAGTAGAAACTATAGTGGCACTGAATACATGTCAGTATGGCTAAAACCTACATATCGGACTAGGGAAATTGTTTTTCCTGCAAATGTTTTTAAATAATGGCTTATCATTCAGATGCTGCTACGTGATAGTTCCTAAATTAAACTGAAATTCAAGAACATAGATCTGAAGTTGTAAACTGACATTCAGCAATTGACCTGAAGTTGTAATAGTCAAAATCCTATTAAATGAGCTTTTTGATAAAGCCCTTATGCCACGCTTTTAGTGGAGTATATTATTTCTTGGTATGTTTGTTTTTGTACCCTCAATGACAGCTGCAACTGGTATTTGCCCATTCTTACAGTTGGGCAAACTGATATTAACAGCTTGCTCCTGTAAAAGCGCCAGAATTATTCCAAATAGCTGCTTGAAAAGGCAAACACCAAACCTGAAGCTCAATCCTCCCTCTCCTGCCCCCAACCTCCCCCCCCTCCCCAGAATAAGTACTTTCTATTTGGCCTGGTTCCTGGGAGGCCTATTTTGTTGCCAAAGTCTAGTGCCTAGTTCCAACTTTAGTTGCTATTGATTTAATTCATCATGCAATCTTCAATAAAAATAATCCTTTTTTTAAACAACCATTATTAAGCTTTTGCTTTTTAAAGTGTCTCTCTTTTAAACATCAATTGAATCAAAACTAAAAGAAAAATAGATTGGAGGATTAATATCATGAATCAGGATTATAATAGGTTAAGGACAACAATTTTATGCATTCTTAATTAGAAATAATCACAAGGAAACAGAATTTCTTAGAACATGTTCACAGACAATGCTCTTAATCACAGTTTATTAAAATCTTACATTTTCTGTGTTTGTGTGAGATTTTTTTACACAATGTTTATGCATTGCATCATGAACTTTATGCTGGATTTACACAATGTGCTAAGCTGAATTGTAGTTGGCAAATGTATTGTGAGAACACAGCCAGTGAGTCAGACCGTGGATCTACTTAGCCCAGCTCTGTTGACAGTGATTAGTTTTCAGGCTGGAGCTTTTCCAGCTCTACTTCCTGCATTTCGATCTTCTGTATTCTGCCACTGAACTGTAACTCCTTTAGTAGCTGCTGTGAGGAAAATATATTGCTTCTGACAGTGTTTTCATACATAGACTCCATTTGTTTATTCTGGCGCACATATGCATTTATGCACAAGCATTACATTAGAGATAGTCCTCACTTAATTACTCTAAATTGACATTGGAATTTCTGTCGCTAAGCAAAGAGGTCATGTGACCGCATCACTTAGTAGCAACAGTTTATTGAATCTCATAATTCTTCTGCCGTGCTGCATTTGCCTCTGCTTCAACTCACTGTATTGCACCATCCTGCTGCCTGCCTTGTGCTGGGCATCCCTCAGTGTCCTGCACTCTCCTATCCTTGTCCAGCTGTCCTCCATTTTCTTTTTCTTCCTGCTGCTCCTTAGGCATGCCTGGCTTGGTGCTTTGCCCGGTTTTGTGTCCTCATGAAGATGTCACGTGGCCAGCAGCTGCCTTGTGAAGGCTGGGCATGCCTTGACAGCAATGGGAGATAGACAGCAGGACAGCAAGGGCAGCGAAGGTCACAGTGGCCGAAAGAGAAGATAAGGGAATGAGATAGCCGGAAAGGGGGGGGGGGGGATGGAAACACATCCTGTAAATGCAATCATGTGACTACAGCCATAACTTTGAAGACTGATCTCAAATATTATTTGTTCAGTGCCCTTGTAACTGTGAACAAATGGTCATTAATTAAGAACTACCAGTATCTGTTCTTTGATCTTAAGAACATTTACATCAATTACGCTTAGTGAATGCTAACCTACCAAATCTCTAAGCAAACATTCCTTCTGGCCCTTCCCCCTTTGGTGTCAATGCATACTCATCAGACAATATGAAATTTGAGCTAATACTGTGCTTTAACTAATATTATGCTACCCTATATTTGAGGTTATGTTATATTCAGTATATGTGATCAGATAATGCATCTATAAACTTGATTTATTTAATGTATTATAAATAATGTGCAGTCATCTGTTCAGTGTTTAAGAAACTGTGTTGGCCAAAAATCAAGAACTATTTCCTATAATATTTTAAAACAGTATTTTGCGAGAGAACACTCTTTCCTAACATACCCTTATTTTGATTTCTGTCCAAGATGACACACCACATTAGAGTGCTGTTGACAGAATTATCCTGGATACCAAAATCAGGTGATCTCAGCCTTATGTCTTTGTTACATTACTCAGTTATGCTTTTGTTCAATGCTGTCTCCACCCTTTGCCCCATATTCCAGTCAGTACTTTTTTTAAATTAAACTGATCAAAGTACAAAATGCAAATCAAAATAAAAATAGTGGGAAAATGAGGGAGGAAAGGGGGGAAATAAAAGTTTAGGGCAGTGATTCCCATATTGGCAACTTTAAGACTTTTGGACTTCAACTCCCAGAATTCTCCAGCCAGCTCCAGCCAGAATTCTCCAGCTGGCTGGAGAATTCTGGGAGTTGAAGTCCACAAGTCTTAAGGTTGCCAAGTTTGGGAACCACTGGTTTAGGGTAAAGGGGAAAAAAGAAAGAAGAACATCAGCTTCTGTCTCTTTTAGCACAATAGAATAAGGTAATAACATTACAGCATCAACTTTTTACTTTGAGATGCTTAATATGTACTAGTCATTTTTATAACAACAAACTTACCTAATCATCAAAACCCAAAATTATTGTTTAGTTTTTTTCCATTTCAAGCATAAAATCCAGAAATGGTTCTTAAGCAGAAAATAAAATTGGATATGTTCTTTTCTTTAATTAAAGCAGTTGCTTTTTAGTCAGTTCTACATTTCTTATCTCAAGCTATCATTTTTGAGAGTTTAGTGGTTAAGCTTATGTCCACTTTGTCTTTTCTGGCCTGATACTTTTAATTTGGATTTAAGGATTTAGGAAAGTTTTGTTTTCCTTTATTTCTTGTGGTTTTTGCAATTCATAGGCCTAATGTTTTAAGGTTTACAGTGTGTGATAAATGTTCTTGTGGTGAAGGCTGGTCGTGCTTGAGAACCATGACATTTCTTTTTGTAGATTAAAACAAATAATATATGAATATATTTTGTATTCCTCTTGTATTTATGGTAGTTCCCACCAAGGTCCTCTGATCCAGTGGGAAAATACTCAGAGATGATTGGTTAAGATGTCTGACAGCTCCCTATAAAAGGGCTGCTGCCAGAGTGAGTTTTTGCTGGATTGTACATAGTGTTGACTAATAAAGAGCTGTTGTTACTGTTAGCCTAAGCCTGCCTCATCCATTCACCTGATCTAACACTTGGATTCTTGCTCTGCTATCCAATATTCATACAAGGCTGTACTCTTACCTAAGATAAGTTTTACATTTTACAGGGTAGTCCTCAACCTATGACTAGAATTGAGCCCAAAATTTCTGTTGCTAACTGAGACATTTTTAAAGTTAGTTTTGCCCCATTTTATGAACTTGTCATAGTTGACAAGAATCACTGCAGTTGTTAAGTTAGTAACACGGCTGTTAAGTGAATCTAGCCTCCCCATTGACTTTCTTGTCAGAAGATTGCAAAAGGGGATCACATGTTGCCAAGTGCCTGAATTTTGTCACATGACATGTGGATGCTGCAACAGATATAGGTGTGAAAAATGTCACTCTTTTCAGTGCCTTTCTAACTTTGAACCGTCATTAAATGAACTATTTTAAGTCAAGGACTACATATATTCTATATCTTGTTTCATGCTTTACTACTCCTTTCTTTAACTTTAGAACTTATATATGCTTCTGTATTTTCCTATAGTTTTCTTATAGCATTCTAACTGTTTCTTAAATAAGAAGTGAAAACTTTCAATACCTTCCTTGGGTCAGTGTGCCCTCTTAATCACGAAGTCTGTTCAGTGTTAATCAGAACAAGTATTACTTTTAAATTTAGCACAAGCATTACACATCATGATTGTGTGTAATGCAGAGAAAACTGTATCTTACTTTATTCTT
Source organism: Thamnophis elegans (assembly GCF_009769535.1). Lineage (NCBI taxonomy): Eukaryota > Metazoa > Chordata > Lepidosauria > Squamata > Natricidae > Thamnophis > Thamnophis elegans. The sequence continues at coordinate 14,440,988 of NC_045550.1, forward strand.
TCCAATATATGATCTGTGGATATGTGCTGTTTCAGGGAGAATATTGTAAGTTATTGATGTATATTCAAGCATACTTTTGAGATGTAATTAGGCATTGTCTCTTCCAGGCCTAATTGGAGGGGTCATCCAAGCTTGTTATTAATATGATTTTGTTTGCACCTATTTGTAGCAAGGGTCAAAAAGTATCCATCATGATGGTTGGACCATAGAGCTAAATAATATCTGAGAATATATACACTCATGAATGAAGGCAAATATATGTGTCCAGGATAATATTGCCAGATCAGCATGAAAGCTAGCAGACTAAATAAATTAGTGTACAAAAAAGCATAATTGGGGAAAATATTTGCACACAGTGTGAACACTAAATAAAGTTGTAAGATATAGATTAAAATATAAATTGATTTGGAAACCAAGTGGAACAAGCAGCTTATGGCAAAAGTTATTTCCTCTTCCATGTCCATAGTTAGTAAATCCTATTTTACAGTTGTTCATATTTAGCACTTAATTTTCAATCCAACAAATTATATACTGGTATTTTTTGCAAGAATTAAGTTATTTTTTTCTTTACTATTTTGGATAAATTGTTTTACCAGAAACTCTTCCTCATGGTGCAAAACCCTTGTTTCTTCTGCCTTTTAACTTTTAATTGGAATGTAGAATTGATACACCAGTTTGACCTGTTTTCTTTTTCGGAGTCGTTCGGAGCATTTTTTTAAAAAACATATCCTCAAGAGTGTAACTAGATAATTAAAAGATTCTAGATAGATACAAATTTAAAAGTAATTAGAACCTACTTAAATTTCCCAGAAGACAATGTTGTAAAATTAATTTTACCAAAATAATTATTTAACTTGTACCTCATGTCTAGATCCAAATTCTATAGTTGCTCCCTAGTTACAATTGATTATATGTAAAGAAAGTTGGTGGTAGCTTTTTTCACGTCCCTTATCTTTTTTCTCTCTGTTTACTGTGTATTCCCAATAAAAATTGCATTACTACTCTGTCCTACATACTATAACTAAATAATAAACAGTAGTGTGTTGTTATTAAAGGAACAGTATGTTGGCCTTAAAATTTTAGGTATAATATATCATGTTGAAGAAATCATTTCTTTCTTTGTCTTTCTTTTTTTTAATGAAATGTATGGGATTAGATTTTGATAAGAGTCCAATACTGTCAATCCTTTGATTTATAACAGATCAGAAAAGGCACTCCACAAGAAATACTTGAACTCAAGTACTCAACTTTATTGATACAGTTCTAGTAAAAGAATGTAGTGTTTCCCTTTAATTCATTCTTATACTCAAAAGAGTCATTTTAAGTTTCTTTTCAATGACTTCTTTTTTCCCAGACTTCGTTCATGTTTTTTAAACTGGCATATTCTTCTTCCGATGTCATGTCTGAGGATCTGTGCAAGTACCATGTAACCAAAAGTACCAGGATCACTGCATTGAAGCCTTAAAGAGAAGTAAGGAACTGTAATCCTTAAACGCCAGTGTTCAAGCCAAGACATCTAGATAATGGGGCCAAAATGTTAAGGTTCACACCACATTTGGAGTTTTGAGAACATATTTTGCACATTTTAACAAAATGGTTTTTTAAAAAAACTTTTTTTCTGAGAACTGGAAAACTCAATCACAATGTTGGCAGGTATAAGATTTGAAGCTTGCAAGGAAGAAACTTAACATTCACTGGAACTAGTGTGTAGATGTGAGTAGGAAAAAATGCCCAAAGTCTTTCTATTGTACTACAAAAGTAGGGGGAAATGGTCTTAAGTTAACTTCAGGATTTTACACACACACACACACACACACACACACACACACACACCACACCACACCTAAACACACACATACATATGTACAAAGACATATTTTGGGACTCTTTAAGTAAAATAGAAGTATTACAATAAATGTTATGTTTCATTTATATTTGTATGTGAGAGTGTATGTTCAGCATCACTTTCTGACTAAGTTCTGGGGACTGAATAAAAAAGATGTTTGCAGCTATGTGTGGTATGTGACCCATGAATTGCCCATCCTTGGCTAGTAGATTTGATTTAAATGCTTCAAATTTCCTGGTGATGATTTCTCAGCAGTAGTATACTGCAACTGGGACCAGAGATACAAGTGAGTTTGACAAACTTAAGCTCTTGTCTAATTTGTCATGAAGTCTCACAGGCTTGATTTGGGCACTTAATATTTGGAATTGTAAGGTGCCTACTTAGTTGAGTTGCGTGGTTATAAAATTTGAATGAATTAATGAATAAATAAATAAATAAGTGCTGCATTTTAAATCTCTGAATTTTTTTAATGCCTTAGTTTGCTTTCATGACCTCTGTATTCCCATTGCATCCAGCTGTATTAAATGTTTTGATGAAGAGAATATTGGAACAACTGTGACTAAATTGCAGGCCTAAGTAAGAGAACTTTAGTCTACAGTTAATAGTTAATAATAGTTAATAATAAGAATATTTGTAGATGTAACCAATGTTACATTATGGAAGCTCAAATCACAGCAATGCTAATTGAAAAGTGGTAGAAATGAGATAAGAGTATTTTGATAGAGAGTAGACATTAGTTTTTACAAAATTGTTAGCTAAGGCTGTTTATAGAAGCATTTTTAAAATAAGAATGTGTTTATTATAATTATGTAGATTCTTTAATATTCCAAATGTTTTAGCAGTTATCAAATGTTCCTTTATTTCCATAATATATTTTAAAGAAAAAATTAGACATTTTAAGAAGAAATTAGAAATTAGACAGCATTGGTCCAGAATGACATAAGGTCTCCTGCTCAAGGTAATAGAAGATTTTCAAGGTCCTTTCCAATGCTGTTATTTGGTGTTTTCTTCACTTAATCAGGATGCATTCTTAATTTAAAATATGGCATCTCTGCAATAGAATTTTCTAAAAGAGTTGCTTTGCATAAAGTAAATTTTGTGGTCATCTTTCATTTAAGCTATAAATTCATATTCAGTTTCATCTCATTTCTTATCCTATAACTTCTTTTTTGATCAATGATATTCTTAATTAGCAGCCCATATTTGGATTCCTGTAGTTGATGTTAGATGCATTTGACTGATATTTCCATAATACTCTTCAGATAATATTAATTGGAATATCTGGCACGGTGCCATCTTTTCTCTTCATCTTCCACATATCCAGTGGTCAGTATCCTTTTTTGGTTTGTTTGTTTGTTTGGGGTTGAGGTTTCAGGAGCCTCCTCTAACTCTCTGCGTTATACTATAATGATTTTTAAATTACTTTTGATTTGAAATTATTTGCCTATTGTACCTTTTGTTCTACATGTTATTACTTCTACGTATTATCACCCCAGTTCTGGCCTCACATTCTTCATTTACAATAAGTTGCTCTGTCCTCTAGCTCCCCAGTTCCATGGTTACTTTTGAATAAGAGATTGCAAATGCCTTGATACTGCCTACCATTTCTACTAAAAGTTTATAAATTACTTTTTAGTTTGTAAATGTATATTGTTCCATTTTAATTGCTGATCAAATTTAAATCTTTTCTTCATTTTCCATGAAGAATTTCTCATGATTTATTTGAAACAAAACGCATCTAAAATTTAAGATTTAAGATTAAGATTTAAGATTTAGTTTATTTGTATGCCGCCCTTCTCCGGGAGGGACTCAGGGCGGCGAACAACTCAAAAGGGGAACCGGGATACAAACACAATACACGTAATTAAAATACACAAGAGTCATACAGTCATACAAGTTGAGAGGGGAGGGGAACTCATCAATCCCAGGCCTGCCGGCACAGCCAGGTTTTGATGGCTTTCCGGAAGGCCTGGAGAGAGGTGAGGGTCCGAATCTCCACGGGGAGTTCATTCCAAAGGGCCGGAGCTGCTACAGAGAAGGCCCTCCCCCGGGTGGTAGCCAGATGGCATTGGCTGGTAGACGGAACCCGGAGGAGGCCGACCCTGTGTGATCTAACGGGTCTATGGGAGGTAATTGGCAGCAGGCGGTCTCTCAAATGTGTTCAGTCTACCTGCATAGTCTTTGTTTGTATCTATTTTGTTTATTTCGTTTTCTATGTACTTTTCATTTATTCTGTAACTCCTATATGTGCAGTTCCATTGCAATGTAAGTAATCTCCCTTAGTTTATGCATTAATATTGACCTTCAAATTTATGCCCTTGTGCCTTCATATACCATCTTTCCCATTTATGACTGACACCATTAAGATTCTATTGGGTCTTCTTCCCACTGCCTCTGACTTAGCTACATGGCAAATCTGGATTCATGATTCTTATTATTTATATATTTGGAATGCTGAATAACTTTGAATAACATATATGTTAAGTTTGTTCTCTTTATGAGTCATCTGCTTTATATTCATTTGAAGAAATAAGTGTTTAAACATAGCCTTTTGTGTGCATGTGTGTGTGCGCGTGCATGCTTTATAGTCAATGTTGATTCCTGATGATTGCCTGGACAAATTGCTGCCATTGAAAAGCAAGGCTTTTCAGAAGTGGTTTACCATTGTCTCCTTTCTACAGCTAAGAGAGAGTGACTGGTCCAGGGTCTTCAGCTGGATTCAGGAGGCGCTAGAAGTCATTGTCTCCCACCTTCTAACCTGGTAGCTTAGCTACGGCACCAGACTAGCTGTATCTGTGTTTATCAGTGTGTATGTCTGTGTATAAATATATATCAACACCAGAAGAGACTCTAAATCAGATATTTTTGCCATGTTTGTAAACCAAATAAAGATCATGAATGTACGTACTTTAGGCCTTCTGAATTGTTAAAAATATCCTTCAATGTTAAAATATTTTGTTCCATTCTGTAATAGTACATCAATTTTAAACATTCTTCACCTTTAATTGTGATCTTTAGTTTTTTCTGCTTTTATAGTGTCTATCCTATCATATTTTTAAAGAGTTCAAAACAAAGCATTTTCCCACAGGAAATATAATTAATTTCAAACTCTTATTTCAAATCTCTTTGGATCCTTAGTTGTTCAATTGTGAGATGGGCAGAATATAAATTTAATAATAAATAAAAATAATCTGCAACTTTCCAAAATCAACATTATTATATCCCTTTTGCTGTTTATACCAAAAAAAAATTTTTAAGTTCATAAACTTGTATGTAAAAGTTCCTTTGCTATGAATAGAAGAAAACTCAACAAGTGTTGTAGAACTTATTGACACATAGGTTCCCAATTGCTGGAAAGCAATTAACAAGCAAATTTTGAAAATTATTAGTAAAGGAAATATACAAGCCCAATGTCCATAAGGCACCAGCCATGGTTTGGATGAAAGTGATCTTTCCTCATCTCCTAGAGCACTAAACCTGCTAGAAACTACTTGGAATCTCCTTGCAAGGAGCAACTGTGTAGAGCATTTTTGAGTGATCTCAAGTCCTCTCCTTGTCTGGAGAAAAATAAAATTAAATTAAAAGAGCCAGTCAATTCACTGCAGATGTTGTTTCTGCTTCATTTTGCCACATTGACATTTCTGCTTTTAGTGGTGTTATCTTCAGTTCGTTTTTCCTTCCTAGAAATCCCTAAATTCTGTTTGCTTTCTTATCTACCAGATTTGTTATTGCACAATAATTGAAAACTAAAACATAACTGACTCATTGAAGAATATTTTTTAAAATGTGAGATTGTTTTAGCTGGCAAATGAAATAAATGCTTGGGGATACTCTGTAAAGGATATTGTCTACATAAATTTCCTCTGCAGTAAAAGAGTAAATATACACAAATATAGTCCTCATTTATTTCCTATATGAATCATGTTTTTAATACAGATTATTAAGTGAGAACAAGTTGGTGTAGTGATTAAAGGCTTTGGGTAAGAAATCATAAGATTTTGAGTTTTAATCCTGCTTTGGGCTGGAAGCCAGCTGGATGACTTTGGGCAGTTGCTATGACACAGCCCTAGGAAGAAGACATGACAGCCCCCTTCCAAAAATGTTTCCAAAAAAATGACATGGCTTGACTTGACAATACTAACTTGAAATTGCACATTTGTTGTGTACACACTCAAAACATTGGTATAAACAATAGCAATTCTAACAAGAATATAAAATATGGTTTCTCAAAAATTTATGTTTCTTCCAGATAAAATAAATACAAACTAGATGTAATTTTTACTGGTCAAAGAAGTAGGGTAGGTTTCTCTCCTCTATTTATCAGTTGTAAATTGAGACAGACTAGAAGACACAATTATTCTTGGCATTCGTTGCTCATGTCGCTTGAAATGATCACCATTTTATTGACATAGTCCAGCTTGAGTCATATGCTGAATGTTCTGTTTAAATTTAATTTGAAGCTTTATATTATACTTGTGCCACTTTCATGGGATTAAATTCAAATATTGAATCCAACTTCATTATGAAAATGAATAAACGTGGTATAGTAGCATTTGATCAAATGTAATGTATTTTGTGATAACAGAATGGGCTATCTGGAATACAGGTAGTTCTCAACTTAGAATAGTTTATTTAGTGACTATTCAAAGTTACAACAGCATTGAAAAAAATGACTTATGACTGTTTTTCACACTTATGATTGTTGCAGTATCCCCATGGTCACACGATTCAGACTCCTATTTATGACGGTTGCAGTGTCCTGGGATCATGTGATCAGTTTTTACAACCTTCTGACAAGCAAAGTCAATGGGAAAGCCAGATTTATTTCACATACATGTTAGTAACTTAACAGATGTAGTGATTCACTTAACAACTGTGACAAGAAAGGTCATAAAATGGAGCAAAATTCACTTAACAACTGTCTTGCTTAGCAGCAGAAATTTTGGCCTCAGTTGTGGTTGTAAGTCAAGTGCTACCTGTGTTAGAAGTATTCATAAGCACTTGTTTATAGTAATGCCTTGCCTATTGGCTGTTCTTCCCAGTTATCGCATAGAAGATCCTGTGCTTGAGAAGCTCCACTGATAATCACCAGCAGGTGCTTATTTATTTCCCATTTAAACATAGCAGTTAGATTCCGAGATATGGACTGTTTTCTTGAGTTCTTGCTCATTGGAGAGAAGAATAGGCATATCAGGCTAACAGGTTTTAATTGTGATATTGACACAATTAAAACGTACAAACTGTTTGATCTGGTGTGTGCCTTGTATAAATACTGGGAGCTGCTAGACTTTCTATCTATACCCTGTAGAAGAGTCATTCGCCTGTTTCAGTTTTCATATTCTCTTATCATGTTGTTAAAGATCTTTAGTTAGAGGACAATCTGAAATTCAAGGTAGTCGTGGCCTGACCTTGATATCTATTAATATTTATCAGCATGGGATATTAATTAGGAGGCTAGCAAACATTCCAAAAAATTCAAGGTACACAAGAAAAGAGAAGAAAAAGAAAAATATGAGAGATGTCAAGTGTGCTTCTTCTCAATATGGATGTTATGGTTTGCTTCAACAGTAAGTAAAATAGTAAAGAATATCTGCTTATTTGAAGACCCAGATTGTTGGGGGCAGTAGTCTGACTGTCCACCATAGAGAGGGCTGTAAAGCGGTATATAAGTGCTATTGCTATTTGTTTTTTTTAACTAGAGGCTAATGTTTTAGGTCTAGGAGGGGACTATGAGTTTGGTAAGTAATTATAGTCTTCCTGCAAATAGGATCAATTAATTATTTTCATTCATTTAATTTCCTTTTAATCTTTGCTGTCCGTGAATAATGCAGACATATTTCAGGTACTTGCTCTTTTGTTTAGTTTTCTCTAATCCACTCCATCAGTGCAAACATTGGTGTGAAAGAAATAAGGATGATTAAGCTAATGAACACTAAGTACATTTGACTTTAAAAGACAGTGAGAATTGATAGGAGAAGGGAACATTAAGGGCCATTTCAGGAGGATGGTCTAGAAGAGTTAGTTTGACTAGTACTAAATCTCTATAAAATATTTTTGGTGACCAGTTTTTGTTTATAAGACATAAATGAAAGTAGTTTTAAGCCTATAGCAAATTCTTTTATATTGCAGCTATGAAATAATAATGATAAATATAAGTTATCTATGTAATTTATATTAAGCAAAAATTCTCCCAGATCCAAAGCATTGATTCCAATCAACTTTTGGAACTTCTTATTTAAGAAATAAAATCCTACAATAAACAGTTTATTCTAAATCATATGTTGGCATTGGCACTTGGGAAATGAAAATAAAAATAAATAAAAATAAAAATGTGGAAAACTGTCTTGTAGTAAGTGAAACTGGGGCTAGTCTAGCGTAATATTATCAATTCACTGGCAATTGCAGAGATGTTTTTCTAATTCTGCTTGGAGATGTTAGGAATTGAATCTGAGGTCTTCTCCTTGCAAAGCATGTTTTGCCTGTCGCTTGGCTACACTTTGCACTTTCTTTGCACTTTCTTTTTGTACTGTGCCACATTGAGTGCTTTTGTCCATGGGGATTAATTGATTGATTATGTGCCATCAGATTAGCGTCAACTTTTAGGGACCAAATAGATGCATTTTCTTAATGGTGATCTGTCATAACCTGTTTATCCAGGACCTCCAGTAATACACTAATCACCACTGTAATTGAGTCCATCCACCTTGCTGCTGTTCATTTTTTTCTTTTTCCTTTTGTAGCATAACAATAACTGATGGTATGAAAGGTAGAAATATAGAGGCAAGCATTTCTTTTTTTATTCAAGCTCAAATATTCGAATGTTGTTGTTTGGCTGATTCAGTGATTTTCCTGAGAATACCAGGGATACTCAAGAAAGGAAACCAATAGATCATCAAAAAAAGGTCAAGCTAGAGTTCTCACTTGAAACGAAAATGACTAGATTGTCCTACTTAAGCACATTATGCAAATATCCAGGTTTCTCAAAAAAAAAACGCCACCCTTAATCCTGGGAAATTATATAATAAATAATAATAATAAATATTAGCATTTGGCCTTGGCAGTACATGAGAAATTACAGAGGAATTGGCATTTCTACCTTTCTTATCAACTATTGTTATGCCAGAGATGAACTTTTTGACAAGATATTATATAATTTCTCCACTTTACCTTTATAAAACATCAACAAAGTAGATGGAATTATCTATCTATGTATTTCTATGTAGTCGAAGATGGAATTAGACTGCCTAATAAATCTCTCCTGTAACAAGTTCATTAAAGAACTTTCCCTCCCTTGTTCATTGTTCTACAAATTCATCGTTATTTGCTAACCATTACTAATAATTGAATTATGATTGGAATTAGTTACCTAGAAATGTCTATGAATTTGCACTTTGCTTAAATCCAGTTAAAACAGGTGAATTGAAAACACACCATTATTTTCTGAAGTTAATATGAGCATGTGAAGTGCAGTGACTAGAATGATAATGGGGTGTGACTTGGATGTGAAATTGGTAGTAGACATTGAAACACATTATGTACATAAAGCTGGGTTGCAAAACATCCATAATGACTTTTCTGTATAACAATAATAGCTGAAAAAGATAATTATATTTTTTGTTTTTGTTTGATAATCTGATAAATTTCATAACTAATATCAAACAGTCAGGCTTTGTGTCCAAACCAGTACTAAAATTAGAAACTTCACAAACAATGAATCTAGGAGATAGCTCTTCATATGCTAATTTTTATTGCAAGAAGCACTGTTAATAAAGAAATTCAACAGAGGGTTTAAGATGCAAGCCTTGCAATCTTAAATGTCTTTCTCTTGTGTGCATTTTGCAGTGGACTAAGAGAGTCCCACTTTTGGTTGGCAAACAAGGTTGACCCTTGTGAATTGTTATTGTGATGGACCAATCAGGTCTTGGGTACCTTTCTTCCAAACTTGCCTGATCTATCCTTCACAAATCCCCTTACCATTGCTTAAAGTCCAGGATCAACTGGCCTTCCTAGTGCTTATGTTGCAACCTGCAAAAATCTCCCTCCTTCTATAGGTGCTCTGAGTCAGAATGCAGGGATGACTAAGGTAAGATTTGTAAAGAGTAAAATGCTTTCTATTCTTTTAGCATCGAAGTATATGGGAGCAGCAGCAACACCCTGCTTGACATGGCCACTCCTCCCTTATTCTGAACACTTGCCAAGTGGTTGAGAGAGAAGAGCCAGAAGGAGAACAGCCACTTCAAGGGAATAGTTGTTCTTTTCTGCACTTGGAGAAAATTGTAGCTTTTTTATGTTGGGGAAATATTGCAGCTGGAGAAAACAAATGGCGTTACAAATACACCACAGTTCTGCAAGCAGCCAAGGTCTGTCCTGAGCAGCTCTGCTATGTAAACGGCTTTCGATCTGGCATATTATTTGTATTGTATCCAGGATGTTGTTTTTCAAGGAGGAAGCTGATTAGGAAAGTTTTGCTAGACTGACGAGAGCATACGAGTTGTTCTGTCACTAAACTATTAGTATCTGGTGCATAGAAAGAAAATGCTGTTGTTTAAAAATGGAGATCTGGTTTCCATATGGCATAGCCTTATCAGGATAAGATAGGGAGATAGAAAGACAGATAAAAGGTAGATTGAACTTGAAAATTATGCTGTTGGATAACTAAGAAAGACAAGCAATTTGCTTGATAAATTTTCTTTTGCACCAATTTGTTGCTGAAGGAATTGTGTACTTTTTCAGGACATATTGAAGCTATGTGCTTATTTAAATATGGATCACCTACATAAAAAGATTGACATGTCTTGTTTGCTTTAATGCACTAATCAATCTGTTTAGCAAAACCAGGAGGAATGTTCTGCACTTACTGTAGTTTAAAGATAGTACAAATTGCATATATTTTTGCAGGCTGTGTATTGGCTCTGTATATAGTTTCACTTTGCTTATGAATTTATAAATTAACCAGTGCTCAGTTTAAAACATCAGTTTCCAGGAATGCTTTTTTAAAATGTGTGGGTTTAGGGAGACAAGGATAATAAAAATAGAAATGCAATGTTCTGTATAAATCAGGGTAAATGTTTATCCCCAGAGATATGAATTCTTGCCTTGGTAGTGTTGATATGGGATTTTTATTGTATAGATCATGGAGATTTGTATGATGATACTTGGACAGATTGTTTCTGAGGAACAGGTGTGTCCAACCTGTTCTTTTTCTCTCTTTAATGTCCTGTTGAGAAATGCATTTGTTTAGGCATGATGTTGATGATGACAATCACTTGACATGTATATGCTTGTTAGAGAAATGCCTACCGCAGCCTTTGTAAGTGGCAAGTTTGGAAAGAATCTTTACTGGTAAATTGTGTAACTGTGATATCTTTGACAAGATCTAAACCACATACAGGATCATATTAATTGAATTAAAAGGTTTTTTATTGAAACAGAACTAGCCAAACCAGTGTGTTGGACCTCATTATCCATAGACTGCCATTAATGCAATATTATTAAAAGAATTATTGGCAGCTTTTATATAAACTCACCTTGTGTTGCCATATCTAATGGGGGTTGGTCCATACCATTGACACAATAATTGCTTTTAATTGAGGGTTCTGTTGTATTTTTTTTTGTTGCATTGTCCTTAAAAACATTAATCTTATTTATTATCTACAATGCATATCAGTAATGTGTTGCAGTATAGATAAGTGCTAACACATGCACTACAAGCAGTCCTTGATTTGTTGTCTTTTGCTTACCTTCCCCCCTCCCACCTTTAGTGATGCATGTTTTTATGGATATATGAGTGGATACATGTGTGCTAGAATGTTATGAAATTAAAAATAGGTTGTATAACTTTAACTACAGGGTCCAAAATTTGGTTGCTTTTGACTGAAATGGCCTAAAAATATTATATTAATGTACAGGTGAAATATACTTCAGGCTTTATTTTCTCTCCTATGTGTAAAAGATGGTTACATCTATATTTCTTAAATTAGAGGGTTATCTTAGGAAAGAATGGTTTTTCTATAAGCTTGGTAAGATTTTTCTCAATGCGATCAAAGACAGGTTATTACTGTATTATACTTTTTTAGGTTAATGCTTGCTGATAGTTTAAAAAACTAACTATGAGAATTTCATTATATTACATCTTCATAAATGTGAAATTGGTGTCACACACTTAGTTAATGGTAGTGATTGCCATTTTCTCCTAGGCGCTGCTTGGAGGGTCCAAGCATGGGTTAACTTCAGCTTGCTGCCCAAGGACTGAGTTCAAATCTTTGTGTAGCCACACCTCCTGTACCCCACAGAGGCTCAGGTTTAAAAACTCAGTCACTCTAAAAGGATGCAGTTGGGGAGTTCCAGTCCTTGAACAGCAAATTGGGCTCTCCAAGCAGTTAGTGTAGCTTTTTTTCTTATTTTGCACATAGTGTTAGAATTTTTTATTTTTTCCTCTGGATGAAAGTTCACTCCTAATTGAAGCGCGGAACAGGTGTTTGGAGCGCGGCTGCCTTCTGCGACCACCGCGGTTGAGGCACCACCAGGAGGCTAGTCAGCGGCTGCTGGTGAGCTCTTGGGACAGGTAGGTAGGTTAGGGAACCCCAAGATCGGTGTCGGTGGTCTAAATTTAGAACTGAGGCTCTACTGAGCTCCCCGAATTGCCGGCAGTCCCCTGGTGCGCTCTGTAACTTGCGGTGGCCATTTTGGACAGAAAAAAGCTGCACACTTTATTCTCAAGCCGTTTGCTTTACCGCAACTGTTTCCACAGCAGATTGCTACTGGGAGGACTTCTTAATTTGGGATCTCGCTCTGGGGCTCCAGGCAGGTCCCCCCTCCCCAGGAAGACTATTGAGAGTGGCTGCAAGGAGTTTGGCTTTCTCGGGCCATTCCTTGCTTTATCACAGTGCAGATCTGCAGCGCCTTGGGACTTCCATTTTTGGCGCCAAAAATATTGATGACTGTTACTGATCCCTGCAAGGTCCCATTTTCCTCTGAACTTGGACTGAATTAAAGGGGCATACTTCCAGAACTATTGCATTATTGGGGTGATTACAACTAAAGCTCTGATTGAGATAGAAGTGTGCCGTGGCCAGCAGGAACATGTCCGAAGCCAGGGATCAAGCTGAACCTCTAGCTAACAAATGCAGCAGGCCCAACCCTGCTGCTAAGGGGGACAGTGCAGGCTGCCCTGCAAAAGGGAAACAGCCCCAAGCCAAGAAAGTCTCAACAGCTGCAGAAAGGTTGGCTGAAAAGAGACAGAAGACCCTGGAGAGACAGTTTCAAAAGGCAGTTAGTGCCCAGGCACAATCTGCAAGCCAGGGAACCACCTCCACCACCAGTTTCTACAGACATTCCCTTGGTGGAGACTCCATGGGAAGGCTCTCCATCTCTGGCAGACAAAGGGAATTTTGGATTTTCTCCCAACCCTTCCAGGGCTAACCCCAGATCTCCTGTTTCCTCTCTGGAAAAGGTAGACATGGAAGAGGCTTGTTCCGTAATGGGGGAGGAGGCTCCTTCCACTGGTCCTAATTCTGGGGAGACTCCTGAGTTATCCCAAGCAATGCAGGAGGTTGTTCAATGGGCAATATCACAGGGGATTGCTAATGGCATCCAACAACTTGGTTTATCCTGGCCCCTCCTGACCAAAGCCAAAGCCAGAGGGCAGAACTCTGGGATTCTCCCTCAATCCTCCGGGGTCTCCACTCCTGCTTCCTCAGCTGTCAGTGAGGTGTCTGATGATGAGGAGGGTGGACAGGATGCCCCTGATCTGTTGGAGGACGAGAACCCGGCCCCCGATGCCCCTGCATTCTCTGGCTTATTTAAGCCTACAATGTTCAAGGCCATTCTGACCAAAGCTAGGGCTTCATCCATTCAAATGGGACTTCCCACCCAATCTGATAAGAATACCACTGATCAGGGTAACAAGGAGACTATGGGACCAGGGGATCCAGGCGCAGGCCTCTTTAAGGAAATCACTCCCCCTCAGGAGTTCCAGGTTCCAGCGCCACAGCTGTTCCTGGATGTCATCCAGCATCAATGGGTTCAGCCTGGGTCAATGGCCAATCCTAGTGGGGTGGATAAAAAGCTCTACTCTATAGAGACCACCATGGAGGAACAATTGAAGCTTCCACAAGTGGATGACCCCATAGTGGCGCTAACTTCCAACTCGGTCCTCCCAGCAGACCTACTGGAAGGTCTGAAAGTGGAAGACAAAAAGGTGGAGAAGGCCTGTCATAAGACTCCCATGGCCACTGCATGGGCCATGAAGGCCTCCTCCTCCACCACTTCCTATTTCAGCAGGGCAGCACTATTTTGGCTTCACAAGCTGTTAGCCAACCTCCCTGCTGGGGATACTAGGTCACGCCAAGACGTAAACAAGATTATTGCAGTGGTCGAGTACTCAGCCGACGCTTCACTTAACGGCACCAAATTTTCATCAAGAGCTATGGCTTCTAATGTGACCACTCTACGCCTGCTGTGGCTGCGCCACTGGCAGGCAGATATGAAGGTTAAATGAAATTGGCCTCGGCTCCCTTCAAGGGTGGCAAGTTATTTGGGGAGGCCTTGGATTCTGTCTTGATTGAGTCCAAGGACAAACAAAAGATCTTACCGGTGGTCACCAAGAAACCGGACCCCAAAGGCTGTTCATATTTTCGTAGGCAGCCCTTTCGGAACAATGACTCCCCTTCCACTTCGGGAAGTTTTACCAGGTCCTATTCCCAATCACAGGACCTCACCCAGGATAGGGCTTCCTTTAGGGACAAATGCAGACAACAAGGGAATCGCAGGTCCTTTTGAGGTTTTTTTTCCAACTGCTCCTTTCACAGACCCAAGTGACCGTCACTGGTCGCCTTTCATCGGGGGTTGGCTACAGCTTTCCGCCGACCAGTGGGAAGAGAAAACGACAGAAGCTTGGATACTGAACATCATCCGTCATGGCGTCACCTTAAACTTCCTTTCTCTTCCCCCTTGGTCCTTCATTCGTTGCCCCATCCCAAAGTCACCTCAAAAGCGACAAATGATGCAGGTGGAGATCCAGCACCTACTGGATATAGCAGCCATAGAGCAGGTGCCCCGGGGTCAGGAAGGCAAGGGATTCTACTTGATCCTCTTTCTGGTTTCCAAAGCCTCGGGAGGGGTGAGAGCCATACTGGACCTCAAGAAACTCAACATCCACATAGCGTACAAGTGCTTCAAGATGCAATTGCTCCAGACCATCTTGGGTTGCATCAGGCAGGGTGACTTCCTGACTTCAATCGATCTGAAAAAAGTGTACCTGCATGTCCCCATTCATCCAGTGCATCGCAAGTTCTTGAGGTTCCAGTTGGCAAACCAGCATTATCAATACAAGGCTTTTCCCTTCAGCCTATCATCGGCCCCCAGGACTTTCACCAAACTCCTGGCTGCTGTCGCTGCACACCTCAGGACTCGCCCAGTGAGGATCATTTGCTACCTAGACGACATCCTGTTAATGTCGGCGTCCAGACAGAGGGCGTGCCAGGATCTCAATGCCACCGTCCACGCACTAAAGCAACACGGGTTCTCCGTCAATCTGGAGAAGAGCCATTTGGAGCCTACCTCCAGGATTCAACACCTGGGCACTGTGATCAACTCCAGAATCTGCAGGGTTTTCCTCACGCAGGAACGAAGGGACAGCATCCCAGCCCTTGCACGCCAGATCAGGAAATCCAGGTCAGTGCCTCTAGTGATTCTATCTCAGCTGCTGGGGAAGAACTTGCATGAGAACTTCAGTGGTTCCTTCTCCCCATACAGCGACGCAAAGCCAGCTACTCTCCCGAGAGTGGTTCGGTTGCTCGGGTGGTGGCAATCTTTGGCACTAGGGAAAGGGTCCCTCTTCAAGGAACCAGAGCGTCTGGTCATAACAACAGACACCAGCTTATACGGCTGGGGCACCCACCTACAGACTCATGTGACACAGGGCAGGTGGTCACAGGTGGAGCTCGCCCACAACATAAACTGGCTGGAGCTCAGAGCTGCCAGACTTGCCCTGCGCCGCTTCTGTTGATTCATCGAGGGCTGTCATGTCCTCATTCTGACAGACAACATCACTACCAAGGCTTACATCAATCATCAGGGCAGCATTCGATCAATGGCCCTGATGTCGGAGGCAGAGGCCTTGGGGCATTGGGCGGAATGCCTCCTTGAGGGCAGACCACATCTCCGGGGAAGACAAAGTGACAGCATACTGGCTGAGCAGAACGACCATCAGCAACTCAGAGTGGCAGCTACATCCATCTCTGTTCCACCAGCTGACACAGAGATTCAGTCTGCCGGTTCTAGACCTGTTTGCCAGCCCCGAGAACGCTCAGCTCCCTTGGTTCATTTCAAGCTTCCGATGCCCTGTCACAGAGGGAACAGATGCTCTTTGGTGCTGTTGGCCCCCGGGACTGTTATACGCATTCCCGCCCCTCCCACTAATACCTCAAGTGATCAGGAAACCCTGCTGGAGTGGGCCGAGGTACTGCTCGTCGCTCTGCACTGGCCAAGTAGGTCCTGGTTCGCCGACCTTGTCAGTCTGTTGGTGACCAAGCATTGGCGCATTCCTCAGGAAGGAGCACCGCGATGATGGCCACCTGGGCCACTCAAGGACCTATTGAGGAGATCTGTTGGGCGGCCACTTGGTCCTCGCTGTCTCTGTTCATTCGAAATTACAGACTGGACGCCTTTGCCTCGGCTGAGGCTTCATTTGAGAGGAAGGTCTTACAGCAGGGCCTTGCGGCCCCTGTTAACCAGGACATTCCTTCTTCCCACCCTGGGACCTCATAGCTTAAGTATGTCCCATGCTTGGACACTCCAAACAGCGCCTAGGAGAATGACCATTGGCTTACCTGAATGGTTGTTCTCTAGGTGCTGCAGGAATATCCAACCCCGCACTGGGGTTTCTCATGAGGGTGCAGGACTTAGCACCTATATGACACGGACATTTCCATACAGCAACCTTTGGATCGGATACCTTCGTTTTTGAAACTGAGCCTCTGTGGGGAACAAGAGGCGTGGCTATGCAAAGATTTGAACTCAGTCCTTGGGCAGCAAGCTGACGTTAACCCATGCTTGGACACTCCAAGCAGCGCCTAGGAGAAAATGGCAGTCACTACCATTAACTAAGTGTGTGACACCAATTTCACATTTATGAAGATATAATATAATGAAATTCTCATAGTTAGTTTTTTAAATTATCAGCAAGCATTATGCTTGGATAGTCCTGTAGTGTGTAGAGAATGACCATTCAGGTAAGCCAATGGTCATTCCATAGAGATCAGCCGTTCTAGAAATGTGTTACTAAATAAGAAGTAGAGAAAGGAGTTCAGTATCTAAGGAATAGCGTATGTATATATTGTATGGTGAAAATTCCAAGTTGATCACAGTTAGAGGAAAATGTGAAATATCTCCCTTAATGTCCTAGACAACCAGTCCTGGTCAGAGCAGTAGTAAAATAGTCCTGATGCAAGTATCTTCTTAAGTTTAATATTCCTTCTAATCACTCTCCTCATACCTTCATTGGCATCTTTGTAAACAACATACAACTCTGCATCCAGACATCCTTTTAAAAAAAATTAAGAACACTCTAGGGGCTATGTCAAAAGAAAGCAACAAATTTTAACACTGACTTCATGGGACGATAGTGGCTGGATTTTGAATGCGTAGTTTCAGCCTACTTTGAGATTGGTTTTAATTGGGTTATGGTTTATCAGAAACCTTTTGTTCCCATTTCTATCTTAAAACCAATGTATAATGCCAAAAGATAATAAAAAAGACAAAATAGAGAAAGTTTTAAGATTGTAAATTGGACTGTAATACTCTTATTTCACCCCAACCCTTCAATAAAAGTCACAAATACACAGCTGAAAAGGACTGCCAGGTTCCTAATGGGTATCTAAATGGCCTTCTGTGGACTTCAGAGAAGTTGAGAAGTTGAGTTGGTAGATAAGAAGCCCAATATAATCCTTTACAAAGTATCTCCACCTTGGCTACCTGGAATCTAATAGCATGATTAGAAGTAAGGACTGTTTTGGAGCTTTATGCAATACTTTCCAGCATGTAAATTTCCTATTTAAATATTCATTAAAAGTGGAGATAAACTATAAGACATTAAAAGCTAAAATTAGTCAGAAGGGAGTTTGCAAGGGAGATACCTGCAGGGATATTTGATTACTCACCTGCTCCAGATATCAGCCCTATGTAAATTTTAATTATTAGTTTAGAATGAAATATTTTGAACACAGGACAGTGCTACTAACTGTCCATCTTTAAAGTAGATAAACTTTAAAATAAGCTCCGCTTTGTGTTTGGCAGTTGTTAAAACAATATGAGGATTTTTTTTTCAACCAACAGATAATGAAAAAAGATGATGTGCATCAAATCATTTTAAACTAGCAACTAAATAGATATAGTTAATTGTTTTCCATGATGGTGCATTCTTAAGTTATTTTTTCAACCTTCCTAATGATACACTCATCAACCATTAATCTTGCTGCTAGTTGTCCCTTTTTCCCTTTCCTCCCACTTATCCTAGCATTAGATCTTTTCCCTGATTATGCAGAGTATTTGCATAATGTATCTGAAGTAAGATCATTTGAGTTTGTCATTTGTGCCTCAAGTGAGAATACTGGGTTCCTTTTTTCAGTTATCCATCAGTTTGTTTTCTTGACTGTCCATGATATAGTGGGAAGTCTTTTCCAATATCAAAAGTCAAAGAAATCAGTATTCTTCCTATCCTGCTTCTTTAGGGACTAACTTTTTCCCATAGATGTATTAGGGAATGCCATTGTTTCATGATTCTGAACTTTGTAAGTATATATTATGTCATTTGAATATTTTTTTCAAGCCCTTCATGGCTGCTCTAACCAAGTGCTTGTCTGTGGCATATTTCTTTACTGCTTGTTCCTTTACTGTTGATAGATATCAGGGGAAAGTAACCAGAAAAATTTGTGAATAGTCCCAAACAGAAACTTTATCCTGTTTTTATTTTATTCTTTGTTCTTAGATCAAAGTTCCCAAAAACTTTCTGGCTTTGCGGACTGGCGAGGGGGTAGAGGGGATGGTTCCGTACAAGCAGCCAGCAAGTGTGTGCGTATACGCGCACACAGCTCCATTTGCACACATGCTTGCCCAGTGTTTCCACAGCCTGGTTGAAACAGCTCATCGCCCACTAGTGGGCTATGGCCCAGAGATTGGGGATCCCTGTCTTAGATTATTTGCTGTTGTCCTTGCCAGAACTAGCTCTCACAGATTCTCTTAATTACACTTTATTATGATTAGGGCAACTATGTTTTGCCCAGCATTAGTTAACCATAATCATGTAGAATACTGTTTATTGAAAGTTATATTTTCTACAAACTACATTTACAAGATTTAAGAAAGCCTGGATTAATACATTGGAAGATGAATCCCTGTTCAGAGTGGAACACAGATTTGTGATCAAATACAAGGAACAGATCAATTTACTTCTCTTGAACTCTACGTCTAAGACCTAGAGATGTTTACATCTCATTTGGCAATGTTGTATTTTAAAGTGCTTAAATAATAAAGCTTTGTTGGGCCTTGTATTGTTGAATAGAATTATATAACTGACATAGTTACTAGCTCTCACTAGCTGAATGGCTTTTCAACTGCAAATCACCAAATATGCTATAATGCAGCTGCCTTGCAAATAATGTGCTCTTTAAATTAATTGTAGCCACAGAAAATAATATCAGGAATTCTTCTTTGTAAACAAAAATGTGGGTAACTTGACTAAATCACATACACTGTGACTAATAATTAGCCACCAGATGGAAAGATAGAAAATCTTTTGGCATCAGCTACTAGTTGTCATATGTACACACATGCCCCCAGCACCCGCGTGCGCTCACACATGCACACTGAATATTATTAAAATATGAATTGGTAAACTAGGCTATTGTTTACATTGAGTTATTTAGCTATTTGTTTTCTGTTGTTCTGTTCTGAATTATTCTTCTCTTTCTACTATCATATCATTTTTTTCCAGAGTGTTATGGGATGTGAATGAGACTTCAGTATTAAATAGATACTGAATCTAGTACTGATTTACTGACATTGTAAACAGGGTTTTATGTGTTTCAAATGTCTTTGCTGTGTGTTAACTATAAATGGATGTGCATGATATTTGAAAAGTTGGGGTTTTTTTGTTGAAGCCTCAGAGCCACACAGCTGTGCTTGGTTTGGTACTTAATAAAAAGTTTCGATGATCTGTGCATACAGTTTCAATGACTTGACCTGCAAACCTTTTCATTGTGTTCTGTGTAATTCACACATTGGGTTTGTGACTATGTAGAACTCTGTTCAGAACCTTTTAGATTTTATAGAAAATACAGCAATAGCATGCTTGTCCTTCAACTCTGTGTTCATTGAGGTTCTAAATTTCTAATGTTTGGCTTAAGGAAACAAGAACAACACAAGGAGTTATTTCTGTGTAGTTTCTTTATTGTTGTTAACTGATAGACAAAAATCTTACCAGAGTAAACCACTTTTCTGAATAATTGCTAGATAGATCCCTGTATAGTGGTGGAAGGGGGCTTTCACCTTCACCCTCTTCCTGCATACCAAAGATTCCAAGCTAAGTTGTTTCTTGGTCTCGGTGAAGAGGCTCCTCCCTCCTCCAACTCTGGACTACATTCCACTACACTAAACATGATTCAACATGTAAGTGCCTTGGTAGCCAGTGGTGTGATATTTTCCATTGCTTTGCAACATCGTCCCTAATCCTACTCTGCTGATCTCTCATTGGATGTAAAATGTATGTTCTCTTTGGCAAGGCTGATCTATTCTTTTATAAGGCTGGAGATACTGTGGATATAGTCCAAAAGATACTGTGGATATAGTCCAAAAGATTTGTATAGCCTACAAATGGGCTCTGCCTCTGCAGCAACCAAACTTCATTACTTCCAATTCATATGTATGCTCCAGTTTATGATTCAACAAAAGATAGAGAATGTACTAATATATGCCTAGGATTTCTTTGTTGGGCATTGGCAGTACCTTCATATTGTCTTAGCAAAGTGATCATTATGATCATTATTAGCAGCTATCCTGACTTGAATATTACCTCTATAAAACATTCATATAAAACATTCATAGGCCCATTTTCAAAGTGCATGAACTTTTATGACTAATTAATACTTTCAAAATTGTCCTGTTGAGTACTGTTTTAATCCCACACAGACCATCCTCTGGAACAGCATCCTCCAGAAGATCCTTGCAACTCCCATCCTGATGATATTCAGAAAGTCACTGGCAGCCAGACTGTTATCCCAGATGTTGGCATAGAATGCTGGTTAAAGCCCTGAAGGATGTTGAGATTTATACTCTACCTTCATTGCCTTAATTATTTTTTGAGACTCTCTTCAGGATAATACCAGTTCTTTCTGTCTTCCCTGTTAAGTTCTTGGCAATTCATTTCAATAACAACAACAAAAATTCAATCAGCAGAAAGCAATTTTTAAATAAGAGAGAATAGGCTAGGATTACAGAACCGGATTGGTTTTATTTTAGAATCTAGTTTGTCTCTCAGTTTGTATGGGGACTTTTTCAATCTTTTAGTTTCAGATTGTGTGAACTGGTGAGGATACTATTCTCTTAACTGATAAGACAGGAATCTCCACATGGCCAGAATGTGAATCTCTTGGGGTCTAAATTTACCATTAAATCTTTTCCTATAAAACAGAATGTGACTTATAGTGCACTTATTTTCACATCTCCATTTTCTGATAGCATTCCTTTGTCACTGCATCAAGTTTTAGCTTTACTGTTTGGAGTTTATATAGAAATACGCACATTTTTAAAAGTATACATGGCACCTATAATCACTTTTCTCTTCCAATGCATAATTATGTTTCCTTATCTAGATACTTGGTTTTCTGCCATGTACTCAAGACCTTCCATTCAGTTCATTGGTGTAGCCATCAGAGAAACACAGGTACATAGTATCAGAGGAATCGTGTTCCCACTGTTACCATGAATCTGTATATGTAAGCGTATTATTCACTGATGTACAAATTCTAAATTATATTGTCACTGTGGCCATACCATCTCTATTTCCATTTCTGTTATGTATTTTTACCCAATGCACACAACATCTTATCAATGAGTCTACAATCTTCACATTTGAGATACACTGCAAACTGGGGGTATTTCTAACCTGTCAGCAGTCATTCCTAACTTTCACCTCATAGGGGAGATGGGCTGCATAAAAATTTAATACATGTAGTCCTCGAGTTCCGAATGTAATGGAGGCTGCCAATTACTTTCGTAATTTGAGGATTCGTAACTTGACCACAACCACTCCCTCCTTTCGCCCACACATTCACTAATCAATTACGTGGGTCATTAAGTGCACATGATATATCTCAGGATGGGGAAGGCCATGGAGATGATATTGATGGAACAGGCCACCTGCATCAGAGCACCCAAGGCTTCCCCAACCCACAGATACCTCATCCACCTGGAACCCACCCTGCCACTTACCTTTCAAAGATCTAGCAAGCTGTCCCCTCTCCAGATACTCTATTTCTTTGCCTGCTTCTGGAGAGAGCAGGATTAGTGCACCCTGCTCAGCACCCTGCTCAGCTTTCTGACTCACTGAGACTGACACTAGTTAGGGCTTAGAAGGCTTGATTCCATAATTCCTGTTACACAAAAATGAACAAGTTATCTTGGCTTCTTCTAAGTGTCCCACTAGGATTTCCCACACAGACAAAAGGAAGATCTTATTTGACAGCCTTAACAAAGTGAAATCATAATAAGACATAAAAGATAATTCTACCTGACAAATATTACTGCCTACTACTGTGTTTTCCTGTCTATAATGCCATTACCAATGTCTTTAAATAGAAATCCACACATACATCTTATTACTACCATACCAGATTGGCCATTTTAAAGCTTGCTTTTGAGTTCTATACTTATGTAGGTCAGCAGCCTGCCTGCATTTGGCATAGTTTATATTTTACTGGGCTTATTTTATTTAATTATGAAAGTTGGTTTCTCTGATTAGTTTTCAGTTCTTCAAATGGGCAAGGTTATTTTGAGTTTGTTTCGTACACTTTCCTCTTTCTCAGGATTGAGTATTTTTTTCTGTAAATCCTCCCATAAACAATTTACTTACTCCTTCCCAAGGTCAGTTTTTTTCTGTGTTTGCTTGCTTAATATTTTGTGTCATGGTACATTGAACGTTTCTTTGGTGCTTCTTTCATGTGGTTGAAAATGAAATTAGAAGACTACAGAGAGTTTAACTGAATTAACTCTCATTTTCATGTTTTGTTTAATTCACAAATGGCTTCAGGAGAACTTAAAGTTGTATTCCAAACGCTAATATCCTATTTTCCTTAAAATAAGACCTCCCCGGATAATAATCCCAATTGGGCTTTTGTGCACATGTGCTAAATAGCATGCTTGTCCTTCAAAATGCGCTAAAATAAGCCCTCCCCCAAAATAAGCCCTCCTCAAACATATTGCAACACAACAGCAGCCATGAGATGACCACGCTTGCTGCCTCCTGCACCTCAAAAATAATAAGATTCCCCAAAAATAAGGCCAAGCTCTTATTTCAGGGGTCAAAAGAAAATAAGATCCTGTCTTATTTTCGGGAAAACATGGTACAATTCATTTTCAGCATTTTATTGTTTCTTGCATAAGTTCTTTCAGGACTAACATCTAAACCCATGTGTAATAATTCCTAATTATTACAAATTAGCAATGACAAAATTTCCAAGAAAGTTACAATGAACTGTTTGCTTGTTCTGCCTTTATTTTGACTAAGTTTTCCTTACAATATGGGAAAGAAATATTATAGTTAAGAATCTTAATCAGATGTTGAACTATACTCCTAAAACATAGAATTTGTCACTTCATGAAATAACCCTGTATTGGTGTAACAGAAAGAATAATTACAGTATATGCAACTGTAAACAAAAAATTTCCTCCTGATTTTAATGGATACATCCAAAATATGAGTGAGTTAACCTGTTATTGAAAAGTTTCTGGGGTCCTGCTATTTCCAAGCACTGGGCACGCATTAGCCAGACTTAAAAAAAAAAATCTGTCTTACAAAAGTTGTTAAGTTTGGGACAATGTGTGGCAAGTTCTTGCCTGCTTGAATTTTAAGTCCCAGCATACTTATAGCTTCTTAATTTTTTTAATTGCTTTGCCTATTTTGTGATCCCACCAGTTCTTGCTTGCAGGCAAGATGGTCTTGCCAGATCTTCCAATGCACCATTGTTGTCTTTTTTGGGAAGCAGCAAACTGTCTCTGTCTCTCTCTCTCTCCCCCTCTCTCCCTTCCCCCCTCCCACCTCTCTATCAGGGATTAGTGACATATGAGTTGATTGGTAACACTACTAAGGAATGAGTCAGCTCCTTGAATTCCTGGCAGTTATTGAAACTTCTGTATCATGTTTCTTTTATGCTCGGAATACAGTATGTTTGCTTGTATAATGCACCCTCCCCCCAAGAAATAGAATAAGGCAGATTTTTCATCAGTCACAACAACAATTTATTTTGATTGACAAGAAAAAAACATTGATTCTCATAATCCCAGTCTCCAAACTGATTGCTTCCTTTTCAGATAGGGCATATTCGTTCTTGAAAAGGCATAATAGAGAAAGAATGCTATCAAAAACAAATTGATATATTCATTTTATAGCTAATGTATATTTGATTTAGGACATGAATAGGGAGAAGAAATTATATAAGTTGCATAGTTTGTATAGCTGTCTATACGGTATATTATTATTATGGCTGGTTGCACAATCATCCAGATGTTCAGACATTTTTATTGAGTCCTTCTCAAGGACATGGGATAGGCAGATTTTTTTGTTTAGTAATACTGAAGGAATCTTTGCAGAATGTAAGCTTTTCTTAGTAAAGCTTTTGCAAGTGACTGATGGCGATTTTGTCAATGCCGATAGTGTTCAAATGATGTTCCAGATGTTTTAGAATTGCACCAAGGGTGCCAATTTCTATTGGTACCATCTTTTGCCACAGTTTTTCTGCTTCTAGTTGCAGGTCTTTAAATTTTGTGATATGTATTCTTCCAGTTCTTTATTTATTTATTTTTATTAACAAACATGTAAAATACACGCACACAAAACTTAGACGTACACCACATTTACACAATACAATACGAACAGGAGCTTCCTGTTCTTTCTAATAGCAATTATCAATCGATACCGCTCACCTTATATTATTTCCCCTTCTATTGTATTTCATTCGGATTTCACCATTCTTAGTCCTCTTATTTTACTCATAACTATTATTTTTGAGTTTTGTTATATTCCTTCATTGATTCTTGTTTCTTTCCTCCATCCAGCTACCATTTATCCCATATCTGGTAGAATTCTGATTCTTCTTTTCCCTGAATTTCTTTAGTTAGTTTGTCCATTTCAGCACAATCCATAACCTTTCTTATTATTTCATCTTCGCTTAGAGTTAATTCGTTTTTCCATTTCTGGGCAAAGGCAATCCTTGCCGCCATAATTATATGTAAAATTAAATACTTGATTTCTTTTTTGTATTTCGCAGACATTATTTCTAATAAAAAAACTTCAGGTTTCCATTCTATTTTAACCCTGTTATTGCCTCCAGCCAATTTTTGACCTTTTTCCAAAAAAGTTTAGCCTCCTCACAGGTCCACCATAAATTGTAATATGTTTCGTGTATTGATTCGCATTTCCAACATTTTGGGGAGGTATTTGTTAAGATTTTAGCTAACCTGGTTGGTGCCAGATGCCATCTGTAAAACATTTTGTACTGGTTTTCCTTGTATGCAACTGATAGTATCATTTTTAAGTTTGTTCCCCCAAATTTTTCTCATTTGTCTAATTCAATATTATAGTCAAAGTTCTGCGCCCATTTTATCATTGGTTCTTTCACAATTTCCTCTTCCATTTTATACTTCAGGAGAAATTTATATATTCATTCTATCATCTTTCTATCTGTGCTTTGAATAATTTTATCCAATTCGTGTGGTTCTGTTTCGATGTCATATAATTTAGTATCATTATTGTATTTAGTTTTGATTTGGAGGTAAGTTAGCCAGTCAATTTTCATGTTCTGTTCTGCCAATTCTCCAATTGTTTTTAAATTTCCCTGTCTATCAATTAAATCTCTGAATCTTAGCATTTTGTTCAAATCTAAAAAATTTGGATGGGTTGTCCTTTCTTTCGGTGATAGCCAATTCAGGATTTTTTTGATTTTGAGCCATTTTTGCAATAACGCTCTTCTAATTAAATAATTTTGAAAGTATTTGTGCTTTTTATTTTTATCATCCCATAGGAATGTATGCCAGCCTGCTTGCAAATCATGGCCTTCTAAGTCAAAATTCTTTTATTCTTTAGCTCTATCTAATCCTTCACCCATTTTATTGTTACTGCTGATGCATATAAATCCCAATTCAGTAATGCTAAACCTCCCCTCTCCTTGCTGTCTTGCATTGACTTTAGTTTAATCCTCGCTTTTCGTCCCTGCCAAATGAACCTAGCAGTTATTTTGTTTAATTCTTGAAAATTTTTTTTACCCAGATTAAGATTAAGATTTAGTTTATTTGTATGCCGCCCTTCTCCGGGAGGGACTCAGGGTGGCGAACAACTCAAAAGGGGAAAAGGGGATACAAACACAATACACGTAATTAAAATACACAAGAGTCATACAGCCATACAAGTCGAGGGGGGAGGGGAACTCATCAACCCCAGGCCTGCCGGCACAGCCAGGTTTTGACGGCTTTCTGGAAGGCCTGGAGAGAGGTCCGAATCTCTGCGGGGAGTTCATTCCATTAATAGGTGTGACTTGCAACAGGAATAAGATTCTTGGGAAAATATTCATTTTAATTGCTGCTATACATCCCATGAGTGAGAGCTGAATATTTTTCCAATTTTCTAAATCTTTCTTTATTTGTATCACTAATTTATTATAATTATCGTCTTTGTGGAACATTTGGCCGACACACAGATCCCAGATAACTAAGAAAGTATTTAACTTTCTTAGTTATTTGCATTCTGGTTGCTACTTCAAGTTCCTCTTCTTGCTTTTTTGTCATGTTCTTGGTTATCATTTTTGTTTTTTCTTTATTGATCTTTAGTCATGCTACTTCGCCATATTCTTCTAATTTTTGAATTAATTTCAAGCTGGATTCTAATGGATCCTCTGGAACAAATGCTAAGTCATCAGCAAAGGCTTGGATCTTATATTCTTCATTTTTGAGGCTTAGACTAATAAAATTTCCAAAGTTAATATAAACAGCAAAGGAGAGAGGGGGCATCCCTGTCTGACTCCTTTTTTTATTTCAATTGCTCTGTTAAATCTCCATTCATCAGAACTTTGGCTGTCTGTAATTCATTTTTATAAATTTCCCCCCGAATTTGATCTCATCCAATAGTGTTATTATAAATTTCCAGATTACGTTGTCAAATGCTTTTTGTGCATCAAGGAAAACCTGTACCATTTTTTTTCTGGATGCGCCTCGTAAATACTCTATTATGTCTAGGATGACTCTCGTATTATTTTTAATGTGTCTGTGAGGTAAAAATCCATTTTGGTCCAGGTGTATTGGTTCATTTAAAACCTATTTAATTCTTCCTGCCATAATTGCTGCAAATAATTTATAATCGGAGTTTAGTAATGAAATTGGCCTGTAATTTTGAATTTCTTGTAGATTGGTTTCTTCTTTTGATATTAGTGATATTATTGCTTCTGTCCATGATTCAGGTATCTTGGCTTTTCCTAAAACTTAGTTATTTCCACTCCTAGCTCTTCCAATATTATTTTATTATATTTGTATAGCTCCACCGGTATTCTGTCCGGTCCTGGGATTTTATTATTTTTCTGGTTTTTCAGGATTAATTCCACTTCAGCTAACGTTATTGGCCTGTTTATCGCCTCCCTTTGTTCTTTTGAGATTGGTGTTATCTTTTCTGTGTTTAAATAATGTTTTATTTTGATTCCCTCCATACTATCTTGCTTGTATAGTTTTGCAAAGTATTTATGAATAATATGCTTCTTTTCTTCCGCTTTGTATTGAATTTTTCCCTCATCATCTTTTAATTGATATATCATCCTTCCAGTTCTTTCTCTGCTACTGTCTCCAGATATTGTTCCACCATTCAGAACTTTTTGTCTTTCTCATCAACAATTATTAAATCTAGGATATTGTGTAGCAGATGCCAAATTCCAAGGCCACTTTATCTTTTTCATTACTTTGTCTATTTTGTACTCCTATCAATTCTTGTTTGCAAATAAATGGCATTTCTTTCAGGTACTCCAAGGTATCATTGTTTCTACTTTGTAATGGCAATGTTTTAGTCAGTCTGTGCAATCTTGCAGCAGCTAACTAGGTAGTCTATAAATATGGACAGTTCAAAGCAGGGTGGGGTTTTGTAAAATTAGGGTGCTTAGATCTGATAAATTCAATATTAATTCAATATTTTCAGATATTGAGGAAATCTTTAGATATTACTCTGATGGTTCCAATCACAATATTTATATTTTTATTCATTGGAAGTTAGATGTTTAGACTGATTTGGCTTTTTGTAATCCACCTATTGAATCAATATTATTTTGGTTTGCTGCAGTCAGCCAGATATTCAGACTGGATTTGGCATCCTTTCCCCCCTTTCGAGTCCTTCCCAAGGATCTGGGATAGGCAGATATTGATATTTTATAATGTTATTCACTGAGAGGATCGTTGTATTACTGTTGTTATTATTTATATGAGAGAGAAAGAAAGTAAGTTCAGAATTTCCATAACTGCAATGTGTCATAATTTGCTGGACTAAGTGCAATATTTGAAATACAAAGAATATAGTATATGTATTTTAGAGAAATATATAATATTTCAGGCAGATGCTTGTATTCCCAAGATTGGTTTTTAATTCATAGATTAACAAGGATATGCAACTTCTCATTCTTAACTATTACTATTTTAATGTTATTTAATGTGAGTGTTAATTATAGTAAAGTTAGAAGCAAACTTCCAGGGACCACATTAGCCCATTACAATAATAAGAGGTTTAGGATTCAAGAATTGCCAGGGATAAACATCTTGGGACACAATTACAGTTCATAATTCTAGGCTGAGATGTTCCCATTCTTAGATATCTCCTTGCCTTGTATCACTGCCTAAACTTGTCATTGTCTGTCTGATCTGCTTGGAATTTTAAATCCACAGGAAGCACTCTTGTTTTCTTTACAGATTGAATTTTAGTTTACTTTTGTCTTCACAGTCAATGAGATAGGAAATAAGCTAACAACTAAGTGTACAACAATAGAAATAACCTAGTAGCTTAGCCTTACATCCCATGTGCAGCAGTTTTACTGGCTTTTGACTCATAGAAGCTGTTTGCAGATGAATTACTCCATTCTATTCTACATTAATCTCCCTTTTCATATAGCTGAAAAGGGCATGTCGAATCAGCCAGATGAACGTAGTTGAACAGCATGAAAGTAATTACTTTAATAAGATCCTTCCCCTTGGTTTTTCCCCCCCTAATGAACTTTTATACCAGAAAGGAGATTAGCTTTTCCTCCTCCCATCAGGTAGATTTTAGAATGGCTCTGTGGCTAAACTGATTAAAGGATAAAGCAAGAGAAGCCCACATTTTGTTTGCCTCTGAAGTTTGCACATAGTGATCGATGGTGGATCATGGACCACATACCAGAAGTGGACATGGGCAAAACTAGCAGCCTCTTAATCTATTAATCCTTCTTTCTCCCAGACCCATACAAAATAACTTATTCTACCGCATTGTCACTTTTCTTCACAAACATTCTGTCAATTTTTGCCAATATTCAGATATGTACATAGATACAATAACTCCCCTCTACCATCAATATAGAGGAAATAACACATTGTACATGTAATCTCTGCTATCTGGTTGATGATAAAAAGTTGGCTTCCAAATCCAGGCTGAGAATGTGTAGACATTAAGTGCTGGTCTTAGAACAAGGTGACCCAGTTAAAATCCTTTCTAAGCCATGGAACTAATGAGGCAACTTTAGGCCAGTCACTGTTTTTTAGCTCAACCTAGCTTTTAGTTTAATTGCTGTTGGAAGGAATAACATTAGAATAAACACTAATGTGTGTCATTTTAGAGAAACATGGAGCTGTGTATGCTGTATTCAGTTTCCGAAAGCATCTTGGAACACAAATGTAGCATCTATTTACAATACCTTAAAGTAACTCTGTGCACAATTAAAGGAAATATTTAAAAGAAGAACTATATTTAAATTGTTGCCTTACTGCATTTATCCTCCCTCATGCTTCAAAGCTCCTATATTTGAGAGATGAATTGAAATGTTGTCCAAGAGGATAAACAGAACCCATTTGAGTTCTAGATGCATTAATTGATTGCATAGTTAGAATGCTTAAATAGCAGTTCCAGATATAGAACAAACCTC
Source organism: Thamnophis elegans (assembly GCF_009769535.1). Classification (NCBI taxonomy): domain Eukaryota; kingdom Metazoa; phylum Chordata; class Lepidosauria; order Squamata; family Natricidae; genus Thamnophis; species Thamnophis elegans. Next base: position 14,471,243 of record NC_045550.1, read on the forward strand.
GATCTGTTCGGTTAGCTTGAGTTTTTCAGTACATAGAAACACAGGAAATTTATTTGTTATACCTGTGTAGGTTAGAATTTTTTTCCTTAGTGATGGACAACCAAGTGTCCATCACTTTAAAAATTTTGAATGATCCTTCCTAGAATGGCATTCCATTGCTCTTGTTTGCAGAACAAAATGTTAAATTATTTATGGGGAAGACTTTTTCCTGATTATTGCAAACATTTTACAAACAGACTTGAAGCTAGGAAAGTCTTGTTAGCAGAAAACATCACCCTATAAATATATCAAGAATACATTGTGTATTGAAATAATGCATTTGCTTTTTTCCATGAAGCAGAAACTACTAATAGTTTTTTTTTAAAAAAATACTAGCTAATATCATGTTTTTTTACCCTGAGAAAGGGCAGCCTTATTCTTCTGTTAAAAAATTAACAAAATTCCTAGCAATGAAATATATTTGAACATTCTTCAGTTTTCACAAGTTCAGCTATATGAATGTGTGTGTAAAATTACCAGAGTTCCAGTGTAATCCTTTTCTTAATTCCCTGGATTTTAGGAGCTCTCAAATATTAGTATCCTAAACGGACTTTAAGGCTCATGTAGTCAATGGAAGCCAGAGGAAGATTTTTAATCAAAATATGTTAGAGGCAGCACTAAAAGTAACCTGTTATGTTTCAGAAAATAGAGCTTTAATTGGGTGCCAAAATAATTTTAGATTGGATCACCTGCTGTCACACCAACCTACTAAAAACTGGGCTAAAAGTGGATTTTAATACGGTGCATTCCCTTCTTATTTTATAATTAAATGATTCTTGCATCATAACTAAGCCTTTCATTTTATAGCCACATACATATTTATAGCTAAATAGGAAAATCTCTCATCCTAAATCTGAATTTAAATCTGAATTAAAAAGGGAATCTAGTCACTTTCTACACTTGAAGTGGCTGCTAAACATGGAAGCAATATGCTTATGTATCAGACAAACATAGAAATGTGTTCACTGTTAAATTAATCTGCCGTTTTAAAAATATATAGTGTTGTTTTGATGTTTTTCTATAGTTTTTTGGACTTTTCTCCAGCTTAATAGCCCTCATTCTACTATTTTTCAATCTTGCCAATCAGCTAAATAGCTTGAGGTACATGTTAGTTTCTAAGATTCTGTTATTGTTCCATGCCACAATAAAATTGCATTTCTGGAATCCATATGGTATCTTGACCTGGTCTATCTCAGATGATTAGCATACAGTATATGTATGATCCATGCATCTCTAATGCCCAGGGTTTACAAAATTTATACACAGGTGTGTTTTTAACCAATTAAGTATTTAACCAATAAATATTTATCCAATAAGAGAGTGTGTTTAAGTGTGTTTTTGTTTTTTTTTAAGAGGAAAAGAGCAGATTTATTAAGACTTTTTTGTTGGTATTTGAAATAGCACTAATTCATTAGATAGTTTTAGAAAGCAAGCAGGAAAATATTCTGGAGAGTTATTCATATGTCTTATCACAGATAATACTGTCAAGCAAGTGTGTTTATCCCTATATGACCTTTAGTCCTCAGTTTTTTTATTAGCAGAATGACAATAGTCATTCCATAATTTATAAGCTATGTTCCACCCTGGCAGCTGTTAATTTATTAGGAAATTTGTCTCAGTTATTGCTTGCTATTTCCTGGATAGATGGCCACTAGGTAGAACAGTAAATTCCTCTTGTTACTGTGTGCCAAAGACTGCCATTTATGCAATAATAACTTTGCTAGCTAGAATTATATAATAATAAAATTGAGAGATACCATTTAGGCTGAGCCCAACTCCTGCCCAGGGCAGAAATCCACATTAAAGCTTTTTATATAGTTTCTGCTTTAAAACTTCCAATAAATGGAACCCACCTTCTTTCTGGATATTAGTTTATTCGTTCATTCATTTACAGAGTTTATAATCCACTCAGATTAGATTGACCTTGGGTGACGTTTAATTCTCAAACTCTTTATCTTGGATTAAAAACAAAGTTGAATATAAAATCATTAACAAGATAATAATTCACAGGTCTGCTACTAAAAAGCTATTTGATTATTTTCATCTAATTTCCATGTATTTTGGTGTGCTGAAAACAAATAAAATATTGAAAAAACTCCTAGATGTCATGATTTGCCACAGCATGCAAAACTGTCTTCAAATTTATCATTTTTTTATTTTTGGTATTTTTTTAATATTATGGGTTTTTAATCAAATTTAAAGTTCAAATTACTATTAATTAATTCACATAAGTGCGTTTAAGATATAAAATGTCAAAAAACCTTAAAGGGTTTGTCCAAGTTATATAAAAAAATATAGCACTGTAAATCTGATGGTCAGCAATATATACATAAGCTAAGCAAGTTTTAAGTCTGTGCTTCTAATGGTAGAAGGGGTTAATCTTTCCTGAAGTATCCAGTGGGAAGGAGACACAGGGCAGATAGCAGCATCTCTGGTCAGTGCAGGGGCGTGGCAAGCACTGTGACATCTCATGTACAGACACAGAGCTGCTTTCTGCATGCCACACTTATGCACAAATCATCATTAGGTTCTTGGTTCTGGGCTGTTCTTTCATCGCAATTCATGTTAGCTCGTCATTCTTCAACCGTTATGTTATGGCTCCGTGAAAGTGTATTAATTCACCAGACAGTTTCTGTTTCATCTGTGGTGAATATACAGTGTTGAAGCAACAGCAGAATATTACAGACTTTGTGAAAAAAGTATACTTTGCATACTTTGGACTAAAAATTGGAGATCAAGATAAAGTTTGGGTGCTTCATAAAGTGTGCAAACGGTGTGTTGAGGACCTCCAAAAGTGGTTCAAGGGTAAGAAAAAATCTTTCCTTAATGGGATTCCTATGGTATGGTGAGGGCAAAAGAACCATAGTGATGACTGTTACTTTTGTTCATGCGATGTGAAAGGGTTGAATTCCAAATGGAAGCATTCCATTTCATACCCCAATCATCACTCAGCAATTCGTCCCATCCCCCATGGCACAGATATACTAGTACCCAAGCCCCTTGCTACCTTGGAAGAAATACCTAGTTCCGATTAAGGTGTAGTCATACCTGAACCAGATGATGAATCAAGTTCTGACTTTGAAGATGATATAAGACCAAAATTGTTTTCTTAGGAGATGAATGATTTGGTAAGAGATTGAATCTTCCCAAAGATGCCGCTGAGTTATTCGGATCAAGGCTGGAATTTATTGTTGCCAGGAGTGTCATCTTCGTGGTTCAGACACCGTGAAAAGGAGTTTGTTCCTTACTTCACCCAGGAAGACAAGTTGGTTTATTGCATCGATGTCGAAGGTCTGATGGGTAAATTTAAAATCCAATATGATTCAGAGCAATGGCGTCTTTTTATAGATTTTTCAAAAAGAAGTCTCAAAGCAGTTTTACTCCACAATGGTTTTTACGCTTCCATGCCTGTAGGTCATTCCGTACACTTGAAGGAAACCTACAAGAACTTGGAATTGGTTCTTCGTTAACTTAAATATGAAGACCATGGTTGGCAAGTGTGTGCGGACTTGAATGCTGCTTGGGCAACAAGCTGAGTATACCAAATATCCTTGTTTTCTGTGTCTACGGGACAGTAGAGACCGACAAAATCACTGGACCAAGAAGAGTTGGCAGCTGAGGGTACTAACAGTTGGTGAAAAAAAATGTCCTCTGAGAAACTTTGGTACCTTCCCATAAAGTTGTTCTACCACCTCTCCACATAAAATTGGGATTGATGAAGCAATTTGTAAAATCACTTCCAAGAGATGGAGAATGCTTCAAATACTTGGTCACTAAGTTTCCATGCCTGTCGGAGGCAAAATTGAAGGAAGGTGTGTTCGTCGGACCAGACATTAGAAGGCTTATAGTTGATCAAGAGTGTGTCAATACTATGACAGATCCTCAAAAAGAAGAGTGGATTGCATTTAAAGAAGTCATACAGAAATTTTTAGGCAATAACAAAGATCCTCACTACAAAAAGATCGTCAGAAGAATGCTGAAAGCATTTCAAGCTTTAGGTTGCCCGATGAGTTTGAAAGTGCATTTCCTCCAGTCCCATTTTGACTACTTTCCTGAAAATTTGGGAGCTGTGAGTGATGAACAAGGTGAACGATTCCACCAAGATATTAAAGAGATGGAAAGGAGATACCAGGGAAAATGGAGCATTACAATGATGGCAGACTACTGTTGGATGCATCAGAGAGACATTCCAGATGCTATTCACAAGCGTAAATGCACCAAGAGGAGCCTCACAAGGAAGAAGAATTGAGTTTAGTGTGTGTAGGTGAGCTCATTTCAGTTCAAAAAAGGATTTTCATGAAAATATTGTAATAAAACTTTAATTTTATAAGTCTATTTCCATTTATTTTGAGGTATTGCCTTATTTAACATAGTTACCTATTGTGACTCAGCAGTTCTGCTGTGAGTTTTTTCGGGATACAAGATTCAGTATGCAGCTGGGGCTTGTGGGAGGAAGTTTGGAGATAAAAGGACGGATGCTGCCACGCCCCAGTCGCTGGAGTCAACGTCGTTCCTTCGTGTGTTCCTTGTTTGGTACAACATTGCTTGATGATTAATCGTGATTTATGCTTGTTACACTTGGATAAGTGCTTTGGTGTTCCATGTAAACCTGATCCGTGAAGACTGTGGAAGAAGTGCACTGCTTGTAAGAGTGTTTTGTATTCTGTTATCTGCTTGAAAGAGTTTTGTTTTGCATTCTTGTCGGAGACTTGTATTTTAAGGTGACCAGACATCCCGCTTTTGGCGGGACACCCCCGCTTTTTGATGCATTTTCCTGCGTCCCGCCCGCTTTTTTAAAAGACACGCTTTTTTTGGCGCTCGCAGCTCCCGCCCATCAGCTGCTGGGCTGGCTCATCATTCTGTTCTATGCTACCTACAAATTTAAGCCAGCCCAGCCTGCCGCTCACTGATTTGATTGGCTGGACTCCAGCCAATCAGTGAGCTGGCCAACCAGCTCACTGATTGGCTGGACTCCTTAGCTGAGGACGCATGCGCGAGTCTCCATTTTATTTTGTCTTTCTTGTTGGGGTTGCAGCTGCGCTTACTGGTGGTGAGTAAAATAAATCATGTTTTGTAAATAATGTAAATTTTACTTACTCCTGAGTAAAAATTTTACTCGGGAGTAAAATTTACTCCCGAGTAAAAATTTTACTCGGGAGTAAAAAGCGGCTGCCGGTCACGCAGAGAACTTCCACGTGGTTCCATCCAGACTTGCCGCCCGTGCTGGCTGTGAACTCCGCAAAGCCAAAGGGGGAGAAGGCAGGGGGCTGTCTCCTCCTCCCAGCCCAGCAAACAGTCCGTTTTTCAGCCATGCAGACAACTTCCACGTGGCTCTCGCAGCCCGGCAGAAGCATTTTTTCGGGGGAGGGCTCTGCCTTAAGCAAGAATTGCATTAAAGACCAGAGCAACAGGTATTTCCTTATTTGCCTGGAGACAAATAATTCCTAGGGATACTTGCCATGTTCTTTCATCACCATGATGATCTTATTTTTTTGAGCTAAATGTATTTTTCCAGTTTGAATTGGGCATAATCTTTTTTTATTGATCCACTGTCAGGAAGAGGGATTATAATTTAAAACAGATGATTTCAGTGGCATCTTTTTTATTAATTTAAATTTCTTTCCGTTCTCCATACCCATCTTCTTGTATCAAATAATAGCTGTGGATTCATTGGTATTAAGTGTATATGTTTGAAGCAGTGCAGGAAATCTTGAAAACTTATGAATTTCTCTCCCCTCTGTGGCATTAGGCCTTAGTATCTGATTTGCTATATAACTTAGCAGTAGTTATTAGCACTCTTGGTGAATGATTCCCTTTTCTCAAATTATCTTGAACAATAGTTTGCAATGTTTTCATATCTTGCATCCAGCTTTTTAAATTTATTATTAAATAATTTGTATTCTATCAGGGGCTTTCAGCAGTTTACAGCAACAAAAATGCCAAATAAAATTATATTATTATAAAATCATTGTAACAATTCCACAAAAACAATAAAAAGAAAATCCAGTGATAAAACCATATTAAATCCCAATGGCTCTAGAAGACAGAATAATTTGTACAGCCTTCCTGAATGGACAGCAGGTTAGGGCTCCCTGCTCTGGAGGAGGTTTCCAAAGGATGGGCACCAGCTGAAACCTTCCTCCTGAGAAAGCCCTACCTTTGTCATGAATGGGATTACAGGGCCTCCCCAGAAGATATTTAAAGCTCTGGTAAGATAGCTTTGAGGGGGGTGGTCTTTAAATATTTGGACTTTAAGCTGATTTTGGAACATCTGTAAATTTGAAAGCACAAAAAATGCTATTGGCTTGTTTCCAGATGAGTCATTTACTGTAAGGAGTATAGGCTCAATGTATTTTAAAATAATATTTTATTTATTGTGCATATGATTTTTTAAAATAGTGGTATTCTGTGTTGATTCTTTTTTAAATTGTCTTAGACTATTTAAAAAAAGATTCTATCCAAAATAAATTGAAACAAGCCATTTTTAAAATTTCTATGCACAATACTTTGAAATGGACTCAGGAGTCATGATTGACACTGAGTGAATTTGCACTTTTAATAATCAGGAAGATACAATGGCATTGAAAAAAGTGACTGATGACCATTTTTCACACTTAGCGACCATTTTCACACTTAGCGACCGTTGTGGCATCCTCATGGTTACGCGATCAAAATGTTGATGTTTGGCAACGGATTCGTATTTCTGATGATAGTTTGAAATGGTGACAGTATAAATTATTGCTGGTGTAATACTTAACAATGGTTTTTAAGGATTTCTTTTATTTATAGAATACCTTTTTTATTATTTTGGGGGGATTTTTACTTTTAAATTGTTTATAAAATGTATTTACTACAAGAAATGTTCCTTTTTGCAAATGTGATCTTTGCAAATCTTTGTGATGCAATATGTTCAGACCAGGTTTATGTGTCTCAAAGTGGCTGCTATTCTATGGGCAGGCCAGGTTGGTGCAAGGCAGCTTTGCCAGATTTGGTGTGTTTCACCCTCATTGAATTTTATATCGTATAAAGAATGGAAGGAGGAAGGAAGAGAAAAAAGGAGGAAGGGAGTGAGTGAGGAAAGAAGAGGATGGAAGGAGGGAGGAAGGAAGGAAGAGAGGGAAAGAGCAGAAGACAGATAAGGTGAAGGTAGATAAGCAAGAGGAATGAAGGAAGAAGTGAGGAGTCTCGAGGAGGGGGAAAACATTTAGTGACCAAAGTTACAATGGCATTGAAAAAAGTGACTGATGACCATTTTTCACACTTAGCGACCGTTGCGACCATTTTTCACACTTAGCGACCGTTGCGACCATTTTTCACACTTAGCGACCGTTGCAGCATCCTCATGGTCACGTGATCAAAATTTTGTTTGGCAACAGATTCGTATTTATGCTGGTTTCAGTGTCCTGGGGTGACCTTTTGACAAAAAAAATTTTTTTTAATCAAGCCCCCCCCCCCCCCCCCCGGTCAAGGGTGTCCCTCTTTTCCAATCTGAAAATCTGGTCACCTTATTGTATTTATGTTATTTTTGGGCTTGAAGCCAGTTTGAACTGAGAACTGATAAAGAAAGACTTCCTTTTAAGTTGCCTGCTTGCGTTTGTTAACGAGCCGTGAAGGGGGGGGGGACAGAACAGTTACCTAAATTGTCAGGAAACATGATGTCCTATGACAAAATGGAGGTCATTTTTGGATTCAGCGTACCAAAAAACATAAAGATTACGTGGAATAACCAAAACAGCTCTCAAAAAATTTTTTTTTTGCAGATCTGTGTAATCAAACAAAAAACTATAAAACACAATTCCCTATAACATTGATTAAGATGTTCAAAGAGAAAAAGTCCCTCACAGCCTGCAAGAGTTAGTGGAGCAACCAAGGCTGTCTGACTTTCAGAAAGAATAGCATTTACTGCAAAGAAGGTCTCCCTAAATCTATTATTTTATATCTTGGAATTGGAGGGACCATTCCTGATCATTTACATGATCAAATTTCACAAATTCACAAATTTGTAGAAGGTGATCATATTTTTATTAATACGATCTTGTAGCCTTCTTGGTATCTCAGTATATAAAGGTTTGGTCCGGATAGTACAGTGTCTTAGTATTTGCTCTTCAGAATGCCTTTTGCAATGTTAAAAAGTGCCTGAGAAGCCATTAAATTTGTCACAGCGTAGGTATGATACTGCTCTTACTATGTGGGGTTTGATTGCTAGAAAAATAGAATAAATGGAAATAGGCTTTCTAGAGGTAATCTTTTCTATGGAGAAGAAATTCTTTAATAAGGTATAAACATGTAATATTAAGATTTCAAATAAACTAGTTAAAGTAGCATTTTCCATTTTTAATTGTCTCTTTGGAAAGCATTTGTTTTAGATCTATTTGAGATTATTTTACTCCATCCACTTGGAATTTGGTTAACTCCACAGAACAGCTACACACAGTATAGCCTATTTTGTCAATTGCTATTTATTTTAATAAAATTGTTCTGGGTAAATGAGCAGTGAAGTTATCTATTTTATCAGTTTATAAAAAGTAGCATTTAAAATATAAATGAAAATGGTAGATAATGAGCCCTTTGTAGAATCTATAAATACAAATACTAAGAATTATGAAAGCACATTCAAAGAGTGATTCACTGATTATGTGGACTAATAACTGTAATTCAGGTGGCTTATCTAGCCAAGAGCTTCTGCATCTTTTTTACATTTAACAGAACACAATAGTATTCAGACAATAGTTGTTATATCTGTACTGTAGGCATTCTTAAGAAGCTACCACTGTGGTTGAAAGTAAGGAGATAACAGGAAGCAAGTGAGACATATTAAGACACTCTAGGGCTCTATTAAAACTTTAGGCTAAATCAATAAAAAACAATATTGTATTGAGTAATAGCTAATGTATGAACCCTTAATGGCCTTTATTATATATCTTCTTGTGCTGATAATTTATTGATGAAATAAAGTGGATAGTTTATTTACTCCAAATGTATATGCATCTATAGGAGCTATATAGTAGGAGAGCACCATAGCAAAAGAATGTAAAATAAGTGCACATCATGGTGATTGAAAGTTAATAGGAGTTTATATCTTTGATACTGGATCATTTCATTTGCTCTCATATTGTATTAACTGATAATGTATAAAAGGTTTCAATGTGGGAAAGAAATCATTACACGTATAGAACACTACAATTCATGCATGATAAAAATCAGACCAAGTTGGGTTTTTGTTTTGTTTCGTTTAACGTTTTGCCAGGTTTTTTTTAGTATAAAAATCTAGATTCTAGAGGTCCTTATAAACTGCTATGTATAAGAAATACAGGATAATCACAGTTTTGGATCCCATGAAAGTTTTAGAAGTGCACAATAAAATACTAAACTTTCTGCATTGTACTAGTTTTCAGCCAAATGTTTTTTATAGATCTTTTTGTTTCTGAAATTAGCAAAAATAGTTATTTGTGCACCATGGATGGAAATTTGGAGTTTTTATAAAAGGATGAAATGTCATACAGTAATCATATATGTTACACATCCACATTTGCACACAAGTGTTTACTGATAAAGCATAAAATGGCTGCTTTAATCAACTCCCAGAACCAAGCGGGTTTGCAGTTGTGTTTGAATTATTAATAGAGAGAACATAACCATGCAGAAGAAAGCTCAGGAAGCTTGTACGTGTCTCCATCAAATTGAAGCTAGGAGAACGAGGTGGTAACATTCAAAACAATGACTGAAGAATCGGTCTGCAAGAATGGTTTTTGCCAATATGCTCAGAAAATCACAACTTATTTTGGAGGGATTGGTAAGAGAATTGATGTGACAGAGAAATTGAGTAACATTTTAGTGAAAGACATGAATCACTCAGCAAATCTTTTTTAGCTGTTTGCTTTCAGGTCATTAGTCAATTTTTCTGTTTGTGTTTCTGCATGAATGCCCTTTGGATTGTCAGTGTGAATAGTCTATTGCATATTGTTCTGAACAATTTAATGTAGAAGTAGCTGTAAATTGTGGTGGCCTGTAACTGAATGAACACTTGACAAATGTAATTCCTTAAGATGACAGCCTTAGACTTTCATCTTTAAAATTTAATGCATCTATAATGCATTAATGTTTTTGTTATATTCCTTACTATACTTACCTGTAAATAAGCCACATGGAATAAAAATGTTAATTGCAATACTAATGCCAACATTGTGAAATAAGCATTCTTTAAGTCTAAATCAATTTAAATTATTTTATATTTCATGGAATAAGTCAACAGTAAATTGGATTAAAATAGGTTAGGGTAAACTAAATATACATGTAAATATGGACACTTACATTCTTTCTTTCCTAATAAGATTATTGCATCTTTATTAAACTTTGTTTTCAAAAACTAATTTTTAATTATTTTCAGTTTTTTTTCTGAAGATACTAATGATTGCACCAGAGTCATAGCTTTTACTTTGCATTTATGTATATTATAGCATATCATAGGTGGTTTTAATAGTGTTTGTAGTTATTGCTTTATTCAGTATGCTTCTCATAATCTTCCAGTGCGAAGATCAGTGCTAAAAATACTTCTTCCTTAATCTTTATGGTTGAGGAAGAGAGGAAGTGATGTATGAGTATAGTATGATAGATGGATAGATGTAAATGTTCATATGATTTCTCTCTAGCTCACTAAGGTTGACTTTGGTCATCACTCTATATAGATGCTGTAGACATGCTATATTTTCCCATTTTAAAGGGCTTTGGGAAGCTCTGTGGAACAGAAAAAGAACGGAAATTGGTGTCTAAGCAGATGATACACAAAAACTCTATCCAAAATATGTCTCTTAAAGGGGAGTGGGATATTGATAAGGCAAAAAAAAAACAAAGAACCAATTGCCATATTTGAAACCAGATGGCTACTATTTGTATGAATGGTTGTTTGAACAATTGGAAAGTTCAGGTAAGTGAGGGGACATATTTCTATTTTATATTTGGGGTACATCAGTCATTTGCTAACCAGTTAATAGTATGAATGAGCACAAATTATTGATAGAAGGGGTGGAATTAATAGAACATCCAAACTAGCCTTTGCCAAACTGGTATTCTCTGTATATGGGGTGGGTAGTTCTTTTATCTTAGCATGTCTGGAAAATTCTGTTGGGGAAGGCTAGTCTAATATTTTATATTATGAAAAGGACTTCCTATACTCCCAAAGGTTTGGAGAGTAAGGGAGCTATGTTCAACAAAAAAAGTGTAATACATTTCAATGTAATAATCAAATTGCAAACAAGATTGTGTTGTAGTATCTTTAGTTGTCCACCATTAACTCTTTCAGGACTCCTCAAGCTTTAGTTAGTATTTTTATATGTGTGTGTGCATAGTGTTTTGAATTATAAGCTGCCTTGAATATTCAGTTTGATCAGAAAGGGTAGCATAATCAAATAAATTTCAAACATTTGAGTTGAAATGTGAATTTCAAATGTCTTGAGTTTCTACAATAGGATGATGATAATTTTAAATAATAAGAAACATAACATTCCTATCCTCTTAAAGTAAGTAGATATCAGTTCTAACTATTCTTGTTCTAGAGCAGCAGATTTATTCACTGCTTTCCCCCCATTTGAATTGATGTAATATCTGCCAGTATCAAGATAAAGGAGGGGGTGGGGTGAACAGTTCTTGCATTGAAATTGCTCATCTCTGTCATTGTAAAAGATCAAAGTGTTTTATAATAGTAGTCATTATCTCTGTTTTCCAAATGGTAAAACAGGAATTGAAAAGGATAAAAACACCTGTTGAATACAAAGAAAATTGGTGGCAAATGTATAAATAAAATCCCATTTAATCATTTTTCACTGTCCTCAATTTAAATGCAAAATACTTATCAACAGTAGTCCTGAATTAGTTTGCATTGATTTCACCATCATTTGCTATCAAATTTGTGTTGACTCTTAGCAACCACATGGATAGATTTTTTCCATAATAATCTGTCCCCAACCTGATCAAGTCTTCCAATGATGCACCTTTTGTGTCGGTAATTGAGTTCATCAGCCTTGCAGCTGGTTATCGTCTTCATTTTTCTTCCACTTTTTCCAGCATTCTACAGTGTTAGATCTTTACATAATGTCTGAAGTATAATAACCAGCCTGCTTATTTGTGCTTCAAGTGAGAACTCTGTGTTGATATGTTCAATGATCCTCCTTTTTTTGTTTTATTGGTTATCTATGGTATTCTCAGAAGTCTTTTCTAATATCAAAGTCATTAATAGTCTTTTTATTCTGTTTCTTCAAAATGCCACTTTTGTTTCTATAAAGTCTCTCACAGAGAAAAATATTGGCTGCATGATTCTGCTCTTTGTGGTTATAAACTAATTTCAGCATCTGAATATCTTTTCCAAGGACTTCATTGCTACTCTATAAAATAGTAATCTGCATCATATTTCTTGATTGCTAACAGTAGTTGATAAATATTACTAAAAGAAAGAATTTATCCACCAGTTCCTACAGCTTCCTGACTTGTTAATGATTGAGGTACTGATTTAACTTCTAGTATGACAGATTCTTCTAAATAGGGAATATCTTGTGATGTTGCTTGGATGTTGATGTTTCTACTGTATAGAATTTAAGTATGTACCTTCCATTTCTGTTTGATCTTCTTCAAACTAGTTAACAGTATATCTTACCAAATTTTAACATACCAATTTGAGTTTGGAACACTTTTTTCTTTGTCCTGTTTCCATCTTTGATATATTTACAAATGTCGTAATGTTGCCTCTTCCAACAGTTCTTTGACATTTTTATTAAAAACTTCTTCCTCATCTGTGCTGCTTTTGGATTCTCATTTATCCTCTTGGCAATTTGTGTTTTAATATCCAATTTACCTTGCTTTTCTATAACTTGCTTTTCTTTTCTTTTTGATTTCTAAACAGATAGTTATATGGCAGTGTACAGAAATATAAACCTAAAATATCTTCAGTTTAACAATAGTAAATTCAGTACAAAATATATTTGTGTAATTCATTGTTAGGCAAATGTATATAGGATTACACTTTTAATAAATTGGTTTAGAAACTAGTTTGTTTTGGTTAAAAAAATACGAACAGCTTATGCAGCTCATAAAACAGGTCTTTAAATCTACTTACTTGCAATCCTTTCTTGTACTTGACACAGGGATGTCAAACTCGGATGGCCACGCCACCCCCATTTTAGCAAAGGGAAAAAAGTTGCGATACATCATGACGCCATGTGTTTGACACCCCTGGTCTAACCATTAACTGATGTTAATTGTGAATTTTTCTTCCAAGAAGCTTGATGAGATGGCTCAGTCGAGCAATAAATAACTGTTCTGTTCCTTTAAAAAAAATGTCTATATTGTACTGCATTATACTGTGTTGCATGTAAGAGAAAAGCCTACCTCAGAAAAGATGAGTCTAATTTAGAGCCTAAACTTACTCTGTTTCAGTTTGGAAAAATGTTTACATTTTCTGAATGTAATAATAATTTCTGAGTCATTTTTATGGAAGAGAGTGAAATATTTGAAAATATTTTGACTCTGAAATCCAGCACTGTCCAAGTTCCCTATTTCTGCTAGCGTTAAATATGCCTTTGCACAGTAGAATGGTTACTTCTACTGTTTTATTTATTATTCAGAAGTCCCATAAGATCCTTTTCCCTTCCTTCCATATTCTTTCCTTTTGTTTTTGTAACTTTTTGCACTTATTTGATCTTTAGGAGAAAGGAATGATGAGGTGAAGCGACCAGCTGCTTTTCTTAGGCCTCTTTCAGATTCCACAGCTGAGTCTTTCTCTTTCAATTTCTCAGTTGTTTTGAAGATTTCACAACAGCACAGATGTTAACCATAACAGTTTGCAGACATCTTAAGCCAATTTTAAGAAATTCTGTCCTAATATATTAGGTTTGATTTGCAACTAATTGAACTGTAACATTCACATTGAGCTTCCCCCACCCCCCGAAATTACTATGAAATTAATAGAATTTAACTTATTACTGAATAACTTTTGTGCCATTCTTTTCAATGCCTCTCTTATAAACTTGGTATTCTGGCTGCAGGGCAGCCCTGTTTGATTTTGAATTTCATTTTTGCATGTTCTTCATTTTCAAGACCAAATAATCTTTTTGGAAGATTCCTCTAAGACAGTGTTGGGGAATTCTGGGAGTTGAAGTCCGGACATCTTCAAGTTGCCAAGGTTGAGAAACACTGCTCTAAGAGCTCACTTATTCCTTCCTTATTCTCCAGGTCAGCTCCACATTCCTTTACAAAAGACAACATTTTTGACATAATTATTATACTTTTAGTTCAGAACTTTGCAGTCTGTTTTGTAAATTGGAAGTTCCTTAGTGCCATCAATAGACTACAGGTAGTCCTCGACTTAACAACAGTTCATTTAGTGACTGTTCAAAGTTACAACTTCAATGAAAAAGTGACTTATGACCATTTTTCACAGCTATGACCATTGAAGTGTCCCCATGATCATGCCTTCCAAATTCAGATTCTTAGCAATTGGTTCATACTTATGACCGTTGCTGTGTCTCAAGGTCATGTGATCATCACCTTCTGACAGGCAAAATCAATGGGGAAGCCAGGTTCCCTTAAAAACTAAGTTACTAACTTATCAGCTGCAGTGATTCACTTAACAACTTTGGCAAGGAATATTGACAAATGGGGCAAAATTCACTTAACAAATGTCTCACTTAACAACAGAAATGCTGTGCTCAATTGTGGTCATAAGTCGAGGACTACCTGTATTTTCCTTTTCCTAAAAACTCACTTCCATGGTTAGAAAGATTTCTCTCACTTGCATCCAACCAACGTATAGATCAGTGTTTCTCAACCTTGGCAACTTGAAGATGTCCGGACTTCAACTCCCAGAATTCCCCAGTCAGCGAATGTGGATTGGGATCAGCGAATGCTGGCTGGGGAATTCTGGGAGTTGAAGTCCGGACATCTTCAAGTTGCCAAGGTTGAGAAACACTGGTATAGATATTCCAGGCAATCTTTTTCTTTTTCCTTCTGTGCCTTCACTATGTTTTTATCTTATCTACAGCATGTCACTTCCACTGTGATCTATGGCATATCCTCCAGATACATTAGCTTTGGCAGTGAGAGAGTTTGTATCTTTCAGACGGGCTCTCCCCTTGTACTTCTAGATTTCTAGGTCAATTCGGCTTGGAGCTTTTGCTGACAGGCAGGTTATGAGGGCTATGCCAAGCAGCAGGTTAGGTGGGCTATTTTTAAACAACAGGTTTAGCACTCTTCATAAGGAATGCTAAATCCATGTATAAAATAACATTGCAGGCTTGCTGTAGGTTACACGTTGCTTAGAAATCTATCCCCAGCCACAATGTGGAACTTTCCAATGTGCAAGTTAAGTTACAGTTGATAGGTGCAGAAAAAATAATTGCATGGAGGACAACTGCACTGTTATCATTTAGGGCAGGGGTGTCAAACTGGCGGCCCGCCCGCCAGATGCGTCATATGTAGGCCATGCCACCCCACCTCCACAAAAGGAGAAATGTCACAATATGGCAACGTGACACCGCAAGTTTTATACCTGTGAGTTGGGCATTCTAAAGTACAGTGGGAGTCTCTGTCTTAACTATATTATACAATCTCCTTAAAGCCACTCAATTCTTTTGAGTATCTTTCTCTTTGATCTGCTATCTCTCCCAGCTTGGGGATCAGCTTCCATGGCCTGGGAGACATGACAGTTCAAGGAAGCCTCCAGTAGCACATCGCATTTGGAAAGATGCAAGATTTGAAAGAGCCTGGTTTTAAATACACAGCCCAAAGTTAAAAGGTGTGTATTTTAATTTGATCAGTAGGCATTCTGGTCTCTTTGATAATATCTCTGATATTTTCAACTCTCATCAGGTCTGGAGTTTGTTTTCTGTGGGAAAAAAGCAAATGCAATAAAGGTTCAAATAATGTTCTTATGAATCAGTGTATGATTGATATACAGAGTGTATCATTGATATACACATATATCTACTTCAAACTGGTTGTAAGACATACAAACTATCTCTGAAACAAAGAAAATAATATTCATTGTCTTTCAATGAAAGCCCTTTTATTGGCAAGTTTAAGCTGTGAACCACAATGCAAAGAAGTAGTTTTTATGATACGTAATATATAGTGAATTTAAATGTAGACTCAATCCTGCAATACATGGGCTGTCCTGAAATTCATATATGCATCAACAGACCATGCTATCATCAATGTACTACAAATATTTAAAAAAAATGTGGACAATATTGATCCCCCCTCCTTTTTTATGTACTTCCTTAATTGAAAGAATGTACTTCACCATATAGTTCAGTAACTGTAATGTGACTGTTGGTGGGCCAAAGTTTTATAGTAATAATTACAAGAAGACTCCTCTGAAGAGAAGATGACCAGAAGTAAATATTTCTTCTGTGATTTGAGTGAGGTCAAATTAAACATATCACTGCTAAGTGTAGCATGTGACTCAATGTGGCAGATTTCCTTTTTGGATGATTAAAACTTATAAACTGCCAGTATTTCAGCCAGTCTCCTTAATCATTTTAGACTTCCAGTTCAAAGACAAATCATCTGTCAAAACCTTATAGATTAGTTGCATGCCTTTTTCTTGCTTCTTCCAAAAAGTCAATGGCCCATAATTAATTCTACAATCTGTTTCAACCTTACATCTCTCTCTCTCTCTCTCTCCCTCCCCCCTCCCCCTCTCTCCATTTGAAATTGAAACTACTTAGAATTGATGTGACAACAGATGGAATAAGGATGTACTTCAGCTTTCGTTACATCATTGCCATATTATACTTGAGGACAAGGTATTTCACTAGTTGTCTAAATAGGATGGGAAATGGAACTAAATATAAAATGGAACAATTCTCTTGGCAATGCTGTAAACCAGAGTTTCTCAATTTTAATCTTGGTGGACTCTGTTCTCTGAATTGTCCAGCCAGAATTTTGTGAAGCAGTTTAAAGTTAAGAAACAGTGCTAGAGATCAGTTCAGTAGATGTTCAGGCGCTAACAAGTTTGAGTCATCAATCCTTGGATAGGGGAACTTTGCAGGGCAGAAAGGAGCTGAAAAACATTCTAGAAGAAGAAAGGGGTAAAACCACTTCTGTACTGACAAGAACAAAAATACCTTAGCAAGTCTGTAAAAATACCAATTGTCAAGCTTCAGTTAAAGTTGTTCTTTTTCTGAAACAGATCATAAATTTAAAAATATATAAGCATTCATGTTTTAATTGGGCACTGACTTCTATGACTTCTTATGACTTCTATTTTTGAGCATTCCAATACTTTTTCGGTTTGGTATAGAGGCTTTTGATTCATTTGTAACGAGAAGCATATTGTTAGGGAGGCTTCCCTGGCCCCTACTGGGATCAGTGAGGTATCCAATGGGGAGGAGGTGGAGCAAGACGCTCCGGACCTCTCAGAAGATGAGAATTCCGTCCCTGAGGTGCCTGCCTCTTCAGGTCTTTTTAACCCCTCCATGTTTAGGGCTATTCTAACCAAGGCTAGGGCAGCGGCACCCCAAATGGGTCTGCTGGTGCCAGCTGAGAAGGCGCCTTCAGCTCAGGGTACCAAGGACACCATTGGGAGGAGACCACAATGGACACCTGGATTCTGAACACAGTCCGTCATGGCTTGAACCTGGAATTCCTTTCCTTCCCTCCAAGGATCTTTGTTGCCCCACTCCCAGGTCGGCCCACAAGTTCCATGAGGGCGGAGATAGATCACTTGTTAGAGATAGCGGCTATAGAAAAGGTTCCCGAGGGCCAGGAGGGCAGGGGTTTCTACTCCATCCTGTTTCTGGTTCCCAAATCCTCTGGGGGGGGGGTAAGGGCAATACTGGACCTCAAGAAACTCAACAAGCATATGGCGTACAAGCGCTTCAAGATGCAGTCCTTTCAGACCATCCTGGGCTGCGTCAAGCAGGACGACGTCTTGACCTTGATAGATCTGAAGGAGGCGTATCTGCATGTTTCGATCCACCCAGCGTATCGCAAGTTCCTGAGGTTCCAGTTTGCCAACCAGCACTTCCAGTACAGGGCCAGTGGTCGCAGGCGGAGCTCACCCACAACATCAACTGGCTGGAGTTCCGGTCCGCCAGGCTAGCCATGCACCATTTCCACGATCAGATCGAGGGCCACGACGTGCTGATCCTAATAGACAACATTGCCACAAAGGTGCATATCAACCATCAGGGCGGCACACGGTCTGTGGCCCTGATGTCAGAAGCGGAGGCACTAGGCCGCTGGGCAGAAAGGTTCCTGAATTCCCTCCGGGCAGATCACATTTCGGGGGAGGACAACTTGACGACAGACTGGTTGAGCAGGACCACCATCCAGAGTTCAGAATGGCGTCTTCATCCAGCCTTATTCCGCCAGCTGGCGCGGAGGTTCGGCCGCCCGCAGGTCAATTTGTTCGCGACTCGAGCCAACACCCTGCTTCCCCGGTACTTCACCAGGTTCCGTTGCCCCGGGGTGGAGGGGATGGACGCTCTTTGTTCACCGTGGCCACCAGGACTCTTGTACGCATTTCTGCCTCTTCCTCTGATTCCCCTGGTGGTCAGGAAGATCCTGTCAAAGAGAGCGGAAGTGCTACTTGTAGTGCCCCACTGGCCCAGGAGGCCCTGGTTCGCCGATCTGGTCAGTTTGTCTGTAAGTCCACCTTGGTGCATAACTCAGGATCAGATCTCCTTCAGCCAGGGGGCCGTTCGTCATCCAGAGTCCCTGGCACGTGAGGGGGACATCCTGAGATTCAGCAGGTTCTCCGACAAAGTCATCCATACCATCCAGGCCTCCAGGCGGCCCACCTCTGTCAGAATCTATGAGGCTACTTGGGCTTCCTTCTCTCACTGGTGCGACACTCATCAGATTGTTGCCTCTTCTGCCACCATTCCGCAGAACTTGGACTTCCTGCAGGAGGGTTTGGACAAAGGCCTCGCCCCTAACACCCTCAGGCATCAGACTGCGGCTCTGGCCACCATCCTGTCCACGGACTCTCAATTGCCACTTACCAGACACCCGCAGGTCCGTAGCTTCCTCAAGGGAGCTACCAATCTCTGTCCTCCTGTCATCCACAGGTACCCAACATGGGACTTGTTGGTCGTGCTACAAGTTCTATCTGCACCTCCCTTTGAACCGTTTCGAACCATTGAACTCTGACATCTGACCCTTAAAACGGCCTTCCTGGTTGCCATCACCTCGGCCCGCAGGATATCCAAGATGGCCACCCTCTCGGTCAGGGGTGACCTTTGCATTGTGCATTTGGACAGAGTAGTTCTCAGATTGGACTCGGCCTTTGTGCCTAAAGTTAACAGTGTTTTCCATAGGTCACAGGAAATTGTTCTCCCAGACTTTTGTCTGGGCCCCAGACATCCAAGAGAGCGGCAGTGGCATAAGCTTGATGTCCATTGAGCGGTCCGTATTTACATGAAACAGATGGCTTCTTCCACAAATCGGAGGGATTCTTCATATCTTTCCAACCAGTCTCTATGGGCAGGAACGTCACCTCCTTCACCATAGGATGATGGATACGTGCTTACATCAAGATAGCCTATGAACAGCAGGCCAGGTTGCTGTTCTCGCATCACAGCGCACTCAACGAGGAGTGCCACAACTTCAGCTGCGTGGGCTACGCAAGCATCCATTGAGGAGATATGTCGAGCCGCTATGTGGTCCAGTCAATCTCCATTCATCAAGAATTACAGACTTGATGTCTTTGCCTCCTTTGGGAGAAGAGTTCTGCAGCAGATCATTGCGACTCCCGCGGGCTTGGGCAATTCTCCCCGGGACGGCATAGCTTTGGCATGTCCCGTGCTTGGACACTCCAAGCAGCGCCTAGGAGAATGACCGTTGGCTTACCTGAATGATCATTCTCTAGGCACTGCGGGAATGTCCAACCCCACCTGAATAAGTGCCCGCGGGGTTCTGTACTCCAGTGGGAGACATTCTGCATCTCTATCTATGACCTTTTTGGACTTTCTTTCGTTTTTTGAAACTAAGCCTCTCAGGAGAGCAGGAGGCAGAGCTACAAAAAATACTAAACTCAATCCTTGGGCAGCAAGCTGATGTTAACCCGTGCTTGGACACTCACGCAGCGCCTAGAGAATGACCATTCAGGTAAGTCAACGGTCATTCTCCACCATTCAGTCACAACTGAGGAAGCTTCTTGTATGAGAACCTAAACATTTTCAAGGGAAAAACCAAGAAAGTCTAGTTGCCTTTGGGACAACCTGGAAGCTTGAGAATCTCCAATGATAGATTCTGACTTTCTCTTGTTTTGTAAAACACAAATATGGAAGGAGTCTGGCTACTTTCCGTACTATTCTTAAAAATGGCTTAGAGATCACATGCATTCGTATTAGACAGTGGTGGGTTGCTTTTACTGTCACTACCGGTACGCTGATCACATGCTTGCACGTTCTGTTTGCGCACGTGCCTGACTTGCGCTGTGCATGCGTGGGCAATCCACCGCCCCTGCGACAACCTTCAACTGATTGTTGGGGCCCGCGCAGGCACCACACGCTGTGTGGGTGTGCGCACTTTGCCATTTGCCATAAAAACAGGTATAGAGCATGGGCAGGTGGGCAAAAGAGCCACCATACCGGTACGCTATCAGCTGCTCCAGGCCACTACCAATATGCCCATACTGGGCTGTACCTGCAGCAACGCACCTCTGGTATTAGAGAAAAAGATACTGTACCCTAGCTGTAAAGCTCGGATCCCTGCACCTGGATTTTCCATGCACAAATACATCTAATCTTGGACTTTCCCCATCAGTTTTATTTAAGCTATCATTCTGCAGTGCTTTTATTGTGTAAGAGATTCTTTCTTGGAACTTAATGTCACAAATCTAATAAATCTTTTTTCATTTATAAGTTAGGTGGATAGTACACTCTTATTTGCTCATCTCTCCAGTTGGCTGCTATAGATAATGGCTGAAACAGGAAAAGAGATGAAACACAACAGTGTTAATCCCGATCACATGTGAAAAGGGGACATGGACATTTGATGACCTAATGTCCCAGTCTCCAGCAGTTGCTGCTACACGTCAGAAACTTTTGAAATGGAAAATAATTTCTACTGAGGGAAACATTTCAAATAAGGACATTGCAATCAAGGCTGGTTCTTTTTAAAATGTACAAGAATAGGAGGAAATATTATGGCAAGTTGGGAAAATATGTTTAAAACCAAGTAATAGACTTCTTTCGTAGCTCAGAATACAAATGGCAAATAACTGGCCCAATTTGTATGTAATAGTAAACATAGGCTAATTATTATGTATTCCTTATAGAATGCTGAGGATAAATTGGAAGCCTTTATTTCAGTTAAGAATCATTGAATTTTCAGTGCTATCATCGAACTAAGAAAACTGCAGTTAGTTAATATGATCCAACTTCATGTAAAATGCCTAATCATACTTTAGATTGGCCACAATTGATGGGGTTCGACATTAAACTATTCAATTTAAATTGAAAGCAAAAAATCTAAAACCATTGCTAAAGAGAGAAGAACAGGATGGCTAGCCCGAAGCTTTTGCTCTTTTGGGGTCCAGGATGCAGCATTGATGATAGAAAATTGGGAAAATCATGTCAAAGGAAATTTTTATCAGCTTGAGTTAACAAACCGCTGTGCCCTTACTCTGGAAGAGAAGGACGTGGTTTCAGTGATTCCTACACGGTACCTCAGAATTGGATTACCATCATGCCCTCTTCAGTGGTAGCTCCTGAAGATAACTAGTTTAGAATGCAAGTAGCAAAGTAATAAGATAAGTGACACCTGAAAGATCCCTGTATGATCCCTTGTTCTGAATAGCTGTGTTGATTGTATGTTACATTCAATATCAAAGTGTAAACATTGATATGCAGTATCTTAGCTTAGGCTCAGGCAACTTGCAGGTCTTCTACTTCACATTGATATATCACCAAAGGGCACCTTTTCACGGTCCCATTGCATTTACATCCCACAACATCCAGTTTCCCCCTTTCGTCAATGCTATGGAACAAGATATCAGAATTAAAGCAGATTTCTTCCTTATTATAAGCTAAGATGGGACTCAAAACTTATTTGTCTATTCGTGCCTTTTAATTATCTTAATTTTAATTGCTTAGTTTGAATGATTCCTGTTTTATAATCTTCTAATTGTATACCAGGATTCATTTTTCCAATATACTTTATTTTATTTGTATTTCTGGGTAGGCAGCATATAAATACTTTAAATAGAATAAATAATAAATTAGCTGTTGTTTATTGCTATATCTAAGGCAGGTCAGTATTCTAAGCGCACAACAGTTCAACCTATTATCATGCTGTGAGGCCCTAGAACTATTTTTAGTAATTTAATCAGCCACAAGAATTGGAATGTCAGTTCTTTGGGGCTCTGATTCTGCTACTTAACTATGAGTGACTGTAGAAGCTGAACTACTGGTTAAGAAATAATACCAACATTTTCTTATGCATGTTTCCCTCCTGACTCATGTTTATCAATTGTAGAGTTAGATGACTAAAGGAAGAAGAAAGCCCAGATGGCTTTATCTTTGTCATACTTAATAGTGTGTATTTGTTTTAAAAAAAGAAATACAACAATCTTGACAATATTTGCAGCAAATAGAATTTAACAATGGTTGTAATTCTCAGCTTTCTGAAATGTATCAGCCATCTGTCCCTTTATCAAACAAATGGCTATGATCACTTACCAGATGACTGTAGTGCCAGAATTCAAGCTTTTTAGGGGAAATGCTTTGACTACCAGGAGAGTTCTCTGTACATTCTTTGAAAGCCCTTTATCACCAGTTGCTTTCCCTAAATTAACCATCTCTTAAAGCAATGAACAAAGATGCAGATGCTTTAAAAAGGCTATCTTGAACTATATTTCCCATCATATTTAAATTGATACGGTACTGTATTTGGACCAAGAAGATTGTTTGTACTTTACCTGGAGCTGTACTCTTCAGCATCAGGAGGATAAATGTACAACATCAACTACTCAGTGATCTACAGAGTTGAAGTTTTTAATAATTTTTCAAGAATCACTTATTGACCTATATTAGCTATGAAAGATTACAGTGAAAGATGCTACCATTAATTGAAATGCTTATATAGAACTTTTATTTTCATATACGTATCCATGAGTATACCTGTATATGTATGTATGTATGTATGTATGTATGTATGTATGTATGTGTGTGTATATATATATATATATATATATATATATATATATATATATATATATATCATTTTCTTTGAGTTATATACTATTTGCATAACCTTTTGTATTTTTTCTGTTTTGTATTTGATGAAAGCAAAAAAGATACAAAACTTTCTTGATATGCCTTGTGTATATATGACAGATTTTCTTCTCCCTTAGCTTGACTGCAGGAGAGATCAATAAGAACACGTGCCTGCTCACACTAATATAAATCTCTCCTGCCCCTGTTGTCCCTAGAAGCAGTTCCCATGACATTTCTGAAATCTGTCACTTGAGGGAGTCCTAGCTTACTAGCTGTCAGAAGGTAATGCCAAGGGCTGGATTAGATATGGTGAAATTTCTCCTTCCTTAATCAGTGGCTGTTGCTGAGTTCTCTGCCTCCCATTCAGAGGGAGCAGAGTTCATGCTCTGGGAATGAAGTGTTGTTAGAACAAATAAAAGAGACGCAGAAGGGAAAAGCTAAGTGGTGAGAGTTAAAAAAGAGAAAGACGACACCAAGCATTTTGATTACATCAGATCTGGTGGGAGAAATAATACATAGCTCTCTGGAACAGCCAGCCTTCTGGGCATTTATTTTCTTCATTGCTGCTGGAAAAGAAGGAACGTATACATATGTATGTATGTCCGTGTTTGAAAAACATTTCAGTTGAACTTCTGCCTTTTCGCTGCTGCTGCTGCTGCTAACATTTTTTTCTGTCATGGTAAAAGAAAAAGGTAATTTGATTCATATGTACTTTGCAGGTTTAGACTGAAAGACCTTGGGAAAATAAGGGGGGAGCACTCAGATTTGTTTTCCATGGTGACTTTTTGTCTATTCCTTATTTGTTTTTTATGTGCAGTATGATTAAAAGATATCTTCTAGGCAATCGTTTTTTGAATTAAAGGTGCTACTTCTGAGGTCTGTTCCCAAGGTTGCTGTGAAAGTGAGGAATCTGTTTAGCGAAGATCTTAAGAATGGTTGAAATAGAGTACAGTTTCAGTTTAGAAGTTGCCTATGTTAAAAGTGTAACTTGAAATCTCTAACTTGAAATTTTACTAGGAAAGCAGTGGGGCAGAATAATTTTAAACACACTAGGGGTCACTACCTAACGAAGTACAGTTCAAGAGTTCTTTTCAAGTTGAAGTGCTGTTGAAATAGATGATGCTAGTCTGAAGCAATTCTTTTAATTTAGTGACTTTTAGATTTCTCTGTAGATTTGTAGAATAAAAATTCACTCCTCCATTTTAGAAAAAAAATATTGCCTGTTTCCAAAAATGATAAACCATCTTAAAAGGTTGTTGTTGCATAGAAAAATGGAAGAACTTCTGTGTTTGCTGTTTGAGCTCCTAAAAGAAGTATTTGCTATAATTCTAAATTAACAAAACAGCAAGTGTAACTTTTGAACATAACATGCAATGTGAAATAATTTAATTTAATTTTGCAGTTCTGGTGCATAATTGGTAGAAATAAAATGGAGATATATCTGCATAGAATTTTTATTGTGGGAGATGTTGCAGAATTCTAGTTTGTCAGGCCTGCTTTAAAAGTACTGGAATTCTTCCAGTAAAATGTTGGCAACTTCAGTTCAGTCTAGTTTGTGATTGTGTCAAGAAAGGTTCCTACTCAATGAAGGTTTCCCCCTGAATAACAAGTTATTCATGTTAAAACAACTTCACCGAGTAGTAACCTTTCTTGTAAGGAAACATTTAAGTTTGGCTCTAGGGGATTTTGACTGATAATCAATGTCAAAAAGTCTTTGCTCACTGTTTCCTATAAAACTCCCCTTGGCACTTCTAAATTTAGGCAGAACATTTTTCCCAAAAACTTTCCTAGATGGAAATAGGTGGCAGGAGTGAATCTAGAAAACAATTGTATGCAAAGCATATGTTCTTCCTGTTAGGTATGTATTTGAGTCTTGTTAATATCAGAAGAATAAGAGAGCAGCTGAAACATTCATCTTACTGCCAAGAATTAGTGATGATTAGGAATGGCTTTACTATTGAATGTTCCATAGTTGCTTTTTCCAGCTGCAGATACCACACTTGAACCATAGACTACACCCACCGACATTCTGTCCCACACAAAGGCTATGCTACTGTGGAAAATCACTTAGTAAAACCTCTGCAGAATTCAGCACACATGTCCTAATATTACATATTAGAACTTCATTTAAGGAATAGATTGATTTTTATGTTTTTGCTTCTGTTGCCTAGGTGAAACTCCATTCCTTCTGAACATTCTGAAAGAATTAATTATGTAAATTAAATGGGCAGTCATAAAACTCCCGAGTTTCATTTTAATAAAATAAATACTAAGTGCCTTCACATAGTGAAATGGAAATAAAATATACTACATATGTGTATCTGACACCATTGTTTCATTTCTTTTCACATTAATCTTATTCATTGAAATGTATATTGATGTTCCAAATTTATTTTTCTAAACTCTCCTTTCTAGATGTATCCAATGACATTTTTTTTCCTTGCCTATAAGGGCAGGCAATAAAAAACAGAATCAGATTATATGTACTCATCTATTTCTATCTGTGTTTTGAACATCCACCCATCAGTTAGAATTAGAAACCTTGTGTAACACAATATGTTCATGGACATTCCCTCAAATTGGCAGTTCTCTATTACAGTGGTTCCCAAACTTGGCAACTTTAAGACTGGTGGACTTCAACTCCCAGAATTCTCCAGCCAGCTCTGCTGAAGTCCACAAGTCTTAAAGTTGCCAAGTTTGGGAACCACTGCTCTATTAACATCACTTGTTTAGTGGAAGTCAACAGTCTGAGTTCTCAGGTTGACAAGAGAATATCAAATTGTCATAATAACTTGAGATTGCTTTACTACCAAAGTTAGCCAATGTATAAAGCACGTGTGAACCTTAATTCTAAATTCTGTAGCAATTTTGTTTCTTAGAAGGGCATCCATCTTGTAGATGTTATCATGATTTATAAGTAGACCCTGTTTCATAATACTTTGAGGCTTGTGTCTGTTGTTTCATAATGTCACCAATGCTGTGGCATTTTGTAGAGAACACGACTTCATTTGAATAATAAATTAATTTAATTAACTTTTATGGTGGTATCTTATACCCCAACTGGAATTATGAAGAAGAACAATCATCACATAATTTTATGCAGTTGACTTCTAAGATTAAGTTCCACAACTTGCTCTGGCTTTTCTCCTTTTTCTTTGTTCATTGGCCCATACCTAATACTGCTATTCTTACATTTGCTTCTGGCACTGTCAACGTAACAGGCAATTTAACAATGTCCTGTTAGAAATAAACGTGTTATTTCCAAATAAGGCCTCTAGTATTTCCCTGACTGCACAAGTTAGCACCTGTGATGCATATATACTAAGCATTTTGAAAATATGCATCAGTATAAAATTCAGGAAATGATTGAATATTTTATATAGATGTCTTTAGCAGAATTTCTTTTCTCTCAAATAATTTCTCCACTGCAGATAATACTGTTCAAAGAATATTTACTGTGAATAAAGTAGGATTATATTTATAACTAGTTCTAGTTTTTCCACAATTATAGAACAATTTAAGAGACATAGTAAATAATGAGGTATATTAAATTCAAGTACATTTTCAAAAGATATGAGCTACTTCAGAAACAAAGAATTTCATAAAAAGAACAAAGATTAAAAAAAATAACATGGCAGAGTTTTTCTTTCACATCTACTTTTTAAAATCTTTCCTCATCTAAATTTAAGGGGCACTTTGTGTTTGTGGAATATACAGACTAAGTTCATGAAAGCTGGTATTCTCCAGAGGTTTATCACACCTAAATAATAGCATAGAGAAGAAAAGCAAGGAAATATGAGGTTCCCTAAGATGCTGATCCCAATCCACATAACAAACATCACAGGATCAAAGTTAGGGACAGAGTTCAGATTTTTTTGCCCCTCTGTGGCCATCATTTGATTCTGGCCTATTATAGACTTTACCAAATTATTTGTTCAACACTTAAATCAATTAATACAAACATTTGCATTTGTTAGAATGGTGACACTGATTTGTATGATGCAGAAGAATATAGAGACTGTCTTAAAGAAGAATTCAGCAGCATTAGATAATATTAGCTTAACCCTTAAAGGGAGAAATGAATGAAAAAGAAACTTAAAACTGTCCAATCTTGAGGTTCCTTATTATAAATATAAGAGTAGGAGGCGGAGAGATGTTCTCAAGTTTTCAAGATTCTGTTATTATACCCTCCAGCAAGAGTAGATTTCTAATATGTGTTCTGTGTGTTGATAATTATTTGTTTAGCTCAATACAGTATATATGTTCCTTCAATAAATGATCTGTACATCCAGTGTATTCCCTTATATGACATCATGAAAAAAATAAAGTGCATTAAAGCTGTACCACAACTACATTAAGGCATTCAGAAGTTGGATAATTAGAGAAGATGGTAACAATGCCATTTGGTTTAAAATTAATTTCAGGTATAATTATATAAGGTTGTGTTATGTGCTTTAGGGCAGTGAAGGCAACATTTTCTGATCTCGGATACATCTTTACTCCAAACAAACCTTTTATTACCACATATTGGTACAGTAATGGACTTATGATTGCAACTCTCTATAGATCACTCTTTAGTAGGAATGGCGAGTCCTGTATTCGAAGACCAGTGTTATGCATTCTGGAGGGTGTTTATCTTCTTTTAGAATCCTTTTCAGAATGCCTGGCAAATAAATTGGATGTGTGTATGATTCTCTAAATGGAGGTTTGTAAAAACAGCTCCTTACTGTAAAATATGAGCCTCACCTTTTCTTCTGCCTGGTGTCATTTTCAAGCTGTATCACTATTTCTGGGAAAAGCTGCCTGCTGTCCTATATGTGAAGTGCTGATCTTAACAGATATATGCACTCTAGACATGTATGGATCATCAGCATTTTCTCACTCTGATTATTGCTTACAGCACAGATAAAAGTAAATGTAATATTAATATTTGTCTGTCCAATTATACTTGGCCAATAAATAATATTATAGTCTATATTCTATTCTAAACTGTTGCAGTTAAAGGTTAAAATTCAATTTTTTATTCTCATTTTCTGGGTGAATAATGGCCAAACTAGGAGCAGTAACCTCATTGTCTTTGTCACTTCATTGTCTGAGGGGAATAGTGTCCCTGTGCAGAAAGAGATCAGTAAGTACGCAGAAATAAAATTCAATCTTGCACAGGAAAAGACCCGAATATGCCAAGACTTTCATACCTATACCCGTGAAAATCTACGAAAACACACACACACACACACACACACACACACACACACACACACACACACAACATGTATTCTATATACACACATACATACATACATACAACATATAACATATTACATATTACACCTCTTCTTACATTTTACAGAATGTTTTAAACAAATTTTTATTCATACGTGGTTTGGGCTGATATTAATTGTAGGCATTTACAAAAAAATATATGTAATTGTGTGTTTTAACCTGATGTTATGTTCTATCATGTTAAACACAATCTAGAACTCATTATTGGAGCCATCAATGTTATTGTAATACAAAATGGAAAAATGTAGATTATTACATAGTATTACAATCATAGGTTGTGTCTTAAAAAGCTGCATGAGATGTTCAAAATCATTATATGGAGTGACTAATATGTTGTAATGTGCAACCTATTAAATAGATGTCAGGAACTGGATCTTATCAGTTGAATGCCTTGTTAAAATTTATAATGCATAAGGTCACTTTCATGAGTGAAACCACAATGCTGTTATTATTTCTAGGTTCCTTTTATTTTTTGCCAGATTATCTAGAATTAGAATAAGAGTTTAGTAGTTCTTTCAGAGTGTTGTGTATCAAGCATTCAATGTTTGATGAATAAAGAATGTTACATCCATTTAATTACAAGGTGCTCTGAAATAAAATAAAATCCCATCAGACTTAATAGGGTTGATGCTTAATAAAAATGTTCAGTAAATGTTTGAATGTTAGTGTAAAGTGAGCAGCTATTAGAACAAAGTAGAAAACCTGATCCCTACCACATGTTTGGAAATATAAGTATCATTAGCTTTGGCAATATGAAGAATTATGAAAGTTGTATTCCCAAATGTAAAGAGTTGTTTGTTGTTTCTGTGTATTAATTAGATTTATGGACATGCAAAACTGAAATATGTGTTTATTTTACTGATACAAATGTCTTATTGACCCTCCCTAGGTCACTTTTCACTCTAGATAGGGTGTGTGTGTGTGTGCATGAATCCTGGTCATCTTAATTTTTCTGTATCTAAGCTAATTAACTGCTTTAATCATAATAGACTAATTTGTAAAACAAAGCAAGTTGAAGATCAATTGCAAATAATTTATCATCATGTGTAAGTAGTTACCGAAGAAAAGCTTATAATTGTAACCGTTGTCTCTATCTTAAAATCAAGTGCACAAAAAGAACTAGATGTTGTTATAGTAGTCCAACTTGCTGATTAATTGCTAAAAATTATATCATTTTTTAAATCCTCCCTTCATCTCTTCTCCTCCATTTGAACGTGCAGTTGAGGGGCTTTTATGTCTGAGATGAAAGTTGCACAAACTCTTCACAGTCAGAAGTTTTCTGGCTTCCCTGTTAAATTCTTCCTCCTCAGAACTTGTGACGTCTTTCAAGATATTGCTTATAGAAATCAAGATAAACCTATTGGAAATGAAGAATGTCATTAAAGATCATATGCAGGGATGTTTTGCTTGTTATAGATCAGTGTTTCTCAACCTTGGCAACTTGAAGATGTCCGGACTTCAACTCCCAGAATTCCCCAGCCAGCGAATGTGGATTGGGATCAGCGAATGCTGGCTGGGGAATTCTGGGAGTTGAAGTCCAGACATCTTCAAGTTGCCAAGGTTGAGAAACACTGTTATAGATACTTCTACTAATATGGCTTTACCTTGGTGAAAGATTAATGGTAGCAGATAAGGCTTCCTAAAGTAATGTGTTAGAGATGTTTTATCTGTTCACAGAGGTACAGGTAGTTCTTGACTTAAAACAATTCATTTAATAATGATGGTATGGAATTACAACAACCTTGGGAAGGGTGCTTTATGACTCATAAAGCACTTTAGCCATCACAAAATACTGCACCATCCCACGGTCACATGATCATGATCTGGGTGCTTGGCAACTGTTGACACATCCAGTTGCAAAGTGTCCCTCAATCATGTCATTTTTAATCTTGTATGCCAGTTTCCCCCAACTTCCCCCCGATAATTTCAAGCGATTGCCTCATACCAAGAAGAATCCAACTCATCTCTAGGAGATGGCTGAAAGAACTGCTTGCTGAACTTCTTTGGCAGGATGTAGAAAAAAGCTCTGTTCCTGTATCTTGCTGAAGCAGCTCCAGTCGTGCATGAAGAGGAGCTGAACTCCTTCAGCAGGCAGCTCTTTCAACCAGCTTCCAGCAACAAGAGGAAGCCCAAATCCAAGCTTGGAATCTCCACTCAGGCAGCATAGTAAATGAAAGACTGTGATGTGCTTCATGTGGATGGAAAAAGCCCAGCATAGTGTATTTACCAGCGTCTTTCTGTTCAGATGCTGAAAATCCTGCTTGGATTTCAACAGGGAGGATTTTCAGTTCCTGAGCAGAGCCTCTCTGGGTCTCCCCCCCAACATACACTGAGGCTTCCTGGTACTGCCTTTGCTTATTTCATGAGATCTCTTGTTGACTTCAAGCAGGAGTGCTGGGATTTTGGTTGCGAAGCAGTCATGTGATTGCAGTCTTGTTTAATGATTGTTTTGCTCAATCACCAAAATTCCAGTTCCAATTGTGGTTCTAAGTCAAGGACCACAAGACAAGAAGCAATGGAGGGGACCTCATCAGAGGGAAATTCAACCTGGAAATAAGGATAAATTTCCTCATAGTGAGAACAATTAATCAATGGAATAGCTTGCATTTCGGAATCGTGAGTACTTTACCACTGGAGGTTTTCAAGAAAAGATTGGACAACCATTTGTCCAAGATGGTATAAGTACTCCTGCCTCCTCTACTCCAATTTGGAGGTTGGACTAGAAGACCTCCAAGGCCCCTTCCAGCACTATGATTACCTATTCCCACATGACTTTGATTTTTACCAGAAAATTATTAAAGAGAGAATAGAGGAAAGTCTCAGATTGTAAACCAGGCTGCTTAACATGCCCCCAGAGGCACTCACACAGCTCTTGGTGACTAATCACCAGTTATGTTTTCTTCCAATCCTTCTTTATTAGGCCTAGTTCCTGCCTAGTAAAATCATGACACTTTAAAACTTGTTGCAATCATTCCCTCTGTATCCAGTTGGCCTAATGAAAGGCATCACGTGGATATTTTCCACTCACACAGCTGATGTTTCTTTTTGATATTTCAGAATGCCTCATTCACATTAGATTATTGGCATTCCTACCAAAGTGGAATCTGTTCCATTCAGATACAGTAAGCACAAACTGCTTACCTGGCACATTTGACTATTTAGATTGAGTCAGAGGTCAATATGACCTATGGTACATTTGATATGCTTAAAGAATTAAAAAAAAAAATCTAAGAGCTAGTTACAACAGAGAGTGAATGACAGCCAAGGGTAGCAGAGCACACTTAGTAGGACAACAAAGACAATGTTCGACTGAAGTCCTCCAGCTATTGGAAAAATATATTCTATATATATCTAAAGATTTTGATTGTATACTGAAGCACTTTTAAGTAAAAAATAGAAAAAATGAAAAAGAACGCATTGTGGTTAAGATGTTATAGTAGAAATAGCAGTGGTTGTGATTGATAAGATATACAATACAATAGCAGAATTGGAAGGGACTTTGGAGGT
Organism: Thamnophis elegans; assembly: GCF_009769535.1. Taxonomy (NCBI): domain Eukaryota; kingdom Metazoa; phylum Chordata; class Lepidosauria; order Squamata; family Natricidae; genus Thamnophis; species Thamnophis elegans. The sequence goes on from NC_045550.1 coordinate 14,503,285, forward strand.
CTTCTAGTCCAACCCCTTGCCTAGGCAGGAAACCCTATACCGTTTCAGACAAATGGCTATCCAGTATCTTCTTAAAGACTTCCAGTGTTGGGGCATTCACAACTTCTGGAGCAGGGGTGGGTTTCTCGCCCCATTCCAACCGGTTCGGTTGGAACGGGGCCGGCGGCGTCCTCATGCACGCGCGCGGTGCACGCATGCGTACTAGCATCTGTGCGATGCTCCAGCTGCTCCTGGACGATCGCGCAGGCGCTGTATGCGTCCTGCGCATGCATAGAAGCGCAGAACTCGTCAAAACCGGGTAAGGGCCGTGGGCGGGCGGGCGCGCCCTTCGCCATTCCCGGAAGTTACTTACTTCCGGGTTCGACGACCAACCGGTTCGCAGGGACCGCCGTGAACCGGTTGAAACCCACCCCTGTTCTGGAGGCAAACTGTTCCACTGATTAATTGTTCTCACTGTCAGGAAATTTCTCCTCAGTTCTGAGTTCTATCTCATATCATCCCCCTTTATTTCATATTTAATAAATTCCTTTCTACATTACATTGAAAAATTATAATCCAGCCCAATAGTAGCTGAAAGGTTTGTTAAGGCCCGTCTAAGCCTTTAGGAACACGTATAGCCTTGTTGCTGCAGATTGTACAATTCTGGTATAAATCAAAGCATGAGAGCACACTATATATGCAGCAGTGTATGCACACACTATAAACAATGGTCACACTTTATACAACCTTTCCCAGTCTGGAAACTCCAATTATTCATTGCAACTCCATCTATCATACTGGCTAAAAGGTTATGAGAAATGAATAGAACACATTTCTTGGATAGCATATTGTGTTATAGTATAGTATTGTGTACAATAGGGTAAATTCTTACACAGAAATGCATTTTTGTTGACATTTTGCAGTATATGAAATGGCGCTGAAAGAAGCCAAATCACTGTTGAGGTGGTAACCAAATATCAGTGGAGTGAATATTCTTTTTTCATACTGTTCATTCAGGTGGGCAAGTTAAGGTTAAATTCTGAGTCTGACTGATTTGAAGAGAAGTAGAATAAGAGGAAAAGAAGGAGAAGAAATGGGAGGTTATTATTTTCTAACAGGATGATACAGAAGAAAAATATGCTATTTGTTTATTCATATAATGGTTTCTAGAAATATGGCCATTTAATTTCATTGGTCTAGTCTAGCATAAGCTTTCCTGTTCTTATAGCTAAGTAATGTATTATCTTCTATTTATCCACTTTTGCAGTTTTACTGGAAAAGTAATACAGATCAAGTGAAATAATAGGGCCAGTCCTATCCTTAGGGAAAAGTGGCCAATTTTTGAGGGTCATGAATATCACATGGTTTTGTATATGTTTTGTTACTACTTTACAGTAGTTTTATACTACTAATGGGGATTTCTAATAAGGTTGGATGGAGAACAGAGGCAATTTAGGAATTTGTTGTGGATTAAAATAGGACAAGGTAAGTGATATGAAGGCTGCCCTGAGCTCTGGAATGAAAGGCAGGGAATAAATAAAATATCTTTCCTGGTTTGGGTATTTTTGATATAAAAAGGAATGTAAGTTTGTAGCTAGAAGCACCACACATACTGCCTTTGCAGGTATCAGTACCTGTTATGAACTTTGTATATGGTTACTGAGCTCATTAAGATTACTAGCAGAAAACCAGAATTTCCTCTTTACAACGTTAGCACCATGATTGTGATAAGACAACAATTTATCTTAAAGCAGCCCTGGCTGATTTTAATGAATATCTTTTGAAGTGAAGCTACTACCGACTTTCTGGGCTCATACAGTACCTCCTCCTTCCTTTAATCTTCAGGACTCATGTTTTATTTATGATTAGAGTCCTGCTTGTGCAATTGTAATTCTTACACTGCTATAGCATGGTTGGAATAATTCCAAAATTATTTTACTAAATGTCACCAACATTACAGAAACTTCTTAGAATCTAAGCAACTGACATCAGGCAGTTATGCTGCAAGTTCTACACGTTGGAGTTTTCATGTTAATGGATTCTAAATGAATAAAGTTATTTTTAAAACTTGGGCTTGCCCTTTTATACACCCATTTACTCTTTTGTACTGTATAAATAATGTGTCACCACTGATACTAATTATTCTCATCATGTTTTTTGGGGGAAGCTAATAACCCAGTCCTTAAGTTTCAGAAATAGAACTTTTTTACTTAGACATAGGGCAGCTTATTGAAGGCTATGTTGCATCAAAGTCTTTATTAGAAATAATTATCTAATTAAAATATTAGTAGGCATTCCTTTGAGTCTTCAGTACTTACATGGATTAAATAACAGAGGGCTGTAAATAGAATCCCAAAACTACTAGTCGGAGGATGAAAAGAGGGAAATCATTTTGTATTCATAGCAATTAGTTTCTAGTCATTTGTTTAGAAAAATAAAGCATTGTTTTTTCCGTTATTCTGTATAAAGTGCTTTGAGGCAGAAAATGAAAATGAAATTCCTTTAAAAAATAGAACCATTCATTATTCACAGGCATAATGAATTAGAATTCTCTAGAATTCCTGTAAATTAGCAAAAAAACAGGTTTCATAGGACATTCCAATTGTTTTCCATGATTCCTTCCAGTGGACATTGCTAATAAATATAGCAATGGTTATTGCTGACTATGTCATATGAACAAAAAATTCTGACTTGTTTTGAACTGATAGTTTTGAAACTATCTCTTGTAGAAACATATTTTATTTTTTCTAGTCTTTGAAATTATTCATCCATTGAAGTAAAGGTAGCAATTTAAACACTCTCATAGCCAAGTTCTTTATAAATGTTCAGAATTATAATACCCTTAAGGACTAGCTATAATGCCTTGGTCAACATAATGTGATTTATCTTCTAAAGACTTGGAAGATACTAGGATGTGCTAGGTGTGCTAGAGGATGGGTGTCCAACCTTTTGGCCGGGGTTGCCTTGAGTGAAGAAAAATTGGGTTGTTTATAAAATAAATAATACATTTATATGGTATATAAATCACATAATAATGTTAAAACTTTACGATCTTTTGGGGCCACATTACCAGCTGTCCAGGATATGGGCCCTGGTTGGGCAAGCCTGTGCTAAAGCATAAAACATGAGTTCTTTGTCGCTGCCCTCTGAAAGCGGGCACTGTAGTTGTACTACAGACAACTGTTAATGGCGGACCTTTCTAGCTATCTCTGCCTCTCCCTCTTTTCTCCAGGAGTTCTGAAATAATCTCATGCAGAGGCTTTTGAAAATAGATTGAAATTTTCCTAGTTTGGCTTAATATCCCAGAAAATGTATTTTTCAAATCCAATTGATAGGATGTTATGGTCTAGTCTGGCATGAGGAAATGACTTTGAAATATCATACAATATGATACAATGAGCATTATATAATATTTGTTTTTTTAAAAAAACATGTCTTCTTTTGGTAATTTTTTATTAGAAGTAAAAAAATGTGTACATTTAATATACAAATTTTGTTTTCCCAGTGGCCCATCCTCAGGAGCCTCCTCATCCCACAGAGAAGCCTGTCATCCACTGCCACAAATGTGGGGAGCAGTGTAAAGGAGAAGTACTTCGAGTTCAGGCCAAGCATTTTCACATTAAATGCTTTACTTGCAAAGGTACTGTAATTCTGTTTTATCACTAGCCACTCCGGCAATCAAATTGTCTGTATTTCTTTACTCTGAAGAGATGAGCTGAATTCCTATTATGGACCTGTGATTGGGTTTAGACCCATGAAGGAAGATATAGAGAATTAACATTACTTAAATGTACAAATAAAAATATTCCTTATGTTTGTGTCTTTGATATGTACATACTGTATATATGTATTTGATATGTATATATGTATTAATGAATGAATGGCCACTTTTGAAATTTTAGAGTTTGCATTAACTGATTAACAAATATAAGGGTTGTCCAAGCCTTCAAAAAAGATTTTATGGTGTGTAGGAGTTTACATAAATACTGCTTGGACCATTAAAAGCATATTTAAGCATAAAGCATATTTTCCAGGCTGGCAATTGGAAACGTTGTGGTTTGAATGTAGTTGGTTTGTATGTGCTCCCTCCATGTTATCAAACATTTTTTTTCAAAAATAGCTTTAATAAGCCACAAAACACACTCACACCTGTGTGTGTGCGTCTGAAAACATAACTAATAGATAGAAGAAGCAAATTTCTCCAAATTTATCAAAAGTCTTATTTATCTCCTTTTGAAAAATGGTTAATTAAAAAACTGGCAAAGAGCACATGTCAGCAATTCAATGCAGTATATAAGATATTGCATATTCAGTTGTGTGCTAATATATGTATAACTACTATTTCTGATGATTGGGGTTGGCTGTTAATCTGCCATCTGATGCTCCATCTGCTTTCAGGAAAGATTATCAGGTTTACCAGAGACTGGACTTCTTTGTTATTATGAAACAACTCTGCTAATAAATACTTTTGTATGCAGCAAGAAATTCATGAGGATCTTCAAATCAAAACTCTGGGCTTTACTTTTGTTGATCTCAGTTTATAATATATTCTTGGCAATGTTTTTCCAAAATGAGCCCTTTATTCCAGGAACATGCCACCTTTGGGAAAATTTAGCTCTTTCACAATACATTAACTTATGTCATGGAAGTTGTATGATATAAGTTCCAGTCAGGTATAACTTTCATTATGGTATTAGTGATATGAAAAAAGTCTCTACATCATCCTCAGTCTTTGAACCTTTCACTTGCTTAATTCTTCAGAAAATTTGCTTCCCTTTACAAATTTCGTATTTTAGCACAAGGGTCTATTTAAGCAAACTTTCCTTTCTTTTCCCATTTTATTACTTATGACTAAGGTGTTCATCTAGCTTTTGAATTGATGGAAGCAGTGGTTAAAAATGACATCTTCATGTCCATCCACAGTAATCATTGATTCCAGCTCTATAATCATATGAAGTACAAGAGTCATCTATTCCAGTTAGTTTCTGTATATGGAATCGAAGAAAGATAACTTGTTCTTTATCTGAGACTGCAAAGTATCTTGGGGGCACCCTGAATTTCTAACGTATATACTCGAGTATAGGCCGACCCGAATATAAGCCGAGGCACCTAATTTTACCACAAAAAACTGGAAAAGTTATTGACTCGAGTATAAGCCTAGGGTGGGAAATGCAGCAGCTACCGGTAAATTTCAAAAATAAAAATAGATACCAATAATGTTTTTGAATATTTATTTCAAAGAAAAACAGTAAACTAGCGGTGTATTCAATGAAATACTTCACTCACCTCATGATGCTGATGTCCCGCTGTGATGATGATGTCCCGTGCAGCCGCGGGAGCGATGTCCCGCCTCCTATGACACACGTCACAGTGATTCCTATCATTGGATCACTGTACCAGAGGAGGTGGGACATCGCTATGTGGCTGCTTGCCATAACAAGGAGGAGGTGGGACATCGTTGCAGAGCGGCAGGAGGGGGAGGAAGGGGAATCGTAAGACAGCCCTGCATTACATTAGAACGTGAGGAGGGGGATGGTGCGGTGCGCGCTGCGCGGCAAACTGACACAGAGGGAGGGGAAACTCACAGGGGCACTGGGCCATTCACGAGTGTCACCCAGCGGCATGGCCCCGCCCCTTTTTCTCCTCCATTTCGGGCAAATTTTTCACTGACTCGAGTATAAGCCGAGGCGGCTTTTTTTCAGCCCAAAAAGTGGGCTGAAAAACTAGGCTTATACTCGAGTATATACAGTAATTTGAAATGGAACAAACTATGCTTAAAATAATTAAGCTTTTCTTTCCCCAATTTGGATGTAATAAAAAGCTAAGATTATTGTGAACCCAGAAGGAAGGATGCAGTTGAAGAAGGAAATCCACAAGGTATTTCCAACAGTTTGAGATATCATAGTTTTCTTATGCTTATTTATTATGCTTGTATCTCCCTTCTACCATAATGTTAGTACTACTGATAAACAGAACTGTAATAAAACAGAAATATTTGCATTTTTACCCATTATTTTGCTATAAGATCAAATATGTTTGCCCATACCATGGTGACATGCAGTATTATAGGCTAATTCTACTAACTGCCAAAGATTTGATTCTGACCAGCTCAAGGTTGACTCAGCCTTCCATACTTCTGAGGTCAGTAAAATGAGGACCCAGATTCGTAGGGGCAATTGCTATTTATGAAGGAATTTAGATAATCTATGACCTATTGGGTTATCTTTTTAGAAATATTTACCTACCATTCATCATCTCACTCATTTACTTCATCTTCCCTGACCCTCACTGCACTTCCTTCACACCCTTGCACAACTCTCACATTTCCACATAAATTCCTCAATCCATGAAGTATCTCTCACACACCCTGGTACAATCTATACAGTGCTTGTCACGTATCCCTGGACATTCTCTCCAAGGGACTCTGCAACTCCCCTGCAATTCCATGTACCCATCATTCTCTCCCTATTTGGCAGCAGCTACTTTCCTACCTGCCAGCCTAGGACTTCTGACTTTTTCCCAGATTCCCAGTTGATTTTCCTTGTACAAAGCTGCTAGGGAGTCTTAAAAATGAAAATCATGTGACCGTGGCTGACTATGGAAGCATGGCAGAATTGAAGTGGCCATAGCTTTTCCAAATTTCAATGTCCTGAGAGTAATGGATCGCAGAGCATGAATGCATTCTGTAAATTAGCCCATCTGGAGTACTTTGGTTCAAACATTATTACACTATGATGCAACCATTAGCCCAACTGAAGCTTACAAACAGATATGAAAGTTTTAGAATTATATAGGTTTAATATGTCCAAATTTGTAACATAATATAAGTTTATTACTTCCACTGCTTTATATGCTGTGCATTAATTAAGATTTAAATCTTACCCCCTCAGCTTCATTAGCATTAGTTCTCTTATTAGAATAACACTTTTAATTTGTCATTCCACAAGGTGATGGGTAGCCTGAGGAATATTTCTTTTGCTCCTCAAAAAGTGCTATCAATTTTTCCCAACTAAAAAATAACTTGCTTAAGAAAAGTCTTTGTTTTGCTTTTCCTCCCTTTGCGCAAAATGCAAATAAGCTTCATGTTATTTTCTTTTTATATCTATTCATTATAAATTTTGGCTGTATTTTTAAGCCTAATGTGCAGTATAGAGTTCTACCAGATCTTTTTAAATGCTAGATGCAGAAATATTGGGAAAAGTATCTGTTTTAATTATAATGCACAAATTTTTATATATCTCTTATGGAGGTTATAAGAACAATGTTATCTTTTTAGTGGATGTCTCAGTCACATTTCATTTGAAATTCCTATGAAATTGCCATGCAGACATTGATTAACTTAAGTAATCACTAAGCAGAAAATAAAGTGTTTAACTGAATAATATCCCCCACAAACCCACCTATCATTGTTTTTCTATGTGGCAACTATGGAACATAAATGTGTGTAAAAATATGTAACTTGATCATTTCAGTTAAGTATTACAAACCAAATATAAATATTTTCCCTAACTGCTTTGCACTGTTTTCAATAGAATTTACCCAAGATGCATAGATTACATAAAATTATCTAGCGTATGCATTTTAAATAAAAGAACAAACTGTGGTAGTGGTAAATAACTCAGGATGGTTTCACTTGCTAATGCAAATTTACTTATTGAATGGGAGAGAACCAGAGTTAGGTAGCTGCTTTGCCTTGCTTTATAATCATCCAATTATTGAATAGTTTAAATGAATCAAACTTTGTTTGATTTTGATCTGAGAATAATGACAACATGCTCTTTGAGGACTGATCAGCAGGCTTATATTCCCTCTCCAGTTGTATTGCATCTCATAAAATTTCATTTCTGCTTGGCAGAAAGGGATAACCTCTGATGCAATTTAATAGAAGACATGTTCTTTCCATTTCGGATTAACTTTGGGGTATTGTTGTAGTTGAAGATATTTAAGGGCTGGTAATATATTAATTATTTCCAGTGAGTTGCCAAATCAGATTCACAAGGGTAAGAGTGAATAACCTCTCCAAGGATAAAAAGAAATACAGATGTCTTTTTACATTAATATATTTACAATTACATAAATATATTCTGCCATATTACATTTCATCAGATTTTATGTTTGCAGCTCTTCTGAATATGACTGTTGTGTGATTGAGATACATTTACTAGAATTGCATATGAACTTAAGGAATTGGTTCATCATTAACAGGTAATTTGGCATTCAAAGTAGCCAGTTTGCTGGATATGTGAAAGACAGTCATTGTTGGACTGCAGTTTTTATTTGGATTAGTAAATGAATTAAATCCTAATCCATAATCTCATTATATAAAAACTCATGTTCTTATTAAGTAACTGATAGGTTTCTGAGCGTTATGTTTAGGATTATAACCACCGTATTTTTCGGAGTATAAGATGCAGCTTTTTTCCTCTAAAAAGAGGCTGAAAATCTGGATGCAAATTATATACCGAATACAGCATTTTTTGCCTCCTGAAGCCCTGTCCCTTCACCAAAATGGCCATGCATAGTCTTATGGAGGCTTCCAGACAGCTCCTGGCAGTTGGGGAAGGCAGAAATGAGCAGAAAATGGGCCCTTTTTGCCCACTCAGCCCCCAGCAGCATTCTGTAAGCCTCCATAAGGCTATGCATGCATTTTTTTAAACAAAAAATGGCCCGATTTTGCAAAAATTGGCCATTTTTTGCTCTCCCCCACACACTTCCAGGAGCACTCTGCAAGCCCCCCCAAAACTATTCATGCCTTTATTTGAAACAAATGAGCCTGTTTTTGTGAAAAACGGGCTGTTTTGGGGAGTGCAAAACTTTTCCCCCCCCTTTCGGAAAGCTGTTTAGTTAGAGTGGTTGTTGAGTTTTAGGCAGGTTGTCAGCAATTTCCTTCTCAAGCACATGGATAAATACACCTGGAAACATCTACCTACCTACCTTCTCTCTCTCTCTCTCTCTCTCTCTCTCTCTCTCCCTACCTACCTACCTACCTACCTACCTACCTACCTACCTACTGTATTTATATATCTCTCTTTCTATTTCTTTCTATCTCTCTATCCCTTTATCTACCTACCTACCTAATTACTCTCTCTCTCTCCCTATCTACCTACTACATTTCTCTCTCTCCCTCTAGCTACTTATATACCTACCTACCTACTCTTTCTCTCTCTTCCCCACCTATCTACTGTATTTCTCTCTCTCTATCCCTCTACCTACCTATCTATCTACTGTCTCTCTCCCTCCCTACCTACTGTATCTCTGTCTCTCTGTCTCGGTCTCTCTGTCTCTCTCTCTTTCTCTCTCTATCCCTTTATCTACCTACCTACCAACTACTCTCTTTCTCTCTTCCTACCTACCTACTGTATTTCTCTCTCTTTCTCTCCCGCGCTATCCCTCTACCTACCTACCTACTATTTTTTAAATTTTGCTTCTTCAAAATCTGGGTGCGTCTTATACTCCGGTGCATCTTATACTCTGAAAAATACGGTACTAACAAATCATAGCTAATCCTATGAATTCACACCATACATTTCTTTATTGTGTGAAAAGTAATATAGAGAACTGTTTGATTATAGCAATTTAGAAATGTAATAAATAAATACCCAAAGTGTGCCATGATCCTCCTGCTGATGTAGTGCTGCCCTGCAATTTTTATACAAAAATCTTAATTCATTTTTACATGATTGTAATATTTGAATTGTCTATTAAATAGGTCAGGGTTGAACTTTGGAGTCGTTTGTGCTCTCTGAACCTGGATCTAGATTTGCAGAAGCTTTGTTACCTGAGTAGGTAACATCTTCAGTGCAAGAAAGGAATGTCTGTTTAGATACAGTAATTTGCCCTGTGAGCGCTGGTGTGACTCTTCCTGGCTACTTAGTATTTTTAGTTTACTTAAGATGTTGTGGAGGGCTTTAGTTGATTTGTGTGCTATGATGGAGTGGTGTTGTTATAATAGTTGGTTGTTTCCGATATATTTTTAATGAATGGCATTTTCATAGCTTGATTGTGATGGAGTGAGTTGAGCAATCAGGAAATTTTTGATAAAATTGTGAGGGTATCTATTTTATTGAATGGACTGCCTGTTTCCTTTTTCTGGTGTCCACGGTTGCTGCAGTGTATTTGTGTTTGCCCTAATAATGTTCTTACACAGGTTGTCTGGTGAAAGGTTGGGTGTTACTTTGATAGAGGAGCGCTCAGTGTGGGTAGATTTTTGATAGTCTTTCTAATTTGCCACCATTTTCTTGGCTGATTAAGGTATCTAGGAAGGGCCATGTGCTGTTGTTTCTTCTTTCCTTATGAATTTTATTCCTTTGAAGATGATGTTGATTGTTTTGTGTGTTTTTTCTACATGTTCCTTTTTTATTCCAACAAAGATTTCATCTCCATATCAGATGCATACATTTGGTTGTATGCGTGGGAGTGCCATAGTTTCTAAATGCTGCATTGCAGTCTCTGCTGTGAATCCTGAGAGAGGTGAACCCATGAATGTTTGTCTTTGATTTGTTGAAATATTTGTCCATCGGTCTGAAAGTAGGTAATGAGACAGAGGTGATGACACCCATGATTTAGGGTATTTCAATCTTAGTGTATTTGGTTAGGTTGAGTGTGTTGTGTAATATTGCTACCATGGATTCATTTGCTAATTTTGGATCTGTGGATGTGAAATTGAATGCAATCATAATTTCATATTCTTCTACTATCTTTGATTTTCTGGAAAATGGGAACACTGCTCTTCTTCAATCACTACACCTACTGGGGCCAGTAAAAAAAAAAAAACACTTTTGCTATTAAAATCCGCTGACATCTGAGGATGTTCTGATTTCTGGTGTCCCCAAATATCAGCACGAGGAGAATTTTTAAAAAAAGGTAACTGCAAATTCTCTGAGGGGAATGTTGGGCTTTACTGAATAGTAATTGTCTTCTAGTAATTCTAGATTTTTGAAAATCTAGATTTCAATCCTTATGCTAGGTAAATTTGGTGAAATGTCCATCTCCATCCCCAACTTTATATTCTTTTTTCTTCAGCCTCTTGGCTCTCCCTTTCTTACTACCTTGTTAATGCAGTAGAGTGGTAAGAAAAAGATGTATTACTTTACTAAGGGGCTGAATTAATCAAGTGAAGACGAGTTTTAGAGGAAGCTAGAGATACCGTATTTAGATTAAAATGGGTAAAGTAGGAGAGGAATAACACTGATTTAATTTTTTTACAAAATTGCTTTTGCTAAGTCTTAAAGATAGTTTCTTCTTACTTAAGCTCATATTTGAAATGTACTTTATAATAATTACTTAAGAAATAGTTATAGTGTAAGTTCCAGTGTAGCAATTTTTACCTTTAAGTTTTTTGCAACAGGGTATAACCTTTACTACCTTTGTGCCTTTTTAAAAATAATCTTTATAGTTTTGTTTTTTAATCTTTATACTTTTGTTTTGTTCTAGTCATACATGAACACAGAAGCTTTGAGTATTTCTAGGACTCGCTGAAGGCTGATAAAGTCCCAGTCAGCTATAAATATCACTGTCCAGGAAATGAACTCTTCATACTAAAATGTGAAGCATCTCAGTTATTCTTCAGTCAACTAAAATATATTGAAGGAAAGTGCATGGGTTTTTGTTTGAGGTTATATACACATATATTTTGAGTACCAAATAGTATTGTTTGATGTTACATAAACAAACAACAATAATGGCTTAACTTTATTTGAAAGAATTTTATAAGGATTGCTTATAAAATCTAGCTTTTGTACACATTTGATAGAAACTCTTTTTAAGTGTAAGTTCCTGTGTAGGAATTCTTTTTCTAAGTAGGGCACACACAGAAATTCTTATAATAAAAAAGTGAAGACTTTTCTGAGAAATTGTATTTTATCTTCAGTTTTCATTATCCTTCACTCAAATATATACATTGGTGAATGCATGTACCAATGCATGACAGAAGAAGATTATATATATATATATATAATATCTATGTTCTGCTTCTTTAAATTGGGTAATAGTGCCTTCTAAAATGATATTCATAAATTAAAACATTCCAGTCCAATTGCCAACTTTATTTTTTAATTACACATATTCTGGCTTTCAAGATGGCTGAAAATGGATAATAACAAAAGAGTCAATAGTATATTCTGAAAGTAATAAGGAAAGACACATTCTTTTAAACCAGTTGCATAAAATGAAAAGTTATGTTACAGGTCAGTGAAGAGATGTAAGAACATGAGGTATGAAAGTGTCTGAGCAGAGAAAATTGCAAGATTGAGCTATTTTCCTACGCCCCACACACCCCATTTGCAGAACAGCCAATTTCTTTATATGAATTGAAGCAGTTGAATGTATTGGATATTCCCCATGCATGCTTTTTAAAATTAATTGAACGAAATCTGCAGAAGTAGCAGGTTCTATCCTCTTCACGAACATTGGAAGGATTTTACTCATCCTTAAAAATCTGCCGACTGCTCATCTTGAACAAAGATTCCAAGGTAATCTCAGTGGAAAAATACAAGGCACAGCTACACTTCCAGTTTGAGCTCTCAAATAACACTGTCTTGTGGTTCATCATCCAAATACCCATATTCCTCTGTTTCTGTGAAATAAAAATAGTCCAGCAGTCTATAATTGCAAATAACAGTACTGAGATTAAACAAGCCAAGCAGAGACCATTATCAAGATATGCCTGCTCATTGTGTAATTATTGCCTTTGGTGAGGAATGGAATGTAAATGAATCCAAGGCACTATCCAAAGTAGGGTGGGGTTGTTATATACTACAGCCATATATTTTAGTATTTAGAGGTTTATATTATTTATTTTCTGCTAATGAATACACTGAAGAAAATAGTTTTTCTCTTTAGAAAGGCATTATAACCTAATACCTTATGAGGGGGAAAAATATCCCTCTGTCTATTTTCCTTTCCCAGAGGGAATCCACAATTTTTGCAGATTCAGCAAAATGAGGATAACTATCATAAGTGTTATCTTTTTATTGTTATCTTTTTATTTTAGTTTCAAATGAAAATAAAGTGTTGATTGTGACTGATACCAATTCAAGTAGTAGCTCACATCTTTACTGATGGCTTCAAAATAAAATGAACAACATGTGTAGAAAGAATTATGAGCTAAAATTGACTATAGTAAGAATACTCAAGAATATAACAGTAGTCAAGAATGTAGGAATATTAAACTTTGTTTAGCATGGGGAACAGCCGTGAGCAGCAACAATTTATTTTGTAAAGGGGAAAATGTACATTTTATTCTAATACTATATGAAAAAAAACCCTATACCTAGTACATTTTATATTTATGAAGAAGACTAATAAAACTTTGATTAGTGGGGAAAGTGTGTTATTAGTCTCCATCCCCAAAGGGCTGTATGATAGCTGGGAAATTGAAAAAAAATACCTTGGAAGAAAGTAGAATTTCAGTATTTCCATCAAGAAAATTATGTGTGTATCCATATAGTCTACAAGCATTGAACTTGGATTTCAATAGACTTTTTATTTAGCAGGATAAACAAACTTCGCTTACCACTTCATGATAATTCACTGTATATAGGGTTACTTCACACTTGGTAGGTTGTCAAGTTAATAGACATTTTTCAATGTTTGCTAATATTGTCCTATTTTTGTGGCTGTTTTAAAATAAATTGTTTTGGCAACTTCTTCAGATGTTTGGCACCATTGTGTGACTGTGTACAATGGCCCAAGTATAAATGCGAGTGCGTATGCACACACACAAATACACACACACACACAGAGTGTATGTATGTGTATCTATATTTATATATATCTTACACATTATATACATTATATATATATATCATGTAACAAAAATGCAACAGTAAAAATATTGGGTTTCTGCCTGGATGGTCTCTTGTGACGAGCCGAAGGACAGAGAATGGAAGTAGTGATCTTCCTCCCATAATTGGGGCTTACCAGGGGTTGTATATATATATATATATATATATATATATATATATATATATATATATATATATATATATATATATATATATATATATATATATATATAGAGAGAGAGAGAGAGAGAGAGTTACGATCTAAGCACAAATAGTTTGCAGGTGGGGACCACTAATTTATCACCATATTTAGTTTGAGAAGATCCATTAAAATCAATGGACTTTTCATTTTCAGATTTTGCTCTCAGTTAAATTATTTTGTGTTTATGAGCAAAACTAAAAAGATTTGCAGATCAGAATTAAGGGTAGTATTTTATCTTTCCCATCTCTACTTAAAGGCATTGATACTGTATATACTCGAGTATAAGCCTAGTTTTTCAGCCCACTTTTTGGGCTGAAAAAAGCCGCCTCGGCTTATACTCGAGTCAGTGAAAAATTTGCCCGAAATGGAGGAGAAAAAGGGGCGGGGCCATGCCGCTGGGTGACACTCGTGAATGGCCCAGTGCCCCTGTGAGTTTCCCCTCCCTCTGTGTCAGTTTGCCGCGCAGCGCGCACCGCACCATCCCCCCTCCTCACGTTCTAATGTAATGCAGGGCTGTCTTACGATTCCCCTTCCTCCCCCTCCTGCCGCTCTGCAACGATGTCCCACCTCCTCCTTGTTATGGCAAGCAGCCACATAGCGATGTCCCACCTCCTCTGGTACAGTGATCCAATGATAGGAATCACTGTGCCGTGTGTCATAGGAGGCGGGACATCGCTCCCGCGGCTGCACGGGACATCATCATCACAGCGGGACATCAGCATCATGAGGTGAGTGAAGTATTTCATTGAATACACCGCTAGTTTACTGTTTTTCTTTGAAATAAATATTCAAAAACATTATTGGTATCTATTTTTATTTTTGAAATTTACCGGTAGCTGCTGCATTTCCCACCCTAGGCTTATACTCGAGTCAATAACTTTTCCAGTTTTTTGTGGTAAAATTAGGTGCCTCGGCTTATATTCGGGTCGGCCTATACTCGAGTATATACGGTAAGTTGTGAGTGACTTTAAACTCAGCTGCTTTTTATATTGGAAATTGTGAGAAGACAGCTTCCAGCCAGGCATTAAAACAATTCAGTACTCTTTCTACAAGTGTCCATATAGAGGTGTATGTATGCACATACACAAATATTTCTCTATTGGTGTATTTATCAGAAGAACCTTTCTATATCCAATATTGTGATTTCCTGTTAAATAAATTATTCTGTGGCCAGACTGTCTGGCACCACCATGACTCAATCGTGTTATAGGAGAATTTAGAAACACAATAGAACAATAATTTTATAAGGGTATGCATTATCTGATTTACTGCATTGCTGTATTATATGACCATAATTAGATTCAGGAGATAGAATATATATGAATGTAGAAAATCTTCTAGGGAAGGTAAGGAAGTTGCTAGATTGTTCTCTTAAGTAATTTATATCTTTTGCCTAATCTGTTACCTTTTGGGATTAGTTTTTTTCATGTCTCAAGTGCATTATTTTCTTATATTTTATGGTGATGATTTCATTGTTTAAAGTTTCAATATTTTACAATATTTTCTGCTTTCTTTGTAACATCAAACAATTATTGACCTAAAACTACAAAGTAGTAGTTTTGATTTAACATCAATTATTGACCTAAAACTACTACTTTGTAGTTTTGGGTCAATAATTGATGTTAAATCAAAACTACAAAGTAGTAGTTTTAGTACTACTTTTTTTTTTGTTTAGAAACCCCTGAAATACCTTTAAAAACCATCATATTTCCATAGAGAAAAAGGAAGGAAAGGAACTGAGTCTATAGTTGTGAGGCTAAGTTTCTTAAAGCCTCAGAAATTGAAGGTCAGGACCTCGGAGTGAGATCCTGCTTTAGAAGAGCATAAAGAGCAAACTGGATTGTAGGGAATAATATAGGTAGACAGATCCTGAAAAGTTTGTGAGTGGCGATTCTAACACAAGCACATGCAGCTTAAACTTTATATTTGGATCAAACAGGATGCTACTAAAGAGCCTTGTGCTGTAATGAGACATGAAAACAATATGGAAGAACCAGAGTCCATTACAATGAAATAGATTGTGTTTTGTAAACAGTGATATCGCTCTAGGACTGTGATGGCGAACCTATGGCACAGGTGCCGGATATGTGGGCATGTGCCAGCCCACAGCTGCTCTGGTTTCTGGCACACACTTGCACGCCGGCCAGCTGATCTTCGTGGACACCGGTGCACTGGAAAACGGCCTGAAAACGGAGGAGAGTTCATTAGTGCAGGAGTTGGAGAAAAGCAGAAAATCCCATTTTCTGGTGTTATAGTAACACTGCTTGACAAATGATTGAAATCAGATTGATGACATATTTATGACAAGAGTCTAACCTTACTGTTGATTATTTTGTTCAATGAATCGTTTTCAAATTCTGAATGAAGAGAAGATCAGAAATAGTGATTTAACTCTTGAACTTAAAACACAATAGTAATACTTTATCTGTAAGACGAACAATGTGTGGAGTACAAAACTGAATCCGAAATGTATTCAGTTGTTGCCTTGTATATGAAGTTATAGATTTGGTTCAAGGTGAGAAAGCTTCTGCAAAATATATCATCTATTGCATTCTTTTTCCATTAGTTTTATCTATCATGAATTATGCATAATTACTATTCTTCTCCACAACGCTAAGATCTCAACTTACTGTCAGATAGAAAGGAAGCACCTCTTCTTCCATTCAAGTTTTACTGAAGTTTATTTAACAGACAAAGAGTTTTTGCACTATTGCCTCTGGACTCTTCCATCTGTTTTGGCTTCTGGTCTGTTTGGCATAAAAGTTGCAGAACAGGCAGGTATAAAGGTGAAAATTGACACAGTTCACAGTCCTGTCTCTACCATCACCACCCTGGTATGGACGGTTTTTTAAAAAAATGATCTGAGAATTATTAAGCTGGAATTTATATAAACTAGTTGCAATTATGGCTATGTCCTTACAACCAATCACTGTAGATCTCAAACTGAAAGTTACCCAATGCCGAAATGTTTTAGAGAATGTTTAAGCTGCTTTCTTAAAATTTGCTGTATCAGTGGTTAAGAAATTACATATTCATTTCCATTATTTCTTTCTGTTGCCTAAAGTCTTGTTCTCATGATTCTGTTTATATGTTGAAGTATACACAACTTTTGGTTGTTTTGAATAATATCTTAAAATTGAATATATAGAATTATGCAATGGGGCTTGACAAATGATCATTTCAGAGCAATTTTCAGCATCAGCCTTTTTGTTCCTTGCTGTTACTTCCATAATTTAAAATTGTATCTGTTTTCAAATTAATCATATACATATAATCATATACATATACATATACATATACATACACACACACACACACACATGCACACACACACACACACACACACACATATATATATAATTGTTTTCTTTCTCTCAAAACTGTTCATTTGCCACAAAAATTTTCGGGGTGACTGTCGGGGTAACCCAACAACGAATAATGATAAATAATGATAAAACAACATTTATTTTAAGGACAGGTAGTTCAATTAACATATCAGAAGAAAACACTGAATTGTTAATAATTTGATTATTGTTATATCTAAGGAAGAAAGCAAAGTGTGGGTAAATGTGGCTAAATGAGCCAATTGTACTTTATTTCTAAGGCTACATTAACAGAATCTTGCAAGTCTGCAGGTACAAAGTATCTACCATCACTTTTAACCACCTGAACATTTAGTGGGTTCTTTCTAAGTTTCTTCTGTGATAGTTAATTCATTGGCAACTACTATCTCTCTTGTCTGACTGTTTTGTAAGCAACATCTTTTCCCTTGTCTCCCAAGGTCATCCATATAGTCCATGATTTTTTCATTGCGAACTTTCCAATCATAGTCCAACACTCTTAATCACTACATCATAGTTTCACTCTACATTTTGTTCCCGAATAACAACATTTGCTACTGCTGTTGTTTTTGGTTACCACTCAAGCTATTGGGTTGGTATCATGAAAGAAGAACATGCTGAGTAAAAATTTGTTCTTCTTTTTTGATCCACCCACTATTTTTAACACTGTGGGCCATAGGGAATTGCTTATTGCATTTAGGTTTTCTATTTGCATGATTCCAAAAGACTGAATGTGGTTTTTCAGTTTTAAAAAAGTTGCTTGTCCTCAGTGTAACATGACCTACCTACTTTATATGTCCCAATATAGCATTCTTTCATGCTAATTTTCATCATAGAACTGACTTTCAAGAAAACATTTTTGAGTAAATGCTTTATGACCAGAAGGAAGATCGTTTGTAATAAGCTCTGATAAGAAATACACTATATTGCCAAAAGTATTCGCTCACCTGCCGTTACTCGCATATGAATTAACTGTACATGACATCCCATTCCTAATCCATAGGGTTCAATATGACATCGGGCCACCCTTTGCAGCTATAACAGCTTCAACTCCTCTGGGAAGGCTGTCCACAAGGTTTAGGAGTGTGTTCATGGGAAGTTGTGACCATTCATCCAGAAGCGCATTTGCAAGGTCACACACTGATGTTGGACAAGAAAGCCTGGCTCTCAGTCTCCGGACTAATTCATCCCAAAGGTGTTCTATCGGGTTGAGGTCAGGACTCTGTGCAGACCAGTCAAGTTCATCCACACCAGACTCTGTCATCCATGTCTTTATGGACCTTGCTTTGTGCACTGGTGCACAGTCATATTAGAAGAGGAAGGGGCCAGCTCCAAGCTGCTCCCACAAAGTTGGGAGCATGGAATTGTCCAAAATGTCTTGGTATGCTGAAGCATTCAGAGTTCCTTTCACTGGAACTAAGGGGCCAAGCCCAGCTCCTGAAAAACAATCCCACACCATAATCCCCCCCTCCACCAAACTTTATACTTGGCACAATGCAGTCAGACATTCTCCTGGCAACCACCAAGCCCAGACTCGTCCATCAGATTGCCAGATGGAGAAGCATGATTTGTCATTCCAGCGAATGTGTCTCCACTGCTCTAGAGTCCAGTGGCAGCATGCTTTACACCACTGCATCCAACGCTTTGCATTGCACTTGGTGATGTATGGCTTGGATGCAGCTGCTCGGCCATGGAAACCCATTCCAAAAAGCTCTCTGCGCACTGTTCTTGAGCTAATCTGAAGGCCACATGACATTTGGAGATCTGTAGCGATTGAAAGTTGGAGACCTCTTCACACTGTGCACCTCAGCATCCGCTGACCCAGCTCCGTCAGTTTACGTGGCCTATGATTTCGTGACTGAGTTGCTGTCATTCCCAAACACTTCCACGTTCTTATAATACAGCTGACAGTTGACTGTGGAATATTTAGAAGCGACAAAATTTCACGACTGGATTTGTTGCATAGGTGGCATCCTATCACAGTTCCACGCTGGAATTCACTGAGCTCCTGAGAGCAACCCATTCTTTCACAAATGTTTGTACAAACAGTCTGCATGCCTAGGTACTTGATTTTATACACCTGTGGCCATGGAAGTGATTGGAACACCTGATTCTGATTATTTGGATAAATAAGCGAATACTTTTGGCAATATAGTGTACTTCTCATGGGAAGTCAGTGGGGAGACAGGACAGAAAAAGAACATAGAAATTGTGTGTATACTGTATATCGGTATATGAGAGAGACTTGTTTATATCTCAAATGTTAATGTACAATTATTTTTCATCCACTAATGCTGCACATGAAAACCTTAATTTCTTTTCATTTTTATACAATAATAGCCTTTTTAGGAGCCTTTTTTAAAATAAAGTTAGTAAAAATAACCTCAATAAAACTGAGAAGAATAGGGTTGTGGGGGAATTGGAAATTATAAATGGATAGTTCTTTTATTAATTTTACTGCAATTTTTAACATTACTTGTTATATAGGTTTGTAATTTATGCTGCCATTGGTAATATAATGTAACATAGTGATATGATAATAAGTATCGCATTTATAACATATTGCTGCTTACTCAGGAGATTTGACAAAAATATATTCCAAAATCGCAAGTGTTATGCATCTCTTATTTCAGTATGAATAGCAACTTTTCATACTATAATGAACTGAGCAAAAATGCAAAGCCATTCAAATGACCTTTAGGAAATGTAGTTCAAAATAATAGATTGAATTTATAGGACACAGCTTGTTTTTAGTCAGATCATCATTCTGACAGCAACTTTCCACACTATCAGAAAGGAGTGATTCCATGCCTACCAAGAAGAGATGGAATAATTGTATCTGGGATATTTGTTTATAGACAGTTAAAACACATGATTTATCATTTAACAAGATTTATAATTAGACTTTAAGCAATAAATTGTCAAATGTTTTTGTACAAAAATTTGATTTAAATTACTATACTTGCTTATTAGATCTAGATGTTTATGTTCTTGAAATTCTTTTGAATTAAAACCATAGGTTGCTAATTGTTTTAATACTATAACACCAAAAATCCTTTACTTTTTCAGTGTATAACCATGCTGTTTAATTTATTTCACTCTTTGTTAAAACTCTTCCTTCACCATTTTAAGCCATATCTGATACACAACTATTGTTCAATTTTTCAACTCTAATGTTGAAGTAAACAGAATATTGTTAGTCTGAATTTTGTAAATGGATACACTATAGCCGTGATGGCGAACCTATGGCACGCGTGCCACAGGTGGCACACAGAGCCAACTGTTCTTCTAGGTCATTTCCCCAAGGGAGTTTAACCGGCTCAGTAAGGCTACAAAAAGGGGTGCGGCAGGGTTGCATCCTGTCCCCCTCCCTCTTCAACTTCTATATTAATCCCCTGATTGATCTCTTACAGAACTCTGATTTTCATCCTCCTAACCTAGCACAATGCAAAGTGCCAATTCTCTTATATGCTGATGACACCGCTATCATTTCACAAACCCCCATAGGACTGAAGAGAGCAATTAGGGCAACACTTGGCTATTGCAGGCAAAACAATCTGGTCCTTAACTTCGATAGATCAAAAATTTTAGTTTTTGCTAAAAGACCAAGCCAATACTCCTGGCAAATAGAAGGATATAGTTTGGAACAGGTTAGAACATTTAGATACCTTGGTGTGGTTTTCCACTCGCTAGGGACATGGAAGGCACACGGGATCACACATTGCAAGTAGCCATTAGGTCCTCAAATGCAACCAAACATTTCTTTTATACAGGTGGAGGTCAGTTAGTACCTGCTGCCTTAAAACTTTTTGAGGCCAAAACATTGGCACAAATTCTTTACGGGGCACAAACAGGAATCCTTGCAAAGAGAGACTTGTTAGAAACCATTCAAACAAAATTCCTGCGAGCCATCTTAGCTGCTCCCAATGGAACTCCAAATGCCCAGTTAAGAATTGAGACAGGCATGCCTCAAATTCAAGTAAGAGCCTGGAAGATGATGGTCATTTATTGGCTTAAAATGCATTTCTTTCCAGAGGGACTGTCCCCACTAGTGTTGACTGACAATTTTCCTTCCCCCTGGAAACAAGCAATTGATCACAAGCTAGGCTCTTATGGGCTTTCACCATTATTCTTAATGTCCCTAGGCTTTGAGCAAGCAAAGCAAGTAGTAATCAATAGAATGAGGGACATGGAGTTCCAAGAAGAACTAATAGGTTGGCTTTCCACAGTAGGGACAGAATCAAACAGGGTGTGTGGGAATCGGCAAGATATCTGAGTGACCTGATCTCTCCAAAACAAAGAATAGCTTTCTTCAGAGCCAGATTTAACATTCTTCCCTCAGCACTCCTCCAGGGCAGGTATAAGAGAACACCTATAGCCGAACGTGTTTGTATATGTGGTAAAGGAGAAATGGAAGATAATTCACATGTACTATTACACTGCGAGCTATACAGAGCTTGTAGGTCTGCATATATTCTCCCCTTATTAGAGAGATTGCCAGGGAGGGCAGACAATTTTTATCTAGGCTTTCTCCTCCAGGACACTAACCTGGTTACCATGTATGCAGTGGCAAAGTTCTGTGCTGCTGCAATGTCCATAAGAAAAAAATTGGCTACAGTATAGTACCATCTTGTACCAATTATCTGGACATACCTTTAACAGTTTTTGGACCATAATGTTATTATCCACTTTTAATGTAAATACTTTTAATTATATTTTAATATTAGTATTTTTAATATAGTGTAAAAACAAATGTATATTGCTGGTCTTTGACCGTAATAAAGATCTTACTTACTTCTAGGTCATTTGTTACAACACGCAAGGCATTGCCCTGTCACCTGCAGCTTGCATGTGCACGCTGACCAGCTGACTTTGGCATTCTTTTAAGGCCATTTTTTGCCCTCCGGAAGTTTCTTTGAAGTGACTTTCAGTTTGTCCATAGGACTGTTTTTCCAGCTCCCGAAAGCTTCAGGGAAGCCTCCTGAAGGCTCCAGAGGGCAAAAAATGGCCCAAGGTCAAACTGGAAGTCACTGTTCCTGAACTGCCTGGTTGCCCCTAGGGCTGTTTTTTGCCCTCCAGAGGCTTCAGGGAAGCTCCTGAAGCCTCCAGAGGGCCACCGGGGGTTAGGGTTAGAGGGTTAGCTTCTGGAGCCTGGGGAGGGTGAAAAAAGTGTGCCAAAAGCGGGGTAGGGGTATGCGGTGGTGTTGCACACATAGCATTATGGGTGTGGGCATGCTCGCGCATGACCTCCCTGCACTCCCTCTACTTTTGGCATGTGATTCAAAAAAGGTAGCCATCACTGCACTATAGTATCTACTGTAGTATGTTGCCTAAATTTGGAGTTGCTATCCAAAATTACACATTAAGCTGCTAGTAAATTTCCTGGAAAACACATTATAGAAAGCAATAATACTGAATTCCTTTCTAGCAGCATGAAATTCATACTTATGCTAAATGGGATTTGCAAATGCAAAAATGCATATAATTTGGATTACTTCCATCTAATCTTTGTAGCCGGAAGAGTGAGCTTCCACAGTAGGGGCATACCGTGTTTCCCTGAAAATACGATCTGTCCTGAAACTAAAGCCTTGCCACATATTTCAGGTAGGCAAAAATATTAGCCCCCCCCCCCCAAAAAAAGTCCCCTGGACATTTTCCTCCCCCTCCAGCCAGGCAGAGCACTGCTTGCTGACCTAGCGATATCCCACTAGGTATCCAGAACGGCATCCATCCTCCGTTGTGGCTTCCAAAGCATAGCGGTAGGATACCGTTCTGGGTGTACGCTCTATGGTTGTACGCTCTGAAGCCCACAACCATAGAGTGTACTCCCAGAGCAGCATCCGTCCTCCGTGCTTTGAAAGCCGCAAAAAAAAAACCAAGTGGCGGGCAGTGCCAGCAGCGGAGATGCCCTGGCTCTGCAGGTACTGTAGAGTTAGCCAAGGACATTGTGAGCCTGTGAGTCGTGCGAGCGGAGAGCGGAAAAGCCACTCACACAACCTCCCTCTCCAGCCATGGAGAGCCCCATACACTCACCTAGGGGCATTCCAAAGGCGCCAAACTGCAGGAGGCAAAGGGCGGCAAACTGGCACTCGTGTTGCTTGGTGCCTTCCGGGTACTGCTAGATCCATCAGCGACGCTGTGCCTGGGTGGAAAGGGGGGTTGCCAGGTGGCTGCTCGCGAGTGTGATCACCGCATGGCTGCTGTGTTGCTGCTGTGACAGCGCAACACAGCCATTCAACTCTGACGCTGTGCCTGGCTCTTCGGGAGCCCAGTCGCAAGGGAGCAGCTGCCCGGCAACCCAAAAACAATAGCCCTCCCCTTTAATAAGCCCAAGGCCATATTTCATGGGTCAAAAAAATATAAGATCCTGTAGTATTTTTGGCGAAACATGATAGCATTTTGTGAACCAATTAAAAGAAAGCATCTCATAAATAATCTGCATTTCTATCCTCTTAGAAAATGTAATTTAACATTGATCAGTACTTAAGACTTGTGAGGCCAAAATCTTTATAGCAACAGCAATAGCAATAGCAGTTAGACTTATATACCGCTTTCAGCCCTCTCTAAGCGGTTTACAGAGTCAGCATATCGCCCCCACAGTCTGGGTCCTCATTTCACCCACCTCAGAAGGATGGAAGGCTGAGTCAACCTTGAGCCGGTGAGATTAGAATTGCTGAACTGCAGATAACAGTCAGCTGAAATGGCCTGCAGTACTGCACCCTAACCACTGCGCCACCACTGCACCACCTCGGCTCTTATGATGACAGTCTGGCTAATTGGGTCCTAAAAGAAAATTTACTGGGTGTGGCAGAGACTGAAAAGTGAGAATTGCGTGTGATTGATCTAATTTGAGAAACGTGAGGCATTCAGAATTTCTTACCATTTATATTGCTAAATTATTTTGCAGACAATACCGACTCAGCTTTTCATTACACTTCTCAGAATAAAGTATTTTTGAATGTAAACGTATACATTTATAGACTATGGTCTGTGTATGTTAATGTATGTAGGATAATAAGTATGGAATGCATGTAGGTTGTTAACAGGTTTCTGATGTTCTGTGCAGTTATGCAATAAAATTATGAATGCTATTCTTGGAGCAGTCTTAGAGTTGGTCCTGCAATCCTGAGAGGAAATATTTTGTTTAGCAGTTGGAAATCCCAGAGAAAGATGCCCAGTGATTCTAAGTCTGTGCACAGTGCCTCCAGATGCCATAATCTTCTAAGAGACAAATTGAAATTTCTTTCTTGAAAACCACTTGGAACATATATTTTTGTTTTATCATGCCCATGTGATACTCCCTTCTGTATCACAATAGGTGGAAGGTTTAATATACTCCAGCAAAAAATTCAGAAGTATCTCTTGTCCTGCTTTGCAGCATTTCAAAGCCTATATCATTTACTTAAAATAATCTTATTTATTTCTAAATTTTCTTATTTATTTATGTGTTTGCTGACTGGAATAATGTTGGCTTCACATGCAACATTTCCAGAAACATCTAAATTAAGGATTATGTCAAGTATAAGGTTTTATTAATTTTTTTAAACTTGAAAATGTGTGATCTTTTAACCTTGAGATGCTGCATTTGTGACTCATGTGCTGGAGTGAGTCAAATATAAATCAGTCATTCCACTGCAAAAATATATCAGACTAAAAAGCAAGAAATCCACTATGAGCAATAATTTGGTTCATCTCTGAACCTGGATTTTTTTCTACCTAGACTTGCTGAGCAAATCTTAGTGGTCTTATTTGCTTAGCATATTAAACCAAATATAAATAAGCAACATTTCAACTTACTAAAAAAATTGTGTTAACCTGCTGTATGAAGCTGTGCTACCAATCAATCTAAATTTAGTAGGCACAATAACATCTAAAAGTTGTTTCATTTTAATAGTAAGTAACTGTCGGACTAAAGGGATTGGTTGAAAGCCAGCTGAATTTATTTCAACTAAGGCTACTTCTTTGTGTGCTTGAAATTAGATTTTCTATGTTGACTTTGTTCTGCCATCAGTAATAAATATAATTCTGAAATTACATTGATTTATTTTTATCATAAATTATTTGTAGGTAAAGCTAATAAATATAAATCCAAGTTAATTTCATTTTTTTTAACTGATGTATAAAAGAGTTACCATACAAATAAATATTTAGAAGTTGGTCATATCATGTGTGTCGTCCTCAACTGACAGCCAGCAACAGCCAAGCCATGCCTGATTGGCTAAGGCGTGGCTGGCTGAGCGTGGGCTGTCAGAAGCGCGCCTATTGGCCTCCCTGCCTGACAGCTCCGTATAAATAGCTCTCAAGGAGGGCGGGGTCCCGATCTACTGCTAGCCTGTTCTACTGTTCAGTTCTGTTCTAATAAAAGCTGTTGACTTTACCTCAGGAGCCTCCTGCCTCGTTCTTCCTTGGTCCACTTCACTGGTGACGAAGGTGGGATCCACAGGCCCTGACTTAACAGCCCTAGAACATAAAACATAGAATTAGTTTCTCTTCTCTCGTGTTGCCGAGAAGATTTTCATGCTCGAACCATGGCTGCGATGGCCCCGTTCGCTCCTTTTGGAACTGCCGGTGAGTCATGGGCAAGGTTCCTGGAGCGGTTCGAGTGCTTTTTAATAGCTAATAACCAGCAGGGATATTCGCAGGCGTGCAAGTGCAGTTTTTTAACTCAGTGCCTGCGGTCCCGAAATGTTCGGCACAGCCCAGGCTTTCGCAGCTCTGAGGCTGGTGTACGAGCTTGGCTGGGACAAACTAATGGACGGCCTGAAGAACCACTACGCGCCTACTCCTTCTAAGATCGCTCGCCGCTATGCCTTCCGGCAATGTGTTCAAAAAGAGACGAAGTCCATCAGTCAGTTCCTCCAGTCCCTGAGAACCGCTGCGATTCAATGCGAATTCCCTGACTTGGACGACAACCTTGTAGAACAATTCATGTGCGGGGTGCTGCCTTTCCTACTGCCTGTTCTGTATATCGAAATTCTCTGTTTATTACTTTAATTTTTTTATTAATGTTCCTTCTCTGACCTCTTTGTCATCTTCTAACTTTCTTCTTTTCCTCTTCCAACCTCACTACATATGCTTCCAAAAAGTAACACAGATAACTGTTTTCCATTACCAGTAACAAATGCCTGTGTTTTTCTATGTTCAAACTGATAAGTTCTTGGTTTCTTTTAAAATATATTTTCACAGTGTGCGGGTGTGATTTGGCTCAAGGAGGCTTTTTCATTAAGAATGGCGATTACCTTTGCACTGTGGATTACCAGCGGATGTACGGGACCCGATGCAATGGCTGTGGAGAGTTTGTGGAAGGAGAAGTTGTAACAGCTCTGGGGAAAACCTATCATCCCAACTGCTTTGCCTGCACTATGTGCAAGTAAGTGAACTGATGCTGAACAAGACGATGATCATCTTCTTCTTCTTCTTCTTCTTCTTCTTCTCCTCCTCCTCCTCCTCCTCCTCCTCCTCCTCCTCCTCCTGTTCCTTCTCCTCCTCCTCTTCCTCCTCCTGTTCCTTCTTGTCCTCCTTCCCCTTTCCCCTCCTTTTTCTCTTCCTTTATCATTTTGGGTGTCAAGGGAGAATTAAGATTTAAAGAACATAAATACTAGAGAAAAAAAGAAGAAATATTTTAAAAAATGAAAAAAATATTGATTTTTACTGATACGTTGAATTATATATATTTGTATGTGGGTGTCTGTGTGTGTATGTAATTGACGTATATTCACTATGGGTTTCATTTTTTTAGCTGCTCATTTGCAAAGACTTAAATACTGGATAACCTTGAATATCCCTAAACATACGTGATCATAGAAATTAAGAGATATAATTCTTGCTTTAGCTAGTATTTAATAAAAGGCATCTTGGAAATATTGGATTCTGGAGGCTGTTTCTCCTTCGCTCAAGATTGGGTAATAGACTATTGTATTTTGGTTATCCCTACATGATGAACAGTTGAGATAATTTTCTCTAAATTTCCATAAGGTTATGGAGGTTTATGGGTTTCCCATTAATCTTTTACAGGAAATACTTCTACCGTAAGTGTGCAGGTGGTGTCAGGCCTTTTAAGATCGGGAATTTTAGAGGCAAAATGTCCCTTTTTTCTCACAACATTGTCTATCTGTAATTTCAGTAAAATAAATAATAATAAAAATGCTGACGTATCTTTGGGTGCTATGTTTTGACTCAGAAACAATGCCTTGGAAAATGTATTTTTATTTATGTGATACTTTCATATATTTAAATTTATTTGAATGATGGGGTATACAGGACAATTATCCTCCTTACCCTTTCACAAGTCTGGATAGCACTGTAGAAAAAAAAAGTCTTTGAAACTCTGCAGAGCCTCAGCCATTGAGTAATGGACAGCTGGATGGACCATTGACCTGACTTGTTATAAGGCAGTTATTCTTATTTCTATCTGTTGTTTACTTTCTGAAGAAGTGGATCTTGTTGAATACTGAAACTCCTTCATGTCAGAATTTCTGATTTAATTTTTTTATAGCAGTTTCAGGATTTGTTCATTCCTATGGCATCTACTTTTAATCAACTCACCTTTTTTTCCCTAAAGTAATGTAGCTGAGCTTTCTGCTTGTTTAAAACACCAAGAACTGCTTAAATTCTGGGATTTGTTGCTTCCATTGATTGCCAAAAAAATGAACTATTTAATCTCATATACTTTCAGTGAAACAATAATAGACATTTCTAAAGATTTTTCTTTTGAGCATTCAAACTATTAATGAACGGGCTTCATTTCTTAATAAAAACACATACAGACCTGTGCTTTTTAAAACAAACGAACCTTTGAAATAAAAATGTATTGGTCAGGGTTTTTTCTATCATTATTATTTTTTCCTTCTTGAGATACATTTAGTGTTTGGATTTTCTCCAGATGTCTATCTGCATTTTAAACATCCTTTGGCCCTTTTCCTTGCAAGAGACTTCTTTTACAGCAGTGGCAACAATGGGAAGGAGCTGAGAAAGATAATGTAACCCCAGAGATAGCGTTGCATTAAAATGCTTCTTTTGTTTCTCAGACGTCCTTTTCCACCAGGAGACCGGGTTACCTTTAATGGAAGAGACTGTCTCTGTCAAATGTGTGCTCAACCAATGGCATCCAGTCCAAAAGAACTTGCCACTTCCAGTAGTAAGTATTGCATCTTTTCTAAAATATTCCATAGTCAGGATGGCTATATTTCTATTTTCTGCAGCTGCTTTATTCTAATGTGCAGTGATGGCTTTGGTTACGAGTTGGGTTTGCATTCTAGAAATTAAAGACAGTCTTCCCCTGTTCCTGCATCCTGCTGGTTTTATATTAATTTATTGTTTAATTTAACTGCATCTGGAAAAACTAAGTAGATCCAGTGTAGTTCTTTTTATTCAAAAGAGGTCAAATTATTTTTCTATACAAATATTTAAAGATTACATTATTTTAATTTTTACATTTGGAGACATAGAAGCGTTAAGGTTTGTATTAAAATAGCATTTATGATATTTTCAGAGTTTTAAGCAATTGCTTTAAAATCCTATCTATTTGTAAGTAAAAGTAAGTAAACTCTTTTATAAGACCTTTGTAGTTACCATATTTTTCAGAGTATGACGCACCTTTTTTTTCCTCAAAAAAGTGGCTGAAAATCTGGGTGCGTCTTATACACTGAATACAGCATTTTTTTTTGCCTCCTGAAGCACCGCCCCTTCACCAAATGGCTGTGCATACCCTTATGGAGGCTTTCAGAAGCTTTCCTGGGGCTGGAGAGGGCAGAAATGACCAAAAAATGGGCTGTTTTTGCCTCCCCCAGCAGCACTCTATGCATGCAATTTTTTTGACAAAAAAATGGGCCATTTTTCACAAAAAACGGGCCATTTTTTGCTTGTTTTTGCCCCCCCCAGCACTCTGCAAGCCCCCCCCCCAAGGCTATTCATGCCTTCTATTTGAAAAAAACAGGCCCACTTTCGTGAAAAACAGGCCATTTTGGGGAGGTTTGCAGAGTACAAAAACTTTTTTTTTCCTTTTGGAAAGCTCTTTAACTGATTGATAAGAATTACATTGATCAAGTGCTGTGCCAGCATAAACACCTACCTATCTACTGTATTTCTCTCTATCTCTATTTCTCTCTCTCTATCCCTCTACCTACCTACCTACACACACTCTCACTACCTACCTACTGTATTTCTCTATTTCTCTCTCTATATATCCCTTTATCTACTTACCTAACTACTCTCTCTCTCCCTAACTATCTACTGTATTTCTCTCTCTCTATCCCTCTACCTATCTACCTACCTACCTACCTACCTATCTACCTACCTAAACACACACACTCTCTCTATCTCTCTCTATCTCTTTCTCTCACTCTCTCTCTCCCTCCCTCCCTTTATCTCCCTACCTACCTACTGTATCTCTCCCTTATATATATATATAGTGTCACAACCCCTGGTATGCCCCAATTATGGGAGGAAGCTAACTGCTTCCATTCTCTGTCAATCGGCTCATCACAAGAAACCATCCAGACAGAAAGCCCAATATTTTACTGTTGCCTTTTTACATTTGTGTTGTGCCCCAATTATGGGAGGAAGCTAACTGCTTCCATTCTCTGTCCATCGGCTCGTCACAAGAGACCATCCAGACAGAAATCCCAATATTTTACTGTTGCCTTTTTACATTTGTGTTGTGCCCCAATTATGGGAGGAAGCTAACTGCTTCCATTCTCTGTCAATCGGCTCGTCGCAAGAGACCATCCAGACAGAAAGCCCAATATTTTACTGTTGCCTTTTTACATTTGTGTTGTGCCCAAATTATGGGAGGAAGCTAACTGCTTCCATTCTCTGTTCATTGGCTCGTCACAAGAGACCATCCAGACAGAAAGCCCAATATTTTACTGTTGCCTTTTTACATTTGTGTTGGGGTTACATTATATATATGTTGTGTTTGTGCTGATAAATAAATAAAGGGAGACTAGTATAGATCTATTTCAAGCTATTTGTGACACTAATTACATATATATATATATATATATATACACACACACACACACATACATACATACACACACACACACATATATATATGTGTGTCTGTATGTGTGTGTGTGTGTGTGTGTGTGTGTGTGTGTGTATAGATAGATAGATAGATAGATAGATAGATAGATAGATAGATAGATAGATAGATAGATTGATTGATTTTACAACCCCTGGTATGCCCAAATATGCGAGGAAGATCACTACTTCCATTCTCTGTCCTTCGGCTCGTCACAAGAGACCATCCAGACAGAACCCAATATTTTTTTTACTGTTGCCTTTTTGTTACATTTGTTATATTTGTGCTGATAAATAAATAAAGGGAGACTAGTATAGATCTATTTCAAGCTATTTAGCTCTCATCAGCTAGCCATACCCTTACTGTGGCTCAATGGTTAACACATCTGCCTTAGAGGCAATACAGCACAGGCTCGATTCCCAGTAAGGCTAGCTGATGAGAGCTAAATAGCTTGAAATAGATCTATACTAGTCTCCCTTTATTTATTTATCAGCACAAATATAACACACACACACACACATATATATATGTAATTAGTGTCACAAATAGCTTGAAATAGATCTATACTAGTCTCCCTTTATTTATTTATCAGCACAAACACAACATTATTTATATATATATGTGTGTGTGTGTGTGTGTGCGCGCTTTATACACACACACAGAGGTATAAAGTCAGAATATACATACACATATGAATTAACAGCAACTGATTAAAATGTAAAGTGTCTGTAAAATAAAGCATTCCACTGATAAACGTAAATGATCCCTTGACTATATCTGTGCAGTTAACATCATTCTTTGTCATACATATTCCACAAACTTAAAGATGTTCAGCAGATGCAACAAATATATTTTGTATCCTTATTTTACAGCTGTACTCTGAAAAATGGAGCTGCTTTTACTAGTGTTTTGTTTCAGTTGTGTTTTCTTCCCTTAAACAGTGTCTATTCTTAACATAAACACATGCACACATAGAAACCCGCTAAAGAAGCACTCATCATTTTCTATATTAGTTCTTCCTATCTATAATTGTAAGGGATGTGGTGGCTCAGCGGCTAAGATGCTGAGCTTGTCGATCAGAAAGGTTGGCAGTTCCGCGGTTTGAATCCCTAGTATCGTGTAATGGGGTGAGCTCCCATTACTTGTCCCAGCTTTGGTCAATCTAGCAGTTCAAAAGCACGTAAAAAATGTAAGTAGAAAAATAGAAATCACTTTGGTAGGAAGGTAACAGTATTCTGTGCGCCTTCAGTGTTTAGTCATTCTGGCCATATGAGCATGGAGATGTCTTTGGACAGCGCTGGCTCTTCGGCTTTGAAACGGAGAAGAGCACCGTCCCCTAGAGTTGGGAACGACTAGCACATATGTGCAAGGGGAACCTTTACCTTTACCTTATCTATAATTGTACATAACTCCAAATTACAAGGTGAATTTACAGTACATATGTATTGCAGAATGGGTAATGAGAAACTTAATATTGCAGTTATTAATGCAATGTAACATCAAATGTCTTATAAGAAAACATTCAAACAGATACATTTCTCCATTAAATTACCTAAAGTAGAATAAGTGGAGTTCTGTTTGTTTTGCTTTTCAATCATTTTACAAATCAAAAATTAACTCACA
The DNA here is from genome assembly GCF_009769535.1 of Thamnophis elegans. Classification (NCBI taxonomy): domain Eukaryota; kingdom Metazoa; phylum Chordata; class Lepidosauria; order Squamata; family Natricidae; genus Thamnophis; species Thamnophis elegans. The sequence goes on from NC_045550.1 coordinate 14,535,238, forward strand.
TTACGTTACATTCTTATTATATCTGTCTGCAACAGTTTGTATTATAAATAGAGTTCCTTTTAACAAAACAGTACAGAAGTCCTAAGAAAACACAGTACTGGCACAAAAGCGTCTTCTAATAGTGTCCAAACAAAAAAATTAGAATGTTATAACTTTAGATAGAACAGTTTTGACAGAATGAGGACAGGTTTGTTATGAGGGTATATGTATTATATATGTTATGAATATAAACAGATTTTGTTTTGAAATTATTTTAATGGAGTCCTCTTTTCATTTTTGCTTTAAATGGTCAGATACTAGATAACTATCTTGAGCCTAAAGACTCATTTGGGAGAGAATATCACTGAAAGAGCATCTGAAACTTTAGATATAACGTGTTATAGAAGAGTCAAGTAGAATTAATGTTAATTTTTTTTCATGTTTTGATGGGGTGGGATTCCCTAAAGGCTTGTAAGATTGAAATCTTAATTCAGTTTTGGGGACAGTTGCTGTGATGTTATTGCTATAATATCAATATGTTTTTTTTTTTAGTTTAAAAAAGGGATAGCTTAAAGAGAAAAAGCCAGACATGTTGCATTTCATTAAAGATGGATTGGAGAACGGGCATAACTCTTGCCCTTAGGAGAGTTGCAAGAAATGCAGTTATGATTTTGATCATGTAACATGTTACGTGATCAAAATCCAGACAATCAGCATATATTTACAACACTTGCCATGTCCTGGCAAGTGATGACTATTTGTGAACTTTTAAGCTGCCTTCTGACAAGCAAAGTTAATGTGGTGGGGCAGATGGATTCCCGTGCTTGAATATTGTGCATTTTGTTATAAAATTCTGGAAATGTTCATCCCATATTTGCTTGAGACCCAGGAAATTGGGTCCGTGTCCCTCCTGGCTGGTCGCGAACAGCATGGCGGTAGTGAATGCCTCCCTTCAGGAGGGCTTCTTTCCCCCTCTATTAAAGGCAGCGGTGGTGAGACCCCTCCTGAAGAAGCCATCTTTAGATCCAGCCATTTTGAATAACTACCGTCCAGTCTCCAACCTTCCCTTCGTTGGGAAGGTTGTCGAGAAAGTGGTGGCCTTTCAGCTCCGACGATCCTTGGATGAAACCGATTATCTGGATCCCTTTCAGTCCGGATTCAGGCCTGGCTACGGCACGGAAACTGCTTTGGTCGCACTGACCGATGATCTCTGGAGAGCCAGGGACGGAGGTCATGCCTCCGTCCTAGTGCTTCTTGACCTCTCAGCGGCCTTCGATACCATCAACCATGGTATCCTTCTGCGGCGGTTACGGGAGGTGGGGGTGGGAGGCACCGTTCTTCGGTGGTTCTCCTCCTACCTCTCAGACAGGTCGCAGTCGGTGTTGGTTGGGGGGCAGATGTCGACCCCTAGGCCCCTGAAATATGGAGTGCCGCAGGGTTCGGTCCTGTCCCCCCTCCTGTTTAACATCTACATGAAGCCGTTGGGTGAGATCATTCGGCGGCATGGGATAAAATACCACCAGTATGCGGACAATACCCAGTTGTATCTGTCCGCCCCGTGCCAACTCAGTGAAGCGGCTGACATGATGTGTCAGTGCCTGGAGGCTGTTAGGGTCTGGATGGGGGTAAATAAGCTTGCGCTGAATCCAGACAAGACCGAGTGGCTGGTGTGTTTCCCTCCCAAAAATTGGCTAAGTATTCCATTGCTCAGGCTGGGGGGTGAAATTCTACGCCCCTCAGACAGGGTTCGCAATTTGGGAGTCCTCCTGGATCCACAGCTGACCTTAGAACATCATTTGTCGGCTGTGACCAGGGGGGCATTTGGCCAGGTTCGCCTGGTGCACCAATTGCGTCCCTACCTGAACCGGGAGACACATGCTCTTGTGACCTCAAGACTGGACTACTGCAATGTGCTCTACATGGGGCAGCCCTTGAAGAGCATTCGGAGACTTCAGCTCGTCCAGAATGCAGCCGCGCGAGCGATTGTGGGTACACTTCGGTACACCCACATTACACCTATCCTCCGCGAGCTGCACTGGCTACCGATTGGTCTCCGGATACGCTTCAAAGTGCTAGTCGTCACTTATAAAGCCCTTCATGGTATTGGACCTGGGTACTTGAGAGACCGCCTGCTGCCAATTACCTCCCAAAGGCCCATTAGATCCCACAGATTAGGCCTCCTCCAGGTTCCATCTACTGGCCAATGTCATCTGGCTACTACCCGGGGGAGGGCCTTTTCTGTGGCTGCTCCGGCCCTTTGGAACGAACTCCCCGCAGAGATTCGGACCCTCACCTCTCTCCAGGCTTTCCGCAAAGCCGTTAAAACCTAGCTGTGCCAGCAGGCCTGGGGTTGACGAGTTCCCTTCCCCTCTCAAATTGTGTGACTGTTGACTGTCTTTTTAAATTCTCTTTGTACCTTGTTCTCTTTGTAAATTGGTTCAATTTCCTATGTCTCAAGTAAATACAGAGTCAGCAAATCTCAATATCTTCTTCCCGACCAACAAGCAGCCTAGAGAACGGCACATCTTTTCAAGTTCAGCGGAAATGAATTAAATCGGGTTGCCTTTTAAATACCATCTTCCCATAGTCTTGCAATATATTACCTGTCTAAAAGTTGTTTTGACTCTCCTTCTGGAAACTGCTATGACGTGTATATCCTTTTGGGCAAATGACATGGCTTTTGTCAATTTGTTCTTTTTTCTCTCAAGTGTGAAAGGACTTGGAAATGTCGTATTGTTTCTGTCCGTTAGCCTGAAAGTTCAGGTTTCTTTTTTCCTCGTCCTTTTAGAAAGAACACTGAGTCATTGTCGTAATCCAAAGCTTGGATCATCTTGGAAACTATCCAGTTTGCTCACTGATTGAAAATCGAAAGGCTTTTAACAAAGGCACACGCGTACGCAGGCACACACACACGTCTCTCTGTCTCAAGAATTAACTCCAAAACATTACCTGGCAACAATTTTTATTAGTCTTGGTCTCCTTGTGGCCTGAAATGCAGAGGGGAAATTTATCATATTATTATTTACTTTGCTGTTCTGTTGGCACAGATACTCGTTGGGAGGAACACAATAGAGATGTAAACCTGTAAATTAGGGCATCCCTATCAGAAATTTACGTCATTCTTCACTAATTGCTGTATTCCATATTTTTTTTAAAGGGTACCACAGTTGTTGGAAGCAAATATGATGTTATATTCCTGGTGGAGATCAGGCCTGCTTTTCATTTGGAGCTGGTTTCTGAATTTGGGCCTAAAGATTCACCTTCTCAAATAAATCAGTTGTTTTATCCCATGAAATTTAGAAGGCTGTACCATTAATTTCCTGTGCAGTTTACTTTCAACAACTAGAATCTGATTTTGTCATAAAATGTTCATAAAGCTACACAACGCAGCTGGGGTACAGCCAACACCCAGAATTAGGCAATACACATGGTTTTATTACAACATATAGGTGTATATTCATTTTCTTCAAGTTTCAGATTTCTTGGTAGTGCTCTTTAAAATCAGTCCATTAATACGTTTGTTTTGAAAAGATTGCATCTACTAACATCATTTCTGGCAAGTGATGGCACATCTGCAGGTTGTATTACTTTACTTTTGTCAGTTACATGACACACCCAGGATTTCTGTTCCATTCTCTTTTCTTTTCTTGCCAACTGTGTAGAGGTTATTTTTCTGTTCACTCTCTCTCACACACACCCTTGTACAAAAATAAAAAAAGATAAGAAGAGCAGAAATGGGAATAAAAGCTTAGAAAGGGCTCAAATATAGCATGCCTTGCCTTGTCCTACCATAGTGTTAATGTTTCCAATTGCTATTTTATTTTAAAAAGTTATATTTTACATTATGTAAAGGAGACCGGTATAAGCCATAGGGAAATATTTCTATGGAATCTTCTGAAATTATTTATTTCTGGTTCTGGTTAATACAAACTTTGAAATCTTGGTAACAGATGAATAAATCAAACTGTTTAGACCGTCCTACCCAAACGTGATGTTTTCAAGTTGATTCATGTGAACCATGCTGACTTGGAATTTGGGTGACTGCAAATGGGGCTCATTTATAGGGTCATGGCTGCATAAGACCATTCTAAAAGTAGTTTCCAAACTGGATCTTATCAAATACTGAGGTATAGATAGACAAGCTATAGTTCAGTGATGGCTAACCTTTTTGGGGCTGAGTGCCAAAGGCGCAAGCATGCGCACAACCACCCACCCATAATGCAATGTGCATGTGACCATCCCAGGCGCCCCAGCCCTGCACATGCACCCCCGCCTCCCTGCACATGCACAGCAGAGACCCCAAAACCAGCTGGCCAGTAGGAGGCCCAGGCATATGCATGGCAGAACTGAGCTGGGGAGACAGTTCACATGCCCACAGAGAGGGGTCACAGTTTTGCCATCACGGCTATAGTTGATAGGCTGGTAGTTGGTTAAAATATTGATTGTCCAGCCTTGTATTGTTCAGAGAAGGTCTCAGAAATTGTTTATGCATGTACGTATTTTTATTACTTGAGTAGAAAAACAAACAGGAGAGACAGTTTAGACTTTCATGGCTAAGGCAGGACTAAAACCCAATCTCCTGATTTGTAGACTATTATCTTAACGCCTAGAGTCAGCTGGGTGAGCTTGGGCCAGTCACACACTCTTAGCCCAACTTACTTCACAGGATTGTTGTGAGGAAAACAAGAGAAAGGAGTATTAAGCATGATTGCCACCTTGCGTTGTTGATAAAGATAGTAAAGGCAGAATGTGAATAAGTAAAATAAAAAATAAAATAAAAAGCCATATAGGTATATATTCATAGTATATTTGCATACAAGGAAACAGTGTTCTTTAATTGTTAAGGAGTCAAACTGAGTTAGAAGGACCCAGGTTCTAGCCTTTCTTTAGCCACAGAATCCAGATGTGTGTTTTTGGACGAGTCATTCTGTGTTTGACTGGGAAGTAAAAAAAAAAACCATTTATCTGTTAACCCTTACTGAAATGGTATGAGATGATTCTCCCTGATTTTCAATAAACAGCCCTCAGCCTACACTGAATAAATTTGTTATGCGTTATTCCAAAAGAGCATGTCAATTAATGGGATAGTCATATTTCATTATAATCATCTAAAGCTATCAATATCAAGAATAATTCATTCATAAATTTCTAATATTAATTCTGCAGAACACTGAAAAGTTGGGACCATGTATTTATCTTTCCAATGCTGATAAATAAGGGCACAAACAATATACTTTCTTTGTCAGATGTCACTTTCCAGATGATAATGGCCTAATTTATTTAGAGAGTTGTTAATAGAAGCTGATCTATGCACTCTAAAGTACATCTCATATTCTGCAGAATATGCAAAGGTCTTATGGTGGATATTACTCAGTTATTGATGATTCATGAATAAAAGCAGAAAGCTTGAAAATACTTTTTCCACTTTAGGTTAATGCATTTTCATGATTTATTTAAATCTTCCAGTTGTTTAGTAACTTTAAAACTATGTCACCAATGTGCTTTTAAAACTGCATCTTGGTGTTCATATGTAACACCAGAAATAGAAACAAAGATCAAAAGAACTCTAAGCCAGTTGCTATTTTCAAAGAGAATAATAATTGAGGGACTGGCAGTACATGTAATCTGCACTTGGATAGTCCCAAAACAGTGGTTACATGTCAGATTGATGGTCCATGATCATCCTGAAGCGGCACACAGGACATTTTACCTTCATCCTCGATAACAAAAAAGCATATTCTTAAAGACCCATAACGCACTAGTCCTTTGGGAAAAGCAGCAAGATTCATGTATCATTATGATTGTCTACTACTCTCTTGTCCCTCTCTGTTATGCTCTGACCTTCATCTTGCTTCTGCTTCTTATTTTTATCATACCATTAAATTATGCAGTTGAAAGCTCTTCTCAAAACCTCTTGACTAATTTATAGGTGGCATCATAAATCTATTCTTCTTGTGTAGTTTTATTTATTTTCTTGTTGTGAGGTGCAACATTTAGATTTATTATTCTAGAGGCAAGATAAATGTGCCTTTCAAATATTTTATAATGCTGGGGACTTGAAAAAAGAAAGATTGCTATGCTTTTGAAGCAATTTTTTAAATTGGATTTTCGAAGAGAACAGATGAATATTGACTACATGTTAAAATTTAATTATTTTTTCCTGTTTTAAAGGTTTGGATTTTTTTTTAGAAGATTCATAATTAAATACGACAGATCTTAAAATTTTTATTTTGAATGACTACTTAGGGGCAAATGAATAACTGCTTGATTTGATATCCAAGAGAGTACTAGGAATATAGCAATTATATTGGAGCAATTGTGTAGTTAAAAAATAGACCACTCAAAGCTTATATTGTGAATCAAGACCATTTGAGGATATCTGATGTGTGCTACTTGATGAAGACTAAGGGTTCATCCAACTGAACTTGAAATATAGCATAGGAAGTAAGACACATTGACAATTCTGATAAATGACTGAACCTGTTCTTTCTGTCTGATATTTTTTCTGCTGGAAACAGTATTTAAACACAACAACATTGTGGCCGAAGAGAAACAGTTTTACAATCTGGTACACGTGTAGGGAGTCTGCTTCCCCTCTAGTAGGAGCAGAGTCTGATTGGATTATGTCACTATATTATCAGGTCCAATTATGACTTAATTAACTGGCAATATTTCTCTAAGGTTTTGATTGGAAACTTTCCCAGTCGTCGTCCCCCCACTTTAGAAATACCAGGAAATTAATTTTGGATTTTCTGTATGCGAAACAGATGCTGTACTGCTGAGCATTGGCAAGCAGAATAGTCAATAGGCAGATATTATGGGATATGGCGTGTAACAAGATCCAATATCTAGTGTAACATTCATTGTCATAACTTGATTGGATTAAATTTGGAAACGTTCATGGTTGGAATTAAATTTAATAAATTCAATGAGACAAGGTGTGTGTGCGCGCCGTGTGAGTGTGTGCGCGCATGTGCATGCACCTTCATGACAGTGTTATCCAGTAACTGCCCTGGACTACTTGCTGCAGTTTTCTTGGCAAGATTTCATAATTAGCTTGCCATTGCCTGCTCCCAAGGCAGTGTGAGTGGGAGCGGCCTGAGATCACCCAATGGACTTTGTGTCTAAGGTGGGAGTAGAACTCACAAATAATCTGGTTTACAGCCTGGTGTCTTAATCATTGTACCACACTGGTTTTCTGAGGCACGTTAGACATATTTAATTTAATTCCCATTGATATTGGTGCATTTGCTTCTAAGCATCATGCTCTGGTTCTATTATTTGATTTTTTTTTAAATGGAATATCTCAGCAAGGTACTTTCTGTGATCGTCAAATCTATCCAGATTTGGGCCTGGTGATTTTATGGGAAACCTCCAAGAAACCTCAATGCAAAAGGCAAACATTAATTTAAAAAAACCAAAATATTAAAAGATAACACTTTTATATTTTTGACTTTCCTGGTTCACTTATTTTCATTAGATGGGAAAAGAAATGGTAGAAAAATTGCCTTCATCCATGAGAAAAAGAAATGCCTTGAAATTTAAAAGTAATCTATTTAAGGAAACTGTTTAATATCATAATTCTGTCATGATAAAATGTTGGTTAGTTTTAATGTTTCTTATTTTTATACAAACATTTAGAATGTTGCTGCCACCTAGAGGATTGAAATGTAATAATACGTAAAGATCAATTAGACATAGACATAGAATAACTTTATTGTCACTTTGAATGTACAATAATCGGCATACATTAAAATGAAATGTCATTGCATACAACTCTCAAAAGGTCACCTTTGAATACATGCATACATACATACATGCATGCATGCATACATACATACATACATACATACATAATTATGCATTTACCCACATATATTATATGACACAGAAATAACACAGTCATCTGTATACATGTATATGGTGAGAAAAATGAATTGGGGCATGGTATAGGATTGTCAACCTTCTATAAAATATATTTATTTCTAGAAATTGTATGCAAAATTAAAATGCAGAAAATCAAAAGTAAAATTCAGAAATTATATGTAAAATAAATATTATTGCTAAACCAGCATATAAAATTAAAATCATCATTAGGCAAAGGTGATAGAAAATTGGCAGTTGCTTTTTACGGAGACTCCTTCTGTAAGGTCACACGCACACACGCACACACACAGAAAATGTATGCGTTTTGTACATATATAATGTGTATGTATATAGGTATATAAGTATATAAATAAATATATCTATAAAAATTTCTATAACGTTCAGAAAGCTTCTTTTATTGAGCCATTTTAAAATGATGACAAGTGGGTTAACCTGGGAGTGAATAAATATGGATGAGTAAAATTGAGTAACCTGATATATGTGTCCTGGTTTCTTTGCAGATTGTGCAGGCTGTGGAAGAGATATAAAAAATGGACAAGCCTTGCTTGCTTTGGATAAGCAATGGCATCTTGGGTGCTTCAAGTGCAAAGCCTGTGCGAAGGTTCTAACTGGAGAATACATCAGCAAGTAAGTCCACATAGAAAATAAATTAGTTGAGGACTCAAAATATCTGCTCTTTATTCACATGTGAATAATTTATCTGCCCTGCAGAACTTATTCCTTTAAAGGAAGCATCATGTGAGCCATGCCGGGGGGGTGGGGGGAGACACTTGTGTTTTATGTTACATCACACCCATGTGACATCACATCAGAACATGTAGTAAGATATTCTGTTTTGAGAATGCTGAGAACAAACTTGTAAGCAGTATACGTTGACTTGATACTGTTCCTCCTCTGTCATATTGTTATTACAATGTTCTTTGGGGTTAAATTAAGCCAAGAGATGTCTACTTAAGGAGTTTTCTAGCTGAAGAGAAATTTAAAGCTGGATGTTCTTTGCCACAATTCAACACAATTCAACACTTAATGTTTTCATTCTCTGACTGTCAAAAAATGTATTTATGTTGAATGGGTAACAAGTGCAGAGTGAGACATAGCTGATGAGAAATCTGAGGAGCTGTCTTTAATGTTATAAAGTGCATCATTCAACCCAAAATATGAGGACATACAAGGAAATGGATATAAAGTGCATCATTCAACCCAAAATATGAGGACATACAAGGAAATGGATATAAAATAATGTGTATTCTATATAATGTTAATGAAGCTAATTTGTATCTTGTGGGTTACATTCAGAGATGGTGCCCCTTACTGTGAAAAGGACTATCAAGTTCTCTTTGGGGTCAAATGTGAAGCATGCCATCAGTTCATCACTGGGAAGGTCCTAGAAGTAAGTAATATGAAACTTTATGTTTAGCTGTTTGTTGTATTTCATAAATATGTATGTGTGTATTTATTTATGTGTGATTTATGTTATACAGGAACAAAGGTACATATTTTATGTAAATAGGCTATAACCAGGTTTCATGTTTTAAAAAAACATTCTGTATGTTGTTTGATATTAGAAGCACTGAAGGCCTTTACACATTGAAGATACCTTTGACATATTTTATGCTTACATATGCAACCCATAAGAATCTCAAGTAACACAAAATAACAGTGAAGTAACTCTTTATTAACTTGTAGTCGTCATCTGACTATAAATAGTGTTAGGAATATAATCTAACGGTTGGTTTGGCAATATATAAATCATGTATCAATGCTATACCTGTTTCTTTAAATCATACTGTAAAATGTGATTGGTTGCTGTTTACCTCAATCGGCCATAAGAGGGAGCCAGAATGACTGTTAGCTCTCTGTTGGATGCTGGGCTGATCTGATCTGAGTGTTTTTGGAAGCTGGCAGATCTGCTATCTATTTCCACGAAAGTAAAAGCCTGTTTAAACTGCAGTGTGTCTGTATGCTGGTTTGTGTGTTATCCAACACAACTCTCACAATGCTTCTCTGAACGTACTTGCTCTCCCAACGGGGAGCTTACCTAACAAATAGTCCAGCTTTGCAGAATTATAATTGAATTATGTATACAAAAATATACAGTAAAATTTAAAATTAACAAAACCAACCATTACATAATTACACTTAACTTTCAGTATAAAGCATAAGGAGAAAGAGGGAAGACTGTTTTATAGGAAATGCAGCATCTATTCCTGTTTTTCCAATCTCCACTGTTAATTTACAAATGACATCAAAATACAGCAAAATGGAGATATTTTGTGACGTTTTATGATGTTTGAATATTTTCAAATTATGGCTAACTATTATTTTAAATGTTTGCCTACCTTTGTGTACTTTTAACAGCTTTACTCAGTATATTTTATTCAATACTCCATAATAAGATTTGCATGTATGTTGTAAACATACAGTATTTCACTTCACTTATAATAAGGGATACTATAATAGTAGGAAGTAAGCACCAGAGGGAAGCACCAGATATTGTAAGGTAGTGATTGTATGGACAGAGACTGTAACTAAATTTTGAACCATAATTTTTTTTTTTATAATAGTACTTTTAAATAAATACAAGCAAGAACTTCTTTACTTCAGAAAATGTACAATTTTGTTATACATTTAAAATAGAGGAAGTCAACTAAAGTAATTTGCATTTTTAAAATTATCTACTGTTAATACTTAATTGAATATATATTGTAATAGATTCTAAATGTTTAGCAAACTGGTTTAAAATGCCAACACGTTGTAGGATATTCAAATTACAGTGAAATAAGACAGAAAACATACATCAGTCAACAGAAATAAACTAGTCAACAGAAATAAACTAGTTGAAACTGCCTAGGTTTTTGACCTGAAGTTGAAAAAAAGCCAATTGTTTTTCTATTGGGAATACCTTTCCCAGTTAAAGAACATCCACCCCACCCCACCCTCAGAGTGGAACTGAAGGACTTGAGTTCACTTTATTGTAATTCTGGGCCTGTAGGATGCTCACATTCTGATTTGTTTATCTAGAACATTGTTTCATTACAAAAAATGGTCAGGAAGTAGCTGCCATCACAAAAGGTTTTTTTTGTGTGTGTGCAAAAAAAAAAATAAGCATTTGGGTAATGAATCATAGAGGGAATTGTGATCAAAACAAAAAACCCTTATTCAAGTCAGTCAAACATCATAGTGAATGAATGGAACACTTTTGAAAATTGAGAAATGCTTATTAAAATATTCTACACACATATACACGCATACACAGACAGACAGACAGACAATGAATTTATTTTATATAACATAACAACCCATTTATTTCTGGATCATCTTCTAACAATTTGGGAAGTAGACATTCTCTAAATACCAATTTCTTTTCCGAAAAAGAACCTTGATCTATCAGTCTAACTTTGTGTAACAGGTAGATTATCTTGTGCAAGGTTGCATTTCTGTTTGGGATGTGTGGGTGAGAACAAGGCTTTATAGAGATGCCAGTCTTAATTGTGTCCATTATCATTTTGAAGAATCCAGACACCAGCCATTGCAAGAGTGCAGCCCCAGGGCATTGCCCATCACAGATTGAATGGACATCCATGGAGGAGCAAGAGTTCAAATGACAACATTACAGAATGCACACAACTGTCATTGGCGCTGCTATGACCACTGTAGACAGTGAATTCTGTATCTCATTCTTTTAGTAGCTTTGAACTTAAAATTGGGTTTTTTTAAGACCACATGGGAAGTTATATCACTTGTTTTCAGTTCAGGAAAGATACTTGACAGGTGTTAAATGCTACATTTATGTCTGTCTGTCTTTCCCACTAGAATTTACTTAATTAGAATTATATCAGTATTTTTCCCTTAAGGAATGAAATCTCACTGAAAAAGAATTAAGCTGCCGAATTTGAAATTACAATTAACTCAACCTAGTTGCTAACCCACTTAGATTGCAAATTTAGGAATGAAGTTGAGCTAAATATTTTCCAGGGAAAATTGAATGCATTAAACACTTCATAAAAATAAATACATCATACAAAGTTCTCCCTGATTTCAGGTCGTTTTCCATGACCAGTTGCAATAACCCAAATTATATGTGCACAGTAAATCTAGTATACACAGTATACATAGAGGAATACATTAATTAGGTATTTGTTATTAAATGTTCTGTTCACATAATGTTGCAGTATAGCTTGATAGGAATCTTACCAAGATAATTGAATTAAAGGCAATTTTTAAAAAGTCAGTTATAAATGTAAAGACTCTTGACCATGAGCAGAAGAGATTTAGATTATAATGCATATCAATTCATTAACATACAAAGTACAGTTTATTGAATATATGTTTCTTTGAGAAGAATTGATCTTTTGCTTTGTTTGGTAGGAAACCCAAGTCCCCAAGGTCCTAGTTTCAGCAGGAACACTCAGAAGCAATCTTCTGAACAGCTGTACTAAAAGTACTACATGCTACTTAGATAAATGTAGACAAATGGTACTGCCTCACCTTAAGCAATAGGCATCCCCTTTTCTTTTTTCCATAATGGACTGGTCCGTTTATTGCTAGTTGCAACCAAAAAGCTAGAAAAATCTGTCTGTTTCTGCATTGTGAATGAGTGATCAGGACCAGACCACACAGTTGTGATTTTGAAAGAAGAAAGTGCTATGCTTTGGATTAGGAGCAATATTGCCAGAGTTTTCCCTATGATAAAATGATCTGGAAGTTATTTCATGTCAGCAAGATGATTCTCACAGTTATTTGAGGGCGTCAGAGAGAAATGGAAGATGCAACTTATTGAATGGTGAAGTTTTAAAGCATTTCAAAGAAGTCTTAGCAGAAGGTAAATTAATCTTCCTGGGAGAATTATTGAATATGCAGCATTACAATTATTTAAATGAAGCATGCAGCTTTAAAGGAAGAGTTAAATGGGGGAAGGAAGATTAGGTGACTAATCCAACTGTTGTTACCATACTGCAAACAAACAACCAGAACAAATTACATTTATGTGAATTTGGCATGATTATTTGTCTTGAGAAGTATAGCTATCAAATTGTGCCAGTACAAGGAACAAATAGTGTGTGTTTGTTAAAACTTTTAACATTTCTCATTAACCAGTGCTATTTCAAATCATTTAAAAAATATGACACATAGGCAAATGTTTCTCTATTTAGGTAATATAGAGGCAATCCTGAATACATTTATGGATAAATTCAAAAAAGTAATACATATATAAGGTGAGAAGATAGTTATAATTCATGCATACATTTTTTAACCTAAAACCGATGTGAGATAAGTAATTATTTCTAGAAGGCATTTTATGGCGGGGGGTTTATATGTTTATTCCTTTTTTTGCTTTTGATAAAAGTGTGTGATTCTGATCTACTGCAACCAGCAGCATGTCTACAGATATTTCAGTTACAGAAAGATTTCAAGCTCATGGTTGACCATATTTCAAATACAAGATTTTGAAAAAAATATCAGCAAAGGCTTTGGGACAAGGATTTAGGTACCAGTTTCTGGCCTGATTTCTACAGCATCAACCAACATATTTGCAAATTGCTACTGCAGACCAATAGAGGACATTGAAGTAGAATCTTGCATACCTTTTATAAAACTGAGATAATATTTTTGTAGAAGCTTGTGACCATTGATGGCATTTAAGGAGAGAGAGAAACAATAGCTGAGTTTGTACATCATTATTACATTATGGATGAATGTAATCAGGGAATATGGTATAATGAATCTTGAATTGTCTTGGATAGTATCTTACTGCATTTCCTGCCAACCCAGTTTGTCATGTAAATCTTTAAGAACCCTTTTTAGGAAAAGAATTTACAAGCAGTTAGTTACTTTTTCAAGGCAAAGAGAAATTGATGTCAATACTGTCCTTTTTAAAATGATCGGGGAAATGAAATCAGGAAGAATCCATTTTCAAAATCTGGACTCACTTGCTAAAAAATTCTACAACTATGTTAAAGATTTTTTCTCTTGTTCATCTCTGTCCTTTTCTTATTACTTTGAAAGAATCATATTTTCAACTTTCGTCTTAGTTTTGATAAATGAATAAAGGATTCTACTCTCTCACAACATTTATAGTGCTACATATCCATTTTCAGAAGACAGGGTGGGGACTGAATGACAAAACTTAGCAAGCCACAATGGAAATACAAAGTTGGGTTGTTTATGGTATTCATCATTTCCACATCTTTGAAGTTTTGACTGGTTGCTTATGCTGTGCAGAGAGTTCTGGGAGAATAAATGAAAACAGGTCTGTAATTGTTCCTGCTACCCATTCATCAAGGAGATCAATGGGGGGTCTGTTGCTTGAGAGCCCTTTAATTTACTTGCATAAGTTCAGTCACACATTTTTTTCTGATTAGTGTTATCACTGTATTTGTTTACAAACACTATGCTACACTAAACACTATGCTATAACTCTCTTTGGAAAAATAAAAATATTGTTTTTCTTTTTCTTTTGTTATATAATTACATAATAAATTAGTCCTCTGGGCTTCCTTCAAAGAGGGACTGTCTTACACTGATAGTTCTATTCTGAAGCATACATAGCATTGACATTTTCATATGCAGGAAGCACATATTAGATATGACTTTTTTGTCACTCAAGTAGAGAAAAAGGTGTGCTGGATGGCGTCCACCAAGAATTTATAAGGACATTCAATGTTGGGATATTGGAGGGTAGCAAGTGAGAAACCAGTTTTTTAAAAAGGATCGAAGGAAGATTATACTCGGGAGAGAAAGTATACAGTGCTCAGTTCAATGTCTTTTTGGGGAAAGCAAAAATAACCAAGCTCATAGAATAACAAACAAAGAGAAATGACCATAGATTCTGTAATAATATATCCTTCCTGACCACCATTCAGAAATGGGAAAGGAGATGACCATGTCAACATGATATACTAGGACATTCAAATGTTGTCTTTTGGGGTGAAATATCTTGTTATTATATTTGGTGTATACCCCATTAAATTTATATCTGGCTATTATTTCATCAAAATCTTGTCTTATAAACTCTGTAGTTGCATAATGATTAGTACTTCCTTATCTATGTAGCATTTCAACTTGCATTCCTATCCTTAAATTTTAGTCCCAAATATTTATTTGTCTGTATGAATCTTGTCTATGAAAACATCTACATCGGTTAGAAATAATAAGGAATACAGTGGGCACTCTTACCTGGTTCCTTTTCTCATTGAACAATTCATGCCAAGTATTCTACTTGTTTTAATTTTTGCTATTTGCCATTGATATATACTAGTGACGGCTAACCTTTTCGATACTGAGTACCGAAACTGGAGTATGCGCGCACATGCCAGAGCGCCAGAACCCGGAAGAGAGCAGCTGAATGGTGTGCATGTGCATGGCGGCCAGCTGCTCTTCCAGGTTCCATCATGCACATGCACACCAGCCAGCTGTTCTCTTCCAAGCTTGGGGCATGCATGTGCACCGGACAGCTGGTCAAAGACCACCTGGCCGGTACGGATGTGTACGCCAGAACCTGGAAAGGAGCAGCTGGCCAATGCGCATGCGTGACGGACCACCTGGCCAGAACCTAGAAGAGCAGTTGGCTCTGTGTGCCACCTCTGGCACGTGTGCCATAGGTTCACCATCATGTATATTTACCCTCCACCCAAGTTTAAAATTTCTCTTCTGGGTTCATTTTCTTTAAAACTGCTAATAAGAAAGGTTATTCGAAGTAACCGAAGTTTTTTTCAGCGTCTAAAATATTACTGCTATATTTTTTGGAACTGTTGATTTCTAATGTATTTACTTTAAAAATCTACTGTCCTCTTTAATTTTCTTCTTCAAATATAACCTATTTAATCTGTTTGATTTATTTCAGAAATATTGTATTCTTCCATTTAATGGAATTATTTTATTTTTCTTTGTTATTGAAATTGGGCTGTGGTGATTCAGAGACTCCCTTTTTACTTAATGGGTAATAAGAAAGTTTGGTGACAGCTTTGAGACCCAGCACATATCAATTCTGGGATGTTTAATGGCTTCCCTAATAAAACATTTAGTCCTTTCTTTTTGAATTTTATAGTCTCCAGACACATATTAAAGCCAGTATGTTTATATATTGAAAGACTTTTGGGAGGAACCTTCCCATATTTTTCTGGAGAAATGAGAAATGCTGGAACTACTTCTTGGATATGCATATGAAAATCACCAGGAGAATTTGCCTTGGTTCTTTAAACTATACCATGCTACATTTTATAGACCCAGTTGTTCCCGCTATCCAAATCATTAAAAAGAATCTGATGATTCATTTTTTTCAAAAACTGAAAGTGGAGACACTTTGTGAAT
Organism: Thamnophis elegans; assembly: GCF_009769535.1. NCBI lineage: Eukaryota > Metazoa > Chordata > Lepidosauria > Squamata > Natricidae > Thamnophis > Thamnophis elegans. The sequence continues at coordinate 14,551,414 of NC_045550.1, forward strand.
GTTCTCAGACACTAGTTTTTGCTGGTTGATTGACTGTATATCAGAATAGGAAATAAATTTCTTCAGCATTATTTTTGATTGCTTATAAAACTTGCTGGAGTCTCTTTGTTGATAGCGGGGTTAATTAAAAGATTGTAACAGTACAAATAAAACAAACAGGATTGGTAGAAAAAGATACAATGTATCCTAATTCTTAATAGGATAGCCATAACTTCTGTCGCCTCAAGTCCTTACTTGGTTTTGAAATGAAGCAAAAAGCTCAATAGCAACCCATTTGGGGGAGAGATCATTTCAAGATCAAAACATGACCACAAATTTTGTATTTTGGCTCTTCCTGTTTTCAGGAACCAAAATGGCCGTGCAGAGCCATTAGGAGGTTTTCAGAGTGCTCCTGGGGGCTGGGGAGGACAGAAATGACCAAAAAACTGGCCTTTTTTGCTCAATTTTGCCCCAGCCCCCAGGAGCACTCTATAAGCCTCCTAAAAGCTATGCATGCCCTTTTTGTGACCAAAAACAGATCAATTTTTGCGAAAAATGGGGCATTTTTGCTTGTCTCCCTCCCCCCCCCCGGGAGCACTCTACAAGCCGCCTAAAAGCTATTCAGGCCTTTTTTTTTTTTGAAAAAAAAATGAGCCAATTTTTGTGAAAAATGAGCCGTTTTTGGGAAGTCTGCGGAGTGCAAAAACTTTTTTTTTAATTTGCCTCTTCAAAATCTTGAAGAGGCAAATTAAAAAAAAAAATCTTAGTGCGCCTTATATGCCGGTGTGTCTTATACTCTGAAAAATACGGTAGTGAGGAGGAAGCAAAAGCAAATGATATGCCTTCTCCAAATACAACAGTTGGATAGTGCTGCCAAGCTAACGGTAAAGGTTCCCCTTGCACATATGTGCTAGTTGTTCCCGACTATAGGGGGCAGTGCTCAACTCCGTTTCAAAGCCGAAGAGCCAGCGCTGTCCAAAGATATCTCTGTGGTCATGTGGCCGGCATGACTAAACACCAAAGGCACACAGAACACTGTTACACTTCCCACCAAAGGTGGTTCCTATTTTTCTTCTTGCATTTTTACGTGCTTTCAAACTGTCAGGTTGGCAGAAGCTGAGACAAGTAACCGGAACTCACTCTGTTATACAGCACTAGGGATTCGAACAGCTGAACTGCTGACTTTCTAATTGAGAAACTCAGCATCTTAGCTGAGCCGAGGTGGCGCAGTGGTTAAATGCAGCACTGCAGGCTACTTGAGCTGACTGCAGTTCTGCAGTTCGGCTGTTCAAATCTCACCGGCTCAGGGTTGACTCAGCCTTCCATCCTTCCGAGGTGGGTAAAATGAGGACCCGGATTGTTGTTGGGGGCAATATGCTGACTCTGTAAACCGCTTAGAGAGGGCTGAAAGCCCTATGAAGCGGTATATAAGTCGAACTGCTATTAGCCACCACGTCCCTCACTATAATATGATATCGCATTATAATATAACCATCTCAGAATCAAGACTTATAACATATTAAAAAGGCAGTAGAAGAAAAGAAAGAAGTTATAGCTTTTGGAAGTAGGTGAAATAAAGCCATACTATTAACAATCAATGTCTCTGTTACATAAAGTGTTCCATTAACGTTCCAGGGTCACAACGCTCCTAAGCAGCATAAAGCGAAGCTGTTTCTAAGTATATACTCCTCCCTAGAGAATATTAAAACAAGGACAAGGTATAAAGAAATAGGGTATCATCAAAGATATTAGTAGACCCAAATGTCAGTGTAGTGAATTACTGCTGCGCAAAAAGAAACCATTTCATGGTGGAAGAAATAGAGTGCAATCTTAAGTAGCTTCATGTTTCAGTAAAAGTAATCATTTTCCAAATGTTGGATAGAAATTATTAAAATAGAAGATGTGAGTCCAGCTGTTCAGTTGTAATACCATAAAAATGTATTTTTTTGGCCAAAAGAAAAGATATGTTTGTAATTAGCCTCTCCTCCAGATCCTTTGGCAGCCAAGTAGCCCTTGTGATGTCTCATAATGTGTATTTCTACATCTCAATGGCAGTTCTTTTGGAAAGAAGTGCCGAATGAAGTCAGAAGCATTAGAAAACTATGTTCTCTTACTCAGACAAAAGGACAAACATCTCTCACAGTATTGTACAATGTTTCCAAGATTAAAATAGTGCAATTGTTCAAAAAGCATATACATTGTTATATCGTTTAGAAGTAGAATCTAACTCTCAACAGTTACCACTGTAAAGAGAAAAATCTCATTGCGCATAAATTTGAGACAAGGCTTTAGCTTAATTTAGTCACATCTTATCATTAAAATTAAGCCTGCAGTTCCTTTTTTATCTGATAGATTCTTACATTATAAAGTCTTTACCTTTATTTTTGTACTGTAGTATGAAACAATGTTACATTTATGTATCTCTTGATTCATGTGATAAATATATTAATGAGAAATACCAAGTTAATCAGAGTTCTAATTAAAATTCAATCAACAATAATTGTATGAGAAAAACACAGAACCTAAATTGAAATCTACAGATATTTTAAAGACTTCCATCTTCAGTTCAGAAATCTTGCTCTGCTTTTGCCACTATCAAAACAATAGCAGTCAGTGAGTGGTGAGAGTAAATAGAATAAAAATGCTAGGTCCATTTATCTACAAATAAAAATGTGTGCTAATTATATTCATTAATAGCCATAGAAATAAAAAAGGGGGGGTTAAAATTGCTGTAAATAAACCATGGACCTAAGAAAGGTCACAGAAGAAAGAAATATAACATTACAAATTTGTATACATCACACTAATTCATTAAACTCATAGGATTAAAACTTGACTTTTCAAAATGTGTAGTATGTTGGTTTTAGAAAGTGCAGTTCATTAAAAATCGTAATGTATGAAAGGCTAAGCTAGGGTAACAAAGAGCCAAGGTGGCACAGTGGTTAAATGCAGCACTGCAGGCTACTACTAGATCAGCAGTTCAGCGGTTCAAATCCCACCGGCTCAGGGTTGACTCAGCCTTCCATCCTTCCGAGGTGGGTAAAATGAGGACCCAGATTGTTGGGGGCAATATGCTGACTCTCTGTAAACCGCTTAGAGAGGGCTGAAAGCCCTATGAAGCGGTATATAAGTCTACTGCTATTGCTATTGCTATCTTGTACAGGATTTTGAACTGAAACTGCCATTTTTGTATAAATATTGGTGATAGATAATGAAGATCACATTCTATTCTCCACACTTATCTTTTCTGCAGGCAGGAGACAAACATTACCATCCAAGTTGTGCACGATGCAGCAGATGCAACCAGATGTTCACAGAAGGAGAAGAAATGTATCTGCAAGGTATATAAATTATATATATACAGTATATATATATATATATATATATATATATATATATATATATATATATATATATAGAGAGAGAGAGAGAGAGAGAGAGAGAGAGAGAGAGAGAGAGAGAGAGAGAGAGAGAAGCTGCAGGTAATGCTGAATGCAGAAAGATTATGGGCATGCCCAGCTTCCAGGTGCAAGTCAAGATTTATATTATCAATAAAGCCTTTTGTGGTATGGTTATATTAAAATAGTTTTTTCCCATCTTGTACAAGTGTAAAAAGTTGTTATGGTCCAGGTCCCATCCATTAAAGAGCAAGTTCTGATGGGACCTAGGAAGCTCACCTTCTCTGTCTTCCAGGAACATGTTAACAAGGTCTTCAAGGCTGAACTGAGGTTATAATAGAACTGTTTTGCTTTTGGTATCATTAATTAATCTATGTGGATTTTCTTTCATCATTTTTTCTGATGCTGACCAAAAATAAAAATATTACCTTGCTTCAGTTCATATCCCTATCCAGGTGTGTTATTAGAAAATAAGGCTAAAATATAAATTAACATATAATTTTCTGACTCTAAACATAAGTAAATAACATATTTGCTTTTTCTTTTCCTTTAAACCAAAAATAAGAAGTACCAGAATTTACTGTAGGAAAACAAGTTTCTATTAACTATTAACATTTCCATTATTTATCAGCAACAAAAAAAGTGCAGGAGGTTTTTTTTTTTAATTTAAACTTTTTTTAAAGAATAGTACAAAGCAGTGCAAAGCTATGTGATCCGGAAGTTTAAAGAGGAAACTTCAGTTTGGGTAGTGTTTTCATTGCATACAAATAGCATGGAAATTTTTGTCATATCTTCCTGTTGAATGAGAATCTTGACTTCTACCTTAATCCAGTCTAAATCTAAGTTCTGATCATAGAACTGAATTTTCCTTTTTTTTTTTCACATGTCCTTTTGCCTTGCATCCGAGATTTGCCGGGGTCTCCCAAATATGTCTCAGGGAAACATTTCAATCTTCTGAGCCAGGTTAGGATGGCCCCAAAAGGTGCTAAGTAAGGGACATCTAGTCTGCTAATAGATCCAGGAGGTGAGAGGAAAACATGACAAAAAAGGTGTTTGTTAATTGAGAAGTTTATTCAAAACTAACATTTGATTTAGTCTGATCTTTCTGAAGCTAAGTAATGGAGAAGCAGTGCACCTTTTAATTTTGACACAGGGAGCTCTGACAATTATTTTCTCCAGCTCAATCAATGTGGAAGGAAGAGCCTTGGAAAACGTAAATCTGCCGAAAGTCTTAACTGTTTGAGACATCCGTGCATTGACATTGCACCCGTGTGCTGCATACTTGCTTCTGGGAATTCTGCAGTATGTGAATAATTGTACATAAACAGAATATTACGAAACAGAATTTAAGTCTTCTTTAAAAAGGAGACTGATTCAAGTCAGGATGCTACTGCAGAAGTTTCTACAGTTCAGGAAAGTGGGAAGAATTAAAGACCCTATTTTAAATGGATTTCTTCTGTGCTGAATGAAATGTAATATTATTTCTCTTGCTCTTTTCCACAATAGGTTCTACAGTTTGGCACCCCGACTGTAAACTGTCTACAAAGGGAGATGAAAAGCTAAGGGTAAGAAGTAATTTGCATTTTCTGAATTTTTAAAAACTACTGGTATATGATTATTTGTTTCACTTAAAAATATTACTTTTTTGCAAATTTTTAAAGCTCCTTTTTTATAATTATACTGTTGATCTTTTTCTTGGTCTTGGGCTGTAAAGAAAAATTTGATTTTATATGATTCCTTTAGAAATTAGAAATCTTTTTTACAGAGTTAAGGATGTGATCCTGTTCATTTATTTAAAGTTAATATGACCCTAGGATAAGTCTCATCAAATAATTAGAAAAATGTATTAAATCTACCAATTTATGTACAGTATTTTATCATTCTGAATTCCATTAAAGAAAAAGGAATCATGAATCATTTTAATTAATGATTATGTTATAAACTGACAATATAATCTGATTTACTTATAGGCTTGCATACTCATAACTTATGGAATATTCTTCCATATGTGGGTGGAACAACAGGATGTTTTTCAGATTCTATGAAGAAAACAAAAAGAATAAAAGCATTTTGAGTTTCTGAAAAACAGTCATGTAACATTACATGATATTTTGACAAATGTTTATTTTAAACCTTTAAGCCTTTAAATGGGTAGTATTTCAGTGTCCCAAAGAAGACAGAAAACTATTGTGCATTATATTTTTGCTTTAATTCACCTATGTCATTTTGATATTTTCCTCCTTTCTACACCCTTACACTGTCATACAGTTCAGAAGTGTATAAATTTCATAAATACATAAATTAACTTTCATCATTTTAAAATTTCACGGTAATATATTGCATTCTTACTGATAATATATGGATCTGGATTTTTTGTTCTATTCCTGAAATAAATGAGATCCAGAAAATGTATCCACTGCTTAAAGGAAGGAGCAAACTTTATTTCCCAATAGATTTTTTTTTACTACTGTACACTGAAAAACTTGAATTTTTGGAAGGAAATATCATAAAGCAAACAAGCATCAGAAAAATTCTTTTCCTTGTTACTTGTATGGACAAACCATTATTCATATTATTAAATGGGATATTGTCAGTAGTTGTTTGTGTTCCACACAAATATATTGCCCTAAGTTTTGCGTCATTATCTTCATTTGGCTTCATTTTGTGAATGTGTATACCTTAGAGTCTGTAATGATTCCTTACATATAGATCTACAGTATTCCTTAAGTATCCCTTTTGGAAGTCATTAAAATTTGTAAGGCTAACCTAATTAGCCACAAAGATTGGACTATTGATAGATAGTAAAGTCAGAAGTATGGTTCTTTTTAAATGGTTGTTAACTGCCTGGGTTTTGGGATGTGGGCCGGATATAAATGCTTAATAAACAAACACATTTGTTGTAAGATTAGTTCATCTCTAAGTTGAAGATCTAAACATGCTGTTGGCCAGATTGTTTATCTGTTGTTATTAGTGTAGTAATAATTCTTCAGCTAAGTGTTACTGACCTTTCAAAACCATTTAGCACAATTCCCTGTTTCCAAGGAAACTGCAGCCATTCTTTTCTCTCCTACATGAGGTGCTTGTCTGGTTCAGCATAAAAGAAGTTTTGCATCTAAATTATAAACTCTATTTCAGTAGTTCCAAAAAGTGTATAGGTCTGCAGAGAATCAAAACTGTCCTCATTGTATTTCCCCTGACAATCAAAATACATACCACCAGAATTACTTGTTGAAATAGTTTCAGCAATCATCAGCATATTATACAGAATTTTGTCTACAGCAGATCTTGGACTGCATGCTGGTTATTATCAAGAGTTCCTGCTAGGTTAGATTTTAGGTGGAGTCCATAAAAACAATAATTATTTAAGATCTGTTCCTCTTGGGAAATTTTCATAGAAAGTTATAGATGCCAGAAAAAGCAGGAAATAAAGTAATCAGGTATAAAACTGTGGGGAATGTTTATTGCTTTCTAACATGGCCCATAATCAAAAAATTTTTTGTGGGGATTAACTGTTTCTCTAACTGCTTTCATGTACCAAATATCACAATGATTATAAGGAGACAATTTTTATGGAAAGGGAAGAACTTCTCTTTAATATATATGTTTAAGAAACTGTGTGTTGAAGTCCTGGCTCTCGCGTCTTCTCTAACCTCGATCCATTAAAGCAGTGGTCTCCAACGTTGGCAACTTTAAGACCTGCGGACTTCAACTCCCAGAGTTCCTCAGCCAGCTTTGCTGGCTGAGGAACTCTGGGAGTTGAAGTCCGCAGGTCTTAAAGTTGCCAACGTTGGAGACCACTGCATTAAAGAAACCTTTGCACCAAGGAGTATATTCGGGCATTGAGAACCGCCAAAATATCACACATTGCCTCCTTGGTAGCGTCCGCCGAGTCCCGCCCAGCCGCCCTGTTCAGGATAACCCGCTCCCTCCTAAATAGGAGGGAGACGGGGAACCCCCTGCAGGGTAAGGCTGAGGAGTATGGTCAGTTCTTGGCGGACAAAGTTGCTCGGTTTCGATCGGAACTGGACTCCACCCCCGCAGATCCAGCCGAGACACAAGGGAATGACTTGGTAGACCATCTCTGGGTTGAGTTTCAGGATGTTGCCTCCGGGGATGTGGACAAGGCTATGCGAGCTGTGAGTTCCTCCACCTGCATACTGGACCCGTGTCCCTCTTGGCTGACTGCCAACAGCAGAGAGGTGACATGAGGCTGGATCCAGGCAGTTGTTACCGCCTCTCTTCGGGAGGGACACCTCCCCACCGCGCTTAAGGCGGCGGTGGTGAGGCCCCTCCTGAAGAAACCGTCCTTGGATCCAGCAGTTTTTAATAACTATCATCCAGTCTCCAACCTCCCCTTTGTGGGGAAGGTTGTTGAGAAGGTGGTGGCCTTACAGCTTCAGCGTACCTTGGAGGAAGCTAACTATCTTGACCCCTTCCAGTCTGGCTTCAGGCCCGGTTACAGCACTGAAACCGCTTTGGTCGCATTGACCGATGATCTCTGGAGAGCCAGAGATGGAGGCTATGCGTCCATCCTGGTTCTCCTTGACCTCTCAGCGGCTTTCGATATCATCGACCATGGTATCCTTCTGCGACGACTGCGGGAGGTGGGGGTGGGCGGCACTGTTTTACAGTGGTTCTCCTCCTACCTCTCGGACAGGTCGCAGTCGGTGTTGGTGGGGAGGGAGATATCGTCCCCGAGGCCCCTAACCTGTGGGGTGCCGCAGGGCTCGGTCCTGTCCCCCCTGCTATTTAACATATACATGAAACCGCTGGGCGAGATCATTCGGAGGCACGGGATTAAGTACCACCAATATGCGGACGATACAGAGCTGTATCTGTCCGCCCCGTGCCAACTCAATGAAGCGGTGGACGTGATGAACCGGGGCCTTGAGGCTGTTAAAGACTGGATGAGAGCTAACAAACTGGTGCTCAACCCGGAAAAGACCGAGTGGCTGTTGTGTTTTCCTCCCAAAAATTCGGCTAACGTTCCATCAATCAGGCTGGGGGGCAAAATTTATACCCCTCAGACAGGGTCCGCAACTTGGGAGTCCTCCTGGATCCACAGCTGAGTTTTGACCACCATTTGTCGGCTGTGACCAGGGGGGCATTTGCCCAGGTTCGCCTGGTGCGCCAGTTGCGGCCCTACCTGAACCGGGAGGCTCTCACAACAGTCACTCGAGCCCTTGTGATCTCTAGGCTGGAATACTGCAATGTGCTCTACATGGGGCTGCCCTTGAAGAGCATCCGGCGACTTCAGCTAGTTCAGAACGCGGCCGCGCGAGTGATCATGGGCGCACCACGGTTCGCCCATATAACACCGATCCTCCGTGAGCTGCGCTGGCTACCTGTAGATCGTCGGGTGCACTTCAAGGTCTTACTTACCACCTATAAAGCGCTCCATGGTAGTGGATCTGGCTATCTGAGAGACCGCCTCCTGCCAATTACCTCCCTGCGTCCCATCAGATCGCACAGGGTAGGCCTCCTCCGAATTCCATCCGCCAGTCAGTGCCGACTGGCGACTACGCGGAGGAGAGCCTTCTCAGTTGCAGCTCCGACGCTATGGAACAACCTCCCCGTGGAGATCCGTACCCTCACCACAGTCCAGGCCTTCCGCACAGCCCTCAAGATCTGGCTATCCCGTCAGGCCTGGGGATAGGATTTATTCTCACCCCGCCCGAATGTTGAGTGAATGTTGTGTTTTTATGGTTAATTTTTTTTATTCACATTTTTTTCTTTTAAGTCTTGTCTTGCACTCCCTTCCCCCCATTGTTGTAAGCCGCCCTGAATCCCCTCAGGGAAAAGGGCGGCATATAAATGCTCATTAAAATCTAAATCTAAATCTAATCTTTCTCCTTTTTTCACTTTTCCTTGTTGTTTGTGTTTTATAACAGCATTCCTCATCTGATTTCTTTTATCCAAAGAGTTTGGTTCTTCGCAGGCCTTACTCTTCAGAGGTTTGCAGTTGTGTTACTTCTTTCTGCACTCAAATTTTCAGCTGCTGCTCCCACGTCTTTCACTACCCTTATTTCCACTTTTTTAACCACATAATGCACTCTTGATTTTTAATTTTCACAAGTAAATGTCACTACTTGGTCTATACATAGATTGCAAGAAAAGAAATGAGGATGCTAAAGAAACTATAATGATACATTGTGATATTTATATACTAATATATTAGTTGTTAAAGAGAGAAAGTATCAGTGAAAATCATTTTACTTTGCATGTAAGTCTTTAAAATGTGAACAGTCCTTTGAATTCTGGAAGATATCATTTAAAAAAAATACATCAAATCATCAGATCATCTTTGGGCAGAAACGACATTCTTTAGTCCCTGATTTATACAAAGACATTATATGTAAATAGTGCAGCCCACCTTAGATAATATTTAAGATTTCTCTTCCATTTTACTGTCTTTCTTGTCTACAAGAAGGGGGTTGAGATCAATATAGGCACTTTATTTTCATTCCCAATGAGTCTAGTTAGTGATGAAGCAGGCATTCCTATGCTTAAATATCAAAGTTCCATTCATGTATTCTATTTTTATCTACTTAAATACTTATTTATGCACTGCTTCTCCACAGTTTAAACTTCCAGTTTTCAAGGTTGACTCAGTTTACATACTCACGATTTTGTTAACACTAAGTAAGCAATATATTTAGGCACAACTACTTGACAGTGCTTTATTCAAGTGTTGTAGATTTTGTGCACAAATTAAACAGTTCTGTATATTTCTTTGCAGTTGTATGTATGTTTTTGTGTAAGCATGATAGCATGGAAAATATATACATGTTGCATGCCCATTTTATTTAGTTGCTGTTCAAATCAAATATATGGCGGTATTTAAAATTGTTACTTTTATTTTAAAATATACTCTCAGAAAAGTGTTATATGCAGTAGAGAACAAATTTTCACTGAGTTATGTCTTTAAAGCATCTATTCACTGTTCTGTGATAAATAGATACAAGCTACTACTTCTTGAGATTGAATATTTACAATTTCTTGATGTTAATTTTAGTCAAAGCTTGTAACCTCTGACAAAGGTTATCAATGTTTAATGTCTTATAAAAGGAACTTGAAAAGCTGAAAAACATAGGTTTGCTAATGGACCTGGGAACCTGGGTAATATGGAGTTCATGAAGTGGTTTGTTTGATAACTTTGATTACTGTGACTGCAGATTTCAAACTTAAATTTCAGGACAAAATGTTATTTTTTTATATAGGTAGTCCCTGACTTACAACAATTTGTTTAGTTACTGTTCAAAGTTACAACAGCACTGAGAAAAGTGACTCATGACTGTTTTTCACACTTATGATTGTTGCAGCATCCCAATGGTCACATGATCAAAATTCAGACACTTGGCAATGGACTCATATTTATGATGGTTATAGTGGGTCATGTGATTTCCTTTTGTGACCTTTTGACAAGCAAATCAATGGGGAAACCAGTTTTACTTAACAGTGTTACTAACTTAACAACTGCAGTGATTCACTTAACAACTGTGGCAAGAAAGGTTGTAAAATGGGGCAAAACTCCCCTAACAACTGTCTCACTTAGCAACAGAAATGTTGGGCTTAATTGTGGTCATAAGTCAACTACCTGTATAAGCAAAAAAACTAATGTGGATTATTTTGATTCATTTCATAATTCATTAAATTAATATAGGTGTAAATTTTAAAAGCCGAGTAATGCAATAAGAGCCAAATTAAACAGTATGTCAAAAGTTCCTTGATGGATTTTGTATATTTTCAAAAAGTAAAATTCAAAGGAAATTTCAAGTGTGATTGTAGTAGTAGAACCTGTAAATGAAATGTGTAATCTTTTATTCATGAACCATTTATATACATAAACAAAGTTTAACAATATATATATTTCTATTCCTTTCCTACAACCTGTCATTTCTTTAAGGTGGTTTTTTTTAATGTGACTATTGTGCAGTTCTACTTTGAGCATAATAAATTAATGATGCTTATGTTGTGCATAGTACAGTAGCTTTATTATATGTAATATTTAAATTATAGTTAGCATTCAGTGACAAGGTGAAACAACACCTGGTCGCAGATCACTTCTTTTCAAATATAGCTACATAAGCTTTAATTGCTTTTTTAGATTAATTAAAAATATTATCTATCCCTCATCTATCTGTCTGTCTGTCTGTCTGTCTGTCTGTCTGTCTGTCTGTCTGTCTGTCTGTCTATCTATCTATCTATCTATCTATCTATCTATCTATCTATCTATCTATCTATCTATTATCATATATGTGTGTGTGTGTGTGTGTTTGTGTGTGTGTATTTGTGTGTGTATATATATGTGAATGTATGTATGTATGTATGTATGTATGTATGAGTTCTGACCCCCCCCCCCTTGACGGCTCGTTAACAAACACAGACAAACTTAAAAGGAAGGCTTTACTTTATCAGTTTTCAGTTCAAACTGGCTTTGAGCCCAGAAATAACATAAACATCACTCTCCGATAAGAATTCAAAACAAAACTCTTACAAGCAATATGCACTTCTTCCAAAGTCTTCACGGATCAGTTTCCAAGAAACACCAAAGCACTTGTCCAAGTGTAACAGGCATAAATCACGATTAGTAGTCAAACAATATTTTACCAAACACGGAACACATGAAGGAACATTGACTCCAGCGACTGGGGCGTGGCAGCATCTCTCCTTTTATCTCCAAACCTCCTCCCACAAGCCCCAGCTGCATATTGAATTTTGTATCCCAAAAAAACTCTCAGCAGAACTGCTGAATCACCACACTGAATTTTGTATCCCCCCCAAAATTTTAAGCAGAATTGCTGAGTCACAATTGTATGTATGTATGTATGTATGTATGTATGTATGTATGTATGTATGTATGTATGTATGTATTCGTAGATTTTCACAGGTGTAGGTATGCTGGTCTTGTTGTATTCGTTTCCCGTGTAAGATTGAGATTGTCTTGGCAATGATTCTGCAAGGTCTCATTCGCCATCTTCAGGCTTTACTCACACAAACACGAAGTGTGTGTGTGTGTGTATGATGTGTCTGTATGTATGTATGTTTGTATGTATGTATGTATGTATATATATATATATATATATATATATGTATATGTATATGTATATGTATATGTATATGTATATGTCATCTATCTATCTTTTATTTATCTATTTCTTTTCCACCAATCTCGTCATAATGTGATTCTTATTAGGACCTGGGCAGTCATACCATTCTATCATCAAAATAACCTAGCACCTAATCCTACGTTAGGATTTTTAAAAAATTACCTCAAATCTGCTTTTCCAAAAAGCAACTGGGCTTTTTTTTTTTAAGGAAGATATTTCACTTTGTGGGTTCTGTCTTTAGGTCTGTTGAATCTCCACAGATATTTTAAAAAATTACAATTTTGAGTATGGAAATGTTTTTTAAGTCTATCCTAAAGCAAGTTAAATTTAAAGAAGGTCAACATTTTCTAGTTTTCACAAAGGTTAATTTGTAGAGGAAGTAAGAATATGCAGACTATTGTCTCACTGTTGTATAGTCCTCTATTTCATAAGTTCATTAGTGAATTACAGAGGCACTTTAAAAAGTGATTTATTGTTGTTTTCCACATTTATGATCATTTCAGTATCCCTGCAATTACATGATCAAAACTCAGACAATTGGCAACTGACTCATATTTATGACAGTTGCAGGGTCCCGAGGTCATGTCTCCTGGCAAGCAAAGTCATTGGACATTCACTTAACAATTGTGGCAAGGAAGGTGTTAAAATGGGGCAAAATTCACTCAGTAAATATCTCACTTAGCAATAGAAATTGTGGTTGTAAGTCAAGGACTACCTGTACATCTTCATAAAGATCAGTTATAGCCTAGCATTATGGACAAACATAGTACCTCTCTAAAACAACAGAGACCTTGCTAATTTTCTTTTTGTGGTCCCCAGAAGTTATTTCAGAGTGGGTAGGCCCTAATGTTTTTTTTTAGTTAAAAATAATATAATTGGAGATGATTAAGAGGGCATATGTCTTACATCCTTCTCGTAATTAAAATCCCTTCAAACTGCCTCAGAAAGATTTTTGGTATCTCCCATTGTAATCTTTGTGTCATATAAAGCTGATATAGCCCTTGAAGTGATGGAGGTTCCTGCTGTAAAAGAAAAAAATATGTAAGAAGTAACTGTATTCTAAGCATATACTTATGCATGTATGAGTCACACTCTTCTGTATTTAAGAAGCTGTTATTTGGGCCTGTTACATGGTAATTCTATATGAATGCAGTATGATTGCAAACACAAACCAAGCTATTCCTTCTTCTCCAGCTGTTTTCACCATCTTGTATACTGAACACCATCAAAACGTTAAGGCAGGTACTGTAAACTGTGCTGGATCAATGTCCTTATATCTATTAGTAGTGCATCCAGTTGGTTTGATGTTCAAGGAATTATTATTGATACAGGGAACTTGCCCTATATAATTCTCCAGAGCATGACTTGAACATCTGCAGTTCAGAGATGGACAGCATCACATCACTCTCATGGAAGGATGTGGATGGCTCCAGTGTTACTTTGTTTTAATTTTTTAAAGATTATCTGTGTAAATTACAATCCGTGCATGGCGAAATCAGTGTCAGAGTAAAACAGAAGTTCTGATTATTGAGATATGAACCAGTTTTGCTTTTTATTAACAAAGGAGGTGGGTTTCTTGGGGTAATGCTGCATATGCCATCTTTTAAATGCAACAATTAACAAAAATGTTGTGTCAGTGTGGTATACTAATTTAGATGTTGGATTAAAACTTGAGAAACCCAGATGCACATTCTCATTTCACTATGGAATTAAAATATTTGGATTAATCAGTTCCCCTGTATGTTATTATAAAAATGAAAAGCGGAGGACAATGTAGTGTAATAGTTAAAGGCACCAGGTGAGAAGCCAGGAGACTGTGAATTTTAGACATTCTCTAAATATTAATCCAATTACGTGACTGAGCCAGTCACTCTGTTTCAGCCCTAGGAAGATAGGCAGTGGTAAACTGCTGCTAAAGGGTTACCAAGAAAATTGCATGTACTTGTCCAAGCAGTAGCTAGAGGTTACTACTGATTCAGTGGCACAAAAAATGGTGGGGGAAGGGTTGGCCTGGAGGCGAAAAGAAAGCCTTGTATATTGTCTTGAACCTTCCCATAGATCAGCAGTCCCCAACCTTTGAGACTTGGCAGCCTGGCTGTGGAGAGCAGGGAGAGCAGAACTGGGACATATACACACATGCACAGCCCTTGCCAAGTGGTGGGCCGGTGTACCTTCACACAGCTCAACTTGCATGAGCAACAGGCAGACATGTGCATTTGCCCATTGGCCCTTTGGGTGCTCAGGTTGAACTTTACATGCACACTGGCCAGCCCGTCACATGGCCCAATTTTCAGCAGGCCATGGCCCACTGGGCCATGGCTCAGAAGTTGAGATCCCTGCCATAGATATGGAATATAGGTATAGAAATGAATTTATCCTAACATGTAAAAGAAATTTGAGGATTCTTTTGTATAAAAATGAAATATTGCGAGAAGAGAAACCAACAAATGGAATAAGGATATAAAGCATTAGCAAATATAGATAACTCTCAACTTACACTATTTGTTTAACTACCATTTGAAGTTAGAGTGGTGCTGAAAAACATGACTGTCTTAGTGTCCCCTTGACCCCATGATCAGAATTTTCCCCGTAGGATATTAATTTACATTGTAGGAGATGACCAGACTGAGCCCGAGGGTGGGGTCATCAGTCATGAGTCCCTGCACACCCACAAGAGATCTAAGTCCAACCCACCTTTAATTCCTTCTCACTTATTTTCTTTCATTTTTAGTAGTTTAGATTGTTGTAGAGAGCTTAACCTTGTAAAAAATCTTTGTGCTCATGTGATCTGCCTGAATCTCCTGATTTCCCCTGGGGGACATTAAAGTTTTAAATTTGTTTAGGTTTTTCATTCAGAGGAGTTTTGAAAGAACATTGTATACGTTCGACTAAAAGAAATGGCTTTCTAGCTGAAGCTGAGTATCTGAATGAATATAAGAATTAACATTTTAGGAAGAGGTCATTAAAACAAGCAACCACAAATTTTGCACAGTGCAGAAATGATTTTTAAAACTTTGCAAATAGAAATTTATCGTTAATCTGAAAGTTTTCTTCTGGATACAAAAATGATACCCAAATGAGTCAAGCCAAAAATATGACTGACAGAAGAGCCAATTAGTTGTTTAATTACAGGTCAAACATTAGAAAATCGATCAGCAGATAAAATTTATTGGGATAATGGGAAGGAAAAAAGTTAGTTGCAAAGCAAATGAAAAGCATAACCCTATAGTATTATTACAACAAGCAACAAATATTTGTTTGCAAAATATCTAAAATATGATACAGTATTTTTTAAAAAAATTCTTGCTTTACAAAAACAAACATATGTTGTTAATATATTTTATGGCATGTTCATTTTGTCTCTACTGGCTTATGCCTCTGAAGATCATCTTGTTCTTTGTTATAGACTATTATGCAAGAATAACTTGTTCTTTTGCTTTTTTTACCCCATTTTTTTAAAAAGGAAAAGGAACTAAACAGCAATTTGCTGAAATTGGGGATTGGCTTTCTCTTCAAAAAATTGGGAGATCTATTATCTTTTACAAAATAAGGAGAATGTACTTACTGCCTATCTCTTTGCAAATATTTCCACAGTAATGTCTGGAATGAATAATGTTTGCTTTCCCAAATCTTGATCTTTGGTTTCTAGCCAGTGAGAGACAAAGAAAAGTTCAGCAAGAGTTTAATTATAAATGGTGTTTGGTTCAAGCAGAAAAAAAAAGGCAAGCACTTATTCTGATTATTCCTTGGACCTTGAAAGAACATTTGCTGAGGGAGGGAATGTGTATATATTAGCAAGGGGGTTGGTTGATGCTTTGCAGTCTTCCCTATCCAGCTCTGTTGGATCCTACTGCACTATGAGGCAAATAAACAACACTGGTGTTTCGCTCTGAATTTAGATGAGAGATTTGGTGGTCAAGCTGGATTTGCAGTGGGGACATTCTCATCCATCTGTCTGTTTCAGTGGAAAAGAGAGCATTGGCTTCATTTGACCTTGGTGGTATCGCCACATTGGCTCCATGGTTGGAGTTACTTGGAATGAAAGAAGGTTATCCCTTTCCCACAAATAGTAATACTAGGCAACAGCAGAGAGGGGTTAATGAAACCTGAAAATCCGTATAATCAGCAAAAGATAATGTGTTGTTTAAATATGAAGGGGTCCTGCTACTAAAAGAACTTAAATTGGTTCAGATACCCAGTTAAATTGTTATATTCCTTCATCAGGTAAGAAACTTTTAAATCTTGAATCTAGTTCAGCAGAGCTCCTATTATGAAGTTGATTAGCAAGTACTTCATTCTGTGGAAGATAAATCCGTCTTCTGTTCAGATAATCTGAATAATTTGCAATTCTTTTTAATCATATATTATTATGCATGCCCATCTCTTTTCTTTAACAATTGTTTTTCAGTTGAATATATTTGCTCAGGCATATTGCCAGGATATTATTTTATTTTGCTGCAATAAAATACAAGCTTTTAGTTTTATTTTTTTATTTTTTTAATGGATTTTCCCACCTGTGTTTTGTATGTTGGATTTGTATGTTCCTGAAACATAATTCAATTTTTGCCCCATTTTTATCTTGCTTAAATGTGTATTGGGACAATTCTGGCAAATGTTATCCTGTCTTGTAATGTTTTCCTGTCTCTCCATACATGTGCAGTTTTAAATGAATCTATAATTTTCAGTTTATGACCTGATTTTATCTATAAAATCTGTGGATATAAATTCCAGTTCTGAATGAAAGTATTGGGGTGGGGTGAGGTTGAGGAATCTTATGAGCAGCCTTCTCCAAACTGATACCATCCAGATGCATTGAATTTAGATTCCCATATTTTTTGACCACACGCTCTGGAAAATATGAGAGTTTATATAATAGAAAATTTATGTTTGGTAACAGGAACAGACCTATAATGGGAAATATGGGATAATTACTCATTTTATGCTTCTTCTTGTGAAGTGAAGCTGCTCTTAGACAGACCTATGAATTTTGTACCCCGAATTTATTGAGCCACCATACTCCTAACACAGGGAGTTCATAATACTTTTAAAAGCCAAGAGCAATTTCAACTCAGGTACAATTTGAAAATTCTGCCTAGTCTGCTTCTTTCATTGATCATTGATATATCTCAATGAAACAGATAAAACTAGGATAAGGTGGCCAGGGCACAACCTGGATATCTAATTTTAACTAAGTAGAACTTTAAACGATGCCACAAAATAAGGAGATGAAATACACGATCTAGTTGTTCCTGTCTTCCTGCCTCTGAGCAGTTAGGGAATTCCATGGAATGACCAGGATAAGAACAAATAATCCAAAACAGCAATGCCAGATGGATCTGCTAATTCAACATGGTTTTTCAAAAGACATCCCCAGCCTAAAGTATTGGGCTGTACTGGTTGTTCTGCAGATTTGCAGGAGTAGGCAATAATTGTCTTCTAAAACTTTGGTGTTTTTTAGTTCTCCTTGTGTAGGACTTAGCATGAAAAACTCTTCCAGTCCATAATGCTGTGTAACTTCTCTATAAAGATAAATCTAATCTGCTTCATAGGGCAAAAAAGTTTTAGCTGAATTTTACTTTAAGAAAAAAATGGTCATTTGAAAATGAGCTTAGCTGTGAATGTTTCAAACAGGATATCTAACCCAGCCATGTTTTTACAGTGTTTTTTTCCCCCCTTACAGCCTACCCGGACATCCTCAGAGAGTATTTATTCAAGGCCTGGATCCAGTATTCCTGGTTCACCAGGACACACAATCTATGTACGTATACTTTCATAAAATGTTTTATTAATTAGTTTTTGATTTAGTGTTATGTTTTTAGAGATGTACTTATTTAGATGTATATCATTCATGAAGAAAAGCAAACAGTTCATTACCTGAGAAATCAGAATTATTTCCTCATGTTACTTCCTTTTTATCAATTAGATTTTTTTAAAATGTGCCAAAATGATGTGTCTTATTAAAAAAAAACCTTTGTAAATTTTTTATTTTTATTTGGATGTTGTCAATAATTTGGGTGTTGTCAATAATATGGAATTTGATGTGGCTCACCGATTTCAAGCTACAAAGTATACTTTGAAGGGAAGTCATCATGTTGAGAAATTGCGACTTTTCTACCCTCTGGTTGCTGATTTTTTTCTACACTTCTTTGATGAATTGATGATGATCAAATCCAGTCTTAATGTAATAAAAAGGGCCATTTGATTGAAAATGAATTTGGGGAGTGGAGAAGAAAAAGAGATGGGGTTTTTTGGTGGTTGTTTGTTTTTCTTACAAGCAGAATTTAGAACTGGATGTTATTCAAATGAATCTACATATTTGTATTTACCTGTTTTTTTTAAAGGCAAAAGTAGACAATGAGATCCTTGATTATAAAGATTTAGCAGCCATTCCCAAAGTCAAGGCAATCTATGACATTGAGCGTCCAGATCTAATTACTTACGAACCTTTCTACACTTCTGCCTACGAAGAAAGACAAGAAAGACAGAGCCTTGGAGAGGTAATGAATTGGAAGTTCAATTTTGAAACCAATTCACTTGGTTTTTAGCTGAGCTTCTGTTGTTTTTATAAACAGCTTATGAAATGGTCTAAATGCTTCATATTTCTCAACTTCCTGCTTCTTTATTGCTTTGAAAAAATGTGATCATTGGACGGTGCTGATTCACTTTCCTTTTTCATTAATAACTATGTGTGCAGGGATCCCTGTCCCACAGAGCTCTTCCCTCTCACCTTCATGCACATGCTTGACGGGTGGTAGCCAGAAACCTCTGAGTATATATACACTGCCCCCAAAAATAAAGGGAACACAAAAATAAGACATCCTAGATCTGAATGAATGAAATATTCTTATTAAATACTTTGTTCATTACATAGTTGAATATGTTGGCAACAAAATCACACAAAAATCATCAATGGAAATCAAATTTAGCAACCCATGGAGGTCTGGATTTGGAGTTACGCTCAAAATTAAAGTGGAAAAAACCACTACAGGCTGATCCAACTTTGATGTAATGCCCTTAAAACAAGTCAAAATGAGGCTCAGTAGTGTGTGTGGCCTCCACGTGCCTGTATGACCTCCCTACAACGCCTGGGCATCCTCCTGATGAGGTGGCGGATGCATCCTGAGGGATCCCCTCCCACACCTGGACAAAAGCATCCCCCAACTCCTGGACAGTCTGTGGTGCAACATGGCATTGGTGGATGGAGCGAGACATGATGTCCCAGATGTGCCCAATTCGATTCAGGTGTGGGGAACGGGCGGGCTAGTCCATAGCATCAATGCCTTTATCTTGCAGGAACAGCTGACACACTCCAGCCACATGAGGTCTAGCATTGTCTTGCATTAGGAGGAACCCAGGGCCAACTGCACCAGCATATGGTCTCACAAGGGGTCTGAGGATCCCATCTCAGTACCTAATGGCAGTCAGGCTACCTCTGGAGAGCACATGGAGGACTGTGCGGCCCCTTAAAGAAATGCCACCTCACATCATTGTATAAGGCGGAGGTAGCGGTTCTGATCCTGGGTGGTTGCCCTCTTACGGCCTCCTACAAGTCTCCTGATGTACTGGCCTGTCTCCTGGTAGCGCCTCCATGCTCTGGACACTACGCTGACAGACACAGCAAACCTTCTTGCCACAGCTCGCATTGATGTGCCATCCTGGATGAGCTGCACTACCTGAGCCATTTGGGTGGGTTGTAGACTCCGTCTCATGCTACCACTAGAGTGAAAGCACCGCCAGCATTCAAAAATGACAAAACCATCAGCCAGAAAGCATAGGAACTGAGAAGTGGTCTGTGGTCACCACCTCAGATCCACTCCTTTATTGGGGATGTCTTGCTAACTGCCTGTGCTTTCCACTGGTTGTCTATTCCATTTTCACAACAGCATGTGAAATTGATTGTCAATCAGTGTTGCTACCTAAGCGGACAGTTTGATTTCACAGAAGTGTGATTGACTTGAAGTTACATTGTATTGTTTAAGTGTTTATTTACTTCTGGACCTATGTAGGATATTGATGACCTTGATGCTCCTCCTTGGGCCAGAAAGTGAACCAGATCTGTTGGCAGCTTACTTTGTTTCAGTCTGTCTGGATTGAATATGGAATATTTGGACACAGACATAAACTATGTTTATGTGTTGTTATTAATTGGGATTTTATTGGGATTTTATTTATGTTATATTTATACATAAATGAACAACAGAGAAAAGAAAAACTCTAATATTCATATCATTATCCTAAAAGTTTTGATCCTGTGTATTTCTTGGAAAGATTGTACCTCAGGTTCACTGCACAGAAATGTTTTCACAGAGTGCCACCTAGTGGAAGCCAAGAAATACTGATATTTTATTTTGCTATTGAATCTAACAATTCTTAACAATTTTTAATGAAAAAACTTGATTATCTACTACTTTTGTTGTATAGCTTATATCCATTTTGTTTTTGTTCACATTTGCTCCTCAGTCTGCATTTCTTTTCAAGGGCCTCTACTTCCTTGTCTATTTATATTACTGGTTTTGATTTTGATTATGGTTTTAATTTGTTACTCATTTCAGCCATCTCAGATATTTTTCTCACTCTTGGTTTTGTATGTCAGTGTATTTTTGAATAAGCTTATTGTTGTTATGTAATTATTAGAACACCATATGCAGTAAAAAAAGGCAGACATTATTAGTAGGATAGATGTTATTCCCATATGTATTGGCAGGGTAAATATCAACTCAAACATGTTTTAAAAAGAACTACTGTTAATTTTTATACAGCAATTGTAATAGGCCTGATTAAAATAGAACATAAATTTTAAGTAGATTCATATTTATGCGTTCTTGGGACCTTGAACCAAGGGCCTTTTCCTTTCTGGCCTTGACTTTCTGTCAATTCTGCTTTCTATTATAAAGTATTCACTATCAATTGTAACTTCAACCCTAGCTTGTATTTTGGAAAGCTTGACTTAGATGAATCAAATAATACAATAGATTTTAGATTTTACTAGATTTTTTTTATCTTCTCTGTCATTAAAGACTAACATCTATTCTAATTCTGCTCACTTTGCTTTCATTGTGCATAATATTGAATAATTGACATTTTGATAAGTAGTGAATGTGTAAAAATAATACCTCATATAGTCCAATAATCTAATTTAGGAACATGTTATTAGATAGTCAAATGAATCATACTATGTTCCATTAGTTGGGTCATATATTATCATTTCTTTTTTGTACTGTCAGAGTAGGAAGAGAAGAAAGAAAAATGCAATGACCATGAAAATGGATTATATTGAAACCCCAGTAAATAAGACCATAAGTGGCTATTATTCATGATGACTGCATATTTTCTCCCATATAGAGGTTACTAGAGAACAAGAAGAATGACCCAGGTTTTGAGATACTATAGACATCTGACTGGCCTCTGTAAAAACAATGTGCTGGACTTAGATAGGCTTTCATCTGAGTAAGCCCACCCATCATAATGTATTCAATACAGAGGTGGGGAATTATGGCCCTTTTATGACTTATGGACTTCAATTTCCAGAATTCCTGAGCCAGCCATACTGACTTAGGAATTCTGGGAGTTGAAGTCCGCAAGTCATAAATGGGTCATAGTTTCTCACCTCTCATTTAATTGAATTGCATTACAATTCTTTTCAGGAATATATCCATGGGCTCTTTAGATGGTTGGACACTAGTCATGTTTTCTGCTTCTAGATGCAAAGGATTAAGAGCAAACTCAATTGTGAATTTTTCTGCTGAATTGATAAAATGTCCTTTACAAGTTGCATATTCAATTATGTAATGGGGCTACCATTTATGAAACCCTAGTAGTTTACATTTTAAGTATTAATTCAGACCTGGGGGCGGGAGGATGATTAAAGCCTGACCATAAAATTCAGAAGATGGTAGAACCCAGATACTAGACCTAAAATATTTTTTAAAAAAAATTATTATTCATTTTTATTAGACTCTGGCTTGATTTATTTTTGTAGCCTGTTGGGTGTTACATATAATATATATATTACACATACATACATACATACATATATATTGTTGTATTTGTGATGATAAATAAATAAAGGGACACTAGTATAGATCTATTTCAAGCTATTTAGCTCTCATCATATATATATATATATATATATATATATATATATATATATATATATATATATATATATATATATGTGATATGATATGATATATATATTTAGTGTCACAACCCCTGGTATGCCCCAATTATGGGAGGAAGCTAACTGCTTCCATTATCTGTGAATCGGCTCGTCACAAGAGACCATCACGACAGAAACCCAATATTTTTATTGTTGCCTTTGTTACACATTTGTGTTGTATTTGTGCTGATAAATAAATACAGGGAGACTAGTATAGATCTATTTCAAGCTATTTAGCTCTCATCAGCTATATATAGTTTATAGTAAGGAGGTTCGGTACTTTATTGTATTCTGTTAAAATGTATGAAAATGAAGCAGTTCTAACCCCATTTTCCCCCCCTTCAGAGTTCAAGATACGGCAGTTCTCCTGTGCATGATGAAAGTGTAAGTTCAAAATTCATAAAGTAATAGATGATATAAAACAAATTTGCATTAGACAGTTTGTCTCTAGTTTGATTGATATATACATACACACACACACACACACACACACACAAACACACACACCCCTGAAGAGTGATTATTGGATAAAATAGTAATATCTTTAAATCATAAAATATTAATTTATAACAATTTATAATTTATAACAAGCTGCCCAGATTCACCTTACAGGGCAGATGAATAGCATAAAAATGTAATAATTTAACAAACAAACAAACTTCTAGACAAATAAGCATTTGGCATGATAGGTGACAAGGTTCAGAAAGTGCAGATAAAGTTCAAATATGTTATTTTAGAAGCAGGAGTTTAGGCAACTTCTTATAAAAGAGAACTGCTAGATAGTCCATCTCTGAGGTTCTTGTGAATAGTTGCAAAAGTTCCTTTAGAATCATTTGTTAAATAGCATTTCTTTCCATTTGTCTACCACAGTTTTTTTTTTAACTGCAATGTATTTCACCTCAAGGCACACTGAAAAACTGCAATGTGGCTTGAGCTGCAACAAGGATATGTGGTTAAGCAGATACGCCAAACTTCATCACAAATGTAGTTCTCCAGGGCATGTTTAAGAACTCATAGACGCATAAAAATTGACCTAGATCTTATTTTAAATACCTTTTGGCTATAGAAATCACAGAATGGTATTGCTAATTGTTTCTCTGCTTTATGTACATCACAAAGTGAAGATGGTAAAGCTAATCAAATCTCATTTTGGTGTGAAATGGCTATATTATTTGGGATAGCTTTCATTGTAAACATCTTTGTCCAAGAAATGTCAAAATACTTATTCGTCTTTCTCTTTATAAATTTACAGTCAAAATGGAGTCTTTTTAAGTAGGACTTCAGTATCACATGTATTTGGTAAATTTCTAATAAAATTTCAAAATCACTGAAAGATAAAGCCCATCACTGAATGAAATAATTGCTACAATTATTTATGAAACTTTGATCAGATTAAGCACAAATTAGCATACTTTTGACCTTAAACTCAAGCAGTTTCTTAACTCCATAAATCTGACTCTCAGAATTGGATTAAACAATCTTTCTCATGAAATTATCAATTATCTGTCATTGATTTGATACAACAGATTTCACCAAAATGTCTTACATGTAATCTCCTTTCTGCTATGTCTTTCAGTCACCAAGGACACTCTCTCCAACTCCATCTGCAGAAGTAAGTTACAATCAAACATTCTGTAATCTTGTTAAATTGATGGTATGATGGTGTGATAATTGTTTTTGTAAAAGAGATGAAGCCCCTCCCAATTCTATTTGCTGATTGTCCTGTTAACAGTACTTGCATCACAAAAGGATTGCAAGATAAATGCTTCCTTATAAAATCTAGCTTGGTATTTTATGATCTAGTACAGTGTTTCTCAACCTTAGCCACTTGAAGATGTCTGGACTTCAACTCCCAGCATTCCCCAGCCA
The DNA here is from genome assembly GCF_009769535.1 of Thamnophis elegans. Taxonomy (NCBI): domain Eukaryota; kingdom Metazoa; phylum Chordata; class Lepidosauria; order Squamata; family Natricidae; genus Thamnophis; species Thamnophis elegans. The sequence goes on from NC_045550.1 coordinate 14,575,929, forward strand.
GCATTCGCTGTCTGGGGAATTCTGGGAGTTGAAGTCCAAACATCTTCAAGTAGCCAAGGTTGAGAAACACTGATCTAGTATGATACAAGTGGAGAAGTATTTTTGGAATTACATACTGCATCTATTAAACTTGAGTAGAAGGTACAGCATAAGTAGAAGGACATCTATGGAGATTCTCAGTCATCCAGGTCACGGTTGTCCAGTTGCTTCTTGAAAAAGCTCCTTCGGGATAAGTAGAAGGAATTTTATCAGATCATCTCCTATAATACATAAAATAATATTTTCTCCAGGGTTATCAGGATATGCGAGAACGAATGATGCACCGGTCAACCAGTCAGGGGTCCATTGGTTCCCCTGTATACAGTCGCCATAGCTACACTCCCACCATGTCCCGCTCGCCTCAGCATTTCCACAGACCAGGTAAGGCTAATGAAACCATAGAACCAAATTTTAGAAACTACCATTCTTCATTCTTTAACTTTTAGAATCTCTAGGAGAGGGATCTACTTCTTTCAATTTCGAAGATATTTATTCATTATAGAAGTGTGTTTCCTTTTCTTTCTCACTTTTTGTTAAGTGGATCTTTATTCTAGAATAGGGTATATCTGCTAATTAGAAATTAAACAATTTTCTGAAATGGATTATGTTATTTGAGGCAATAATTAATGAGGAAAACATGTAAAACTACATTTATCTAGTTTCTTTCACCAGCAAATAATTCTGAATTTTAAGTTATGGACATTTTTTAATTAAGTCAGGGTTTCTGATTTTTTGAATAGTTCTTAATGTAACTTTTGCTCGTTTAATGAAAATGTAAAACCATTTCTTTTTTTAAAATGTCTTTATTAAACTCTAGGGGAAGGAAGTTACAGGTTATTTTAAAAGAGGAAATAAATGTTTTTTAAAAACTTGCCAGGAATTATTTTCACTGCTGAAATGCTAAACATACATACAGAAGTAAAACAATCCCTGAGTCAAAGTCAGTTTCAGGTGACCTTGGTAATGTTATGAAAGTTGCCTATCTTTGCCTTTTTCTGTGATTTGTTTTTTCAATTATCTAATTTAGTGATCAGTACTGGACGACCTAAACAATCTCTCATCCAAGTGTTATTAGAGTCACTTTTGTTTGGCTTTCACCACTTGCCAAAGTCATATAGGTACTGCCACCTTGATTCCATTAATTATCTTCTATGACATCTAGGCTTTTCCCACCCGAACTATTCAGCATCAATATTAGTTTGGCAATTTGTTAATATACACTATGTCAGCGATGGCGTACCTTTTTTGACTTGCGTGTCATAAGTGGGAGGAGCACAGGGGGTTCGTGTGCAGGCGTGCCGCACCCATAATGCAATGGCGCCCCCCCAGTGCACAATGCGTGCACTAAAGGCACAACCCCCCCCCCCATTTTTGCATCCCTTTTTTCACCCTCCACAGGCTCCAGAGGCTTTATAGGAGCCTGGGGAGGGTGAAAACAGCCTCCCTGCCCCCCGGAAGCCCCCCAGAGGCTTCTGGAGGCTTCCCTGAAGCCTCTGGAGCAGTTCAAAACGACCCTCTGAGCAAACCGGAAGTCACTTCCGGTTTGCTCGGAGGATTGTTTTGAGCGCTCCGAAGGCTTCAGGGACCTGCAGGAGACTTCCCTGAAACCTCCAGAGCAGTCAAAATGACCCTCCGAGCAAAGAGAAAGTCTGTTCCTGAACTTCCGGTTTGCCCATAGGGCCAGTTTTTTGCACTCTGGAGGCTTCAGGGAAGTTAATGAAGCCTCCGGAGGGTGTCCGGCGGGGGGAGGCTCTTTTTGCCCTCCCCAGGCTCCTATAAAGCCTTTGGAAACTGGAGAGGGCGAAAAATGGCTTTAAAAAAGGGTGAACTCAGCTGCCAGCGCGCACATGCGCACTGGCCAGCTGATAGGGCAGCGCCTCATGTGCCCTGACAAATGGCTCCGCTTGCCACCTGCGGCACGCATGCCATAGGTTCGCCATCACTGCACTATGTTAATACTGAGAACCCATTTGATATTTAACGAGCTTTAAAACTAATATAACAATATAAAGTTAATACTTTTTGAAAGATTTTAAAATTTTGATATCATAGGAAGTCAGTTGGTATGATCAGCAGTTTATAGAGACTCAGATTTTATTATTTTTCCAGATTTTTCTTCTGATAAACCAAGTGAAAATTTATAATGATTAGAACTTACATTCTATTTTTAAAATGATTCTACTCTAGTGTTTATACTATATTAAATGTTTTCATTAGGAAAAAAACATTATTGTGGGAATTATTTGTTTGATTTATATGGCCACGTATTTGCTAAGCAGCTATAATTTTTCTTCTAAAGTTAGAAGATATATTAGCACAATATATAACAAAAAACTAAGCTTTTATTTGTAACTTTTTGGTCCAGTACTTCCCATATAATTGTTCCTTGAAAATAAGTTAAAAATGAGAGTTGCATGAATGCCAGTTCCACCCTATTTTTTGTATATAAGGAAATATGGATTTAACTTGAAATGAAGGAATATTCGATGTAAATTTGATTTTTCCACATTTCTTTGTATGAATTTTTCCTGCAGTAAGAAACCTCTTTCATTTACTTTGTATAGTCCTCAGATTCCTACTTATGACCGCTTGTCCCTGTGTTTCCCTCAGCCTCCAACCACTTTTTCCTGCTTCTGTCTTATTTGGTCTTCTCTTTTCTTTGTTTCTGCTTTGTCCTGCTTCACGAATCCTTGCTGCTGCAGAGCTGCTGTCTAATGGTGTGCAGCGGTTAGCCCTCCTACGCACTAATAGTCCAATCTCTACCCACAATGATTCCCGCCCCTACTCCCCTTTCCGACACCACTTCATTCCCTATGTCAAAGGTAAGGAGACAGGCCATTCAAGCTAGTGTCCAAATGACTGGAGATTTATTAGCATTCTAGGAAGCTAATAAGCCACATCTCCATAAAATGGCTGTCCACTCCGTGGTCCCAGCATGCTCAGATTTTCGTCATAATGATTATGCAAGACCTGGCATATCTTCTTTTCTTTGAGAAAGTATGCCCTTTCTAAGGGTCCTCCATAGATGAAGTGGTCCTGAGTAAAGATTTCTTAAGAAAATGTGACTGTCTGAAAACTGAGATATTTATCATTTTGCGAGATTAATTTGGAAACAGTTGTAGTAAATTAATCTCTCTTTTCAAACACACTGACATGACTCACATTTTCCTAATCTTAAAGTCCCAGACCACATACTAATTATGCATGAATTTTAGGGGTATCTTGCATATATACCAGCTTCCAATATAGGTTTACATATATGTATGTACATATGTCTAAAAGAATAGTTTCCTAGTTTCCTAAGTCTCCAAAAACATTATTTCAAACATTTGGGATGGATGCTATGTTTAAATGTGTCCTTTCATCCCATGCACTTGCCTTTTGAATATAATGTAGCATGCTTATTTTGCAAATTTAAAACACTAATGTAGAAAGGTGCTTTACATTTCGTCCATAACAATTGTCAGTGATTCTCTGGAATTTCAGAAAAGAGGGTTTTTTAAAAACTCTACTTGCAAGTTCTAAAAGGAAATCTGTGAACTTGTTTATGGAAAATATGTATTCTAATACAAAACCACGGCTTTTCACACAGTGATGTGATGATCAGTTGATACAACATTTTGTCATCTGAGACTGATATAATATTTTAACTTATTGTACAACTACATTCTGAGAATTCTCTTATTCTTTTCCAGTTGTCTTGCTCCATCTACCAGTTTGAGCTTCATGTTCATAAACCTAGTTCTCCTTAATGGCTCTTGCGTCACCTAGTTCCTGTATTCAGCATTACTTACTCAGGAATGGTTAAACAGTAGAATTGGCTTAATTAATAAAAGAGAAGCAAATTTCAAATGCAGCCTTATCAAGCATGCTTAACCTTCCAAAAGCAATATATATATATATGTACAGTATGTATACATAGATCTCAATTTCCTATTTATGCTAGTATAAAATACAATTGCAACTTTTGTTTTCATTTTGTTTCAGTCATGAGGTCCCTTAAAAACAGAGGCACAGCTCATATTTGCATGCACTTGATGCATAAATTCTAGTTCTACATTTCCATTTTTATCTCATACTTTTCAAGACATTCTCCTTCCTACTGTCTCTTTTAAATCTGTCATGGCAAAGCTTCAAGATCACTTCATAGCTACCATTTTCTAAAAAATAAATCTATCTAGAAGACTGAATTTGTGATTTGGGTTGATATTTCAAATTCAGGAAGTGGGGAAGTAAATACGGGGGAATTAGGTGGAATCAAATTGGGATTCTTTCACCAATGAAAGATCTTCATTAGTGGAACAATGTCCTATCATACCTTCTAAATCTAGTCATGTATCCTGGAATATTTCTGCCTTCCTAATTCATGGATGTAAAAAAATCTGGTGGAAAATCACTGCGGGTTATGTATGTCATAATTATTTCAAAAAATTGTGAGAATGTGTGTGATCATCAGTGACTATTATTTTTTTCATTTTTCAGTCCATACTCATTGGCAGCTTCAACTTCGGCTGCTTGGAAGCTTGCTACTGCACATTGTTAATTGTAATGGTTATGAACCTAGTCTTTTTTTCATTCAGTGCTTTCATAATACTAATATAGCATATCCCCAAATATAAGGAGTTTTTCTTTCTAGGAATTCTTTTCAAAAAGAAAAGAAAAGCTCACTAAATGAGAAATAGGATGCTATCAATAGCCAATACAATACAATACAATACAATAGCAGGCTTGGAAGGGACCTTGGAAGTCTTCTAGTCCAACTCCCTGCTGGAGGCAAGCTGTTCCACTGATTAATTGTTCTAACTTTCTTAAGGCCATTAGGATACATATTTGGTCGCTAGATGATCTTTGCTAATACTGAAAAAAAATAACAGAATATTCACTTGTTTATTACCCCAGAAGTGTTGGGGAGGTAGGATCCATGTTCTTTCCAGATACTTTCAAATGAGAAACAACTACTGCTGAATTGGTATCATCAAACCTATGATCAATGATACTAAGCAGCAGATTATCTAAGAAATAGATTCCTCCAAATGATTTCCCTGCAGCTCATGATATTAGAACAGGAAATATTAATACTGCTTTATTACCAAGCACTTAATGACACTCTGTTGCTCTTGTTTTAGAAGTTCTGCTTTGGACTTTCTGTTTCCATTTACTGCTTCTCGTGTTAATTTATCTCTTCATTTGCATCTTTCTGTACATACTTTAAATTGAAGTACAATATTCCAAAATATGCAGTGTGCTGTTCTAATTAAAGAGATATGTGTGTGCTTCCTGGACAGATCCCCATAATAGTGGAATCAATTCTGTGTCACTTCCACTGTGAACTTGAAACCAAAATTATTTTAGCATAGTTGTGGGACATATCAAAAGGTGTAATATTTAGATTATGCAGTTTTTCTAAATGTAGTTAAAGAATGAGAAATATTAGTTCCTTACCCCATCAAGCTCAACCTTTTGTAGAAGAATATCATCTTGAAGGAAACCAAATGTATCATGTTAGTCCAGGGTTCATGATTTCTAATCTTAGAAAACTTGTGATAAAAAGTGTGATGATGCTTGAACCATCCTGGAGGGTTTTGTTTTTAGTGCTGGGCCATGGACCTAATTACACCTATCTGGACTCTTTGTATACTTGGATATGAAATAACATCATAGTTTACTGAGTAGCTCCAAGAAATAAAGCAACATAGGGATGTCTTGAGAACTGCTGGAGGAAGACAGAGTGAAGCCAAGCACAGAGGAGTACCTACATCAGGACTTGCTTGTATCAATAAAGGTAGCAAAACATATGTATATCTCCATCTTTATTGGATCTACAGATGACTGCCAATAAGCTCTGTTTCAGGTAATCAAGTCCTCTTGAGTAAGGAAGAGCTGGGGGAGCCCCAGCAGGGCTACTGTGAAAAATATTTTTGTCATCTAACAGACAACGTTGTTCATCTTTGCTGTGAGTTGGACTCTGAAAGTGACATTTCAAAGACATATATGAGCCTTGTTTTACAGTTAGTTGGATCTAAGGAAATAGATAGGGGTCTTGTGTTGTCAGCTTTGCCCCCTGTGTTCTGGACCCATGCCACTTCTGGTTGATTAAGTCCTCTTGGGAAGTGGCATGCAGGTGGGTAGAAACAGTAGTTAATGCCTCTTTGTGAGAGGGGATTGTACTGCCTCCCTTAAAGGGAATGCTGGCGTGCCCCTTTCTCAAAAGGCCATCCTTGAATTCAGTGGTTCATTCAGTCTCCAACCTTCCCTTTTTAGTGATGGTTGTTAAGATGCTAGTTGGCATACAGATACAAAGGGCCCTGGATGAAGCACATTATCTGAACTCATTTCAGTCTAGAATAAGGTCAGGGCACTGAAATGGCGTTGGTTATACTGGTCAATAATTTTTGAAAAGCTCAGGATAAGGTGGTACAACCATTGTGGCATTCCTGGACTTCTCAATGTCTTTCAATACCATCAAAAATGACAGTCATCTAGATTTCACGGATGGGAGTGAGAGATATTGTGTTATAGTGATTCTTCTCCTTCTTCTATGGCTGTTTCCAATCAGTGTTGGTTCTTTCTCAGACTTGCATTATGGGTGCCTTAGAGCTCAAGTCTTTTGCCTCTTCTTTAATATCTATGTGAAATTGCTGGGAGAGATCATCTGCTCTACCTGCACCTGCAAGCTATAACAGTCTGGATGAGAAGAGCCAGCTTCAACTTATACCTGGCAAGAGGGTGTGGCCCTGGGTTTCAACCCTCCCAGGTGATATTACATCTTTGACTTTGAATGAGGCCCATGACTTTGGATGGGCTGAGGTGAGTCCTCCTAGACTCATGGTTTCTGCTTGAGGAACAGGTTGCCACCAGGGCTAGGCGTGTGTGTGTGGGGGGGACTTGTGTAGATTTATCTAGTGCACCAATTGCCCTCCCTTTTGGTCTTACTCATGGTCACTCATGACTTGATCACTTCCCATTTGGATTAGAGCAGTACATAATACATGTGGCTTCTCTTGAAGACTGGAACTTTCACTTGGTCCAAAATGTGCAGGCATATGCAGGTTTATCCATGTTGCACCCTTGTTGTGTGAGCTGCACTGGCTCCCAATTTCCTTCTGGATATAATTAAAATGCTGGTTCTTTTCTTTAAAACCCTAAAAAATCAGGTTCTAAGATGGCCTCTCCCCAAGTTTGGGTAAAGTGGGCATACTCCTAGTCCCTACCCTTAAATGTTGCCATTTTATGGACATAGGAAATGTATCTTCTACAAGGCATCTGTCTTATAGAACACCTTTCCCATTGAGGTTTGGCAGGCCTCCATCCTTTTAGGCTTCCTAAAAGCACCTAAGATTTGCCTCCCCACCCCCAAGTCCTTGGATAGCATGGGATTAACAAGAAGATCTTTTAGTGGACTGCATGTAAAAGTGTAACTATAGTGACAAGTTTTGATGTTTGTGGTTTTAATATTTTTATTGCACACATGTTATTTTAATTGATGGTGGTAAGCCGCCCAGGGGTTAGTACAAGATAAACTATATAAATATTTTAAATAAATGAATGCCTGCAGAATCCTGTTGCAAGCCAAAATTTGGGGACTTTATTATTTGCAGTAATCTTCCTGAAGAGAAGGATCTCTTTCATGTAGCCAGTTATGAAATCCAAACATGCTTGGAATCAAAGAAGATATTACTCATTCGTCATTTTGTATCTATACTTTGGAAATGGATAACTGCGTCACTGGAATTAGCCATGCAGTTGGTAGGAGAGGAAGGCTAGTTATGCATTTCTTTCCCATAGCTTTAAAAACTGCCACTCAAACATTTTCTCGTTCTTCTTTCTGTCACACTTTTTTAGCTAACCTTATCATTTGGCAAAGTGAGAAGCTAACCAAGTGGTTGACTTGGCTATCTTAAATGGATAATACCTATATAGACATAGATATAGATCTATATCTATATCTTCAATTCTGGGAGTTGAAGTCCACAAGTCTTAAAGTTGCCAAGTTTGGGAACCACTGATATAGATGAACAGATATTTCCAGTAACATTGAGGCATCTTTGTCTCTTATCATTATCTCTGTCCCTCTGTAAAATAGGTTTGAGATATTTTCCACTTTAAGTGCTAATCCCTGTGTCCTGCCATGACATGGAAAGGGAGCAGAAAGATTCAAAGCTTTTACTCTTCTGTCTCAGGCAAAAAGAAATGTTTGGGCCAGCTTTGTTTCCCCAGAAGCTTATCTGGAGATGATTCTTCAACTGAAGGAAAAGCATCTCCAATGAGAAGTAATGTGGTTTAAATTAATAAGAAATGAACAACTGTACCCAGACATTAACTGGAATAACTTGTAGCCTCTTTGTTCATTTTTCATGTGTGATCATTTTAAGTATGGAGCTTCTTTTGCATGAGAATTAACTGAAAAGCTGACTTGATTTGCATTTTATCTAGCAATAATTTTGCCAAAAGCTGTTACTTATATATTGAAATCCAGTAATTCCAGTTGTCTTTTTCCATTCCTTTTCACATCTCATTCATGTAATTTAAATGCATGGTACCTTTATGCATGCTATTGATAACGAATGAATGAATGAGTGAATGAATGAATGAATGAATGCAAGTTGCCAAATTCCAGCCTAAGGCGAATGACTCCTTTAATATGTAATAGCAGTGCCTTACAATACTAGCCACATTACTTAACTCTCCTGTATATATTTTTGTTTGTTTTTCCTTCTCTGGTTTCCCCTTGCCATTGGCTTTTGGTTGGGTTTTGACTTATGCCTGCTTCTTTACTGCTCTCTTTGTTTTGTTGTTTGTTTGTTTTTCCATTCTCCTCATTGGAGGCAATGAGCCGTCCAGCGGTCGGAATTCCCCTGCCCCTTATCGGCCTGACAGTCGCCCTCTAACACCAACTTACGCTCAGGTCCCTAAACATTTCCATGTTCCAGGTAGGAGTGGCATTGTGTGTCTTGGTGTCTTGTCCGAGTGTAGACTGTAGTAGCCTTTGTAACCCTTTGTTTTTGTTTCCATCGCTGCATGCTGTTTAGTTGTTTTGAACTTGGGATATACCCTGAACTGCTTTGAGATCCAGACTTGTTTGCTTAATTTGGAACAATTAAAAAATGCTGGATATGGGGATATTTTTAGTTATAAAGTTAACATTTCTCCATATCATAACATTGATAAAACAGTGATACACAGTGGTTTAGTTTAGTGCAAGGCCCTAACGTTTTTTTCTTGTTTGTCTCAGAGTTATACCATGTTAATATTGTGTAATATTTTTAAACAAAGGATAAAATATAGGTTGCAGTCGTAAGCATACGAAAGAAATTAAACATTATCAGCTTTTCTTATATATTTTCAAAAGAAAACTTAAGAAAAGTGAAAGGAAGAATTTACATGAACATCATCTCAATTTAAATTAATTATTAAATTAGTCTTATGTATATGTCCATATCATACAGCACAATTGATTGATTTAGAAAAATATATAATTAATACTACATAGTGGTATAAAGAGACAAAACATCGAAATAGGCCCCTGCTGAAAATCCCATGGCAACAGAATGCTTTATAAATATCGAAATGGAGGTAAGTTCTTCATACCTTTGTAAAATTTGAAAAAGAAGGGATATCCTTCATTCTTATGGTATTAGTTTTTTTGTTATCATTGGTACGTGCAATATCCATTTTGTTTGTCTTCTGATTAGTAACCACACAATTGGTACATACTTTAAAAATAACAGGAGTCTTTCAATAAAAACTCTCAAATTAATAGAGAGATACCATTTTCTAAAAGAGAGCTACTGTAGTGCCCCAATCACACCCAATGATTCAGTGTGGGACTTGAACACTTCCTCTCCATAGGACTTAATACTTTCTGTGATTTGTCATTCTCAGACATAGATGGGACATGTAGATGCCAAAATACCTTTCCATTTAGTTATGATGTGTTGACATTCTAAATTTGTATAATTCCCTCTACCTTTGTATACTTAATTTACTATAACCCAAATTAAGTATTTATTAATTATTTATAAATTATATTTTAGGCATATTATTTAAATGTCAGTTAAATGGAAGAGATTCCTTGGTCAGCATGTTACTTTTCTCATTATTCCAATAATCCCTAAAAGGAAAACTGGCATGTTGGCATAACTATGGAGCACCCGTGGCACATGGCAGCAGTGATCAGTTTTCTGATATTTCCCATTTCTCACTTTTCACTGCAATTTGTTGCCCTTTCACTTAGAACTGTTGTCCCTTTGTGGGTCAATGAGGAGAGCTATAAAACCATGGGTCACTTTAGTTACTTTAGCCAAACATAGACCTGGTGTGTAATATGTGGATATTGTACTCCAAAATGTTAACAGAATAGGACAAAAATATGGATTGTTTGCAATTTAAATTAATGAAATTAATGAAGTATATTTAGTACCTAAAACTGTGGGAGAGCATATAAACCTGGAGCTCATGGCATGGATCATGCTTTCAAATGATAGTGTATCATGGTGTAGCGTAGAAGGGTTTTAGAATACAAATGGAATTAACCTTTTTTAAATTACATCTTGGATGTTCGCAATTCCAATAGTTTTCTTTCCACTATAGAGCACTCTTTCAAGAATGCACATCTCAGATGATTGGAGTCAAAAACCAAATGAACCCAACAGCCAATGTTTCTAGTAATACAACCTAATTTTCAATCTTGTGTACATTTTATATGGCTATTACAATACTATACAATATAAATTGCTGATACTGGGAATGTTTTTAGAGACTGTCATAGTAGAACAAAAAGTATTTTTTTTGAAGAATAAAATTATTTGCTAGCATATAATAGAATAACAGAATTGAAAGGGTTCAACCCCTGATCAAACAGGAAACCTAATATAATTTCAGATAAATGGTTGTCCAATCTTTTCTTAAAAACCTCCAGTGTTGTAACAGCTTCTGGAGACAAGTTGTTTCACTGATTAATTGTTCTAACTGTCAAGAAATTTCTCCTAGTTGCGTCTCTTCTTGATTAGTTTCCATGCATTGCTTCTTGTTCTGCCTTCAGGTGCTTTGGTGAATAAGTTGACCACCTCTTCTTTATGGTAACCCCTTAGATATTGGAACATATTATTTATCTAAAGTTCCTTAAATGAAGAAAACTATCCATTATGTACCATTCCCTAGATCAGTGATGGTGAACCTTTTAGACACCGAGTGCCCAAATTGCGCACATGTGCATGCCCAAACTTAAAGATGTGTGTGCGAACACACATGTGTGCATGTGCAGACATGCAAAAATGCATGAATGTGCGCATGCGCAACAGAGACCCTGTTTCATTGTTTGCAGGGAAACAGAAGCTCACAAAAGAAACGCCACAGAGATCTGACCTAGGGCGACAACATGCATGCCAGCAGATAGGGCTCTGTGTGCTACCTCTGGCACATGTGCTATAGGTTCGCCATCATGGCCCTAGATGTACATACTAAATATGCAGCATGAAGTGATCCTGTTACACATGGCAAATTGTTGTGTCACAGAGCAATCTTGTTTCAATGGATTTAGAAGAGAGAAATGTCAATCCCTTTAGGGCAGTGTCTCAATCTGTGGGTCAGGATCCCTTTCACAGGGGTCGCCTAAGACCATCGGAAAACACATATTTCCTATAGTCTTAGGAACCGAGACACCAACTTTATGGTTGTGGGTCACCACAACATGAGGAACTGTATTAAAGGGTTGCGGCATTGGGAAGGTTGAGAACCACTGCTTTAGGGACATTTGCTATTAAATATGTCAAATATATCTTTTCTAGCGATTACTATATGATTCTTTCAGCACAGAAATAGAGCAACTTGCCACAGAACATTTAACTTCACAATCATCAACTTCCAGTGCACACTTAGGGTTCTCCAAAACTGGCTATGTGATTTCTAGCCAATGCTACTGCTTAATCCCTTGAGGGTTGTTGTGGGGCGGGTGGGGAGGGATGAAAGAAAGACTGTTATGCTAGCTCCTATGAGCTCTTATAAAAAAATTAGGAATCTTATAAATAAAAGAATAAATAAGATTGTGGCATTGTTTAGCAAAGAAAAAAGATGCAACCTGATAAGGAGAAATCATTTTAAAATCTCGGGAATACGCATTTAATGATTGCTCTTAGCTGTTAACACATTTTTTTTCCATTTCCAAGTTTTTGATTGGCCGTGTTAATTAATTTGCAATAAACTGTCTAATATAAGAGTGATATACCATATAATGCCTATAAATACCTGCTTTCAGCTCTTTGTAGTCATATGCATACTTAGAAATAAACTACATTGAACACAGCGGTTCTTACTTCTGTGTAAGTGTGTATAAGAATGATAAGGAATGGACTCAATAGTACTCCCATTTTTCTCTGGCTCGTGAATAAACATACGTAGATGATAAGATTTCTTAACCCAAATATGATTTTGGTTTTAAAGCATATTTTCTAAGAATCTTGTCTTAACAGCAATTATTAGCATTCTTGTTTTTCTATATTTTCAGCAGAATATGGAGTTTTCCTTTTATAGCCAAACTTGTTTTTCTTTAAAAACATTCCTATTTAAAACTATTAGAATTTGGAACTTTGAAAATACTGATTTGCCATAAAATTCCCAGAAAAGGTGCATAACTTTTTGAAATATAAGCTGGCCCAGACCTAGCAACATGGCAAAAACATTTTCTAAAGTGCCATATAGTCTTGAAGAAAATAACTCTAGTTCAAAAGGGAACTCCAGAAGCAATTTCTGAAACTTTATATAAATGCACATCATTAATGTCTGTGGTTGGAGTACAAATGGAGCTTCTTTGGCCAGGTTTCCCAGTTGATATGGTGAGCTATGTTCTCTGCAAATTATTCTTCTCTCCAAACAAGGCACCTTCATTAATTTCCCTTGAAATCTTTATCCCACCAACAACCCACTAAAATACAAACAGAAAGGCTAACACTCAGAGACATCCCATGTGGCCAGTCGTGTGTCAAAATTTCTTATCATGTGTCTGTGATATTTTTCTACATTTGTGTGAATTTGGGTTTCTTTCATAAGATACTTAGCAGTTTTGTGTCATGGTTTTTCAGTTCATGTGCCAAGTCCTTGATTTAAAACATCCATTCATTTTATGTTGTTGTTGTTTTTCTTCCCTGTGTAATTATTAAAAATGTAAAATTGTTCACATTTTTCTGCTTTTTTTTTTTTTTTTTTTTACAGATCAAGGGATCAATATTTATAGAAAACCACCCATCTACAAACAGCATGGTAAACTTTATTCTTTCTGTCTTCAAAATGGGGTAATCAAATGATTGAATACTTATATGAACAATAAAATTCTTTTGTTCATAATGTTACATACAACACTAATTGATTGTTGCTTACTTTTAAAGTTAAAGTATTTTTCTTTTATTTTCTTTCTTTCTTTGTGTTGAGGTAAATAAATTAGATTTAAATGATGTAGGTTACATAATATGCCTCTCTGTTTTAGCTTGCCATTTGCTACAGCAGATGAATTCATTATATTATTTCTTTATACAGGACCCTCTTTGTCATAAAATGTATGTTGGTGCTCATTTCAATATTTCAAACTGGCTTTATTTTTTTTAAATGATAATATAAGAAGTTGTTTTTAAACCAACCCCAGAAACTGAAAATGCCTGATTGCCACAATAAAATCTGTGTAGCAGGAATAGGATTGACCTACAATGAGTGACATACAATCAGTTATTAAGCTCTGTGGTTCAACAGAACCAAACTTGGTCCAACAGTTTGATCTCTATATTAGCTTGCTTTTTGTATTTCTCAATATGGTTATGACCAGTTAATAATATTTGAAGGGATAATCTCAGCCAAAACCTTAAAATAGTACTGGCTAATTCAGAAGCATTTACTGCACACACATTTCCTTGCTACTGCAGTTTTTATTGCTATATTTCTAATGACATGTTTGTTTAATTTACATGTATTTTATTTATTCCTGAAGATTTTTGACCCCAAGGACCATATTTGTTGCCAGTTTGGAGACCACGTGGACCAATTCTCTTAAAAAGACATAAGGGTGTCTGGTTGTGGTTCTTCTTTCTGAACTCTCATCTGTTAACTTCACCTGGTTACACAGACTACCTGAGAAAGCAAGCTAGTTCAAACTGACCTTGAACTAGTTTCAGAACCATTCCTCTGATTTGAGGGAGTGTATTGCAATAGAAGAAGTGTTGGCAAAATGACCGATTCTTGGCCAAATTTATTCTCTATCCTCCCTACTGTGTCTTGCTGTGCTTGACCTAACTTAAAGGGTAACTAATAAGAATCTCTGCTAAGTTGAAGCCAAGCACCAACTCACAAAAGGCAGTCAATTTGTACATATGCCAAGTATAGGAATAGCTATATACAGTAAGATATGCTTATAAGAAATAAACAAATAGAGTAAATCAACGAAGGATTTCTCATGCTTTTATTTTAGAAAAAAGAATATATTTTATTAGAATCACATGTAATAGAAAACCTAAAATACCTAATCTAGCTTTATTCTGAGTAAATGAAAGAAAGATATAGCCTTCTAACCCACAAGGCGCCTAGTATGATATCATACCTAGTATGGTATTCCATTACCAGAATTGTGAGAGAGAGAACAAAAATGAGAATCCTCAGAATGCCAGTCTAATCAGTTATAGGCATGGTATTTAATGCCCAAAATGGAATGACCAATATAAAGTTTCCATAAATAAATGTTCCATAAAAACATTAAAGGCAAACCAAATTCTATGAACATTGAAGGCCCCTTCCCCCCAGAACATAGAATACAACAAGACTTGTTTGCTTGAAAGCAAATATTGATTATTATGTTGCATTTATATTACAGTGTCATATTATTTTAAAATTTTAACCCTGTCATTTCACCTTTTCTTAATGTTATTTTTATTTCTTTATGATTTTATTGTATCATCTCATCTCCCATTTACTTGTGAATATTTTACCACTGAACTCATCCATTTCAATATGTAAGTATTGTTTGAAATCGTGCCTTTGTAGTATCAAACAATAAGCCAAGGTAGCTGTTTTTTATCCATTAGAACTAGATTGGACAGTTGCTCTCAAAGTAGCTTTGTGTACCTGGCACACATGAAACCTCGAAGGGAAGGAATGAAAACATGCTGGCAATTCATGGTTCAGGTTCATCATTTAGCATATCATGGCTGCAAAGACATGAAAATAGAATTTTTGATTTCCCAGAAGTCAAGATTCCAGAACAACCAGGAATTTTGTTTCTCTTGCAATACAGCTTTCTTCTTTGCAGCCATTTCAACAAATATGTAAACGGTCAGCTGCATGCACAATTGAAGCGTAGTGGGGCTTTGAAGAGAAAGTTCAGTGGGAAAAATAATTATTCACTAACAAGACAACAACCCTCCCACAATTCTATACAATAACGTTCATTTTAACTCATTTTTTTTAACAAGTCTTAAATTTTTACAGATGGTGGGGAAAAATGTTGTAGAAGTCCAGCAGAGTTGCAGAAGCCATATTTTGAATTGGTTGCTATTATTGCAATTTTGCATGTTTTTAAAAGTCCATTTATTTAAATTGCCTTGGATATAAATCTCTGTAATGAGAAGGACTGATCATATTTTAAAAGTGTCTGCCAGAGAGGCTAGGCAAAGTTTCCCATTCTCTTGTTAAAGCTTGTTTAAAAACCATAGCATTGAAGTAGCACATTTTTTTGCAATGGATTTAAAAGCTTTATTCACTTTAACAGACGTACTAACTTTATTGTTTAAATAAGTTTAATTTGTTCAAGTGCTATAAATCATTTCTGATGCAAGTATGCTTCCAGAGATCTTGCTTACACGTTCAAAAAAAGGTCTCTGTGTTTTAAATGTCTGACATCTGAAAATATGTTGATTTATCATTTTTTAAAATCCCGTTTGTTCCCATATGATGGAACTATTCTATTTTGAGTTTTTATTAGATGCTTTTTATTCCCCCCCCCCCATACTTCTTGCATATTACAACAAGTGTTAGAAACTTGGTTAAATTTTTAGGATTTTTTTCAATTTTGTGCATTGAATATATCAGGTAGTCCGCAACTTATGACCATAATTAGGAACTTAGGTCACTAAGAAATGCAGTCATTATATGAGACACACCTGATTTTACTATCTTATTTGCCATGGTTGTTAAGCATATCACCGCAGTCATTAAGCAAATCTGGCTTTTCCATTGATTTTGCTTGTTGGAAGCCTCCTGTGCAAATCACAAATCCCATGATTCTAGGATACTGTAAATGCATGCAGTTGCTAAGTGCCAAAATTTAGATTGTGTGAGTACAGATACACTGTGATGGTTGATAGTATAACGACCAGCTGTAAGCTATTTTTTCCAGTACTGTCATAACTTAACAGCCATTAAACAAATTGCCATAAGCACTATCTATATAGCAACAACAATATGCTGACCTTACCATAATTGAGGTTCATCTCACGGTGATGCTCCCTTATAGATAGTCACAGCCCAACTTCATCTTCAGTTTATTGCTTCTAAATAGTTCAATAGATTTTGAATGAAATTTGTGTTGTTTGAGTGAATCCTGAGATATAAAAGATAAAAAGTTAAAATGAAAATAGATAGGCAAATGCTGATATAAACTCTAGAAGTTCTCACCGAACATTTTCAGTGACATAAATAAATGAATATTTTTCAGTTATGTCTCTATAGCTCTGGATTTATCAGAAATTGTTTATTAATTAGTTGATCAGGAAATGATATAGAAAGGTTGAATATACTGTTATATTCCTTATACAAAGAAAAAAATGCTGTTATTGTCATTATTATTATATTAAAATTTCCTATATAGAGCTTCTGTTATTCTAGTAAACTTGCATATTGCCAACCATTCAAAAGCTGTATACAGACCTAGCATTATTTACATAATTGGACTGAAAATAGCCAATTTTCTCTACTGGACTCCGCCTAGGGATATCTACTTTTCTGAATTTGTTGCTAGCTCTACACATTGTAAATTGCCACTATTTTAAATGTGCCTTTATTGGTAGTGCTCAACTTATGACTGCATTTGGAAGCAGAATTTCAATTGCTAAATAACATGATCGTTAAGCAAGTTATCATGTGACCATACCCAATTTTATGAGCTTTTTTAATCATGGTTGTTAAGTAAACCACTGTGGTCATTACACAAATCATATGGTCATTATATCGGTCACGTCATTGTTAAGTGAATCCAATTTTCCCCATTGAGTTTATTTCTTGGAAGCCAACTGGTCACAAATAGCAATCATAGCAATACATAGTTTGCACTGTGGATGCAAACTAGTAAATGTGACCATGGGAATAGTGCAGTGGCTGAAACTTCAAGAAGGGATGATCAGTCACTTTCAGTGCCATCATACCATCAAAATGCCTTTACCTGAATGGTCAAAAGTCAGTGTCTAAAGAGATTCTCAGTCATCCAGGTCATGGTTGTCCCAAAGATGCTTTTTCAAGAGGCAATTGGACATTCTGATTTTTTTTCCTTGAAGACATTTTGTTTTTTATCCAAGAAGCTTCTTCAGAGCTGAAGCTTCTTGGATCAGAAGCAAAACGTCTTCAAGGAAAAAAACAGTTGCCACTTGAAAAAGCAACTTTGGGTCAAAAGTCAAGGACTACCTGTATTATTGTACAGTGATGTGTGGAAACTTCAGCTGAAATGGGGAAGAGGAGTTAAGAGATTAGCTAGCCTGGAATCCCTGAAGCAGATGGACAATGACCCTTCCTAAACCCTGGAGAATTTATCTAGTTCTGTAGAGTGCAGATAATCTGGCAAGATTCTTGTAAATAGATGAATGATAATAAACATACCACTCTGATCAACTGTCAGTGTACCTATGGATACTATGCCTAACAGGTAACTGTATTTTAAATAGGGCCATAGAGACGATTGAAATCATAACTAGGCAAACTTTATCTATTTTGTTAGGAACTACATTCCTGCATGGGTAATTTGTCAAGACCCTAATTCTGCCAAGGATTCCACTTTTCCCCTGTACTTACATGTTCCTTTGTATGCCCCCCTACATGGTATTGTGAATGACTAGTTTGTTTATTCCAAGGAATATTTTATTTAAATGAATAAACATGTTTTATGAATGAAACAAAACATGAAGAACAAGACTTATGACAGAAGCAACTTTTGAATTATGGACCTCATTTACATTGAGTAGGAGGGAATGAGGCTCAGTCCAGGAGAGAAATGCTACTTTGGTTCTTGTGTTAATGCTTTATTTGTATGCACAATTGAAGTTCTCAGGAATGTCAGGAATTTACATATTACGGAAATTGGGACTTTATCTGTTACTAAAAGAGAATGTGAAAAATATGATTGTAAGAGACTTTGGAATATAATAGAACCATAGCATTAATCTAGGCCATAACAAAGCAATTTAATTGGCTAGTTTTAAGTTCCCCTAATTACCGTCTAGATGCAGCTGCTCTGGCAGCCCAGAACAAGTCTTTCGATGATATCATCAAGTCCTCCAAGTTCCCAGCAGCCCATGCTCCAGCACCCAACGAGATTCCAAAGATTGAGACAGAATACTGGCCAGGTCCTCCCTCACTTGCGGCTGTAGGTATGAAACAAGTGATATGGGTGAAAACCCATGCACAGCTTCCTGCTATCCATAAGTACATTGAGGCTGCAAAGCTTCTGATGAGGGCGTTGAACTTTTCTGCACTGACCGCTTGATCTCTTAGGAGAGTTATTCTAAGTATCTAGTTAATATTGGAGTTGTGGGGGGTAGTGTTACAAATTTTATAGGATTTGATGGCATCAGAATTATCTGTGTGGATCTCAGTCCCCAAAGTCTACATCGCAGAGGAGGGGATGCTTCAAGAATCTTCTCATTAGAAATCCCTTTCTCTGGAAGGATTCCCCAGAATCTTTAAGGGTTTTTTAGCACAGAAGGTTTTTTAAAAAAATAATAATCCCAAAGGTACTACCGAAGTGTGTGTAGTGCTCCTTGGTTACAACTTTTCATCAAAGTTGAGATTTGGTACCAGCGTTTACTTATTCCTTTACTTGTGTGACTCACCTACTTGCTTTCTCCTGGCATTCATAGATATTATTCCCTAAGGATACAGAGTGAAGCAGCCAGGTCAGCTTACAAATGCATTATACCTTCTCATGCATTATTCTGTTCACCTTCTGCTTCATTCAAGCAAGCAAGAAATGATCTGCCATCAGCTATGAATGCTGACATTGGAAGACAGAGTTCAGTGAATTCCTTAACCTTTTTGTCGCTTTCAGAAAAGGCAGCCTACTGCCAATATTGAAATACAAGTCCACGGCCAGGCCAGCCCTCTTCTCTTCTCTGAATGGGTGTGCGGTGTAGTCATTGCCACATGTTAAAACCAGGCTCTTTTGGCTTGTTAGACAGCATGAATAATAGCAAAGCTTATATGGCCCAATTGCATCATTTTTGTGCTTAACTTTATTTTCCATTCTGCCTGTCATTTTTCTAACTATTATTTTTAGACCCCATGTATTCCATGACACATTGTTTAAGTTTTATCACTCAGAGTTGGTTCCTACCTGTATAAATAAAAAATGATTAAGGAATTCAAAATGAGGTTATTTTGATGGACCAAATTCATTGTTTCTTCTGCTAGAATTAAATATCAGCTTCATGCAAGAAAAAGATAACATTTAGTGACATTTTATTTTAGCAGTATCCATTATAAATCTGAACATTTAAATATGGGTTAGGACATATTAGGGCATTATAATATAACTGAGGACAGAACTATTACATATGGCTAATTTTTCTTCTATTCAATTGTGTTCAATTCTGGGAACCTGCCAGTTTTCTTGGCAAGATTTTTGCGAAGTAGTTTGCCATTGCTTCCTTCCTAGGGCTGAGAGAAAATGACCAGCTCAAGGTCACCCAGCTGGTTTCATATATAAGGCAGAACCAGAACTCACAGTGTCCCAGTTTCTAATCTGATCCCTTAATCACTATACCAGACTGAATCTCATTACCATTTATTTACATTAGTTAAAATGATAAAGGAGTAGTACAGAGAATAGTATCAAATGATAAAAGGTGATTAAAAATTACTATCGGCAGTGTGTAGCTTACCATTAGTTTGTGTCAAGATCAGATTTGGGATGTCACAAAAGCAAAGTATGTGCATAATTATTTAAAGTATTATTTTTTTTAAAAAAAATCCAAATATGATAAAATGTCCTTTGTAGAATCTTCCATCTTTTATATCACAGTAATTTGATTGAGTTTGAAATTAGAATAAGTTGAGGACAGTTGCTGCTCCTTGTCATATAGTACATTATACTGAATTGACCAGAGGTGGGTTGCTCCCAGTTCATATCAGTTCAGCCAAACTGGTAGTGGTATTTTGGCCTGGTTCGCATAAGTGGCAGCGACCCAGGCTGGCCACGCCCCCAAACCAGTTCCCCGGTCGCTGCTGCCATTCCCGGAATGTTGTTTAGTAGTGCGCATGCGTGCGCAGTTCACTATAAATTGTTCTGTGTATGCACGAAGAATAGCAATAGCAATAGCAGTTAGACTTATATACCGGTTCATAGGGCTTTCAGCCCTCTCTAAGCGGTTTACAGAGTCAGCATATTGCCCCCACAGTCTGGGTCCTCATTTTACCCACCTCGGAAGGATGGAAGGCTGAGTCAACCTTGAGCTGGTGAGATTTGAACCGCCAAACTGCAGCTAACAGTCAGCTGAAGTGGCTGCGGTACTGCACTTTAACCACTGCGCCACCTCGGCTCCTAAAACACTTTACATTGAACTACGCATGCACAGCATGCGCCTGGCATGAGCACAAAGCGTGCACGAAGCGAACTGGTAGTAAAACCAGGAGCAGCTCACCTCTGGAATTCACCAACTTTGACCACAGTTCAGTAAATGAAGTTAGTACAGTTATCATGATAGATTGAGATTGTTAAAATCATATATTGATTTTACTATAACTAAAAGTAAGAGGAATTATATCAGCAACTAAGGATTTATGGTTTTCAAAAAAAAAAGGTATAGGATACCCTCTAGCCCCTCAGACTAATTTAGAATTTGAGACCAAATATATTTTAGTTCCTAAAATATCTTTAACAAAGCTGTTAAAATAGGGTTTTTAATAAACAAAGTCGAAAAATACTATGGGCCAAATTATGATTCTAATGTTGGAAATACAGTGAATAAATAGCTGTGACAAAAGTCTTCCCAGAAGTCTGGTCTCTATTTTTCCTCAACAGATTCCTCTTACTTAACAAAATTCTCAATATTAATCAGAATGTTACAAATTATGTTTTATATTCTGTAAAATTCTCAGTACATAACATTATGCACTTAATCATCCAAATGGTTTCATTTAATGTATTATTTAATTCAGAATCAGATTATTTGAGTAACACTGTTTTGAGACAGAATTGGTGGGTTATTTAGATATTTACTTAAGTATTTAGTTAATTTCTTCAACAATCAACTCAGAGGAAATAGTAGGTTGATTATTGCTCCTTATACCTATACTTGAAATAAGTAGTTTTTTTTACTGTGGCTTATGGAAGTAGGTTTTGATATGAGACGCCGATCCACTGGTAGAGATGAAGACCTAGAAGAACTTCAGAGGCGCCGACAGCTGCAGGAGGAACAGTTAATGAAGGTGGCTATCATCTGAATGTAAATTCTCTCTATGTGCCAAAATCTGCATGATGTGAATCTTTTTCTCTAACTTACTTTTTCCTTGAAATTCTCATTTGCAGCTAAACTCAGGCCTGGGGCAATTGATACTAAAAGAAGAGATGGAAAAGGAAAAGTCTTTACTTGCCAGCAGATGTTACGATTCTCCAGCTAATTCATGTAAGCAGCAAAATTAGAACAAACATAAAGGATTGTGGGACCTGATGAGCTAGGACAGTGGTTCCCAAACTTGGCAACTTTAAGACTTGGGGACTTCAACTCCCAGAATTCTCCAGCCAGCAGAGTCCCCAAGTCTTAAAGTTGCCAAGTTTGGGAACCACTAAGCTAGGACTACAGTTCTCTACTGTATTCACATAGCTGACAGCTGAGCTAATGACTTCAGTGAGATTTAGTTTTAATAGACCTTTATAGAGTTCTAATGTAAAAAGTTGATATTAAATCTGGTTAATATCAGCCTTATTATTATTGCAATTCAGTTTCTGATAATGCAAAACATGACCTCTAAATAATAACAAGGAAGTAGCTTTTGTCTGTAATGTGTTTACTGCCTATAACACTAGCTATTTCTCACAATGTATTAACAGGTGTTTTTAAATGAAGAGAGATTCCAAAAGCACATTTCACAGCATCTACTGAACAAATCCAGGAAAAGAAATGCCTAAAAACACCTGCTCCAATTATAGTTACAATTACACAAAAACTATTTCAATGCGCTAGGAAATCAGAATGTATTTTAATTTAAGACAGGATTTTGTAGCATCTTTAAAGTTAATAATTTCTCTGTAAATGATTGAGGATTGTTGTCTTTTTCTGTAGCAAACTAAAAATGCCCATAACTCCAAAACCTTATCCTACAGTGTTTATACATAATACAGATAATCACAATGCTGATTTTTTTTTGAAAAACACATCTGTATTACCGGTAGCTTCTAAAATAATATAAAAATCCTGTGGTATGTAGTGACTTCCAATAAATACCTTTCTAAGTTAGAATTAAATTTTGATCCCTGCTTTGGTCATCTCTGATGAAAAGCTTTTATT
The DNA here is from genome assembly GCF_009769535.1 of Thamnophis elegans. NCBI lineage: Eukaryota > Metazoa > Chordata > Lepidosauria > Squamata > Natricidae > Thamnophis > Thamnophis elegans. The sequence goes on from NC_045550.1 coordinate 14,598,710, forward strand.
GACTTATTTTATAAGGGAAAATCTTCCCAGTACTAACTAAATATATATTTGCCACCAATCAGAAGCTGTTTTTTCTGCATCATTCAGAGCTCTCGTAAGGATCTTTTGAAGAACATGCACTTAACTTTCCCCATGTCTTTGAGATGGCCATAGTTAGGGAACTGTTACAGGGAATTGTATACTTAATCATGGCAGACACTGCATATGGTAACTGGTATTTAGTATTGGTATTTGGTATTTATTCGATTTGTAAGCCGCACTATTCCCCAAAGGGACTCAGGGCGGCTGAACAAAACCAGGGGAAGGGGAAAAACAAATACAAAAAGTAAGACAAACAGGACAGTGATACAACAGTTTAAAAAAGCACAGCAAGCACAGCAAATTCGAGTAGGGGGGGGGACTCATCCCCAGGCTTGCTGGGACAGCCAGGCCATAACGGCTGTCCGGAAGGCCTGAAGGGTGGCGAGTGTCCGAATCTCCATGGGGAGCTCGTTCCAAAGGGCTGGAGCAGCCACTATACTGCATATAGTAACGCATGTACTCACCATAACAACTTTATATAGGTAACTAGGAAGACTGGTTATGTATTTATATGCTGTATGCTGATGTTTAAGTTTCTTTTTTAAAGAAACAGGTCTTTGGGGTAAACTGATACATTTCAAAGAAAAAGCAAAGATATAATTACTGTTTGCTTATAGGAATTTTGTGTATGAGATGCATGCTTACATGCATGTATTTCAGAAGTGGGTGCCTACTGCTTCAGACTGCTTCGGCCGAGTAGGTAGTAACTTAGCCTGCCACGCCCCCGAACTGGTTCTATCGGCACCGCCAGAGGTGCTGCCATCTTGTTTTTTGCTTCTGTGCTGTGTAGCAGCAGCCAGAACCCATCCCTTATGTATTTTCATTATAATTTGGGGTGGGGTGGAGTTTGTGTCCTTTCCAGATCTCTAAAATATATTTTAAACATATTACGCCAGAAGACTCAGGGCCATGATAGTAACAAAACTAAAGAACGACAAGGATGATTATAGCTTTCATTCTGTCTGCATCAGATCACTTACTTCCAGACAACAATCTATAAAAATGATTCACTTCTGGGTATACAAATGTATCTTTGTGTATGATTACAGAGAACAGCCAATTCAAGGCTAATCTGAGACATAAATTTAGCAGATTGCTTTAAACAAGCTACTTTTTTTTAACCTCAGTCTCTGCCTCCAATTTGCACCATATGGAAACAATAGCAATCCTGGCTTGTAAATAACTACTGACATAAGAGCAGCATTTTGCTTGTTTAGTATGTGCAAGAAAATTAATTAGGAGAAAAAATGATGTTTTAAGCAATATGCATCAAAGACTCAGAATTTGACATTGTGCTGAACCATGACCATAAAGCATGACTAGCTAGAGATTGTTGCTGTGTAATGTGTAGTGTGACTTGAACACAGTTAAAATCCATTTATGTAAAATTAGAGAGGAATTGAAAATTTTACATCCAAATTTGACTTACTGGACAAAGCCAAGGTAAAGTGATTGCTTTAAAAAATCCATACAGATGCAAATTTACACTTTGAGATTTTTGATTGATTTCTAAGATGCTGTGATTTTGACAATGTATTTTTATTTCCTACTAATTATTGTTTTCTCCTTCTCAGGCCTTTCTCCTTCTCATGCTGCTGCTTCTAAAACTTCTTCACTGCCTGGGTATGGACGAAATGGACTCCACAGGGTGAGCAGATCATTCTTCCCATACTAGAAAGTACACTTTAAATTTCAGTTTTGTGATTTCACGGATACTCCCAGATAAGAGGCAGTTTGGTCTAGTGGTTAAAGCACCAAGCTAGAAATCAGGAAACTGAGTTCTAGTGTTACCTTAACAATGAAAGCTGTCTGAGTGACTTTGGACCAATCAACTCTGTCAGCCCAACCCACCTCACAGGGTTGCTGGTGTGAGAAAAATAGGATAAGGAAGGAGTATCGGGTTTTCTGCCTTGAGTTATTTATAAACATAATAAATGGGGGAGGTAAAAATAACCTAATAAATAAATAAAAATAAATGAGTGTGCTATTCGCATGACCTTTGTGGTGATCTTTTTACCGATAATGCAATGTACAGATAATGTGATTTACCTGTTCATGTTTTTATTTATATATATTCATATAGCCGATGTCCACAGATTTTGGTCAGTACAACAGTTATGGAGACGTGAGCAATGCAACTCGAGGTGAGTTTGTAAAGGAAATAGAATGTGAGGTTTGGGCTGTAGATGGGTTTTGAGTTATTTTCAGCAGTTATGCTTTCTGTTGTGTTTTTATAGTAGCACATAAGGTCTTCTCTCACGTACAGCTTTTAGATACCATACTTAATCTTGAAATATTTATTTACTTGCCATTTGTTGAAAAAAGGGTGGAGAGATTGGTTCAACATTATATTCAAACTGAGAGGACATTGTAAAAGTAAAATTAAAATTTAACGAAGGCAGGAAATATATGCATTTTGGGTTGATAATTTTTAGGAAAGGACTCTGAGGTTAAAACTTTTGTGCAGAATAAATTTTATTCTAATTATGTGTCTTTTCTCAATATATATCCCTTTTTAGATTACCAGGTTGGTAAAGATTTTCGTCCATCAAGTTAACAGAAACAAATTCATCAACAGTGCATCAACTATGTTAATCACGTCTTAGAAGAATTTCTTAAAAATTGTTAAGCTGCTTGTTTTATTATTAATGATACAATTATGACACTATGGAAAAGAGTGTCTTACTGTCAGTACAGCAAACATTTCTAAGATTGTCAAAGGAGCAATGAGTGATAGTTCTCTCATTGATAGATTTTTCCTAACTATGATACTATACAACGAAAGTCCAAATATAAATCTGCTTATTCTGTTGTTATATCTTTGCTCTTCTTCTCCAGATGGTTTCCTATCTTTTTTATATTTTATTGTGGTCATGGAATAAAAATATGCCAATGTATTTTATATAAAACAGGCATGTGGGCTGTATAAAATGGCCAATTAAAAATGTAGTGTTATTTTTTAAAACATAACCCTTCTCTTTACATGTTTGAATATTACTATGTTATGGAAATCTCAATATATTGATTATAGAAAAGACTTTATTGATGTAGAAGGAATTAAAAATTTTACTTGTTAAAATGGATAAAATGCTTTGGTACAACTGGAAAGCAACCAAATATTGTAAAGATGATAGCAAGAACCAAAACAATGAATCACTCTGAGGGACAGTTTTCCTACCATTCCATTCCCTGAATAATGGTGTATGAATATTTTAGATACCGTGTTTCCCCGAAAATAAGTCTTATTTTCTTTTGATCCCTGAAATAAACACTTGGCCTTATTTTTGGGAGGTCTTATTATTTTTGAGGTGCAGGAGGCGGTGAGTGTGGTTATCTCATGGCTGCTGCTGTGTTGCAATATTTTCGGGGAGGGTTTATTTTCAGGGGAGGATTTATTTTAGTGCATGCGCTCAAAAGCCCAATTGGGCTTATTATCTGGGGAGGGCTTATTTTCAGGGAAACAGGGTAAGCAAAGGGAGTATATTTTTAAAGAAGTTAGGCCCTAAATAGAGAATATTTGACATTTTTAGAACTGTTATCTTATTTTGTCAATCAGTCTTTGGGAAGAGTCCCTGGGAAGCGTCATAATTGAAAGAGAGGGCCATGAATAAAGGCCACTTAAATTAGGAGCCACATCTTTATGTATAGTATATATCTGGCATAATTATATTTATTATACATATTTCTCTTGAACATTACTCTATATTGATGTGTATGCACAGCATGAATACCTTTACTCTGTCTGTGTGGGTTTTGTGGATAAAGATGTAATCTATGTGTTTGATACCTATATGCTTCTGATATAGTTTAACCCAGATGGTCTCGTCACTGGAATGCGAATGGACCGAGGGGTGTCTATGCCTAACATGTTGGAACCAAAGGCAAGTGCTGAATTTATTCCTGGTGTTTCACAACAATGCAGGGTAATTTTTGGAATGATAGCATTTAAAACGTTATGGCAACCACTTTTTAATTTGTTTATTTATATGCCACTCCTCTCTTTTTCGGGGCAGTAGGACATCTCCCTTAATTTGAAGTGAGCACATAGGATAAGGAATTTAATATATAGGAAACTATACAGAAGTATTCTAGGTGGACCTAAAACAAATAGGCCATGTGAAATCAAGCAATCATGTGAAATCAGTTAGACCTGCTAGTAATGTGACAGCATTAATTGGAATAAATGAGCAAAATGTAGCGGGGATGAATTTATTCTTGGTTGTGCTGCATGCACAAAATAAAATGGAAATCAAAGCAGATGTTCTAATTGCAGTCCCATTGTATAGATTTTTATTCAGAGGTAAATCTGAATATCTGAGATTTATTCGCAGAGTCATATGATTTCAGAATTGGATCTCCAAAGCAATCGAAAGCAATCCAAAGTGTCCATGCAGGAAAGGATTGTTACATGAAAGGCCATTTTCAAAACCAGACTAATTAGGGTTGTGCATTTTCTTTGCTTATAACACTAAAAGAATGTAGGAATTGCTAATTGTCTTTTTATATCTCACTATTTTTGATGTAGTATAAAAAATGGGAGGACGGAATTTTAAGATGTGAAGAGAAATAAATTTGAACTGAGATATACACAGTGAAAAAGAACCACTTCCCTTATTCATTCTCTTTCTCTCTCTCCCTCCCTCCCCTACTCCACCCAAAACTACAGTGAGATAAATAAAAAAGCAGATACATATATATAGAGATAAATAGATATTCATGGCCATAAAAAAAAAAAAAGATTTACCCGCAGTGTTTTTCAGGCAGTCTTCCTAGAAACTCTTTTTGGTTCATTAATTTTCTTGGCCACTGATACAGGATATCAGATTAGTTCTGAAGAAATATGCTCAGAATGTATAATGTCCTGGTCATTGTGGTTTTAACATACGCAGCCCTAATTTAGGATTGTAGAGACATGAGAAAATTAAGGCTTATTTCTGAGTATATTTAGTTGAAATCTTCAGAGACTGCAAATACAAGTTTTCCACTGTCATACTGAGTTCACCCATCATCTGACTTCAAACAAATAAGACAAATTCAGACAAATCGCATTCTGGTTTTGCACAATGTGAATGCAGCCTTACAGAGGCTTGTTTATATATTACCAATTTTGAGTCTCTAACGTTTATTTTATTAAAACTCAAGGTTCCCGCACAAGAGGCTTGCACTATCACATATAATTAGCTTAATGGGGGAGAGGGGCTGGTTCGATGAATAAATGGATATATAAGAAAGTAGTTTAACTTAAAAAGAGAAATGGGCAGGTCAAATATAAGCAAAGGAACGACTTATGAAATAACTTTTTAGCAAAGTGTTTGCTTCTGAGCGCATAAGCCAAGAAGATAAAGGCAAACCAATGGTGATCTGTAAAAGAAAGAAGATAGTAAGCATTATCCATCAGCTTATCAAGGAGGAAGGGAGGGAGGGAAGGAGAGACAGAGGCAATATAGATGGGGATATATTTATAATTATGAGACTTCATTGTTCAGTAACAAATATTCCAAGGAAGCCATGTAATGAACTTGCAGCTGTCTTTTAACAATGACCACATTATGCTTGTGAATTTTATGTCTATTTGTGGCATTTAATAAATTCTACATAAAGGCCTTTTCTATACTGTTAATAGATATTTCCTTATGAAGTACTCATGGTGACCAACAGAGGGCGAAATAAAATTCTAAGAGAAGTGGATAGAACCAGGTTGGAGGTAAGAACTAGGTGTCCCGTTTGGCATTAGAAGAAAGTTTTGTAATGTTATGTGTTGCTCATTATTTATAACTTTACTGCATTAATCGGAACTGCCTCATCCATACAAAGATAACTAATACACCAATCCATGCAAACCTGCTCAGAAATAAGCTTCACTGAGTTGAGTGATCCTTTCTAAAGTAAATACGTATAAAATTGGAACCACACGTATTATAGTGTACAGCCACGTTGTTTCTCAAGGTTATACTCTAGTTGTAGAACTGTTTTCAATCACATGACATAATGATGTCATAATGAGTACATAGGGCCCAATTTTTAGTGCCCCCTCCCCCAACCAGCAACCTAATGCATCAGATTTAAGCCAGCTAATTTTGGCATTGATTCTGGAGAAAATATTAATGAGATTGCGAGCTAAAGACCTTTGCTATAGAGAAATACTTTGCCTTTGATGTCCATAACAGGAATCAGCTGAAGGTATAAGATATGTACCTTTTTAAAGAAAAATGTGCAGGCATATTCCTAGAAATAAAACCTGGTCAAACTGATTTATTTCATCAAACTACCCCTATACCCGAAATGTTCCAGTTTCACTCTCTTCCATTGTCAAAGGAAAATACAAGGTCTTGATACAGCCCTGATGTGTGTAGCTGCATACTAGGTTTTCTTTATGCAGATGTCACCACAACAGCATTGGCAGGCTGCTCATGTATTGCGTCTTCCAGATATTGAACATCTCAACAGGATTGTAGTCTCAAGACCTCTGGAGGGCACTTGGTAGGGAAAGGTTAGGGAAAGGCTACCTTGAGCTAGACAAGCAACTGTTCAATCTCTAAATTGTTTGCTGTGTTATCTATTGCAATACTTGACTATCATTCCTATTGGCTAGAAATTATGGTTTCCATCTCATTACTTAAAATCTCTGAAGAGTTAAAAAAAAAACAGCAGGATGTTTTGGCAGCCAAAAAATAAAAATCCAAAAAGGCCACATGATGCTTGCTATAGGACACTGGCCTTATCCATTGGTCAGGACTTTATATTACACCTGGTATATCAGATCTAATATGTTGACGGTAATGCTGTGATATCTAGATTGCCTGTTTCTACTTCTTGAGTGATAATGTATTTTTGTCTTGTGTTTCTTTAGCGTCATTTAGCGCCTGAAGCTTTTCAAGAAATATTTGGCATGACGATACAGGAATTTGATAAGTTACCTCTCTGGAGACGCAACGATATGAAGAGGAAAGCCAAGCTCTTCTGAATTCTTCTTTCTTGGGAGAGGGAAGATATCATATAATAGGATAATATATTATAATCGAGTCCAAACTCTTTTTGGAGAGCAAACAATCATGAAGGTGGGGAGGAGAGAAGGGACAATCTGAGAAAGGCACATACTAATGCCTTGAGATTGTGCAATGGCCTGTCAAGCTTGCCATAGGGAGAGACATGAAAGGTTCTTTGTTCAAATCTCAGTCATGGTTTTCACTCATCAAGTTTTTATATGGCATATATATTCAGTTTTCTGCCTTCCTCATTTTCCCTTGACTTTCATTCAAAGGTTGGGGATACTAATTGAGAAAACCCAGGAAGTGCCCGTAGGATGCCAGCTCACAATTTTGTGGTCATGGACTTTCCAAGCAATGAATGAATATATTCTATAGTTAAGGAAGGAGTCCTGTGTAATATATTTATCCTCTGGGCACAGCTATTGCAGCTAATTGGCCTTATTGTCAAACGGCTTATTCTTTCCGCAGGACCCATCAATAAAATAGGCTGCTGAACAGAAGTATTCTGCTGTGCTGCATACTGGCCAATTTTTTGGATAACAAGCTCCCAGCTTGCACTTGCACATATCTGGTAGTAAATTGCCATTTACTGTTTTGTTGTTGAAACTCTTTGTTCCTCCATCTTTCCTTGCATTAACTGGATATAATTTTTGCTTTAAACCTCTTGGTTGAAAATTAACAAGAAGAGCAAGCACATAAACCCAAAATTGGTTTCTTGGTTTAATGATGAAGGAGTTATTTCAACTGTCATGTTAAATGTAAGCCATAGTGTTATGCAATCTTAGGTTTAATTTAGATGTGACCTTTGCTGTGTGAAAATCACTATGACATAGTGTGGTCACGCATTGTTTGCTATGCTTCAAAATAAGCACCGCGTGGGCCAATGTATTGATGTTGTTCCTTTTCATGTTAAAATAAACAATATTAATCACGCTGGTCCATGAAAAATGGTCTGTACTGGGCCAATAACTTATTGTGATCAACTGAAAGGCATACAATCATGTTTAAACTCTGAAACTCTCTCCAGTTCTCCTTTCATAAGTTGTAGGATCTGATACATGATCATCTTTCATAGGATCTAGAATAGGTGTCACCATGCCGTCATCCTTATTTGGAAACTGAAGATTGAAGAGTGTTTTGTGAGTAGAACGAATGACAAGCAAGTCAAAAGATTGGACATTTTCAAAGTACTCTACATAGCCTGTTCCAGGATTGGAATAGCATTATTCAATCACTAGTACCATCCAATTGCAAAGGTTACATTTGATTTTTTTAAAAATGTCTATCAGAATAGTGAACTTGGAAATTTTATTATATTTTAACTATTATACGGAGTGACTTTGCTGCTACACAGTGATCATTCAAGCTATTTTCTTGTATGCACTGATAATATTGCACAATATGTCATGTTGAACAATGTTTAATTTTATTTTCTTCATGTAATCACTCATTATTCATATAAGAAGACTTGAATTTTGTGTTATTTTACTATACACAGTTTCAAATAGATTATTTACTATCAGTGCCTGGGGGAAAAAAACCTTGGGCAATTTCTGAATCAAATGATCCGCTCAACTACATGCAGCCTTTTTTTTTTAGAGGATATTGTGTGACCTGGCCTCTTGTCTACCTAAATTGCTTTATAGGTTGTGTATCTTCCGTAAGGGACACATAAAATTTTCTTCTGTAGAATCAGAAGCCATTTTTGGCTGACAATAGGGTGCAGTGATACATTAATTTTTTTACCTGAGTGATAACTGCTACTATATAAATTTTTACTTTTTCTCTTTTAATGTGCAGTTTCTGCCAACAGTGTAATCCTATATGTATATATACAATACTTTATACTAATCTAGAAGCAAAAATTCACTAAATTAAATGAAGCTTGTCATTTAGTAAGTCTGTGTAGCATAGATGAGGAACCTGTTGCTCTCCAGATGTTGCAAGACCCCCATCTCCCTGCTTTCCTTACCATTAGTCCGGGGGTGGGGGCAGAGGACACTTGGTAATGTTATTCAACAACATCTATAAGGCTACAGATTACATATCTCTTCCCCTGTTTAGATAGCAATTGTTATTGTAAGGTTTATGCAGGAAGGACTTGTAGTATTTTTTGCTCTTACACTTAAGAGCTAAGCATAGGTGGTTTCCAGTGGCATATCTGAATTTACAACAGGTGATCAAGATACTAATGGCTAATCTCTTTGCTCTTAGTTTATTATCCTCCTAAATTAGGCTACTAGATCTGGTCTGCAAAAATCCAGAGGACCATTATGTGGAAACAGACAGAAGAATTTTATTTGCAGCCATTTAATGATTTTTGCAGCCTGTGTAGAAAATGATAAAGAGGTTTTTCAGCATATCAGTACAGATGTTTAGAAGATTGTTTGGCAGAATTCATGTAAAATGTTAACTTCGTCAAATGCTGATCATTCTATCACATTGTAATTAAGTGTGAAAGGATGTTCACCAAGAGAGACCCAGATCAAGAGTCTGTGCAGTTACCAGCTACCAAGATTCTGTGAATTAAGCGTAAACAAAGGATTGGATATGATTGGATTTCACTGGGCTTGGGCCTAACAATAGGAGTAGTAACGGCACAGACATACTGGTGATATGTTACTGTTTGTGGGAATGTATCACCTGGCCAAGGATACTTTTTCTCTTGCCTACTTCATAGGTTCCTGCAAACTGATGTCCTCCAATATCCTATACTGGAATTAATATATTCTAGAAATTAAAATCCGAAATAGCTGAAGGGCACTGTTAGGCAATAGTGAGAGAAGGTTGCCCAATAATCACAAGAATAAATATACTACGACAGGGGTGAGGGGGCAATCATGACACATGACAGTTTTCATATTTCTAATTCTATTATATCAGGCAATATTATCAATTAAAACAAATTATAGCAGGAGTCAGGAGGCTCAAGGAAACTTTAAAGTGACAATGTGTAGTTGTGTTTGAATTCTGTAATTTTCTGTAATTATGTATTTGACTGGCCTATTAAACTAGCTGTAATTTAGCCAAGAGGACAATTTGACGAGTGATTTACAAAGGAATGTGCTGTTTATCAGAGCAATTGGGCCTTTGTCCCAAAAGCAAATTCTGGACTGCAAGCCAATCAGTTGAAAGAGGGCCATCCAAGCTGCCTCTTTTCCTGGACATATTATTGCTTCAACTGCACATCGATGGTTTCTGTGTGATTAGGCATCCTTTCTGACAAATGAGCTCTGGACAGACATTTGTATCTGGTGCACAGAAAGGATTAAAGCAACGTATCCTAATTGCAGTTCATTAAATTAGCCAAAATCCAGCCATATCTGTGCTTCCTCTTTTTTCATTCAGGATGTTTATATCTTGAAAATTAGAATAGTTGCTTCTCACCTCCTCATGGAATGAAATCTCCATTGCCTTTTATTCTTCAATTGCATTTCCTTAAGCTGAGCAGTAAGAGGTGTAACCTACAGCATGGTTACAGCATGGCTGCTATTTGAAATCATTCCATGTATGCTTCATATTGCCTGGAAAGCCAAGCATTTATTGGTTCCAATCACAAAGTCCAGTGCAATGCCACTCATTCTTCATTAATCAATTTTGATTTAACAAAACCTTAATTCTATATTCTGTTTCCACACATATGGAGCAATAACACATTTTACCTTTTAGAACAGGGGTGTCAAACTTGCACAGTGGCGTCACGGGACATATCGGGGCTTTCCCCCTCTTTGCTACACCGGGTATAAGTGGCCAGCGCATGACGCATCTGGCTCGCAGGCCACAAGTTTGACAGCCTTGTTTTAGAACTAAGATATTATAGCTAACTTAACATATCATTCCAATGCTTTGCAAACTCTCTCACACCCTGAAACCAAAATAGGGGGGAAGGGGTTACTAAAAAGAATGCAGATGAATTCATGATTGGACAATTAGTTCATCTCTGACCAATCCCTGTAATAGTCTGTAATTCCAGAAAAATGGGCGATCAGAAATGAAAACTGATGATGATCCTTAAAGAATGACAATTCCTAGCATTGTTCATCAGTAGTTGGGCTCTTCTTTTGCAAAATGACATTGCAATTGGATTTCTACAATTTCAGGATGAAAATGAATGTTGTTCTGTGTGTTCCACTATTATTTGCTAACATATGAGCATGACATACTTCTGTAATAAAGCTTACAATTAAGGATAGATCAGTTTGGTTTTTTTTTTAAAAAAAAAGCTTGGCAAGTAGTCCTCGACTTACGACACAATTGAGCCAAAAATTCTGTTGTTATTAAGCGAGATATTTATTATGTGAGTGTTGCCAGGAAATTGCAACCATCATAAATATGAGTCAGTTGCCAAGCATCTAAATTTTGATCACATGATTATGGGGTGGGGTCATAATTATGGGTATTATGGGGTCATAAATGTGAAAAACAAAAAAGTCACTTTTTTCAGTTGTAACTTCGAAAGGTCACTAAATGAACTGTTGTAAGTCAAAGACTACCTGTATTTATTTTGTGAGGAAGTATAATTTATTTGGGAGACTACTTCCCAATTATATTAATTTTATAAAAGAAGACTTAAAGAGGTCTTACTACAAATATAAAGGACCGAAAATCAGCAAAAATATTTAATATGGTGCTAAAAATTGAACTTATTAGAAAAACTGAGCTTTTTCTCTCTATTGTTTTACAAATGTGCTAATGACTTGAAGTGCTATTGTATAAATAATTCGATTACCCAACTACCTTCTTACCACTATCATCATCCCCCACCTTATATGTATCCAAAACACATTTTAGCCAAATTTTAAGATTCTTTTTTTAAAAAACACTGATTCAATTGTATTCGAATGGGAAGAGTAGTACCAAAGCTGAGGAGAAGTAGATGGACTTCACTGTAGTGATGCACAAATTCACCACCACTATTTGATAAGTTATTGCACACAGCAAAATCACATCTCTTAAAAATGCAAGTAAATGTCAAAAGATTAATAAGCAACATATGGCTATTGCAGAATGAATACTGTACTGTGGAAGCACAGCAGAATGCAGATTGTCATCATGGAGGACATGTGATGTGTATTGTTCAATTATTTACCTTTGTAGTGCTGAGGGGGTTGGGATTCAGAAACTATATGACAAGAAAATTATCTCCAGAAGGACATTTTATTGGTGCTTATTTACATTGTATGATGCCCATTCTTCTGTTGTATATTTCTTCTGCATTTTTAGTGCAATCTACTAAAAACTGATATTTTGGTTCTGATCCTTTTTCATGTTACAATTCCACCTTCCCACTTCCAGGAAAACTGCATCAGAAATATAGTATGAAGAAATGAAGCTAAATTGCTTTTCAAAACAGAGCTGTTAAAAATAATTTATTCCTTGGTTTGGAAAAACAGTGATGGCTCTCCAAGATTGTCAGAGCAAGCTTGATTCCAAATATATAAAGTCAAGAAACATAAAAAGGATCTTTAAAATATTTTTTCAATGTGCAGAATGGTTTCTAAAAGAAAGAATGAATATGTTTAGTTTCACACTCTTGGGTTATTCATCCATGTGTAAAAATACTGCAATGACACAACATAAGTATGTTCTTTGTTTCCCAAAGGGTTCTATGTAAAATCACCAAAACATAAATTCTGCTGTAAGTTCCTATAAAGTTAATTTATGGCAAATGCCTCTTCAAGAATATAGATTTTAAGGGTATGGATTTTACATCCAAATTTAAGGCTATCAGATTTGAGTTTCAAAAATCTGGTAAACCATAAATTGGAAGGACAAGGTATTGAAAAATATTTGTATTGTTATATCATGATTTTTGCATGCCAATCCGGTAGCCCTACCAAATTTGTTTCTTCAAGAATGAGTGATAATTTGCACACAATATTTGCATACCAGCTTCTGAGCCCAAATCAAGCCCAATTGAATTAAATGGTAAAGGTTGAATATTAGGCTATTTCTCAGCCACCTAGAGAAGATTCTGCTTATTCAGTTATACTGTGTATTGCTAACAGCAGTATTTTCTATAAAGTAGTTTAAATTACTGACAATTGTTATAGTGATGAAGCCATATTTCTGATGTTTAGGAACATGACTCTAATTAATAATATTTTGCTTAAAATTTCAAGGTTTAAATTTATCCATTTTTCCCATGACCAGCTGATGTTCAGAACTGAGAAAAAGCCTTTTTCAGAATTTCCCTTTTTCTCTGCCTCTCCCCCTTTTTATTGTTGTTATGGAATAGCTCTTATTAAGAGCCTTAGTTGAAAGGGAAAGCCACCAATGCCTGTCCATAGAGTTAATTCTGCTTCTCTGCAAAATGGCCATTGTTGCTATTCATGCTGTTTGCAAATGTCACCCTCATGCCACTATAATCTACATTGCTGTTGTACTCATACCAAGTAGATGAATAAAGTTTTAAACTTTATTCTTACCCTATTGTTTTGATATTTGTTTTTCTTTATTCAACTCATATTAATACAGTGAAAATGCATTTGGTCCTGCTTGATGATAAAACTTGCGACACACATACTGTTTGCAAAACAGGATAATTTGGGAACAATTATTGATAAAATTTTACACATTTTGAAGATCTTGTGGTATTTTCTGAAATGATACTTGGGGGATTGCTTAAAATAGCGGAGTCAGTATTCCCTTGGCCACAACTTTAAATTATTCAATAAATATTATTGCGACTGATAAATAACAGACACATGATTGTGAGATCTCAGCCTTAATTTCAGGATGGCATTATTGTGTAGGTTCTTAATGTCCCAGAACAGTGTTTCTCAACTTTGGCAACTTGAAGATGTCCGGACTTCAACTCCCAGAATTCCCTAGCCAGCATTCGCTGGCTGGGGAATTCTGGGAGTTGAAGTCCAGACATCTTCAAGTTGCTAAGGTTGAGAAACACTGTCCTAGAATTAACATAGCATGATTTATAAGAGTTATGCACAATTATGATGTTTTTGCAAAATTTATGGATTGAGAATGAAAAATTCGTTGTCTAACAGCCTCTCATTCAATACATAGGAGTACGAGTTTGTAATTACTGTATTAGTCGAAAGCTAAAATTAGAGCAGGATGTGGTTAGTAAAGTAAGTAGTAGACAACTGATAAGAACTATGCAACAGCAAGTCACAACATAATATAGAGCCGTGGGAGATAGAAGACAAACAGAAGTACAAAATGGAGGAGATCAGGTGAAACAACAGAAATGATTGAAATTAAAAAAATATCTTAGAATAATAATTGGTTAAAAATGAACACAAGTCCAAAATGTGATTGTACAAAAAGATGAAGAGAACTTTAGACTGGATCAAGAGCAGTTTGTCAAATCATTGAAAAATTATATTCTGTACTAGACAGATCTCATATCAATTATTGTGTCCAATCTGAGCAGAATGGTTTAATTAACTCAGAAAAGGCAACAAGGGCAATAAGGAAGGTAAAAATTCCTATGAAAGCGATTGATGGTATTGGGAATTTTTTGGATAGAGAACCTGGAAGGATGTCACATGAGAAAAAAATGAATGCATGTGATAGAAGATACAATTTTATTATGCAATATAAAAGAATTCTTTAAAGAGTTTTGAAATATTTTAAGACTCATGCCTTTCACCAGATTCAACAATCTTACTATTTATTTTAGTGTTACTTTGATTTGCTTTTTAAAGCTTCTATTTTCTGTTTTTGTCCTTTAAACACTGTTAGCTGTCTTGCCTATACCCCAGAAATGAAAGATGTGATTGATGTAAATCAAATAAAAATGAGTAAGTCAACCACTGCACCAGCTGAAGGCAATCACATTCATCATAAAAGATATATCAGTTGAGAATCTTATAATCTTCATCATGGGCAACAGATTTTTTTTTGGCTGTTTGTTTAATGAACGAACAGTGGAATGTGTTGGTTGCTATATATATGAAAGTGTCAGGCCAAAAGCCAAATTTATTTCATATTTGAGAAGCCAAGAAGATGTGACAATGATCATTTAACCAGCCAGCCTGATGCCTTTTGTGCACATTGACCCTAGCAAATGATTCATCATCATTATTCTTCATACTTACTTAAAGCCTTTTCTTCTCAGATAATGAAAAAAATAAATTCTAAATTCTAAAAGTCTGGTTTTCTTTCCTGCTTCCTGATACAGAAATAATTGTGAGTTTCTGACCTCTGAGTAATGATTCAGGAATGTATTGCATCTCCCAACACAGCAGGGCAGCTGGTAAAGTGAATCTTCACAGCAAGTTAAAAATACAGATAATGGTGCCAAAACCCAGAGCTGATTGAAACATAGTCAAATGTCAACACTAATTTGCTGCTAAATACGTACGATTCCCTGGGATTACTTTAAGTGCAGAGTAATGCACTATGTTTTTTTTTTCTTTACCAACACAGTAAAATCTCCCCTTCCCATTTTCCCCCTCCCTCTCCATTTCACATTTAGTTTCCTTTGCTTGAGTTTCTACAAGGCTGGTGGAAAAACTTAGTTCCAGGTTTTCTCTGGTGGAAGGGCCTCAGGAACATGTACAGTTCCGGGACATGAATAAAGAAAAAAAAGAGGGTCATTGTTCCACGGCATGCCCTTTCCAGAGTTGTCCTTTTATGGATTGTGCCTTTTACATTTGCAGCTCCAAAGAGTCCAGAACAATCCATAGTTTCGATGAGCCTCTGAGCTGCTGTTTCTTTTGATAGATCAGTGAGATCAAGACTCTAGGAATCCCAACCCATGCATCATTGTGAGAGTCTAGACCTGTGAATGTAACAAAAAATGCCAATAATGGCTATGAAATAATGAATATGAAAATAAATTATACTGTATCTTTCTTTTGCAGCTGAAAACCAAACTTGAGAAAAGTAGCATTTTGTTTAAGGAGTTATGGATAGGTGCTGTTCCCTTCATTGCTTGCTGAGGATGTACAAATAATTATGAAATATTTCAAATGCATGCCATAAATATCATAAAAACTATGAACTTCTTTAAAACAGGTGTGTGCAGTGTTTTAGTGTTTAATTGCCTTAAATCATGTATCAAGCCTAAACTACAAAAACAGCAGGGTGACAACCATAAAAAAATAGAGATAATTTAAATTTAATGAATCCACTTGAGTAGTAGCACTTTAATTATTTCCAAAACCCAAGGAGAATTGGACCACTTTAATTCTTGGAGGGGGTTGAGTAAAAAATACCAGAGTTGTTGCCTAGGCAATGGAAAATATTTTTTAAAATGCTAAAGTTTATTGTTACCAAGGAAGTTGTATGGGAATCAGTGGTGGGTTCCGGACCTCGGGGTAGCCGGTATGCTGTGCACGGGGCCGGGAGTCCTAGACAGAAACACGTGCTGCGCGCACGTGCATGCACAACCGCCCTGCAACACCTAGCTCAGTGTTTCTCAACCTTGGCAACTTGAAGATGTCTGGACTTCAAGTCCCAGAATTCCCCAACCAGCATTCCTGGCTGGATTTGGCCAAGTCTGTATCTGAAGGTTAAATGAAAAAAGGGGCATTGGATTCAGTGATTAATGGATTTGTCCTCAAAGTAGAGTGATTCTTGAAATTCTCAGGATGCCTCTTAAGGGATGAAAATATCCTGAAGGTTGAGAGAGATCATATTATGTCTAAAAAGAAAAAAAAATCTAAAAAAAGACTCTAATTTCCACAAACTTACTATATTGTGTCTCTAACACTGTATCTTTCCTTTTGTCCTTAAAAGCAGGATGTAAAATTATAATCATTTATACTTTTTTCCATGTACCTTATAAGAGGACAATATGATTTGACTTTTTTGCTAAAGTTATGAGTACTGACTATGATTGAAGCATTTTCAGAGCAACTAGGTCAGATCAGTTCTCTCAATTAGGCCTTTCAATTGGATTACTTAGTTTAGGACCTCTAATACTGTGTTTCCCTGAAAATAAGACTGGGTCATATTAATTTTTGCTCCAAAAGACGTATTAGGGCTTATTTTACAGTTAGGTTTTATTTTGGGGGAAATATGTTACTAAATGCATCCATCTGGCTGAGGATCTTAACTGGGGCTTATTTTGGGTGCAATGTTTATATTACAACCATATTGAAAAATCATGCTAGGGCTAATTTTCCAGTTGGGTCTTATTTTGGGGAGAAATGGTATATAAATGAAAGGAAACTAGTTTCCATAAATAAGGAGGCAATGAGAGGATTTTCTTTTCCCTTATACCAAAGGTGCTTTTTTCAACAGGCATCTAAGCTTTCTTGATTTTTTTCTTTGGAAATGTTTTGCTTCTCATCCAAGAAGCTTCTTCAGTACAATTCTTCCTTTTTGCTTTAGTTATTAGGCCTACCTGGAACTTCAGATTAAAGTATAATTCTTTCTCAGTTGGTTCCAAGTCTCTAAATCAATTAAACATGCTGAAACCTATATTGTATTGGGAGGGATAATTAGAAAAAAACAAGACAATGACTTCAACCGCATAGTTGTGACAGTCTTCACTCATTCACATACATACATACAGACAAACAGACACACACATGCATGGCAGCCCTGGTTGATTTGAGTCACTGCCTCTGTTCTACAAAATTAAAATATTCCAGTAGGGTGTTTGGTCAAACAATTATTTTTTAATAGTGCTTGTAAAAGTCCTATATAAAGTTATAATTGTGTTTTTCCAGTCATCTACCTTATCAGGTCACAATACATTTCAATTTCTTCTTCCCCATTGGAAATTCCATCTTCTTTGGAGCATCCATCCATCCATCCATCCATCTTTCATTCCTTCTGGCAGGGTTCATACAAATAAGTAGGTACTTTCAAACTGCAATATTGAATACAGTGTAGGTTTTTAGTTGTTGTATATTTTTGTGAGATTTCTCTGAAATTAAATTGAAAGAAGAAAGATAGAAATATATTACCATTAATTAAGTTGAGGAGGAGTGTAATCTATTTCAAACAATTAACCTATTGCTAATATTCTTAGCAAGCAACAATGGAAACTGTTAGGCTGTGTAAGAAAATGAGAAGTGAAATTTTCAATTTACAATATTTACTTCTTATGTGTATCTAAATGGAAGGCAGGTAGTAAGGAAAGAAATGAGCAATTTGCAATAGGCATACTAGCAGAAACCATTTTCGCATACATACTGTTCAATTTTGCATTTGTGATGGAAGACCTTTGATTTAACCCATTAATTGATGGTACAATACATATTCACTTTGTCTGCATATTTGTGTATCAAACATTCAGAAAAGTTAAATTCGTTGTAAGTGGTATAGTGCATGATCTCGAATTTTATAGGTTGTGGTGTACTGGTGTGGGCTCAGTTATAGATAGGAAAATAAGTAGTCATAAAATACGGAAGGATATTCACCTGATTCTTAATGGGGCATTTTTAATATGTGCTCTTTGTATTTTGAATATGTGCTCTTCATCTCTGTTTCAACAGAGGTTCAAGAAATAAGATATCCAAACAATATGATCAATTAAATTATTCTCTTTATTGTTATTTATTTATTATATGTCCATATAAAATGGGACAAGATATGCTTAGTATATGGAAAGTCAAAGGCTACTACATGTAGAAGTCATTAAGTTTGGAGAAAGTGTTCTAAATCACTTAGTATACTGACTCTCAATTTGATTTACTCTAAACTGAATCTTTACGTCAAGAATAGAAACAGTTTAGTTTTTCTCTAATAGTGAGATCCACAATCAGCTAAATACTTCAGCTCATTGCTGAAATCAGTATAAATCTACTATGTAAACCTACATAGTTCAGAATACTAATAAATATTGATTTTTAAAAATTGCCTATGATCTCATATTCTCGTATCAATTTAAGCAGAAACACTCATTTATTTTTCTTCTTAACAAAATAATGTTTTAGATATTATATGTAAGAGAAACTATTGACCTTCCCTGCAGCTTCCAAAAAGCTAATATTTTTTTTTCCATAGACAAAAGTCATAATATGTGCTTCTAATTTCTTGCAATCTACATTTTAGTTAAAAATTCAACCAATTCAACCATCTCTTTGTTAACTTTAACCTGTATATCATCCCACTAGATAATAGCCAATAATTCTTTTTGTAATAACTGAAAGTGCAAAGGCTTAATTTCCATTTCAAACTAAAGAGGTTTATATGAAAATGATCATCCTTAGCATTTATGTAAACTTAATAAAGACTAATACAGTACATTTTCAATATACTCAGTTGAAAAATATTTGCTTATTATTTCATATATTTGTTATTATTATTTCCCCACATTATTGAAGAACATGGGCTTCCAGTTTCTAAATATCACATGGAAGGAACAAAATGAATATGTTTGTCATTTTTCACTTTCGTGTGGTGATTCCTATTACGGTGGTTACATTTATATTCTGCTTTTTCTGTGAGTTTCATAAATTTTCTGAGAGATGCCCCATGAGAGGAGTTAGACTTCACAATATTTCACTTTTTTCAGAATTTATTTTCCAGATCTATATACTAAATAGTGTTCTTTTGTACATGCTCAGATGCCACTTGTAGAAGAGCAATGCTAAAGGGTCCAATAAAAAGAGCAGGCATTAAGTCAATAAATGTGTATGAAACACATTATTATTTAAAACACTAATTCCCCATGTTTCTTGATTGCACTAGCAATAGCACTTAGACTTCTATACTGCTTCACAGTGCCTTACAGCCCTCTCTGAGTGGTTTACAGAGTCAGCATATTGCCCCCAACAATCTGGGTCCTCATTTTACCCACCTCAAAAGGATGGACGCCTGAGTCAACCTTGAGCCTGGTGAGATTCAAACAGCCAAATTGCAGTCAGCCGGCAGTCTACAGAAGTTGCCTGCAGTACTATATTCTAACCACTGCGCCACCATGGCTTAACCTGATATCTGTTTTGTGACACCAGCTGAAGATTTGAAATGTATTTATGATATCCAGTAAATTTATCTGCATTAGATAATAATAGTGGAGTTGCAAAGGTACTGAAATAGTCTTCTAGACTAGATAATAATGATCTGACTGAGAGCTAATGAATGGAGATAGATGTATTCTGGCTTTTAGGCTTTAAGTGAGACTGAAGAGTGTGGGTTCACAGCCTAGCGAATGAAAATTAGAGATAGAGATTCAAATTCCAAACTGTTAAGAGCAAGGAATGGCTGAAGAAGGATAGCCAAATTACAGCGACCTTCTATCAGATGAACAAGTCAACTTCCTTTAAAGCAATGTGTTGGAAGATTGTTTTAAACCTCGCTTATACAGGATATACCTGATAAAATTTTGACTGTATTCAGAGCTGGCCTACTCCTCTGGTTCTACTAATCTCTTAGTGGCACTGAATACCGTCAATCCTTCTGGAGTGTTAATGAGAGTTAGGGGGCAGTGGCTCTGTTTTACAGAGTTTTCCCTACTTTTTGCAGGTTCTCTCAGTGGAAGGAGGAGCAGGAGAGCCTGGTCTCTCAGCCATTCCAAAGTGGGATGACTCCAGGCTTGGTGCCTCCCCCCTTCCATTCTTTTAAAATACCTACAATAAATACCCTGCAAGAAGATAATCTGTCAGTTCCAGGGGTATCATTAGCATCAGGAGATAGGACTTGGTGCCTGGAGGAACTGTATATGACAAAAAGCCAAATTTTAGCTTGTTGTTTGTTCAGGAACCCTCTTGCTCCAGGCTAGTTCTGTCCATGGCTCTGGGCAGCCTTGCACTCCCCTAAGAAGCTTGCATAGAAACTGGGATTCTCCTGGTCTTAATGGCTGTAAGTGGAACAACCAGCAGGGTTGTCAGCCAGGATTCAAGCTCAGATTCTATTGCATCTTTTTCTGGAGTGGGAGGCCACACAATAAGATACTCTGAAGAAACCCTTAAATTTCTAGTGCTGTCCAGTGATCTGAATGTTACCAATCAAATTTGGTGGCTTCAGTTATTCCAAAAACGTCTTACTGGCGTGGGGAAAAAAGTTGAAAGAACAAGCAGAAGACAACAGACAGTTCTCCTTGCTCACGTACCCTGCATCTTGGTCACCCAAAGGTCACCCACCCAAAACATGTTCTGGAAGCACCTGAGATACCCAGAGGGTTGATCTGAAGTTTCTTAGAAGTTTCTCATGGGCATCACAATTAGTTGCCTTGTTTTCCAAGTACATATTTGAACTTGTACACTCGACTGACAAGCTTGCATTGACAGATTAACAGTTTAACAGAAGGGAGCTTGTAGGTCATCTAGTCTAATCTCCCATCCAAGCAGGAGAACCTACACTATTTTTGACAGATGGTAGTCCAGTCTCTTCTTGACAGCTTCCAGTAATGAAGCTCCCACAACTTCTGAAGGCGAACTGTTCCATTGGTTGATTGCTCTCACTGTCAGAAAATTTCTCCTTATTGCCTTATATTTCTCCTTATATTATTTATAAGAGCCAAGGTGGCGCAGTGGTTAAATGCAGCACTGCAGGCTACTGCTAGATCAGCAGGTCAGCGGTTCAAATCTCACCGGCTCAGGGTTGACTCAGCCTTCCATCCTTCCGAGGTGGGTAAAATGAGGACCCAGATTGTTGGGGGCAATATGCTGACTCTCTGTAAACCGCTTAGAGAGGCCTGAAAGGCCTATGAAGCGGTATATAAGTCCACTGCTATTGCTATATTGCTATTGCCAGGTTGATCTCTCCTTGTTCAGTTTCCATCCATTATTCCTTGTCTGGCCTTCAGGTGCTTTGGAAAATAGCTTGACCCGGTCTTCTCTGTGGCAGCCCCTCAAATATTGGAAGACTGTTATCATGCCTCCCTGGTCCTTCTCTGCACTAGACTAGCCATGCCCAGTTCTTGCAGCCATTCCTCTTATGTTTTAGCCTCCAGTCCCCTAAAACATCTTGGTTGCTCTTCTCTGCACTCTTTCTAGAGTCTCATATCTTTTTTATAGCGTGCAGTACTCTAGATGTGGTCTTACTAAGGCTTTATAGAGTGGTATTAGTACCTCACTTGATCTTGATTGTACCCCTCTGTTAAAGCAATTTAGACAGCATTGGATGTTTTGGCTGTTGGCTCATATTTAACTGGTTTGCAGGGGTCCGCAAGACGTCGAAGCCGGTTTGGGGGACTCAAACGCCCCCTTTTCCCAACCGCTCCCTTCCCACGCCGTTCTCTAGCCACCCAGCCCCTCGTCGGTCCCTGTAAAGTCCGACGATTCTGACCTCATAGGGAGGGCGGAGCTAGGAAGCGGCAAGGCAGTCCGAGAAGGTTTTACCCGAGAGTTAAGGCAAAGAATTCGCAAGCAGGGCGAAAAGAGGCGCGCCCCACGGGGAGAGGTCCGTCCGGAGGTTTGGAGAGCGTGGGAGAAATCCGGACCCTCTACTCTAGAAAAGATCTCTCCATCCCGCCTAGCGCCAATTAAAAGGCAAAAAACCCAGGATGGATAAATACAAAGGTAAGGGGAAGTGCGCCTCTCTTGCTTTTCTCCCGAGCGTGGGAAAGGTCTGGAAGGCTCGGCTCTTCCCAGGGAGGCTGCTTGTTTTCCCAACCGTGGGTGTTCTGCCTTCGGTGAAATGTTTCCTGGGAACCCCACGTAGCGCTGCTTCTGGCCTGGACCCCCGAGTCTAATCATCCCCGCTTCTTAGCGGTTTCGGGGAGCAGGCGAAGGTTTCTTGAAAGCTGAGATTTGGACAAGCGGCGACGTGGGTGGATTCGTGCGTGGATAGTGGCGAAAGAATTGATCCGTGTGCAGGGTGTCGCGTTGCGGGGTGTCCGGCTGGCAAGCGAGATTATGCGCGGTCTCGCTTCCAGAACTGGTCCCAGGAAGGGAGGAATCTGTATTTAGACGCCTGGGAAGCGGGGGGGGGGGGATTTCATAACGGGACGGTTTTAAAGGCGGGGGTGGTGGTCGCAGACTAAGAAGCAATAAAGTGCTTGAAATAATAAACCTTGAAAGGAAGGCAGAGGTGGGGATGGGAGGGTGCGCGCCTCTGCTCTTCGCAATGACTCACCTGGCCCACCCAGAGCACCTGAGAACTGAACCCGAAAGGGCCGCCAGCTGGACCGCCAGGAAGCGGACGAGACTTGCAAACCGTGTGTCCCAACCGAGGGTGTGTGTATGAGACAGAGGAAGACGGGGGGTGAGAGGGGGGAAGGGAGGGGGGAGAGAGAGAGAGAGAGAAAGGAGAGAGGGAAGGAGGGAGAGGAGGAGAGAGAAATAAAGAGGAGATGGGCGAGAGTGGGGAAGGGAGAGAGAAAAGTGGGAGGGAGAGAGAGAAAGATCAAAGACTCCGCTACAGCTACTTCATGACATACGAAAAAGAATTTGGGAACTTTCTGGGTTTCGTCTGCAACCCCCGCGCGATTATGCTGGGCATTTGGGGCTGGAAGGCGTAGCTGGCTACTGGTTTTGTGGCTACTAGTTTCGCGGCGGCGATTTCTCCTGTTCAAACTATTTAAGGAATAGTTTGAACAGAATAGAAGGAATTGTTTTGAAGAGCTTAAATAGTATTTAAGGAAGCGATATTTGGAGCTTAGTTTCTAAAAGGGGATCTGCTTGAACTCCTGGTGGTGAGGAAAATGAGCTCAGGAGCTGATATTTACTAATCAAATAATGATTGGTGATGCTGTAAACAGGAAGGTGCTATGTTATTTTGTGCTAATAAGTATGTTATTTGCAATTAGGGTTGTTTTGTTTTACTTTTACTTTAGGCAACTGGGGTTATGCCTGTAAGATGGTGGCTATATTCCTTTATTAAATAAACAAGTACTGGCATGTAATAAAGCAAATCCTGGATATTGGGGTCCTGTGTGTGTGTGTGTGTGTGTGTGTGTGAGAGAGAGAGAGAGAGAGGGGGGGGGAGGGAGGGAGGGAGGGAGGGAGAGAGAGAGAATGGTGTGTGATCTTGAATGAAAGTGAATGTGTGCCAGTAAAAAAGTATCTTAACTTCTAGCCCACTGGGATGTCCTTGCCCACTATAGCAGCCACACCCACTATTGGCACCCTGCCACCAGCCTTGCCTAAAGTCCTTTGGCTTAAATAGGTTCTCTACCTCTATATATTGCACACTATTTTTTCCAAAATTAAACTTAACAAAATGCAATCTATTGTTTGGTATTTTGCCAAAAAAAAAAGAAAAAAGGATACAGCGGAGGGTGGGTGGGAAAGTTGTCAGTGAAACTTTCTTCACTGGAAAGAAGAACCTTGCAAGATTATTTTGATGTCAGTTGAAATATGCTAAAAATGCACTTTTCCAGCATTCAGCCTTGCGCTTGAACATATATACATATACATACCTATACAAACACACACCTGCCCGCTTACTTAACATGTAGGTTGTAGGACCAGTTTTCAGGGTGATCTGGCAATGCCAGTACATATTAGGACCTGAAAATCTGGCTCTCTGTATTTATAACTCTAACATGAGAAGCAAATTATCTTCAGCCCTCTAATCTTAGACTGCTCTTCTGTGTTTCTGCTTCCAAGGCAAATAATCAGCCCATCCAAGGAGCAATTTAGGTGGAATCCGAACATATAATTGTTCAAGAAAATCTCTCACATTCTGAAACTAGTTCTTGCAAGTACTGTGGGATTATGATGCAATCCTCTTCTCAATTACCCCTCATTTGCATGCTGTAAGTATCAGAGTAAGTCACCGTTTTTCAGTGTCGTTGAAACTGTTTGGACTGTTTCCAAACAAATGGTTGTAAGTCGAGGACTACCTGTAGTTTCCAATGTTGCAGAACGTTACCAGTTGAGGCTGCCCTTACAGGCTGTGGATTAAAAGAGATTGTGGTCCAGCTGTCACCTTCTTACTCTGGAATTGTTGCTTCATTCATATATACACCTGTCCTGAGTAGATTGCTCTCCCCAAGTTAGTCACTTCAAGGCTATCTCCCAAAGGATGTATTGAGATTAGCCACCTGGCAGAGGTGGGTTGCTTCTGGTTCGGTCCGGTTTGGCCAAACCGGTAATGAAATTCAGGCCTGGGTCACAGAACTGGCAGTGACCCAGGCCTGCCATGTCCTCAAACTGGTTCCTTCACTGCCGCTGATATCACCGCCATTTTGGTTTTTAGTTACTGCACATGTGCAGTTCACTTTAAATTGTTATGTGCATGCACAAAGAACAATTTACATTGAACAATGCATGCATGCGCGCGGGTTGCGAACCGGTAGTGAAATTGGCAGTAATCCACCCCTGCACTGTGGCCATATTACAATGGATTACATTGCACATAGTCTCAGAAGACAGTTTTCTGCAGGTTGCTAGCTGTAGATGAGAAGTTTTGTTGGCTTCTTCTGGAGAAGGCAAGCAGTGGTAGGGAGCCATCGCGGTGCTTGAGAGAGAGGCAAATCTCAAATGTCAAAGCGGGGTGCGTGGGAAAATCCTTTTGCCTTTCTGTAAACGTCAATATTATAAGACTCGTGCAGCTGGAGGTCTTAAGGATGGCATTAACCTTCTGCTTTGAAACAGAATCTTTGCTTTCCCTGGGCAGGGAAATGCAGCGCCTGACAAAATGGAAAGCACTTTTTTCTTCTCATTCGTATAAATTCCTCAGTAACAGATCTTCTTTCTCCTCTGATGTGTGATGACTTCCTGGCTAGTTTTTGGATTTCTTGGAAGCATCCTGCTGACTGTGCCAACACAAAATGGTGCATTTTATTTATTAATTAAATAATCCACCACTCTGGCTTTCTTTGCTTTCTTGCCGCTTTTATCATCCCTTAAAAATGGAATTGATCCTCAACCTGGAATTTGGTCCTTAGCCCTTTTTCTATTCAATAAGTTGCTTAGTATTTTAATATTTTAAGAAAGAGAAGTTGTGAGAATCATGCTGCAACCTTTTTAAAATGCTATTTTATGGCAATGTTCTAAAAGGTTCACATTCTTTTGCTAGAAATCTTACCAGTTTCTGAGAGTTTTTGTTCATTCGTTCGTTCATTCATTTATTCATAAATATGCAAACTCTATCTTGTGAGTACATAGGATTGCAATATTAATTTATGTTCTGTCATATCTGCCTTAATAAATAAGTGAATTTAATTTATTTACAAATTTAATTTTTAAAAACACAATAATTACTACAAAATTGCCTGATAATTTTCGATACTGTCACAAGCAAACTGTTTTTTTGGACTTGTTTACAGAGAGGTAACAATGCAGGGATAGCTGGACATCTTAGCTGCTATTTTGCTGTATAGCTATTTTAATTAGATTGTAGTGATTTTTAAAAAAAGGTTTGTGTCTTAATGTATCGTTATGCAGCCTTGCCCAATCAGGATGGGGCATGCTATGAACTCAAATGAGGACATAATTTTTAACTGTTTGGAAGCTGATGTAATTCTACTGGTGCACAGAGTGGATTTAGAATGGTTCCTGTGGTTTCATTAGAATTCTCCCTTTAATTTTCTCAGAATTACCTGTGCTTTGAGGTTGAATTCTCTCACAAGTTTCTGGTTGGCCCATTCTGATGAAAACATTGGTTTCAATATTCATCTGCTATTATCATTTCAAAACTATGCTGCTTTTCAGAACATTTCTGTGGCAATCTGAGAGGTGTCCTGAGTTTATCGATAGCTGAAAACAGGAATACTTGATCAAGTATTACATAATATTTGAGCAATGCTAAATAGGCTTACTACTTCTTGGGTGTGCAATGAGATATTGTCATTGATATGCCACTCTTGTGACAAGTCTCACATTTGAATGCACAAATGTTTCTTGCTCTTAACACTGTTAAAATGTAAGTAAAGGTAAAGGTAAAGGTTCCCCTCGCGCATATGTGCTAGTCGTTCTTGACTCTAGGGGGCGGTGCTCACCTCTATTTCAAAGCCAAAGAGCCAGCACTGTCCAAAGACATATACGTGGTCATGTGGCCGGCATGACTAAACGCCAAAGGCGCACGGAATGCTTTAACCTTCCCACCAAAGGTGGTTCCTATTTTTCTACTTGCATTTTTACATGCTTTCAAACTGCTAGGTTGGCAGAAGCTGGACAAATAAAGGGAGCCCACTCCATTATGCAGCGCTAGAGATTCGAACCGCCAACCTTTCTAATCTACAAGCTCAGCATCTTAGTCACTGAGCCCCCGCGTTAAAATTTACAACCCCAATATTTTAAATAATGAAACAGGGCCTTTTCAGTATGCCACCTGGTTTGAGATATCACAATGATTTTGTCAGTTAAAAATGTATTTTTCAGAAAGAATGGCTAGCAAGAGAGAGAAATTATTGCAACAGTATGTTAATTCTACCATCATTCAAAAGAACTTTTCAATATTTGGCTAAACATGTGAATATAGGAAATGTACTGACTTGCTTCAATAGGACCCAGTCTTTTTGTGAAGAAATGGGCTGAACATAAGATGCTGCCTGCAAGGATTTGCATGTAGAAACTTGTATCCTAAATATATAATTAGAACAATTAAAATTAATGGCACTCATTACCTTTTTCAGGGCAAAGGATAGAATGGACTGGCTAAACTGCAGGTGGTTATTATCAAAACTGACAGTGCTATCTATTAAGAGACAATATCTGCCAAACAGAAACCAACCCAGTTGTTATATACAGCTGGAAGTGCTGAATACTAAATTATTAGCTGCGAACAACACCTTTTCTATATGGAGAAATATTGCAGGTTTTACTTGCTAGATAGAAATATTCGGGTGAAGTGAATGAACAATTAATCACAGTATATAGACGCTTTGTGAACCTATGTCGAGGAAAATTATTGCTTGCTATACAGTGTTGAATTCTGTGTCTATAATAAATAAATGAAGTAGCTTATAGCCAATTATGTGATACAAACAAAATGATGATTATTAACTAGGCAAACTCTAGGTAGGATGTGTGTCTTCAATATATTGCTGGACCACACTTTCAATTGCTTAGCCAGCATGAGAGGGATAATGAAACTTGTAATTCAAACAGATTCTGAAGGCCACAGATTCATGTTTTAAAGGATTATCTGTTCAGGATATCAAGACTAGAAAATCTAAGAACATGAGCATCACTTCTAGCGTCCAGGAATATTAAAACCATTTGCTTCTTGTGGATTTTATTCTGTTACCTGGGAACGGGATGTTGTTGCATCTTATTTAAATCTGTGTATTGTTTTACACTTTCTATTGCTTACCTATCTTCCTTATTAGAATTCCCTGTTTTCACTGTAGAATATTGCTTGATATATATACATATATTGATTATATATCAATATAATACTAGGGATGAATTGCAGGACTTCAAAATTTTAGGTGCCTAGAGATTTTTGTGTCCTTGATTATTTTGTTTAAAAATGTTATATGGTTGAAAATAAGTACATGTGAGTTAAGGGGAACAAGGTAAGTAGAGAGTTAAACCAAGTCTCCCTGGACCAACTGCTAGGAAAGAGCAATATTTTCACTGGAATAAACACTTTTGGGAATATGTAAATTCTAGTCATGCAAAATAAATACGGTATATTGAAAGACTAAAAATGCTTTGGTGGAGAAGGGGAGACAGTAGGAATGCCTGGAATCTCGAAAGCATGTGAGACAAGAAAGGAAGAAAGAGTGTGCTTTAACTTAAGGAGGAAACTGGATGATTAATTTCAAGTATCCAGAATATATTATGCAAACTGACCTTTTATGCACTTAGTTTGGAATGATCATAGACCATAGAAAAACTGTAGGCTTGATGAAGTGAATTGAACTGTAAATATACTAAATTTGCATCTGTGAATAATTGTTCATCATTCCAGTCAAAATAATGTTTGGCAATAATAGGAACATGGCAACATAAATGACATCATCATCATCATCATCAATTGTGGGCAACAGAATCGATTTCAAGGCAAGATTACTCTGTTCTCATCTGTTTCTCCTTTTTTCCTCCACTCTTTCTAGGAAAACCTGTTTCAAAGACAACTGGGCATCTCAGGGTCTGCTTTGATCTTTAATCAGCCTAAACCATGCAATGATGTTTTCCAGCCTTGGCAATTTTAAGAATTTCCCAACCAGAATGCGTAAAGTTGTTGAAACCTAGAAACATTGCCTCATAACAAAGCCTTATAACATTTTGTGAGAGAGGATGCTTTTCTCCTGTTCTTTGAGCCCTATTCTAGATGTCCAATCAATTTCCTTTTATTTATTTTATTTATTATTTTATTCTTATGTATTAGAGCAAGGGTGTCAAACTCAATTTCATTGACAGCCACATCAGAGTTGTGTTTAACCTTGGGGGGGGGTCAGGTGGGTATGGCCAGGGTGGACATGGCCAGCTCAATGTCGCAGCCTTCAGAAACTTTGTTTTTGCTGTCAAAAGCACTGTGAGCTGGTCCTTCATTGTTTTCAGGGCACCCTATTTTTACAGGACATCATTTATAAATACATAACACCTTAATAATCTTGGATTCAAGAGACTAAACCTACTTTGAAAACAGTTTCAAAGCTTGATCCAATAGCTAAAATAATTTAATTTTCATCCTTTTTGTTTTTCCATGAAAGTAGTAAGTACAATTTCTGGGGGCCCCAGTTGTCAGATGTGGTAGCCTTTAGGTAGGGTTCCAAAAGTAGGCTGGAAAAAATTGGAGAACCCTTGATAACTGCCAATAGTTACAAAAAACTAATTCCTTGCTACTGCCCAATTGTGTTCTATAATTTGCATAGTTTGGTAAGGCAGCCTTATTTCAGAATAGCTGTTGCTTTAAAAACACAGAGACATAAGTTATGGAAAAGTGTTTCAGTGTACAAAGAATGTACGAAGAGTTCTAAACAGTAGGTGACTATTGCAAATCACCCAGCGAATGTCTCTAATTGAAGGTGAACTGGAATCTGCACCCCTTTATTTCTGAAATACTGTTGGCTCTCTATCAGTAAATACATTTTGAAGAATATCAAGGAAGCATGGAAAATGGTGAATGTCTGATTTAGTGTTTCTTTTCCAAAGGATTGATATCTATTAAAAAAGTTTGTTTTAAAAAGCAGTACTTCCTTGCTACTTTTGTAAGCAAAAAGCGCATCAGTAACAGCACAAAGTCACTAGTTTCTGACTATGTGTATAAATGATAAGGTGTGTCTCCTAGTCCTTCAAAGTAGCACAATCTTTTGTTCGTATACTTCATGAAAAACGCTGAGCATTTCTTAGATGACCGAAAGAAAATAAGAACAGTTGAATTCATGGTTAATTCGGCATAGCAAAAATTTTGCTGCATGATGATTCCTGTTGCAGATTGCAAATTGTGCCTGCATAACCTGCACACTTCCTTTAGTGGAAACTGAGAATAGCATACAATCTTGGAGTCCTAGCTTTAAATGTTAGATTACCACAATCTTCCCCCTCCTAAATGAAAATTGCAGAGTTGTAATCTAACATACATGCCAGGCATATAGATTGGCTAATACTGATATGACATGTAAGTAGATTTTTGAAGTATGTTTGAGGGGGAGGGGATATGGAATGCCAAATAGCATCTTCTTTTATTGTGTTGAAATAATTGCCAAAAAAGAGAACTTGCTGGCTCACTACTGCCTGTGAAGGTAATGTGTTTATTTCCTGTGCTAACCTCACTGCATTGGAATAGAGCAGAGCAGAGCAGAGCAGAGCAGAGCAGAACAGAACAGAACAGAACAGAACAGAACAGAACAGAATTCTTTATTGGCCATGCGTGATTGGATACCCAAGGAATTTGTCTCCAGTGTACAAGCTGTCAGTATACATGCAAGTAACAAGTGATAAATCATGATCATAAAATACAATCATAAGGTACAACACTCAGTGATAGTCATAGGATACTAAATAAAAGCAATCAACGTAAGTCATAATAGGATATTAAGTAAAAGCAATCAACATAACTCATGCAAACAACAAAGTTATAGTCAGATTCTAAAGGAATAGGTAATAGGAAAAATGCAAAGAATAGTAGCAATATAGTCATACTATATGGTTTGACATCCTAGAGCACGGGTGTCAAACTCTCCCCATCATGTTGCTATTACATGAAGTTTTGTGACATTTTTCCCATTCATAGAGCTGGGGTAGCTGGGGTCTGCGCTGCCAGTTTGACACCCCTGAACATACAGTGCTGTGGGAATTAGTTGTTTAGCAGAATGATGGCATGGGGAATAAACTGTACTTGTGTCTAGTTGTTTTGACATTTATAATACATAGGTTTATAACACATCACACATACAGTGGAAAATGGCTCATTCTCTCCTCCCCCATGCTATGAGTTGATGGTCAGTCCACCCAAATGGAAATGAAGAACTGATATAAGTTAAAAGACAATTGGACTCATTTTCTGTTGCCATAAAATGAGTATACCTTTTCTTTAGCAGCCTAGTAAATAAAAAGAAAGAGAAAGGAAGGAGCCACCTAGGTGGGATAAAGCTGTACTCCCCAAAGCTGGATAATTTACTCAAAATTTGATAAAATAATTTTTTCTTTGGGTAATGACTCACAAATCAGTTACTCAATCATAACAGGAACATTTAAGTGAACTTAAAAATGGTATCTCGAAGTGACTTTATGATAAAGTCTGCTCTGTTCTGTTTTCTATTGCTGTGTTGGTTGAGTCTGATATTGCAAATTGTAGTTGAAAAGTGCTGGGGGAGATATTATATAGGTATGTGCATTTGATCCATGGATGTCAGGATATCTTACTACTTGCATCTGGTAAACAAAAGAAAACCCAGTTTGTCAAGCAGACAGTTTTATAAAATAGTCCAAAATGCAGATCATAAGTGAAGTCTGTTCAACTGTGTATCACGTACAGCCCACTTTCATAATTTCCTCCCTGACTGAATTATAAAACAGTGCATTCAGGAAGTTATTTTGAAATGAAATGTTTTCACACAGTTGGTATTTTTCTCATATGCCATTTTTCTGCTCAGTATTAAGGGCTATATTTTTGTTATCTCACTTTCACTTTCCAGTTATATAATAGGATTTTGAAGTGTTTGAAAAAATGTTAGAAGTTTGAAGATATATTATCCCCCAAAATGTCCTTTTTAAAATGAGGAATTCTCCAGGAACCTTATTTTCTAAGATTGAAAGAAAAATTTAGAAGAAGCCCTCCATGCCCAGGATAGGAGATTTTCTGGTTTATATGAACTAAAATATAATGCAATAGCACCAGAAATAAATAAATTACATTTACTCTGAGAGTGATGTCTTCGAATAAAGAGGTTTAGTGCAATAGGAGATTTCTTCATCAATCATTTTTTGGTTTAAGTTTTATTGTCAGAGCCATTGGCATACAAAAGCTAATTTAAGGTGTAAAAGACCAGAACCATCTGCTGAATTGCAGCATAAAAGATTTATTCAAGCCTATGCATAAGAATCTAGTAAACTTAGAGTGATCAGGACTCTAAGTTAATGACATGCTTAACTCCCTCTCCCAGCTCTGCCTATTGTTCTAATAATATTTTAATCTGCATCCTCTTCCTCAAGACTGCAGGTAGTTTAGGATACCTGGTAACAGGCTGTGAGGGACAGGTATTTCAATCCTGTAATAATTAGCTGTGTCTTCCTTACCAATATCATTTTCTGTCTTACATTGCCTTTGGGTAACTCCATAAATCTATGTTCCATTGCTTTCTTCTAGGATCTTTCTGGTTATTCTTATATTTTACATATTATTAAATTATAGACATTTTTAATATGCAGAAAGTGAGCTTCAAATATTGCATTTCCACTAAAATTAATATCTTGCCATTGGAAATTAAGATTTCCATTTTACTTCTGCATAACCCAGACAATGAACAGTTTGTTATATTGATACTAGGTGTATTTCTTTCCAGCACCACCTTTGTTGGTAAATATAGCAATAACACTTAGGCTTATATATTGCTCCATAGTGCTTTTACATCGCTCTCTGAGCAGTTTACAGTGTCATCACCACTTTGCTCCCAGCAGTCATCCTTGGAAGGATGGAAGGCTGAGTTAACCTTGAGCCAGTCAGGATTGAACTCCTGGCTATGGGCAGAGTTAGACTGCAATACTACGTTCTAACCACTGCATCTCTAGGGCTCTTTGTATCCATAGTAATGTACATCCTGTGTTAGAATATTTAAGGATAATATATATCCTGTGCCAGAATACCGTACATTTATTCCCCAAAACATGCCTATATACTAAGTGAGGATAAGGGTCACCATGGGATCACCAAAATTGATGGAAGAACCACTCTTTCTGGAAGGTCTGCAAGAATGGGGACAACCTTACCTCAGGGAAATGATGTTCTGGAGAGTAGGAGCTACAGCCAAAAACGCATTGGTCCTGCAAGATGGAGCTTCTAAGAAGCCAGAACCCACAGCATATACCTTCTGCTTGACCTGATGTAGATGTGATCAAGAAGAGGTGATCTCACAGATAATCTGGTCTCTTGCCATGCAAGGCTTTAAAGGTCAAAATGAGCACTTTGAATTGCACCAAAAAGCAAAAAAGCAACCACAACACAACACAGATGTAAAATTCTAGGCCCGTGATGGCAAACCTATGGCACATGTGCCACAGGTGGCATGCAGAGCCCTCTCTGCAGGCATGTGAGCAGTTGCTCTAGCTCGGCTCCACCGCGCATGTGCGTGTCTCCTGCTAGCCAGCTGGTTTTTGAATCTCTGCCGCTCATGCCTGGAGGGCAGGACGCACGTGGGAGATACATGGGCATGCACAGGGGGTGGGTGTGGGTTGTGTGAGCATGTTCATGTAGGGGTGGGGTGCATGTGGGAGTCATGCACGCATGCGTGGGGGCAAGGGGTGTGTGGGGTGCCCATGCATGCATGTGTGGAGGGAGGAGGAGCCTGGGGGTTGTGCATGCATGCACGGTGGGTGGGGCACATACAGGGGGGTCGTGCACACATGCATGGGTTGCAGGATGCATGGGTGATCACTTGCGCATTGCATTATGGGTGTGCGCCTGTGCTTTTGCCACACAATGAGAAAAAGTTTAGCTATCCCTGTTCTAGGGGTACACATACCTGTCCATGCAGTTGCATTCTGCACCAGCTGTACTTCCTGGTGCTCTTCAAGGACAATCTTTCCTTGTATGTAGACTTTATTTTGTTTTGATTGTTTTTTTCCTTTAATGTGCACAAAGAATAATATAACAACACAGTGGAAAGGTAGGAGGAGTGGCAGAACCATATATTTTATATTATTTTAGATGAAAATCTGCACTCCACTGTTAAATAAGAGATTTCTGTATGCTTTTTAAAATAAATGTAAATTAGATGAAAACTTTTCAAGTGATACTCACACTGCTAGTGCTTAGACTATTGTAGAGTTTGATATGACAATTGCAGTTCGTTTGCTAAAATAGATTAAACTTACCCACTAAGCCATTGCTAACTGAATAATTCACAATTAGACACATAATACAATTATTAATGCACAGTTATTGTTTTTACAAAATGTCATTTACAATAAACCTGTATTAAGGTTCCTGGAATTCTAATAATTCTAATAAATAAATAAATAAATAAATTCTAATGTGAATGTTCATTATAAATGTGCATAGGGGAACATTTCAATTTCTATACTTCTATATCAATTCTTTTCCCCCCCTTTCCTTCTTTGATGCTGTGTTAGGTTACACTGTTGTTCCAGATGTTCTTTCTCTCCAGTGTTCTCTTTTACCTTTTATGGCAGACATGCTCTGATGACTGTATAAATCAAAGAACAAATAATATGCTTTTTCTGACCTGTAGCTAAAATCACTGTGAGATGGGTAATAAGAAGTCATGAATAATTTGCTTTAGGATAATATTTTCTCCTTTTGTTACCCAATCATATTACTCATGTCAATGAAACAAAATGTGCAAAATTTGAAAGACTGCTTAACAAGAATATGTTTTTGATCCAACACCCATTTACCCCAATTAATTGTCTATTTCATACAAGTTCTTTAATGCAATATAGATAAAGCAAACTAATTTCATTGGGTTTATGAAGGTTTTTTTTTGTTTTGTTTTTTGCAAATTGCTGGTACAATTCTGCTGGTTGAAATTCTTCATGGCAAATACACTTTTAAGAGCTAGGAGAGACTTCCATGCAGATATTTGGCCAAATGCTTGGATTTTGTCATTAAATATTATTCCCATGCTTGCCTGAGTTTTTGTTGGCCTCTCACTCTTTGAAACATATGTTTTTGTTTCCATCAAAAAATGTAACTAATTTATTGGCCAGAATCTAGGATAGTTTCCCCAAGTCCAGTACCCTCCAGCTGTTTGGAAATAGCTCTTTGTAGAATTTCTAGCCGGTAGGTCTTTGACTTTTCTGGCTGGGAATTCTGAGGGTTATGAGGTCCAACAGATCTGAAAATAACAGAATGGGAAAAGATGATCTTGAATGAATGCCGGCAAAGCCCATATTTGTCCTCATAGCTTTTTAGAAAGAAACAGCAGCTCAACTTCAAGATTGTTATCATCCAGAAGCTTTATAGTTATGCTAACTATGAGCAGTAAAATTCGTTCTCTGGAAAATTAAGGAGTATCCTTTTTGAAACATTTCCCATGCTGTTCCCTTCTTCTGCAGGCTGGGACACTTTTGGCATGCTGCTTTTCCCATCTGTTTCTCTCTCTCCTATCATCCCCACATATCATTACACTTCAATAAGTAAGGTGGCATTAATATACCTAAGCAGTGCCTTTATACATATCTGGTGTGATTATTCATAGAACTCAAGGCCCAATACATTAAGTTTCTAGATGATCTTCTTAGCAAGAAGAATTCTTTATTCAATTAGTACAATTATTAATATCTCAGATTTCAAAGAAGCTATGCTTTCAAAACAGCTTTTAAGCATAATAATAGTAACTGTAATAAAGACAAAAATGGCTCAATAGTGGACGTTGCAGTGCCTTGGAGACAGTAGAATAGAAGAGAAAGAACTGGATAACATCACAAGAAGGCCTCCAAATAGAAGTAGAATTATTTTGGTGTAAGAAAGCAGATATAGTCGTAATAGGCACCTTGGATGCAATCAAAAAACAACTGGAGCACCACTTGACGAACTCCGCACCAATCAATTGCAAAAGGCAGCTTTACTGCTAGTCCTTCACTTACAACAGTTTGCTTAGTGACCAAAGTTTAAATGGCATTGAACAAAGTGACTTATGACTATTTTTCACACTTAATGACTGTTGCAGCATCCCCATGGTCAAGTGATTTACATTCACATGCTTGACAACCAATTCACGTTTAAGGCAGTTGAAGTGCCCTGAAGTCATGGGATCCCCTTTAGTGACCTTCTGACAAGCAAAGTCAATGAGGAAACCAGGTTCACTTAAGAACTGTGTTACTAATTTAAGAACTGCAGGAATTCACTTAACAAACATGGCAAGAAAAGTTGTAAAATGGGGCAAAATTCACTTAACAAATTTCTCACTTATCCACATTAAGGTTAGGCTCAATTGTAAGTTGAAGACTCCTGCTCTTGGAACAGTTTACATCCTGCAACAATACCTTTAATATTATTAAACAGCCTCTGCCTATCTGAGGTCCTTGTAAAGTTGACAGATGGATAGAAATTCAGTTTAAACTTCTGCCACCAATTAGCAATAGCAATAGGACTTAGACTTATAAACCGCTCCACAGTGCTTTACAGCCCTCTCTAAGCAATTTACAGAGTCAGCATGTTGCCCCCAACAATCTGGGTCCTCATTTTACCCACCTTGGAAGGCTGAGTCTGGTGAGATTCGATCTGCCAAACTGCTGGCAGACGGTGATCAGCAGTAGTAGCCTGCAGTACTGCACTCTAACCACTGTGCCACTGCGGCTCTTATTAATATTTACAAGATATAAGAAATTAATAATCAATAAATATCTAGGATCCTTCCAATAGGGAAAGAAAAATCTGGCTGAGCTGATGTTGAGACAAATGAGGCTTGCTTGCAACTTTTTGTTGTTGCTTCAGACAGATTTCTCACATGGCAATTGGTAGTAATGGCCTCGGGAGGGAGGGAGGGGTCCAGTTACAGGAGTTATCTGTGATTTATTCCTCCCTGCAGAATAAAACAAAAATGCAGACATAGTTAATATAGCAGCAAGTTGAATATTAAAACAATTTTCTCAGAAAAGGAGATGTAACTGAATTATATCTGAAACCTTTTATCTATTTAGAAGAATACATTGTCTGTAGAACAAACCATTACAGATGCATACATAATGCCAATCTAGTAATCATACTTCACAAAAATTCTTTATGGATTAATATGATATATGAAACCTGAAGATTTCTAAACTACTCTTTATAGCTTTTAAAGATTGCTCAGACCTCTGTAGATGCCATATGCTAAATAAATAAATAACTAAAGATTGACCAAGGAGAGATTCAACCTAGAAATAAGGAGGAACTTTCTGACAGTGAGAACAATCAATCAAGACCTATAAGGTCTTTCCAACTCTGTTAATCTGTTATCTGTTAAGTAACCATGGTTAAAATAGACACTATGTCTGATATATAAACTACTGTATTTTTCGGAGTATAAGACGCACCGGGGTGTAAGACGCACCAAGGTTTTGAAGAAGCAATTTTTTTAAAAAAAATAGGTAGGTAGATAGAGGGATAGAGAGAGAGAGAAAGAGAGAGAAATACAGTAGGTAGGTAGGGAGAGAGAGAGTAGTTAGGTAGGAAGGTAGATAAAGGGGGGGGAGAGAGAGAAATAGAGAGAGAGAAATGCAGTAGATAGGGAGGGAGAGAGAGAGACAGTAGATAGGTTGGTAAATAGAGGGGGAGATATATATATATACAGTAGAGAAGTAAGGGGGGAGAGAGAGTAGGTAGGTAGGTACATAGGTAGATAGAGGGGGGAGAGAGATAAATGCAGTAGATAGGTAGGGAGAGAGAGGGTAGGTAGGTAGAGGGAGAGAGAGAGTAGATAGGGAGAGAGAGAGAGAGTAAGGTTGGTAGGGAGAGGGAGGGAGGGAGGGAGAGAGAGAGAGAGAGAGAGATACAGTAGATAGGTAGGTAGGGAGAGAGAGTAGGTAGGTAGATGAATGTTTCCAGGTGTATTTATCCATGTGCTGGAGAAGGAAATCACTGACATTCTGCAGCACCTAAGATTTTGTTTCTGCTGGCACAGCACTTGATCAATGTGATTCTCATCAATCAGTTAAAGAGCGTTCTGAAAGGAAAAAAAAGTTTTTGCACTCTGCAAACCTCCCCAAACCGGCCCATTTTTTGTTAAAACGGGCCCAGATTTTTTTTAAAAAGGGATGAATAGCCTTGGGGTGGGGGGGGGGGGAAAGGCCCGTTTTTTGTCAAAAAAAATTTCATGCATAGCCTTATGGAGGCTTATAGAGTGCTCCTGAGGGCGGGGGGAGGGGGAAAATTGAGCAAAAAACACCCCGTTGTTTGCTCATTTATGCCTTCTCCAACCCCCAGTAGCTCTCTGAAAGCCTCCATAAGGCAATGCATGGCCATTTTGGGCGTGGCTTCAGGAGGCAAAAAATGCTGGATTCGATATGTAAGACGCACCCAGATTTTTTGAGAAAAAAATGTGCGTCTTATACTCCAAAAAAATACGGTAAATCAATGTTCATTGAGTCAAATGCAATTTATGTTCTAAACATTTCTTTATTCCAGACCACCCATTTTGGGGTGTATTACCCCAGTATACTATGGGAATGTGATATGCAATCCTCAGTTCAAATATATATGTGTCCTAACTTTTTAAAAAATGAAATAAAAATAAAGTAGGAAAAAAAATAATTGGCCCAGTAACCATGTAAAAGACCCATTTAATGACAGATTAAGGGAAGTATTTATTACACATCAAAAATATTTAAGAAACATTTCTTACAGCTTGCTTACAACTCCCTTTCTCTAAGACCACAAGGACAAATTTGATATGGTGATTACTCAAAGCAGTTTTTTTTATTAGGCAAAATGTAAAATGCAAATATCTTGTAAATAGTCCAGCTTTTTTTATTCACACAGTTCTAACAAAAGAATATCCCAGGCCACTCAATGGCTGACATTCCTGGGAGATTCTAAACCTGAATCAAAGCCAATTAGTCTACTACTCTGCATGAACAATGCACCCTGCACTTGCATTAGAGATGATAGTTCAACTAAAACCATACTTTTTGTACATCCATCCATCCATATTCATCATATTTTCCATGTTAATTGGAGTAATACTATTCCACTAGATCTGTAGTACATAAGGCTCCCCTCATTTACAACCTCATACAAGAGGGTAGAGCGGACCTGGCGTGCATTATGGAGTCCTGGTTGGGCCATGAGGGGGGTGTTCCCCTTAGTGAATAATGCCCATCAGGCTTCCGGGCGTTTCACCAGCCGAGAGCCCAGGGCAGGGGTGGGTGGTGGCGGTGGTTATTAGGGAAAGTCTCAGACCTCAGGAGGTCACTGTTCCTCAGATAGTCGGGTGTGAGTCCCTTTTTGTAAAATTGGGCCTTGGAGTTCAGGTGGGCCTTTTTGTTACGTACCTGTCTCCCTGCTACGTTTCATTGGCCCTGCCGGAGCTGCTGAATGTATTAGCTGGATTGGCGGTTGATTTCCCCAGGCTTATGATCCTGGGGGATTTCAATCTGCCTTCCATTGGCGAGACATCCGAGTCAGCTCGGGAGTTCATGGCTTCCATGACGGCTATGGACCTAACTCAGTTAATTCAAGACCCCACCCATAATGGGGGACACACGCTCGACCTGATTTTTGTCTCTGGGCAGTGGATGAATGATCTAGATTTAGGGGATATTTCTATCCAACTCTTGTCATGGTCGGATCATTTCGTCATCAGGCTTGACTTCCATACTGCTACCCCTCACTGCAGGGAGGCGGAACCGACTAGATGGTTCTGACCCAGGCGCCTGATGGACCCTGAAAGGTTCCTGATGGAGCTTGGGACTTTTCCTGAATCCCTTGCTCACAACTTGACCGAAGCCCTAGTGGAAGCCTGGAATAGGGCGGCCACTGGGGCTTTGGATCGTGTTGTGCCTTTGCGGCCTCTGACCCGGTGTCGATCCCGGGTAGCTCCCTCCTTTACCAAGGAGCTCCGGGAGATGAAATGCCGGAAAAGACACCTAGAGAGTGGTTGGAGGGCCAGCCAGTCAGAATCTGATTGAACACTAGTAAGAATTCATATTAAATCCTACTTAGTGGCGATAAAAGCGGCAAAACGGCAACATTTTTCCGCTCTTATCACGTCTGCAGATAACTGCCCAGCCGCCCTGTTTAGGGTGATCTGCTCCTTACTTAACCAAGGAGTTGGGAAAGACCCCTTGCAGGGTAGGGCTGAAGAATTTGTTCAGTATCTGCAGGATAAAATCGCTCAGATCTGGACAGGCTTGGACTCTGACTGGGTAGATTCGGGCGAGTCGACAGGGATGAATCTTGTGGAGACCATCTGGGATGAGTTTGACCCTGTGACCCACGAGGGCATGGACAGGATTATGGGGAGACTCAGTGCTGCCACTTGTGTGTTGGACCCGTGTCCCTCTTGGTTAGTCTCGGCTTCCCGGGAGGTGACACGAGGCTGGCTCCAGGCAATTACCAATGCTTCGTTGAGAGAGGGGTTCTTTCCCACCGCCTTGAAGGAGACGGTGGTGAGGCCCCTCCTTAAGAAGCCTTCCCTGGACCCAGCTTCTTTAGCCAACTATAGTCCGGTCTCCAACCTTCGCTTTGTAGCTAAGGTTGTTGAGAGTGTGGTAGCATGTCAGCTTCCCCAGTCCCTGGATGAAGCCGTCTACCTGGATCCGTTTCAGTCAGGTTTCAGGCCCGATACAGCATGGAGACAACATTAGTCATGTTGGTCGATGATCTCTGGCGGGCCCGGGACAGGGGCTGCTCCTCTGTCCTGGTCCTATTAGACCTCTCAGCAGCTTTCGATACCATCGACCATAGTATCCTACTGCGAAGATTCGGGGGGTTGGGAGTGGGGCACTGTTTTACGGTGGTTCTCCTCCTACCTGTTGGATCGGTCTCAGTTTGTGTTGACTGGAGGCCAGGGATCGACCCCGAGGCGCGTCACTTGTGGGGTGCCCCAGGGGTCGGTTCTCTCACCCTCCTGTTCAACATATATATGAAACCACTGGGTGAGATCATCCGTGGTTTTGGGGTACGGTATCATCAATATGCTCATGATACCCAACTTTTCATCTCTACCTCAAACAACCCAAATGATGCCCTCGACATGATGTCCCGATGCCTGGAGGCTGTGCGGATCTGGATGGGGAGGAACAGGCTCAAGCTCAGTCCCTCCAAGACTGAGTGGTTGTGGTTTCCGTCATCCCAATTTGTGCATCTTGTTCCATCTTTGATGATAGGGGGAGAAATTTTAGCCCCCTCAGAGAGGGCCCGCAATCTGGGCGTCCTCCTGGATACGCTGCTTAGTCTAGAAGAACACCTGACGGTCGTGACCAGGGGGGCCTTTTACCAGGTTCGCCTGGTACGTCAGTTGCACCCCTTCCTGGATCGGGATGCTCTGTGCACAGTCACTCATGCCCTCGTCCTTCCTCGCCTGGACTACTGTAACACTCTCTACATGGGGCTGCCCTTGAAGAGCACCCGGAGGCTTCAACTGGTCCAGAATGCGGCTGCGCGGGTTATCATGGGGGCACCTAGGTGCTCCCATGTTACACCCCTTTTAGGCAGCCTGCACTGGTTACCGGTTGTCTTCCGGGTGCGATTCAAGGTACTAATTATGACCTTTAAAGCGCTCCATGGCTTAGGCCCAGGGTACCTGCGAGACCACCTACTGCCGCCAGTAGCCTCCCACTGTCCAGTGCGATCCCACAGAGTTGACCTCCTCAGGGTGCCGTCGGCCAGACAGTGTTGGCTAGCGACCCCCATGGGGAGAGCCTTCTTTGTGGGATCGCTTTCCCTCTGGAATGAGCTGCCCCCGGAGCTTTGTATAATCCCCGACCTCCGGTCCTTCCGATGCGCCCTAAAAAGTTGGCTTTTCCAGAAAGCCAGCCTGGCTTGAACAAAACAAAATAAATTATTGATCATTGTTAATTTTAATTCGAATTTTTTTTAAAAAAAATTTATATTGTCTATTCTAATTGGGTTTGTTTGGGATATTCTGTTTAATTTTTTTAAACTTTTGTATTATGTGTTTCTTTTAATGTTGTATGCTGCCCTGAGTCCTTGGGAAAAGGGCGGCATATAAATCTAATAAACCAAACCAAACCAAACAAAACTATAGAAATAGAAAGCTAAAAAGTAGTTAAGTGGATGAGATCAAAAGAAAAAAAACGGATATAGTGAAATCTAGCTTTTACCAATGCCAACAAGTATCTCTCTCCATACTTTTATAATATTGTAAACATCCCTGTTTCAATGATTTCCATTTACTTCCTAATCCATTGTCCTTTTTTCTTTATACTTCTCACTGTTTTCTTTTATTCATCAATTCCATCCAATCACAATGTTTTTGGTCTTCTATATTTATTTGAATTATAAAGCCACTGTATAGAGTGTGTGACTCGGGGAAGTTTACACAATCAGTACCAGTAATAAAACAATAGAAACCACAAAACAAATATAGAAAATAAGTGCAATACAAACCCACAGGTGTTGGGGAAAAGACCCCCATTCAATGAGTCACATCATTACCAGACACAATGTCTCAGGAAAAACAGGTCTTTAATGTCTTCTAAAAAGCAGGTGGGATTGGAGCTAACTTAATCTCGGAGCAGATACTGTTCCATAGGACAGACGCAGGAACAGAGAAGGTGTGCAAAAGTGCAAAACAGATTTAAATTTAACTGGAGGTAGATGCTCCTACAAGTAACCGTATGCCATGAAGAGCTTTGCAGTTAAGACCTAACACTTTGAATTATATCTAGAAATGCACTGGTAATCAGTGCTCATACTACAGGTAGTCCTCAATTTACAACCACAATTGAGCCCAACATTTATGTTGCTAAGTGCGAATTTTATTAAGTGAGTTTTGCCCCATTTTACTACTTTTCTTGCCACATTTGTTAATTGAATCACCCCAGTTGTTAAATTGGCAGCACAATTGTTAAGTGGATCTGGTTTCCCCATTGACATTGCTTGTCAGAAGGTGACAAAAAAGGATCCCATTATCCTGGGACACTGTAACCATCATAAATGTGAGCCAGTTGTCAAGCATCCAAATGTAAATCACATGACCATGGGGATGCTGCAATGGTCATAAGTGTGAAAAATGGTCATAAGATACTTTTTAGTACCATTGTAACTTCAAATGGTCACTAAGCAAACTGTTGTAAATTGGGGACTACCTGTATAGATGTATTACATAGGCAAATAGAAGTACATCCACGATCATCTTCACTGATCCATTCTGGACCTGCTAAAACTTCTGAATGGTCACCAAGGGCAGTTCTGTGTAGAGTACTTTGTACTTATCCAAACAAGAGGTGCCTAAAACATGAAAATGCTCTTCAATCCATTAGTGGGAATAAAATGACACAAGATGAAGCTCTGCAAAGATCTGCCAAGCCATGGTTGCCACTGCTCTTTGAGCAGGAGGAACACTACAATTCAATCTAGAACCAAAGTGCAAAATGCTTGTCCCATAATCCACAGATACTTGGTACAACAATTGCTGAATCTCAAGCTTTTCTCCATCATCCATACTCCTATAATCTCCAGACATCTGACAACACTGAGACAGTATTGCTTGGAAGGCCCAAGGCTGACAGTACAATTCAATATCATCAGCATACTGATAGTATCAAATAAATTTGAAAAGATTTGTGTTCTTGCTTGATATCTTACACAAGAACTCTGAAACCTCATGAGATGCTTTGGGAGAATGCCAAACAGTCAT
Source organism: Thamnophis elegans (assembly GCF_009769535.1). Classification (NCBI taxonomy): domain Eukaryota; kingdom Metazoa; phylum Chordata; class Lepidosauria; order Squamata; family Natricidae; genus Thamnophis; species Thamnophis elegans. The sequence goes on from NC_045550.1 coordinate 14,642,471, forward strand.
GATTTTAACCATTCTGATGAAAACCTCAAGATTGAGATTGCTGAAATTTCACAAAATATTAATCTGAGATTTTATATAATTTTTTATGGGTCAGGATATCCACCATTTAAGCAGATTTCAGACTTCTGGACTATTATTTCTTTATTAAAAAATACGAAAGTGATAGAAAGATGAATTCAATAAAATAAAATAAAACTTCAACCTCATGTTGTTGAAGTTTAACTGCATTGTTTGGACTAGTTTAAGCCTAAAGTTTACTTGCGTGTTTGGCTCAATTCTAAGTGCCCCAATCATAAGTGAACTGTATTGTTTTTAAAAGAGAGAATACTATGGTCTCCTGTTTGTATTTCACGTGTTTTCATAGACTTTCACATTTTCAGATCATAGTTGGGAGCTACTGTTTGTGACTTGTAAATGTAATTTCCTTTGAAAAATGCTCCCTTTCAAAGTCTTGGCAGAACACAAGTGCAGAAGAGTAAATAATATTTTAGCAAGGGTTAAAAGTTCATTTTCATTTCAAAACAAGTACCATATTCTCCAAGGCCAACGAATGATGAGCACCTGGCTTGAGATTTCAGCAACATTTTTGGTTGAAAAACACAGTTATCTTCCTTGGTGTGGAGTTGGTTAATTAGACCCATGCTAATTGCATCGAACAATTTAAAACTTGCATGATTAGAGTACTTTCATATCTAACCCCTGTATTCTAACCCAAGGAGAAAAAATAGTGTTTAAGTGTGAAGCACACAACTCTATTACTATTGCCAACTGTTTTGACTATGCAACTATAATAATGGTCTTCGCTTAATGACCATTCATTCAGTGACTATTAATGGTTATGGCAGCATTGAATGAATGGTAGTTATGCCTGATCCCTGAAACTACATTCTTGGCAGCAACCCTGCAGTCATATGATCAAAACTGCCCACTTAACATCCAGCCTATACTTATAACCATTCTCCTAAACTGTCTCCCTTCCATATCTCTCTCTGTTGCACTACACTATACTCTGCTGCCCGCCCTCTGTTGGCTGTTCCCCTTTGTCCTCTGCTTATCCTGCTACCCTGGCCCTCCTGCCATCACCAGATGATCTTCTTTGTCTTTTTCCTCCCACTACTAATGATGTGTGCCTGGCTGGGAGAAGGCAAGCCAAGGTCGTCTTCCCAAGGCCACATGTAGCCTTATCCAAAACTTGTGTGTGCTTTGTCGCAAGGCTTTGGAACACTTTGAATACTGCACGTAATTTGGGCAAGGTGCAATTGCATGCAACTCCTGGTAAGGTTTTGGAGCCTTCTATAGCCTCACAAGAAAGTCTCATGTGAGTCATATAGTGTGACTCACCTTACCTATAGTCATGTGACCTTGGGAAGACCTTGAGGGGCCAGTAACTTTCTTGTGAAAGGTCAGGCTAGGTGTGCCTCGTCACTAGCAGGAGGAAGAAGATGGTGAAAATCAGCTGCGGGTAGTAGATTGCAGCATGGCAAGACAAGCAGAAGAGAGGGCAAATGGAGTTCAAGACAAGTGCAGAGTGAGTACAAGGCAAGTCCAGCTAAGGCAACAAAGTATAGGGTAGCCAAAATGGCACAGTTGTATGTGTATGTGGAGCAAATTGCAGAGGAGGCCGTCCCTTACTTTATAAAGGCTTAGAACTGGGAGAGAGTTGGGAATGACTTGGATTGGGATGGGCCTGCCAATGGGATTCAGTTAGCAAGAACAACAGGAACTGCTAAAATTGCCATTGCTAAATAACGTGGTCACAAGATTTTACACTTTACAACTGCATCAACTTAGCAATGGCAAGCCAGTCCCAAAACATCTGCAACTTGACGATTACAGTAGCTATAATACATATGTCAGGGTTATGACATGATGCCTATATGCAAATACTTTAAGAATTTGAAAGTAGGATACAGCATGTCATTGCTACCATTGTTTTAAACAGTACAAAATGAGGATAGTAGAATATTTCTCTGAAATGTAGTGGAATAATTTAGACAATGACCTTGCACATCATACTGAAAGAGTATGCAGGCTAACAGAAAATTTAATTCTATTATTATTCTGCCAAAAGCTGTTGAAAGTTGCTGTTATGAGAAATAGTTAAGTTTTTGCCTCATCTTCAGATATGTTGGCCCTCATACTACTTGGAGTCATGTCTAACATATCTGGAGAGCATCAGGAAAATAGAGGTTGACCTAAGGATTTTTCACTGATAGAAATAAATTATGGCTAAGTCCCTAAAATTAGCAAAAAGGCACAAAGTTTTTAAAATACTTATGTCTTAAGGCTGAGGTCAAATGCAGGAATGAGGTATGTAAGAAGTTTGTCAAAAAGCGTATGCTTGAAGTGTAAAATGTATGTCTAGTCCTGAATATTTGTTCTAAATGTCTATTGGCAATAAGGATCTAAAACAATAGATATGTTTGACTTTAATTAGTGAGATGAAAAAAATGAACAAGTAATTCAATTGAAGCTTAAATCTTTATCCTTGGATAGTCTGCGAACAACTGGTTTGCTATGTATGGGATTCACTGGTACTTTAAACAAAGAGAACTAGCAATCTTCCCTGTGGAAGCCGAATAAAGAATTCCTCATGCAAGGAAACAATGATTCTTCTGAGAAGCCTTCATAATATGACAATGGTGCCTGTTAGTTTGCTAGTAAGAAAGGACGCCATTGATTCTGAAAACTTAGCATGCAAAATGCCAGCCTTTAAACGTAATTGGAAGGAATGGTCACATTTCAAAGTGGAATATGTGAGTGGGTTAGCGGCAGTCAAATGCAGAAGGCAGATGGCACAAAAAATTAAAGAATATATAAGATGAATAATAAATTTACTGTCTCTCCATATGTATGTCAAACTCTAGTTCTTGAGGATTTGAGTTGTCTGTTTTGTTGACAAGCTCTGAAATTTTAGAAATATAAGACACAGACTTGTTGTCTCAGCAATAAAGTGCCACCTTGGGATTTATTTTATATTTCTTTCATCTGAACATCAGTGTATCAATGTCTATGTCAGCCAAAGATGGTGGTAAGAAAGAATTCGTTTGCTCTCATTAATATTTAGTTCCTTTTGTCATTGTTTCTTATAGACTTATGATGGTATAACTGCCGAATCATCACCCATTTTTGAGTGGGTTTTAGTCTCTGACTATATTTCATAACCTGCTTTACTGAGAAGTGTTTCTTCAGTTACTTTTGGCCAGGAGGAAGTTTGCACAATATGCTAGCCTCAGACATGTTTGGTTCATTTGTGGTGCAGTGTGTCCTGCAAACAGATCAAGTATCCCATGTATGATCTGTCTGTGATTCTGATTTCCTTTGCATTGCCATTTGCAATGTCATGCCATTGACACAATGGTGGTGTCAATGATTTTCCAGGACGGTAAATGACATTGATTTGGATCAGCTTCTTTTGAGATTCTTGATGCTATGCGTATGATGGCAAACTTACATTTTCCATGAGATTATTTTCATACATGAAAAATCATAAAAAGATAGTATAATTAAACTAAATAAACTGAAGTATAAATGAACTTTTTGACTAAGTAAACAGTTCCTTTTACTTCAATATAATTAATCATCATTAATTAATCTCGCTTGACTTTTTTTCTGAGGGTTTGGGGGCTCAGTGATTAAGGTAAGCATGCAAAGTGTTCAGGTTTATATCACATAAATGAATGAGGATCTACTTCCTAGGTGGCCAAGATTGGGGTCTGTTTTTGTTCTTTAAACTATTCTTGGACATACACTGTGGTTTATGTGTGGTTTTCCTCAGAAAGGCAATGATGATGTTTCTTGGCACTAGTGATGCAGAAGTTGAAGATTTCCCATCCCTTAACTCTAATTTCACATTTTGTCTGAACTCGGAAATATTGTTTAGCAGGAATCTGCCAGCTTCATGCTATGTCCCGCTTTGTTCAGAGGAAAGTATTTCAAACAAAACAAGAAACTTACTGAAGATTTCCTGCTTTGCTAGCTCCCACCTCAAAGGGAAGAATGAAGGGTTACATTTCAAAGAATTGTTCGTATCTGGGTTTATTAATTCCAGATATAAACATCAAACCTCTCCTTAAGTATGAAATATCATTAGGGATATTTTTTTCTTGCTCAAGTCAAGAATATTTGTAGGCCTCCTGGAAGACATCACATAGAAGCAGCTGCTGTGAAATCTAAAAGGGAAGCTTTGAAATTCTTTAGGTTTCCCTCCCATTCTACAAAACCTTGCTCCAACCCAGCTGTTTGCAAATATTTGCCAATATTTAATCTAATGGTTAAAATATACAGTAACACCAGATTACAATTGTTCTTAAGCCAGAAGCCAAGAAATATGTAATTTCTTTTCACTTTCAATTTGAGTGGCTCTGAGTACCGAATAATGGCTATGTGCCATTCTCAAAATAAATCCAGTCTAATTAACCCATGGCTTGCTGGACCAAAACCTTATGTTCTTATACTGTATTTCTTGTGTTTCATATGTAGTTATGCAAGTGGTTACTTAAGTAATTCTAATTTTATCTAATATCTAACAACATGCCTCTCTGCTGTTTATATATACTGTACAGTGCAAGAGATTATGATAATTATAATGAGAAGATTAGGATAAATCTGATATAAGAGTTGTAGCTACAACTAAACTTTCCTATATCTTGTGAGAACACAAATAATTTTGAAAGGTATCCCATGGTTTTTTTTTGTTTTGTTTTGGTATTTTCTTAGCTACAAGAATGATTTTGTGGCAAAATAGTAGCAATAAATATAATTAACAAGGAGCTATTATCCTTAAGAATATAGGTTTAACTAGCAATTGTTATAGTGGCTTAATCTTTTGTGGACCCTATCAAAGTACATCTGGGAAAAAGATTTTAGAAAGATTTTATATATTTTTAGTATGAATGTTCGTTGATTTTCCTCTTCTTTGGAAATGTATTGAAATATTCCATCCAGATGACCTGCTGCTGGAAGTTATCATACCAATAACGCAAGTCAGATGGCCAAATAGAATACTGGAACATCAGTTAACTGTTTAAGTGTCATATATATTCCTGCAGCAAAACAGGTTATGCCAAAAACAAAATATCTCAGATGGTTTAAATTGGAATAGAGGATTTTTTTTTCCAAATTAGTCAAGCAAGAACACAATGAAATTGATATACAGCATTGTAGTAGGCAGGTGCTCAAAGTCCTTAGCATAAACAGCTGCTTTAAAAGGTTGGGTGGAAAACAGTGTACAGCATGATCAATTTAGAAGGCCCGTATCTTGGAATGGGACTTTATTGTTTGTAGGATTGGTTACTGGTGACTCAACCTTTCCTTTTGCACTTCACAAAGGGAAACTGGGCAGCAGAATAATACCAACCAACCAAATGTATCTCAACCTGCTATCTCACAGCTGACATCTTAGCTTCAAATGGAAATAATAGGGTGAGTCAATCCAGAAAGAAACTTTCTGGCTTTCACTATTCACTCAATAGGAAAGTTGGAAAGCCTTCAAAAAGGCGCATGGAGGAAAGGGGAAACTGCACATAAGAATGTAGGAAGCTAGAACAGTAGCTGTAGTGTCCCTTCCTATTGCTCAAGGGAAGCATTGATAAAACAGAAGCATTTATTAAATGCTAAGCAATTCAGAAAAAAAGAAAGATCCTTATAAACCATACTTCAAAAACCTGCCTGAATTGGCCTGCTTTCCCACCTTGATCAGCAAAAATATGAAGAGAAGCAGGATCAAATAATAAAGTTCCTTTTAATATAAGGTGACCAGATTTTCAGATTGGAAAAGAGGGACACCCTTGACCGGGGGGGGGGGGGGGGGGGGGGGCTTGATTAAAAAAATTTTTTTTTGTCAAAAGGTCACCCCGGGACACTGAAACCAGCATAAATACAAATCTGTTGCCAAACAAAATTTTGATCACGTGACCATGAGGATGCTGCAACGGTCGCTAAGTGTGAAAAATGGTCGCAACGGTCGCTAAGTGTGAAAAATGGTCGCAACGGTCGCTAAGTGTGAAAAATGGTCATCAGTCACTTTTTTCAATGCCATTGTAACTTTGGTCACTAAATGTTTTCCCCCTCCTCGAGACTCCTCACTTCTTCCTTCATTCCTCTTGCTTATCTACCTTCACCTTATCTGTCTTCTGCTCTTTCCCTCTCTTCCTTCCTTCCTCCCTCCTTCCATCCTCTTCTTTCCTCACTCACTCCCTTCCTCCTTTTTTCTCTTCCTTCCTCCTTCCATTCTTTATACGATATAAAATTCAATGAGGGTGAAACACACCAAATCTGGCAAAGCTGCCTTGCACCAACCTGGCCTGCCCATAGAATAGCAGCCACTTTGAGACACATAAACCTGGTCTGAACATATTGCATCACAAAGATTTGCAAAGATCACATTTGCAAAAAGGAACATTTCTTGTAGTAAATACATTTTATAAACAATTTAAAAGTAAAAATCCCCCCAAAATAATAAAAAAGGTATTCTATAAATAAAAGAAATCCTTAAAAACCAATGTTAAGTATTACACCAGCAATAATTTATACTGTCACCATTTCAAACTATCATCAGAAATACGAATCCGTTGCCAAACATCAACATTTTGATCGCGTAACCATGAGGATGCCACAACGGTCGCTAAGTGTGAAAATGGTCGCTAAGTGTGAAAAATGGTCATCAGTCACTTTTTTCAATGCCATTGTATCTTCCTGATTATTAAAAGTGCAAATTCACTCAGTGTCAATCATGACTCCTGAGTCCATTTCAAAGTATTGTGCATAGAAATTTTAAAAATGGCTTGTTTCAATTTATTTTGGATAGAATCTTTTTTTAAATAGTTTAAGACAATTTAAAAAAAGAATCAACACAGAATAACACTATTTTTAAAAATCATATGCACAATAAATAACATATTATTTTAAAATACATTAAAAAAATAAAAGAAAAAACCCAGCTCACTTACCAGCAGGCAGGCAGAGTCAGCAGATCTTCGTAGGGATGGATGGAAGCACACAGGGAGCCTATATATACGCAACTGCAGTAACAATGACAATGATGAAGGATTGGATTGAGTTAAAGAATAAAAGAATTCTGATCTTAGAAGGCCATGACCTGCAGGCAGGCTGGCATAATTTCTTATGGAATGAATGACAAACATAAAACGCACAAATACTTTCAAAATCATTTAATTAGAACTTTACTGCAACAATGGCTCAAAATCAAAAAAATCCACTATGTGAAAACCCCAAATTGGCTATCACCAACAGAAAGAACGACACACCCAAATTTTACAGATTGGAACAAAATTCTAAGATACAGAGATCTAATTGACAGACAGGGAAATTTAAAAACAATTGAAGAATTGGCAGATCAGAATATGAAAGGTGACTGGCTAACCTACCTCCAAATTAAAACTAAATACAATAAAGACACTAAAATATATGGTATTGAAACAGAACCACACAAATTGAATAAAATTATTCAAAGTCTGGACAGAAAGATGATAGGGAAAATATACAAATTCCTCTTGAAGTATCAAATGGAAGAGGAAATTGGAAACTGTAAAAGAACCAATGATAAAATGGGCACAGAACTTTGGCTATAACATTGAACTAGACAAATGGGAAAAATTTTGGGGAATAAATTTAAGAATGACACTATCAATCCCATACAAGGAAAACCTTGTTCTTTCAATCCTTCCAATATTTTTTTCCTTCATTCCCTTGTCTGTTTCAATATTAAGTACATTTCTTCCTTTCTTCCTATAATTTTTTCCATTTTCTTCCTTATATTCTTTTCCATTTCAACATTGTCTTCCTTTTTTCCTTCCTTCCTTCCTATACGTCTTTCCATTTTCTTCCTTATATTATCTTTTCTGTTTCAACAGTCTTTGTTTCTTCCTTCCTTCCTTCCTTCCCTTCCTTCCTATACTTCTTCTTTCATTCATTATATTTTCTTTTCCATTTCAATATTAAGTGTAATTCTTTGTTCCTCCTTCCTTCTTTCAATCCTTCCAATACTTTTTCCTTCATTCTCTTTTCCTTCAATATTAAGTGCAATTCCTTCCTTCCTTCCTTCCTTCCTTCCTTCCTTCCTTCCTTCCTTCCTTCCTTCCTTCCTTCCTTCCTATTTCCATTTTCTTCCTTATATAATATTTTCTGTTTCAACATAAACTGCCTTCCTTCCTTCCCTCCCTCCCATCCCTTTCTTTATGTTTTCTTCATGCTTTCTTTTCTTTTTCCTCTGCTCTTTTTAAATCCCCCCCCCTTCTTCTCCAATGTTCCCTCTAATTTTTTTTCAGTGTGAGCGGAAAAGTATAGTGTTTGAGCGGTACATTTTCATGCCTGAGCACCTGAATTTTTTTAACAGATGTCACCTAAGACAACAACAAAATCAGTATTATTTGAAACTCAAAGTTATGTTTATTCAAGGTACCCGCTTAATTAAAAGTGTTATATAATATCAGTATCACTTAACAACGGTCCTGCTTAGCAACCAAAATGTTGGCTCAGAAAGTCTAGCTTTTGAAGCATGCAAATCTTAAAGCTATTGTTACAACACCCTCGCACCCCTAACCCTTTAGAAAAAAAACCTCTGGGGTCTTCAAACCTGACAGCTTTAAGACTTGTGGACTTCAACTCCCAGAATTCCTCCTCCAGTCATGTTGGCTCAGGAACTCTGGCCGTGAAGCATGCAAGTCTTAAAGCTGTCAAGTTACAAGATCCTTGCACCCCTAACCCTTTAGGGAAAAAAAACACAGGGATCTTCAAACCTGACAGCTTAAGACTGTGGACTTCAACTCCCAGAATTCATCCTCCAGTCATGTGGCGGCGACATCATCTGCTCCATCTTCGGGTTTTTTCACAGGGGCAGGGCTGCCGCTGAAGATGCCGACGAGCCTCCCCCCCACCAGAATAACTCGGGCGCTTCAGCTCTTTCCTTTCCTCCCATCCCTTGCCCTGCTTTCTGCTCGAACGGAATATCTTCTGCTGCCTCCTCCTCCCCCAACAGCACTGCCGGATTTGCTGCCCAGCGCTGCAGCCAAGGTGAAGCCGCCAAAGCTCCCGCAGGCGCCCCCGCCCATGGCAGTGGCGGCGGTGCCTGCCTCCCCCTCCGCTCGGAACACCTCACCTAAGCAGGGATGCTGGCGGGAGCTTTGGCGGCTTCACCTCAGCCGCAGCGTTGGGCGGCAAATCCGGCAGTGCTGTTGGGGGAGGAGGAGGCAGCAGAAGATATTCCGTTCGAGCAGAAAGCAGGGCAAGGGATGGGAGGAAAGGAAAGAGCTGAAGCGCCCGAAGCGATGGGCTTCCGGAAGGCGGAAAACGGGAGGGGGGAGATACCGGCAGGTCAGGCGTCCAGGAGAGCCATCTCGGTGCCGCCGAGGGGGGGGGGGACGCCAGGTGCTGGGCTGCCTCTGACTCGCCCTCTCCATGGCTCCCCAGGGCAAACCAAGCAACAAAGCGAGCTAGAAGGACCGCCGTTTTTTTTAATATCTCTCCCAGTCTGGGGAAGTCCTTTGCGAGCGGCCAGTTCTAGCCACCTGCAAAGGACTTCCCCACGTTTGCTTTGATAGAAATCTCTGCGCGGCAATTAAAAACCTCTGCGCGGAAGTTTCGTGCCACGTGCGCGGCCGCGCACCTTAGAGGGAACAGTGTTCTTCTCCTCCTCTACATTTAGGTTGGATTAGTTTGTACAGCGTCTGCCGCTCCCCCGACCTCTCTTACTTCCGCGGCGAATCCCATTGATTCACGAACGGACAGAGAGGTCAGGACAGCAGCGGGGAGCCCCAGAAGCCAGAGGACGTTCTCTGCTGGTGTCTGCTGCTCTCCTGACCTCTCTTACTTCCGCGGCGAATCCCATTGATTCACGAACGGACAGAGAGGTCAGGACAGCAGCGGGGAGCCTCAGAAGCCAGAGGGCGTTCTCTGCTGGCGTCTGCCGCTCCCCTGACCTCTCTTACTTCCGCGGCGAATCCCATTGATTCACGAACGGACAGAGAGGTCGGGACAGCAGCGGGGAGCCCCAGAAGCCAGAGGACGTTCTCTGCTGGCGTCTGCCGCTCCCCCGACCTCTCTTCCTTCCGCGGTGAATCCCATTGATTCACGAACGGACTCCACGGAAGGAAGAGAGGTCAGGACAGCAGCGGGGAGCCCCAGAAGCCAGAGGACGTTCTCTGCTGGCATCTGCTGCTCCCCCGACCTCTCTTCCTTCCGCGGTGAATCCCATTGATTCACGAACGGACAGAGAGGTCAGGACAGCAGCGGGGAGCCCCAGAAGCGAGAGGGCGTTCTCTGCTGGCGTCTGCCGCTCCCCCGACCTCTCTTCCTTCCGCGGTGAATCCCATTGATTCATGAACGGACTCCACGGAAGGAAGAGAGGTTGGGACAGCAGCGGGGAGCCCCAGAAGCCAGAGGACGTTCTCTGCTGGCATCTGCCGCTCCCCCGACCTCTCTTACTTCCGCGGCGAATCCCATTGATTCACGAACGGACAGAGAGGTCAGGACAGCAGCGGGGAGCCCCAGAAGCCAGAGGACGTTCTCTGCTGGTGTCTGCTGCTCCCCTGACCTCTCTTACTTCCGCGGCGAATCCCATTGATTCACGAACGGACAGAGAGGTCAGGACAGCAGCGGGGAGCCCCAGAAGCCAGAGGGCGTTCTCTGCTGGTGTCTGCCGCTCCCCTGACCTCTCTTACTTCCGCGGCGAATCCCATTGATTCACGAACGGACAGAGAGGTCGGGACAGCAGCGGGGAGCCCCAGAAGCCAGAGGACGTTCTCTGCTGGCGTCTGCCGCTCCCCCGACCTCTCTTCCTTCCGCGGTGAATCCCATTGATTCACGAACGGACTCCACGGAAGGAAGAGAGGTCAGGACAGCAGCGGGGAGCCCCAGAAGCCAGAGGACGTTCTCTGCTGGCATCTGCTGCTCCCCCGACCTCTCTTCCTTCCGCGGTGAATCCCATTGATTCACGAACGGACAGAGAGGTCAGGACAGCAGCGGGGAGCCCCAGAAGCGAGAGGGCGTTCTCTGCTGGCGTCTGCCGCTCCCCCGACCTCTCTTCCTTCCGCGGTGAATCCCATTGATTCATGAACGGACTCCACGGAAGGAAGAGAGGTTGGGACAGCAGCGGGGAGCCCCAGAAGCCAGAGGACGTTCTCTGCTGGCATCTGCCGCTCCCCTGACCTCTCTTACTTCCGCGGCGAATCCCATTGATTCACGAACGGACAGAGAGGTCAGGACAGCAGCGGGGAGCCCCAGAAGCCAGAGGACGTTCTCTGCTGGCGTCTGCCGCTCCCCTGACCTCTCTTACTTCCGCGGCGAATCCCATTGATTCACGAACGGACAGAGAGGTCGGGACAGCAGCGGGGAGCCCCAGAAGCCAGAGGACGTTCTCTGCTGGCGTCTGCCGCTCCCCCGACCTCTCTTCCTTCCGCGGTGAATCCCATTGATTCACGAACGGACTCCACGGAAGGAGGAGAGGTCTGGGCAGCACGCACAGAGCGGGAAAGGCAGCACCAAAGCCTGGCCGCGAGCGAGGGAGCACGCAGCAACCAGCGACGCCGGGCTGCTTCCTCATCCTCCGCCGCCACCGCCGCGAGCGAGGGAGCGCATGTGTGCAACGGCCACGGGGCTTGCCCTAGCTCAGGTTCGGGTGAAAGGGACGAACGAAGTGCTTTTCCTATCGGTTCTCTGCTATCGCGGTTCGGGTGCTGTCCTCCCCCTCCCTTCTCCTCTCCCCAGCCCAGCAAATAAGACAATAAAATTATAAGAATAAAATAATACATTATTTATTTATTTACTCACCACCAGTGAGTAAGCGCAGCAGCTGCAACCCCAACAAGAAAGAAAGACGAAATAAAATGGAGACTCGCGCATGCGTCCTCAGCTAAGGAGTCCAGCCAATCAGTGAGCTGGTTGGCCAGCTCACTGATTGGCTGGAGTCCAGCCAATCAAATCAGTGAGCGGCAGGCTGGGCTGGCTTAAATTTGTAGGTAGCATAGAATGAAACGATGAGCCAGCCCAGCAGCTGATGGGCGGGAGCTGCGAGGGCCAAAAAAAGCGTGCCTTTTTAAAAAGCGGGCGGGACGCGGGAATATGCATCAAAAAGCGGGGGTGTCCTGCCAAAAGCGGGACGTCTGGTCACCTTATTTTAATATTGTTTAACAATCTTTTTTAAAAAACGTTTTGTTTTCTTCTAAAGGGATCAAACCTCCTGAGAGTTGGCAAGAAAGAGAGAGGGGAACAGATTAAAATAATTTGCTTTATGTAGTATATAGAGTAAGATGCCAATTTGTGCTGGGCGAAGAGGGAATTCTTAAGATGAAGAAGAAACCGTGGTACTAAATTTTAACTTTATATTCAGGCTTAAATCTCATGTATTTACCATTATTACAGGCTTCCAACCCAGGGGAGGGAGGAGTGAGATAGAGAAAGAGAGAGATTGATCATAGCTCTGAATATGAAGGTTGACAGAGTTGGGATTAGCAGAGTCAAGATGGCAGCCACAGCCACCTGACCAAAGCATAACCTTTTGTGCATATATCATGAGTGAAAGGGATGGGTTTGATCATATGGTTTTGTCCTCCATCTTGACTTTTTCACTCTACTCCCGTGAACACCGCTGACTGCACATTCCATACAAATTTGCTTTCCTTTTCCTAAAAAGCATGTTTTCAATCTTTAATGGTTACAAAAAATTATCTTTGAGTTTTTATTAACTTTTGGAAATCTCAGGGGACAAAGAGACCCTTCTTTGATGTCTACATTTTTACAAGCCTTTATCTATAAATATTAATCCATTTTGGATAGATGTAGAATCCTGTTCTTCATTTTTCCATGTACCAAACTGAGACTGAATAATTTACACAATCCATGCTGATATACCCAAAATGGTTTACAAAATAGCCTTTTTCTAGACCTGCAGATAAAGTAACAAAAACATTTGTCAAGGTGTCCAACCATTATAGTGTCCTCTTTTCTCCACACCCTCCACCCCTACGTCACCCACATTGTAATTACAATCATTTTGAAATGTCATGAACCAATTTGATCTAATAGTTAAGGTGGCTAGAAAAAGCAAGAGACAGTGAATTCAAGTCCTACCTAGGACATGAAAGCCAACTGTGTGATCTTGGGCCAGTCACTCTGTCTCAATCCTTGTCATAGGGTTGTTGCTGTGGGAAAAATAGGAAGAGGATGGTGTGTTGAATATGTTCATCGCCTTGACTTATTTGTAAAAACAATGAAGGTGTGATACAAATACATGAATAAATAAAATACATACCTGGTTGGATTTGATGGTGGTTGGAGTACAAAAATATCCACAAGGCTATCACAACACTGGGGAGTCATCCATGCTTGATTACCATAATCACTCTCCCATTTTAAAAGCTTAGCCTCCTTCCCATGGGAACACCTAGTTTGCATACCATTTTTGAGTGTTTTCTTTTCCCAACAAGCTGCCCTTTCCCCCAGTTGCTTAAACCTTTGTCATTAGAAAACAGCTAGCAAATGTCATGAGCTATGTCTGTGTTCAGCTTTTTTCTCATAGTATTTTTAGTGGAGAAATGGACTTCCTGACCCACTTGTTTGTAGTTCTGCCTGTGAGAGCTCGGCATTGTTAAGCCACAGTATGCAAGGGAATACGATCCCATGCATGTTCCAGCTGTGATTATCTGATCTATTCCTATTCTGGGAATAGCTGGGTGTTTCCATGTCCCTTGAGCTTGCTATGTTTTGATTTCTCGCCTTTGTCTAATGTGCTTAGATTATGGAAAGAACTTGGATGCTTGTCAAATCCTTATTATTGTTGTTTTGATTTAAATGATTTAACCTAAAATGAATGGGTTCCTGCCTTCCCACCCATAAGTACATTTGTTGGATATTTCTGTGCCCAAAAAGTTGTTTCCCCCCTCCTTTCTACTTAGATCCATGTCTGCCTGCCCCCCACCCAACTTCTCCATATAAATGCTGGCTTTATTTAATTGCTTAACAGCAGCACATCTTCAAGACTGTGTTTTAAAATTTGCAGAGCTGAATGCTACTCCAGAGACCATGTAAATAAATATGTTTTAAAGACAAGTACAGTTGTATCTCCTGCTAGAGCAGACAATTCTGACAATCCTTTCTCATAGAAAAGAAAGAATCTAAAATAGATCTTATAAAGCAGTGGTCCCCAACCTTTCTGGCTCTGCGGACCCTCAGCGATTTTGTGTGTGTGTGTGTGTGTGTGCACGCGCATGTGTGAGGGGCTGGTTTTGCACATGTATCCATTAGTTGCATAAATGGAGCTTTGCTTGCTTGTCCCCCACTTGTGTGGCTGGGTTCCCAGTGGACTACAGCAAATTATGGCACCATGGGCTGGGATTTGGGGATCCCTGCTATATTTTTATCTCTCCTAGATGATTATACTATTTGAATTATGATCTGACCAGAGGTGGGTTGCTACCAGTTTGCAGCGGTTTGGGCAAATCGGTAGTGGAAATTGCAACTAGGTCACCAAACCAGTAGGGACGCATCCAAACAGGTTCCCCAGTCACCGTGGCATTATTTTTTAAATTGTAATGTTCTGCACATGTGCAGAGCTATTTACAGGCAACTGTGCATGCATACGGAGCAAATTGTGCATGCATTGAACCGGTAGTAACGCCAGCAGAAACTCACCCCTGGATCTGACTGAGTGATCTTTAGCATGAGAAGGTTCTATTGAAAATACGTATCTTTTGAGGGTTTACTGAACATATATTAGTTTACATGTTGTTAAACAGAAACCACTAAGAACTACTATGATGAAGGATGTTTTCTGAAGTATCTAGCAGGATAGAAGAGCATCACTGAGTATGGGCTATATCCCTATCTATAGTTTGCAGCATTCATCTTTAGCTTGAATGCATATTTTATTTTATTTATTTTCATCCTGCCTGAACTATTTTTAGAAATAATTCTAGGAGGCAAACATATCTAACACTCCTTCCTTTTCCTATTTCTCCCACAACAACAACCCTGTGAAGTAAGTTGGTCTCCAAGAGAATGACTGGCCCAAGGTCATCCAGATGGCTTTTCATGTCTAAGTGGGAGCAAGAACTCACAATCTGCCATGTTCTAGCCTGGTGCCTTAACCACAAGACCAACCATTTTGAGGCTTTTCTGTTCTTATCATAATCGTCTAAGCCATTTTTGCAAATTTTGAGTATTATTTTATATAAGATAAATAAAATAATGAATGCAGAGATACGTCGTTTTCCTCAGATCAACAAATATTAAAGAAGAAACAAGAGTGAGAGAATGACAGTCAATTCACCCTAATTAACGTGCTGCTTTCAAATCTGCATTTCTGAGGATGAATGAATATAGTACAAAAGAAGAATTTAGTTTGGCTTGAAAGTAGCTCTTTGGGAGCCTACAAGAATGTTGAAGTTTATGCATATTAAGTTCTAATCATTTCCACATTCCATTATGAAATACTGAAACATTTGCCTTTTTTTCTTTGTGAGTTTGCTTGCAAAATGATGACTTTTTTGAAAGATCATTCTTGCCAGTATATTCATTCATCAAGGATATTTTTCACTAGACTCACAGAATTTGTCACATTATGCTGCCACAGATAGTCGTCAACTCATTTAGTGACTGTTTGAAGTACGGCCGTACTGAAAAAAGTAACTTATGATTGTTTCTCACACATGAATGCTGCAGCATCCTCATGGTCATGTGATCAAAATTCAGACCTTGGACAACTGATTCATATTTATAACGGTTGCAGTATCCTGGGGTCATGTGATCACCTTTTTCAATGTTCTGACAAGCAAAGTAGTGGGGAACCCCGATTTACTTAACAACTTTGTTATTAACTTAACAACTGCAGTGATTGACTTAAAACTGTGGCAAGAAAGATTGTAAACTGGGGCAAAACACATTTAACAAATGTCACACATAGCAACAGAAATTTCCGACTCCGTTAAGGTCGTACATTGAGAACTAACTGTATTCTATTTCATGTAAATAAAGGCAAGAAATCTGCTATATCTTAATTAGGTGGCCATTTTTTCAATTACATCAATACATGTCATAAGAATCATTCTGCTAAGACAAAGGAATTATTAATCATCATTCTTTGTGATGACATACTTCTCATATTCCCATTAGTCTCATCCTTCATACTGGATTTCATACTGTAGTGTTTATGTCTGCATGTTGAACAAAGTTCCTAAGTACTTTTATCCAGTCCAATACAAAAACAAACAAATATAAAATTACATGATAAGCTAGGCCTGAAATAATTAGAAGTACAAAGAGGGACTGACTTCTAGAAGCCATAGTTGCTACTAAGAAGTTGGTAACCTTTAAAATGATTATCTGTATTTGGTCTTGTTGGACCAAATCTTTTGCTCAAAGAGCCAATTATGATTTTGATATCATATGACTAAGTGACAGACATGGTGGTTATACATGTACAATCTAACTGTACATGAATTGCTGATTCAACCTATCTATGTCTGAACGCACAAATAAACTTATATAGGTAAACTATATGACTGAGCACTGAGAATCATTCCAGATATGTACTTAGCACAGGAAGTTGTAATGTAAAAACAATTCTATAAAGGTTGAACTTTCCATGTACTATAGTTATGAAAATCATGAAAGGTTTATATTAAAAATTTAAAGCAATGTAGTTTTTTTAATAAAAATTTCTTGTACACTGAGACCAATTAGATCATCAAAGAACACAAGACTGTAAAAATTTCAGATCCCTGGTCTTCTTTCTTTCTTTTTTTTCTTCATGATTCTGAAACTATTAAAATAAACACAAGCTGTTGAAAACCTAGTCTAATAGGATAGTGATGTAATCCTGCTTCCAGGTTTTAATTTTATTGAGTTTCAAGAGCTTTGAAGACAGATGAAACAATTTATTTGAGTTCACCAATAAATAACAATTATTTAAGGGTGTTTCCTGTTTTGTAAAATAATAATCACATCCTAGATTGAATTAACTAAGAGGGCAAAAGGAGTTAGATCAGTTTATTATTAAGAAACTAAGCAGAATTGATCTCAAGTTATCTATGTTCCCTGCTCTGTAGCTGAGACTTTAAACATACAGTATATATAACTTCTTTGAGTTCTTTCAGTAGCAGAATATATTGTACCTGTTTAGCTGGAAATAATTTTTGGCTAATAAGACATACATAAGTTCACATGTTCAATTATTGACCCCCCCCCCCCCAAATTATGAAGAAACCGATCACAGTCCGTTAAACTGCTAACATTTACGGGCACATTTCTGTGAGTATTTCTATCAAATAAATTGTACCAGTGTCCAAGGTTTACTACTGCAGTACACAGCACAATTGGAATAACACTGGGGTGCCTGTACCTATATTTAGTCAAATCTCTCATTTTGCCAGGGTGACAAATATTTGTGTGACTCGTCAAAACTGCGGTCCACAAAAGCGCGCTCGACGAAAGCGCGCATTTGACGTCATCACAGCGCGATGAAAAAAATTAAAAATTGAAATAAAAATAAAATTAAAGCAAGCCGATTCACATAAAGGTAAGGGTTAGGTTTAGGGTTAGGGTTAGGGTTAGGTTAAGGGTTAGGGTTAGGTTTAGAGCATTAGGGTTACGTTTAGCGTTAGGTTAAGGGTTAGCGTTAGGTTTAGCGTTAGGTTAAGGGTTAGGTTTAGGGTTAGATTTAGGGTTAGGTTTAGGGTTAGGTTTAGGGTTAGGTTTGGGGGGGTTAGGGTAAGGTTTTCGCTTTATTTTTACATTTATCGATCACAGCGCGATGTTTTTGTCGCGCTGTGATGACGTCACGTACGCGCTTTCGTCGAGCGCGATTTTGTCGTCCGCGGTTTTGTGGTGGAACCAAATATTTGCTGTGAAACATTTTTGACAAGGAACTTCTGTCATGGCATACATTTTGTGAGAATGTTCATAAAAGTCTTTCCAAATTTAAAATATGCCTCAGTGGTCCCAAAAGTTAGGAGATATTTGCTGCTTGTCCATTAAGTTGATGAATTATTATCCTCCCTAGATGAGTATATCTAAACCCTGGCATTCATTAAATATTAAATATGTATCCATTTTACATCCTGCACAGAAACACATTAAAGTGATGCTCACAGTTTTCTCCCTATTCCTTAATCCATTGTCATTAAACCCTATTTATTTATTATAAATATAATATATCAAGTTGTGTAATTGAACATTTACGTGCAGAAAATATAAATGCAAACCTTTCAGAATGAATCTGGAAGGAAGTATGATTGGATTGTGAATACATGGATTTCAAACTTGTATACCTTAGCCAGAAAGCATACAAACTATATACAGAAGGTATATAGTATATCTTACTATATACTGTGAAGAAGGTTGAATAAGAAGGAAAAATACTCTTCAACAGCACCATAAAATGACTCCCCTTCAGGAATGGAGAAACATTTTGGACATTTGAAAGATGGCATGAAGTGGAATTTTAGCATAGGAGAATACAAACAAAGAACTCACATAGGTCAATACAATTCACTACTGCCTGTTAGAGTTACTATATGTCAGTGATGGTGAACCTTTTAGACACCGAGTGCTCAAACTGCTCTTGTGTGCATGCCCAAACTGAAAGGTATGTGTGCACGAATGAGTGTATGTGTATACATGCATGCACATGCACATGTGTGTACATGCACACATGCACAGACATGCTCATAAACAGACATGTATGTGCATGCGCAGCAGAGATCTCAAGGCCAGCTGGCTGGCAGGAGGCGGGGCATCCCAACACTGGCAATGCAGCAAAAGATAAGATTTTTTTCTTTTGTGAGCTGTTGTTTTGTTGTTTGCAGGGAAATCGAAGCTCACAACAGAAAAGCCATTGAGATCTGACCTGGGGCGACAGCACACTTGCCAGCAGAGAGGGCTCTGCATGCTACCTCTGACACGCATGCCAGAGGTTCTCCATCACAGCTATATCAGCATTTACACTTTAAAGAGAATTTAAAATAGAGATGCATTTGTTAATGATCCTTCATCATACAAACACATTCAGCTCTAAAGATTTAGTGATGTGCAGCTCTGTGATGTGAAGGAATGAGTGGAACTAATCTCATGCATTCTGCTCACAAGTTTAAGTGATCATATCATAAAACTATGGACTTCTGCATCCATTTTCCATGTTTAGTTACAGCATTTTTAATAATGATTTTTTTTCTGATAGCGTGTAAACCATTTAAATTCTCCTTACTTTAATAGTAAAATACTCCGAGCTGTCTCTGTAAGACATTAAACCGGTGCAAAATAGTGTTTCACTTATTTAAAGTAAGACTAACCAATTCAATATCCTGCTAGGGGATCATTTCAGAGCTATTTCCTTACTAAACGCAGAGACAGAATGATCACAGGCAGGCAAAATAAATCAATGGGAGCAGAAGCGATCTCCACCTTCTTGTTGACTTCCTCATTCAATTTCTTTGTGGGAAATTGACAGTGAGCATTGGAAATTTTCCTTCCTCCTCCCTCCCTTCCTCCCTGTTACTTCCTCCCTCTTTCCCTTCCATCTTTTCTTTTTTCCTCCCTCCTTCCCTTTCCCTTTTCAGCAGGCAAATATGTGGCGGCTGCTGGATGGGGAAGGGAATGACAAATTGTACAAATGGCCAGAAAGCGGTCAGGGAAAATTGAAAATGAGGATCATGTGACCAGAGCAGCAGAGCAGCGGCACTGAAGCAGCAACAGCATGGCTCTGCTGAAGCAACCACAACTTTTCCCAAATCATACCCTCAGGAGTAATGGCTCCCAGCATTTTATAAGTTGGCCAATTTGAGGTAATGTGGTTGATTTTTTCTCCTCTATGATACACCAATTAAAGGTAACAGACACAAGAATTTTACTAATATATAGATATGTCTGAGGAGGTGAATTTCAGATTTCTCTACCAATGACCTTTGATGAAGTTCAGTTGTTAAGCAGAAAATTATGCCGTCCAAAACAATTACGAATTTAGAACCTAAGACGCATATAAAAATTGTCTGTCAAAACATCTTAAATTATACCAGATGACATAAGTAACAATCAAGTGGTAATGCTGAGAAAAGAAAAAAAATCACTAAATTACAGTTGACTTTCAATTATATCTTGGAAGCTTGTTGGTGCAGAAAGAGAGATTAAAGAGCAAAACATTAACACCAAATGTTCTAAGAAGACAAAAGATACAGGAAGGTTACTAATTCCTTCATCAGCAGGTTTTGTCACTGATTTTATGCTGAAACGTGAAATGAAAACGGCAAACTAGCTCTTCAAACCTAGGTAGGATTAGAGATGTTTTCAGAATGTTTTATTTTATGAGTTTGCAAAGGTTTAATCCAATTTATAATTCTTTCTATAGATAATAGGCTCCTGTTAAAAGACAGTCTGGTCTAGACCACAAAATCTCTTTTATCTGATAAATGGCTGTTCTTTAAATCTGGGATTTCTGAGGAATTATGGGCCCACCTTTGGTGCTATTTCTTTTTTAATAAAGTAGATGGCATTTTGGGAAATGCAAGACTCTGACAAATCTTGAACTTTCCCGTCTAATTATTATTTCCCTGCTCCTTCTAGCCAAGATAAATTGCTATATGAATAACATTCTACCTGTGGTTAAGAATAATGTGAAAAGCAATGCTTAATAAACTCAAGGAAATTACTGAAGATTTAACTCTTGGATCACAATGTAAAGAATGTAAAAGATCAGTGGTGGGATCCGGATCCCGTCGTAACCCGTGACCCGACAAATGCGCAAACGACAAAAGTGCACCGACAAAACCGTGGCGCTAAAACTGCGATGTCAAAAGCGCGCCGACAACAGCGCGCCGACAACAGCGCGCCGACAGAAGCGCGATTTAAGTTAAGGTAAGGTTTAGGGTTAGGTTTAGGGCTAGGTTTAGGATTAGGGTTAGGCTTAGGTTTAGGCTTAGGTTTAGGCTTAGGGTTAGGTTTAGGGTTTGGTTTAGGGTTAGGGTAACAGCACACTTCTATCGGCACGCTGTTGTCGGCGCGCTTCAGCGCTCATTCGTCGGCGTGGTTTTGTCGGCGCGGTTTTGTCACCGCAGTTTAGTCAGGCGCGCTTTTGTCGTTTGCGCATTTGTGGTGGAACCATCGTAACCAGTACATTACAGCTGGGCCGGGTGTCTACCTCGGACACACGAACTACGACGCTCCAGCTGCTCGGCGGAGGTAGCACAGGCGCTGTAAGTTGTGCATGTGTGCGGAAATGGCCTGGTTGGCTTAAATACCAGTAAAGAATGTGGGTGGGCAGGTGGGCCCTCCAAAACACCATCCTGGTATGGTGGCTGCTGCTCCCAGCTGCCTCTGGTACTCCCGTACCGGGGTGTACCGCCCGGAACCCACCACTATAAAGGATGTATGTTTGTGTTTTTATTTTTATAAATCTAACGTACACTGAAGATGAAATTTAAACAACAGCATTTGTTGTACCACGTGCAATGACAATAAGCTAAACTAAACTAAACTAAACATCAGCATGATGAACTGTTTTATATCCTTCATTACATATCGGTGCCTGTATACTTGCTATTCCATTCCATTCCATTTATTAGACTTGTATGCCGCCCTATTCCCCGGAGGGACTCAGGGCGGCGAACAGACATATGGGAAAGGGGACAATACAAAAAACGGACGAAACAAGACAGGATACAGACAAATTAAAACTACACAACAATCAACAATTCGAGTGGGGCTATAATGACATTGATCATAAACAGAGAATAGGAGAATGAGCAAGGGAATATAGGAGGGCAAGAAAGGAGAGATGAGAAGAGTGCATCATGATACTTCAAAGCAAACATTGAACTTACATCAGACACAAGCAAGGATGCAAGACAGATGCGAGGATCTGGCATTTACATGGTGACGTTACTATGCACATGTTATCATTTTGGCTTCATCATTGCAGTTTACTAAGAAAGGGACGTTCCCTTACTCGCCAAAGAAGAATTGAGAGAGAATGCATTACCATATCCTTGGAGTGAGGTTTCTGCTAGGAAAACCAATCTAAAGATGGTAAACAACAGGTGTACTTTTCAAAAAATGAGTCAAAAGAAATGCTTCAGGCCTTCTGTAAGCACAGAACCTTTCTTATTAGTAGTCTGTTGTTTTTCAAGCTTTTGCATAGGCTTCAAAAAAAGGTGTGGCTGTTTTAGGAATTAAATTTGTGTTAGTAGGTCAATTTTTATCCCAGGTTTCCATGGAAGTCTTACAAAGGCTTATCTGCTTATTTCTTTGTTTATTGATTTATTTCCATGATTCATCCCCATCTCTGAGTGGGAATGCTTTATTCACCCTTTAGGTGAATAAGGGGTTGTTTGTGTGTGCTTCAAAGGACACAATTATTCTTGAAGTGCACAATTTATATACAAGAGCCATAATGAGCAAACTAAGTTAATGATCTTCTACAAAAAGGGATTTTAAAAAAGCCACCTAGATTTCTCTTACCTATCAAGTTGGAGCTGAAAGCCATGATTCGTTTTTGTTTCAAATTTCTGATGTTTTGCAGAAATGTCAAGAATCTTGTTTGAATGTTAAGCTAAATAAACCATTCATGCAGTGTACCACTTATGTTTAGCTACTCACACTGGCAGGATGAATCAACCTTTACTTCTGTTGTGCAGATATAACCACTGTGTATAAGAAAGCTAAGGTTTTAATTACTGGAGATTCTTTGAAGTGGTGATACTGGATAATTAACTGGATTCTTCTGCCTGTAAATCACGTGCTTTGCCATTGAGCTATGGAAAAGATAATCTTAAGGACTGAGCTTTCATTCTTAAAACTTCTATCCATAGAAATGAAAAAGGTAGCATGTGCTGGCCAGTACCATGAATATTACTCTTCTATCATTCTGCAATAGCATTTGAACCATGCAAAATGCTGCTCAGTTACAATATTTAATAAAAATCAAGTATTTTGTTGTTTGACTAAGTGTTGCAAGTCATACTGTACTATAGTAGAAGAGGAATAATTGTAATTACTAAAATTCCAAATGTTTTTGTGATGTGGCTCATTTTTCACATTTTAGGGATTCTGGCTTTTCCTAGTCTTCTCACTCCTCATATTAAACAGTAAACAGTAACAGAGTTGGAAGGGACCTTGGAGGTCATGCAGGAGACCTGTACTAGGGATTTGAACCGCCGAACTGCCACCTTTTCTGATCAACAAGCTCAGTGTTGTAGCCACTGAGCCACCTAGTCACATGTGAGGCCTGTATTTCTCCCTTTCCTTGCTTGTTGGCCAGTTATCTTGCCAGATTATTCCAGTTTATGCAAAATTAGACTCGTAGACAGAAGCCACTGTTAAAGAAAAAATAATTGTCTTATTTCATTTGAAAACGGAAAAGTTGAAAGGCTCATAGTTCCTTTAGTATATAACTAATGGAATGTTCGTATTTCTGTGCCAGGTAGGGGGAAAAAATCTCAGACTCAACCCATGCCATCTCAGAAAAAGGTCTGGAAAATCCTTATCTGAAGAGCTGCTAAAAGAAGTCATTACTAGCCCCAAGCAAGCAGATCATTGGGAATTTGGAAAACTAGTATTCCTTGAATTTATTAAAATTTGGAGTAGAATATTTTGCACCTGGAGCATTCACTTTCTCTGCAAGCCAGAGTGCAGTGAAAATGACGAAATCTGCAACCATGCAGGCTGAAGGTCTCTCACCCGCATCATGCACTTTTGAAGATTTTGCGGCTCCTATGTCATAAAAACGTCTAAAGCAGGGGTGGGGGATAATGCCCAATTTATGATTTGTGGACTTCAACTCCCAGAATTCCTGAGCCAGCCACTCATAATGGTATTGGTGCACAACTTCCCCCCACACACATGCATGTGTGTACCATCAGCACTCCCACCGCTTTTGGTACACTTTTTTCACTCTCCCCAGGCTCCAGAGGCTTTCTAGGAGCATGGGGAGGGTGAAAACAGCATTCCCCCCCCCCCCCTGAGACCCTCCAGAGACTTCAGGAGCTTCCCTGAAGCCTCCAGAGGGTGAAAATGGCCCTAGGGGAAACCTGGGAGTTCGGGAATGGTGACTTCTGGTTTGCTTGTAAGGCTGTTTTTCACCCTCCAGAGCCTTTAGGGAAGCCTCCTGAAGCCTTTGGAGGGAGAAAAAATGGCCTTAAAAGAAGGCCAAAGTCAGCTGGGCAGCGCTCACATGTGCACTGGAGCTAACACAGCAACACCTCGTGTGCCCTAAGAAATGGCTCCGTGTTCCACCTGTGGCACGCTTGCCATATGTTTGCCATCATGGCAGTAAGGCATATGCAGCCTTATTAAGAATTGTGAATTCAAAACCCCCAGGTTGAAGATTTCTATCCAAATGATGCTTTCTGTGCAATGATAAAATTCAAAACAGTGTTTTAAATCAAGATTCATTGTGGCAAGGCTGAAAGCACCTTTATTTATGGCAGGATCTTAGTTCTGAAAACTGTAATGAAGTACCAAGATGCATGTAATTGTAGGGAAAGAAAGAAACAGCACTTTCTTGATTAAGGCTTCTGAATGTCTTTCAAGAACCTTCTCTGCCTCTCTTTGCCCACTCCCACCCCAATCCTCCCACTGCCTTCTTCCAGTGAAGAGGAGAGAAGCTAGTCTGTTATTTGTTCCGCAAACTGGAAAGCCTTGTGTGCTTCTTCCTTAAAGTTCAGAGTTCCTGGTTCAGCAATGATAATTCCTTCAATAAAATGATTGTCCCTATTTCCAGAATGGCCCATATTGTACCGATCCGGTTCCACAGTTGAGCTTTCAGCCTACAAATAACAAGGCTCAGTCTCTGGATTGTCCTGGCTTGTAACTCATAGAAATATATGGATAGTCTTTTAAAATAGTTTTCTGAAATTGTGCATTAAAATATAACTGAAATATAATGTTGGTTTTACTGGCATTTCAGTGATTATGTTTGTACAGTGACTCCACATTTATATTTTTTTCGTTAGGGTTAACAGTTTGCACATCAAGAAATATGTGGGGTGGGGAGTTTGGTCAGATTGTTGTGATTTACATTTTCTCAAGTACCAACCCCACAATATTTCCCACCAATTTCTGACTAAGTTAAAATGCTGCTTGGAGGAAATGATTCAGAGAGGCAAAAATACTTTGGGATGATTTTGTGCAAATTTCCTATGAACAATTGGTATTTTCTTCCAGTTTCTCCCAATTAGTTTTAGCTTGCTTGATGAGATTTTGCTTTTTGTGATTCCTAAAATCAGAAATGTAGCTTAGAAGCCAGCCATGTGTTTTGAGGTGCTTCAGAACTGGCTTAGCCCTGTAAACATGGCCAACTCAAAGACTAATTGGATCAATTGGCCACCAGAACTGGTTACACTTCATTGGTAATTCCAATGTTGCATGGAGCAATTACCTTGTTTAGTGACCATTTGCGGTTACAAAGGTAATGGATATGTAGCTTTATGATCAGTCCTCAAATTTATGACCTTTGCAGCTTGGTAAAGCTCTGGAAATCTAAAGTAAGATCACAAGCACAATTGCAGTTTTACTTAGCAACCACTTTACTTAAGACCAAGTGGCCAGATGCAGTTGTGGTTGCTATATGAGGACTATCTATTTGTCAGTTGCATACACTTTGAAGTATCTGTCCTATGTGTGGCAAGAGAGCTGGGAGGGAGGGAACCTTATCTTTAGTATAGAATATTTTATTTGTATGTATTTGTCTAGTAAAATTAGGGATGTTGTTTATTTAAATGTGGATCATACAATGCATGATTTGTTGAATAGAAATGTATCAGCTGAATAGATACGTGTCTCTTTGTGCACATTTGTCTAAATATTTATTTACCTTTTACATTATGAGAAATTATTTTGGGGAGAAACCAAATTCTTATTTAGAATTTAGGTTTATTCTCGGACTTAGATACATGCCTATGAGCTTCCTCAATTTACATTCTGTAAAATAGGTATGAATGACTGATACATATTCACTCTCTATGTTCTATTTGTGTCTTTTTTATCCTCACATGAGGGAATGCATTTTTTAAAAATTGGCCATTTAATAAGAGTACTCATAGCACACTCTTACAATTCCAAATTTGTTAATTGGATGCAAGGGTTAGCAAACCTCTAAAGTCACATAGACCCAATTTTATGAAAACTAAACCAGACCTGAAATTTTTTTATCTCTAAAATACCACTTGGAGTCATGCACTCTATGTGAATTAACAAAATATAATCATTTTTAAAACAAGCAAATATAGTATAGTACCATTATAAAATACAATTACAATAAAACCAGACATATATAAAGAAATCGATGCTGTTTTTATATGGTAACAATGGTGCACTAATAAGGTTGACTAATGATGTTGATAGGAGCAAAACATTGCTAATTTGCCAGGCCAGACCACTTTAATAGTCACCTGGCAAAGAGTTGAGAAATCAAATGAGGATTTGGATCAGTTTAGTCTTTTCCAGAGCCTCTCCCTCAAAATGGGACGGTGATCAACATTCATTCTTGTTTTATTTATGCTGGATTTAGAAGTAATAACAGGAACAGTTCAGCAAAAACAGGTATTTCTTGTTTTCTGTTATAGTTACTCATTGTTTAGACTATTTTTACCTTGAAGTCTCAGGCAAGTGAGTAGCACCGAAGGGTTCCCTTGTCAAATATATATGCAATTTGTTCCTTTAGGAGTGTCAGTTTCCATTCAAAGTGATCCAGCTGTTTTCATCTGCCACTATCAGCACATCTGTTTCTTTTTGCTGTTGGGGAGAACAGCATTCTTCTGCTGTTGTTGTAATTTACTTTCTCTTTCCCTAGAGCAGCTGACCCTTCTGAACCTTGGAATGTACTTTGTAGAATACTCTGGGAAATCCATTGTAAATCTATCACATTTGCTATTCTGTCACTTGAATGCTTGTTGCACTGAAATGATCAGCTGGCCTGGCACTTTTCTGCAACAAAGAATAAAGCCACAGCTAGAAGGAAACTGCCTTTTGCCAAGACATTCTCTTCAGAAAAGAAATTGTGCCAGCTTAGAAGGTTTTAGGTCATGCTTGTTTTGGATTGTTTTTCCAATGAGTCTAGAGGACACCAACTTGGGGTAGGCTCTACACAGATGTTTTAAAGAGAATATAAGTGGAGGAAGAGGAGTATGCAGAAAAACATATGCATTCAGTGGTTTGGTGTGGATAGTTAGGTTTGGGGAAATGGAATCGTCTCTTTTACTGCTTTTCAAAGTTCTATTTATTTTAGTTAATAGTTTACATTCTTAGTATTTAATCATTCAGTCTACTTTTCATGTTAAAATAAAAAGGATTATTACTAGGGAAATGTGCTTGCTCTATCATGAAACTTGCTTATAACTTTATACAAATTGTTGTCTTCAATCTACTCACAGGGCTAGAAGAACAATAATAAAAAAAGACAATAAGCAGGAAGCCTTATAACACTTCAGACAAATGGTTGTCCAATCTCTTCTTAAAAGCCTTCAGTGTTAGAGCATTCACATCTTCTGGAGGCAAGCTGTTCTGCTGATTAATTGTTATAACTGGGAAGAAATTTCGCCTTAGTTCTAAGCTAGTTCTCTCCTTGATTAGTTTCCATCCATTGCTTCTTGTCCTGCTCTCAGGTGTTTTGGAGAATAAGTTGATGCTCTCTTCTTTGTGGCAGCTTCTTAGATATTGAAACACTGCTATTGTGTCACCCCTAGTCCTTCTTTTCATTAAACTAGACATACTCAATTCCAGCAACCCTTCTTCATATGTTTTAGTTTCCAGTCCCCTAATCAACTTTGTTGCTCTTCTCTGCCGTCTCTCTAGAGTCTCAACATCTTTTTATATCATGGCAATCGAAACTGGATGTAATATTCTAAATGCAGTCTTATCAAGGCATTATAAGGGGTATTAACACTTAAATACATGATAATGTTTCATTAGCACAAATAGACAAACTCTATAACTTAGAGTTCTCCAGAAATGTGTATCATCCACAGTTGGCATAGCCAGTGTTGATCGCAGATTATGAAATTTTGTAGTTCCAGACTGGAACCCAGACTGATCAGGGTGAAAGGATCAACATTTTGCTAAATGCTCATTTTGGGGCAGTTATCTTTATTTACTTTATTTGGTCCCAATATTTTCTGTGTATGTATGTGTGTGTGTGTGTGTGTGTGTGTGTGTGTGTCTGTCTGTCTGTCTGTCTGTCTGTCTGTCTGTCTGTCTGTCTGTCTATCTATCTATCTATCTATCTATCTATCTATCTATCTATCTATCTCTCCCCACATTTGTTCTGATTCATTTTTTCTTTCATCTATGCCTATATCTTCAAACCTTTTTATATTATGGGAGTTCCCATTCTTCCAAATATGTTGAATTTCATCTCCCATAATACTGAAGAGAAGATTTCCTATAAATTGTGGAATGCTGCCCTATTGTTTTCAGTGAGCTATACTGTGCCCACAGCTTTAGGCAATCCATTTTACCACAGAAGCAAGGTCCAACTCAACACAACCATTAGAAGAGAAAGCTTTATTCAGATGAAGGAGACATCCTTATGACTGGTGGGTCACACTATACCAGGCTGGCCACAAAGTGATGGTCCTAGCATGGACTGTCCCATGCAAGTAGAAAGGGCCAGTTTCTGGTCAGCTGCAAGTAGAGTTTTAAGACTGGATCCACCATATGACACTCTTCCTTGAACTGAGCAGAGGAAAATCTTCTTTCCAATCTTTTCTGAGCCTAGAATAAGCTGTACAAAGTAAAAAGGCTTATGTGTATTATTTGCTTACAAGTTGATTGGGAACAAAAAAATATACAGGTAGCCTTCAACTTGGAACTGGTGGTTTAGAACCATTTGAAGTTTCAATAGGCCTACCTGGGGATACATATAACCCAGATTTGAAGTTCTGGTGGTCAGAGACCCTCCACATGATCACATTTTGAATGCTTGGCAATGCAACCATATTTATGGCCATTTGCAACATCCCACATTTTACTACAATTTTACCATAAATTGACATTTACTTATGGTTTTTGGCAAAATCACACCTATAGCATACCAGTTTGCTTAACAACTGTGGCCTTCACCTTATGACCGCCCCAAAAGGGTCATAAAATTAGTTTTGTCACATGATCAACCCATTTTACAACCATTATGAATTATAACCATGATGGGAAATCTCCATTATGGTTGTAACTCAAGAACTCCCTGTAATTAATAATTTTTATATTTTCTTCATTACCAGGAGGGGGAGCAATGCAGTTACATTACCTACCTCTGTTTTCCTTTCATATTTGCTTTTTCCAATGCTGGAAAAATACTTTAGGCTAATCCAAAACTAGGAAAAAATACTTGATATGCAGACATATAAAGTGAGGGTTTGTAGCCCGCATCATACAAAGGCAAAAAAATGTTTTAAAAATTCCTGGATTACATAAAAGCCATTGGCATTGGATGCAATAAATAAACTAGTTTATTTCATATCTCTTTTAGCTCTGGAACAACTGCTGACAGAACTTGAAGAATTTCTGAAGATACTAGATAAAGAGAACCTCAGCAGCACAGCTGTAGTCAAAAAAGGTTTTCTGGCTGACCTCCTTCGGCTGTGCACAAAATCAAGTGGTAAGCAAAATCAGATGAACAATTATTGACTTTGGAAAGTTTATCTTTCTTGCTGGTACCCCAGTCTGTCTATTTCTCCTTTTTGTTTGAACCTTATTCCAAAATGAGATGTAAAAGAGAAACAGATATCATTTATCAGCATGAAAACAAACTTACTTATTGGGATACATGTGTTTGAGGACTGGGATCTACTTAATTAGGTGCAAATCTTGTTATCAGTTGCTCAGAATATGTTTACAAACACCACACATTTACAGATCGTGGTGGGGATTAAAAATGGATAAAAAAAGGATGGAATTCTTTTCCAGTTGTGTTTCTATTAATTTGCTTAATTCAAGGTGACAGCAAAGTTCATAGGAATGTTCAAAAATTTTATTCCCCTCCTTTTATTGTAAACATCATAAATTATTTTTATTTGCTGAAGTTTGCTAATAAGATTAATTTGCAAGGGATGAATCACCTTACCTTTTGCTCTTTAAAAGTTCTCATTTCCCTGTTTTACTCAAAATAACTTCTTCAGGAACAAAGTCCAGTAAAGTACTTCGCATGAGAACAGAAAAGGGAAGGGGAAAGCAAAATGCTTTTTTAACTTGCTTAAATTATCTGCCATAGAGTAAAGCACGTAAATTAGCTTATCAAAACTGCAAGTGAAAGAATCATGCAGGATAATGACAATCAGAATGATGGTCCTTCCGCACATCATTGCTGATACTGTACATGTACACACAACAAAATGCAAAGCAGTACTTTACAATATTTTTACACTGTAGGTGGTGATGAAGAATACATTTATAT
Organism: Thamnophis elegans; assembly: GCF_009769535.1. Taxonomy (NCBI): domain Eukaryota; kingdom Metazoa; phylum Chordata; class Lepidosauria; order Squamata; family Natricidae; genus Thamnophis; species Thamnophis elegans. Next base: position 14,672,859 of record NC_045550.1, read on the forward strand.
GAACAGAGTAACCATAAATAAACTACATGGGGAACCAGAAAAAGCCGACAAAGGTAAGCATCAAATGCTATTATCATTCAAATGTATCTAAAGGGCACCAAGCTTGAAAATAAACTATTCCAGAAAAACAAGTATTGCCATTCGGGGGGGGGGGGGGAATACTGTGGTCACGTAATCAGATTTGTGCTCTTATTATTATTATTTTATAGTGATATAGTTGTCTTGGCAACGTTTCGGCGAGATCTCACTCGCCATCTTCTGGCTGGTGTTTTCGGTTTAAAACGTGGTCGGAGCTGCTGCCTTTCTATAAATCTTGGTGGGGGTGTGTGGAGTGCTGGCTTTGTTTCAGTAAGTGGATTGATTGGTTGTGTGGTTGTATCATGATTGGTAGACTGGTGCTGATTGGTGCTGGATGTGTGTCCGTTGATGTTTTGTTTGTAACAGCCTGGGAAGAATAATTATGGAAGATATTGAAATAGAGAAACACACCCACAACATGAATAAATGTGACGATACCTCCCACCTACCAGACATCTGGAAACCAGCCCTAGTCAACAAACGAGCCCTACCCGCCACCCAGGCCGTTGCAACACAAAACAACAATAGACACACAGCCAACACCAATCAGCACCAATCTACCAATCATGATATAACCACACAAACAATAAATCCACTTACTGAAACAAAGCCAGCACTCCACACACACCCACAGGATTTATAGAAAGACGGCAGCTCCAACCACACTTTAAGGCGAAAACACCAGCCTGTGATGGTGAGTGAGACTTCGCTGAAAATGTTGCCAAGACAATTTCAATCCCAATCTTACATGGGAAAAGACCCAAATAAAACAAGACCAGCATATATATATGTGTGTGTGTGTGTGTGTGTGTGTGTGTGTGTGTGTGTTTATTTGTGCTGATAAATAAATAAAGGGAGACTAGTATAGATCTGTTTCAAGCTATTTAGCTCTCATCAGCTAGCCATACCCTTACTGGGAATCGAGCCTGTGCTGTATTGCCTCTAAGGCAGATGTGTTAACCATTGAGCCACAGAGCTCGACTCCTTATCAGCCAGCCAGGGAAGAAGGTATATATTTAGAGTCACAACCCCTGGTAAGCCCCAATTATGGGAGGAAGCTAACTGCTTCCATCATCTGTCAATCGGCTCGTCACAAGAGTCCATCACGACAGATTGCCAATATTTTTACTGTTGCCTTTGTTATATATGTGTTTTTTTATTTGTGCTGATAAATAAATAAAGGGAGACTAGTAAGATCTATACTATATATATATATGTTTGGCTTAATACATTGGCCTAATAGATAATATGAATTGTTGAAAACATATTATTGTTCTATGTTCATTTAGCATTTCTGAATAGCACTTTTCAACTGTATAACATCCATCCATACCAAAGCACGGGGAACTGCCACATATAGTATGTTCTATTCTGTGACATTAGGTTAGATAATAACTGCTTGTGGACTCTAAGTGGATGGATATTTTGCCTTCAGAAGCTTTTTGTATACATAGATCCTCTTTCTGTGAATACGAAAAAATTCTGTACATAGATATTAAATAGCATGAGTACTCAAAGCTTCATAACAGTGGTGGGTTGCTCCTGATTTAGCACAGTTCAGCCGAACTGGTAGTAGCGGTGGCGGGAGGCCCCACCCAGCCACCCAGATGCTTCTGGACATGTACAAAGGCATTGCCCGCTCAGGGGAGCATGCCTGAACCAGTAGTAAAAATATTTGCAATCCACCACTGTTTCATATGTAGAATAATTCCTTAAGTCAATACATATGTCAGTGCATATCATGTTTATACTTTTATCTGTTATCATATATCTATATATATATGCTTAAATAAATAAATAAATAAATAAATAAATAAATAAATAAATAAATAAATAAATAAATAAATAAATAAATAAAATATATCCATCTCTAACAAATTTGGCTGGAGACGCACTTACTACTTAATCTGTTTTGTTTTCTGCAGCTGCCCTGCTTGGATTGAGCCTATAACTGATTCCATTTTGGGATTAATAGATGGAAAAATGTAGCCCCTGGTATCTGTCTCTAAATTGCCTAGAAACAGAAAATCTGAGAAGACGTGGGAAGAACAGCAGATGTCTGATTTGTTTGGCTAATAACATTACTATAGTATGGATAGTTTGTTTTGCTGCTTCCCTTCTTATACCAGAAAACTATTAAAAGTTTCAGATGCAGAGCTGTTATTGTGGCTCCCCAGGCTCAATCCCAAAAGAACTGTGGTTCTAACTTTATTTTTAAATTGTACAAGAATGTAACAAAGTTCATGCCAGATTCTTTTCAGCGTCTTGGTAACCACTGCTTACCATTTGCGTAGCTATCAGACCATCCAACTTTAGAATACTCTTATTTTCAGTGAAAGTTTTGCTTAGCATATTTATAGGGATGCTTGAAGTGATTTCAAATATAACCTCTCTGCACATAAAGATAATTTCCAAGTATAGAAATCATGTTCATCTCTCTTATGTCACCATACCAGAAAATGTCAGGTCTGATTCCGTCAGTCTTTTGCAGTATATTATCCTTGTCATATTTTGGATAATGTCCCTCACAATTTTTAGACAGTCTAGAGCACACTGATAGGAAAACTTAAAGAGAGTTATAGGAGATACATTATAATATACTAAGACTTGTTTTAAGTAGGTTACTGTAGTGGAAAAGTTATAAATAGGGAAAATATAATTTGTTTTCTTTGTTCCAAGAATAAGCAATTTGGTGGTTTTTTCCATGCTTTGCATTTTCAACTTCCATTCGTCCCAGCAAACATGTCCAAATAAGAGATGATTGTTAAACTGCTTACTTACATCATGTTTATTCTTATTTATCATTTAAAAGTCCTGGAATCCATTAAAAAATCACAATGTTTGTTGAATTTGGGGGGAGGGGGTGACAACATCTCATGTTTTAATCTGGTTATAATCATTCTGAATGAGGGATTTTAAACAGGTGTTTTATTCATTTCTTTCCACATGCTGTCAAACCTCAAAGAATGAAATAGTCTGTACCATATTACATTTGCAAATTAGCTGAAAATCAGTTGGCAGAATTTACTCTCCTACCACAACTTTTTTCTTTCTTGGACTGAAAAAACTGAATAATCTGATAGTTTAAACTATCCTTAGCAACATTAAGGAAAGGTGAATACTTACAAAAAATTGATTTAGGCTTCAACTGGGTCTTATAAGTAGATTGATTATTTATAACATTATAAATAATGGACTTTACAGTTTTCAATGTTAACTGAAGTATTTCTGTACGCATAATTCTGCAAGCACCAAAAGTGTATGTCTTGAGCTGTATTATTTTTTCCACCATATTTTTGGAGTGAAATCAATTGCCATTTGGGTGCTCTAGACTAAGTAGGCTAATTAATCATATTTTTCTTTCAAAACAAAAGTGAAGCATCTGAGATTGTAGCTGAGTATAATTATATGTAATTACTATTTATTTGTTGTGATTTCTCTTTGGATTATGATGTTAGGTTACCAAGATTCGTTGACCAATGGAGAAATGGAGCAGTATTTGTATCCTCCACAGAAAAGCTTGCCAGATCTTCCACATTCAAAAATAGTAAGTGATATATCATTTAAAAATAAAAACACATGAATACATTAGAATTTGAAGATCTTCTAAGTAACCTGCAAGATATATAAATCTGTTGAAATTCATAGAATACCCACAAATACCACAAGAAAAAAGAGAAAACTATGCGGGGATATTATTATTTTTGCCGGAACTGAACTTTCATCTTCGTTATAAATGTTAAACAACTAGCAAAAATCTTATTTTCATCAATTTCACAGATAGCCCTACCTGAATATTTCCTAGCTATTCTTTTTGCTGTTGTTGCCCAGCTATGTTGATAATTGTCTGACTCTATAGAGCTGCTGACTCTACATAGAAGCTATTTTTTCTTATTAATACAGAATATTAGAGAAAATCTAAATCCTATTGTGTGATCACTTGTTTAATCTTGGCTTCATTTGGTAAAATTTGTCTTTTAAGAGACGGAAAATCAGTTCCTGCTCTTTTTGAGTACTGTGAAATGAGGTTGCATTACTGAGGTCACGGACAAAAGCTCAGGAATGTCATACGTGATGTACTTTGTGCATTAAAAAAGAGAAAACCTGCAAGAAAATATACGTACTGCGTGGACCTAGTGTGGGAGGAAGTGAAAACCTGTGGGTGGTCTGCTGAGGAAATAGCTGTGTAAACTGCAGTCAAAGGGTGATGAGACCGATGATTTCTGTGAAATCCTGCTGCAAGGATTTGGAGTGAGTGATCCCATCAAGGTAGCTGGAGAAAGGAAGCCTGACAAAAACAATGACTTTAAGACGTACAACTTCATTGTCCAAGTACTGTTTTTAGTCCATTCAACTAGATAGTTATAACTGACTGTTTTTTGGCGGGCTGGGTAGAATGAGAAGCTGTTTTTAGAGACAGCAATTTCCAAATGCCCAATCCATCCTTTTCCCCATTACTATTCTGTAATTTTAAAAATTACAGTAGATGCTCAAATGTAATGTATATTTAAAGGCTTTTCCCCTCAATACAATTTCTTTGAAATTCTGTGCTTTAACACAGGTGAATCTGGATTGGAGGCAGATTGTTATATCTATGATATGTAAAAGCTAATGGTGACTTAACATCTAATTGGCATTTTCACTCAAGCTGCAGGTAGATAACCTCTTCTCTTCCTCTTTTTCTGTTGCTGAAATGCAGCACCCAGCATGCTGGAAGTCCTAATTCAGCAACCTTTAGCTTGTCAGAAGTTACCTAGCACTGGTCTAGAAGATCAGGTCTAGGATCTGGAAATTCAAACTGGAATACATAAGAATTAAATAGTTCAAGTTATTCTATTTAAAGCCTGGTGTGTGTGTGTGTGTGTGTGTGTGCACGCACGGGAGCGTGCATGCAGCATTAAATAAGGTAGACAACTTTTCTGACTTTTGGTAAACACATGCTAGTTTTTCATAGTCATGTTATACCACAACAGCTACAGCTAGGTTGGCCTATATGCATACTAGCACTTGTTTTGTGGGGAATATTGCCCATCTCTTGAATCGTAGAAGAGTAAATTTGGATTTGGATTTATTCGATTTGTAAGCCGCCTTATTCCCCGAAGGGACTCAGGGCGGCTGAACAAAAGCCAAGGGAAGGGGAAGAAATACAGAAAAGTAAGACAAAAACAGAACAACGATACAAACAATTTAAAAAACACAGCAAGCACAACAAATTCGAGTAGAAGGGGAACTCAACCCCAGGCTTGCTGGGACAGCCAGGTCTTAACGGCTGTCCGGAAGGCCTGAAGGGTGGCGGAGGGTCCGAATCTCCACGGGGAGCTCGTTCCAAAAGGCTGGAGCAAGAAAGGTTTTTCACTAGCTGTCAGGTTGAGGAGAAATATCATTTCACTTAATTTTTAATTCACTTATTGTTTCTAAATTTATTAGGTAATCTACAGCAAAAGCTGCGAGGGCAGGATACAATAAATGTGTGGATTAAAAATTAACATAAAAATAGTATAAAACAAGAATGAACTAAATAGCTGCTAAAGGAGCAGAGACTAAAACTGGCATTGATAAAAGATAAAAGAACCTAATAAACAATCAAAAGATCACCACATGATACTTGATATTGAAAAGACTATAAAGTTGTTGCCAAGGGACCTTTGTTTAGGAAAGAAACTCTACACTTTTAGAGCTGTAGTTGGGAAGAATCTCACATCTTAAATTATGAGATCCACTCTTGCTTCTCTTTCATGCCCTTTCTTGTCAACCTTATTTGTAGCTAAGATTTTCTTAAGATTGTAGCTGGTCAATCACAGTAGATGCCAGTAACCATTCTGGGAATTATTTATGTTTCCTGTATTTAATTAAGAGGATAAAAGCATGAAGTGAATCCTGTACACATTACTTGATTGTTAGGAGCAACTCTGACCATTCCTGTTAATTTCAGAATGGAAATCCCAGGAGCTAAGATTGGATCTGTTTCAAAACAATTCATCAGTGAAGATTTCAAAGCAAGCTCTGGAAGTTCATAAATAATCAGAAGAGAATTCTACTTGCAAGCCTCTAAGTCATTATCAACACTTTGTTGTGACTGTTTTAAAGAAGTGTACATGGACTATTTTTGTGTGTATACCAGTGGTGGGTTTTACCAGTTTTACTACAGGTTTGCTCGTGTGCACGCATGCTCTCTGTCTCACCTGTGACGCTTCTGCGCATATGCAGAAGTGTCCGGTTGGGTGGGCAGAGCCTCCCGCCACTGCCACTAACAGTTCAGCTGGACCGGGCCGAACTGGGAGCAACCCACCTCTGATATACTATCAGTTTTAGAATTGGATCTGAAGCACTGTATAGGTTGTTTCTTTCCACAATGGAAAAAGAGAGTTGTTAAGTTTAACTTTTAAAAATAATGCTCAAACAACCCCTACCCTTTTAAAAAATTGCTGGATGCATTTTTCATTAACTTCTTTATATTTGTCTTATTTAACATTAGGACATTAGCATTTGTAGATTGTATGTCACATATACATTTGGAAGTTCCCTTGAGAGTGTATAATAACTTAGCTTACTTCCTGCAAGTCTGTCTAGAACTTTTTTGAAACACTTTTGTGGTGACTGGGTCTTTGAAGAAATAACTAAATTATTAACCATTCATTTCCAAGCAGGCTATATACTCAATTTGAGGTGCCTTAACCTCAAGTTTTGCTTGACTTCAGCTAATGGTAAAAGTGGATTATAGTGCCATTGACAAGATTGGAAAGTTCATTATAAAGTTAATCAAATGTGTTTCTTTGACATCTTCTGCAGAGACTTAAGAGGGAAGGGAAAGGAGACCATCATCCAAACAATATTGAAGTTCACAAAGGAAACACACAAAATAAATTAGCAGTCATAGCAGGATCTTTTTTACTCTAACTTAGAGGAGAATCAAAGGAGCCGATTGGTTGCTTCTTAGTCAAATCAGTAAAAAGGACTCTAGCAGAAATATTTGCCTAGGGACTAACGCTATGACTAACGCTATCTGCATTTGAAGTTTGTTACTATGTAGATTATCTATACAATGTGCTAAACAGATAGGAGCAATATGTGCAGCAATTCCAGTAATGCCTGAAATTCACCAATTTCTGATAATTTAGTTTATCTGAAAAATATCCACCCTTTGCTAGTCTGGCTAAATGTATGTGTCATGTAAACAAGAAGCTGTTGGTTGATGCAAAGTTGTTATCACTGATCAGGTGAAGTGATAAGATTAGCAGAGGTTTTTATGAGGTTTTCATAATAAACACCAAGATCAGAAAGAGCGAGTTGTTTAATAGCCATAGAAAGTACTGGATAGTTTCTAGGTGTCAGGGAAAAAACCTTTTACTTGAACAAAATAAATTTTAGTAAAAAGGTGAATGAAACTGAAAGAATAATTTGTCACTGGATGCTTTTCATGCTTTTTTTTTCTTGCAGAAGAAAATCAAATAATTCTGTTGCTATGGCAGACCAAATAAAAGCCATCTTACTCACAAGTGAAAGTTGATTGCAACACCCTTTACTGGGAAAGATAGTAAAGAAAAACATCCATATAGTTAAATGTCTTGAAGATGAGAAAGTTCTACAATCTTTCAAGCTACCACAAGGTTCCTTACCGATAGATGGAAGTTAAAGTAGTGAAATGGAAATGATGTGGTTCATTTTGATGAGGCACAAGAATGAATGACAGTTATTTCCTGTTGCCAACTAATCTCTCCTGCACAAGGAACAATGAATTAGTTTCTTTCCAACTTCCATTCTAAGTTACAGCTTCTCCCGTACTACTCTCGAGCCCTGTTTCAACATCCCATGATGTCCACAATCTTTGTGGCTAATTGGTCTTGCTGTTAGGAAGTGTTTTTCCCCTGACATTTGATTGCATTTTTTTAAAAAAATCAACTTCTTTTCCTTTCAACTGATCAGAACTCTGGCATTAAAATGACAACCATGGCAGAAAAACCCTGAGTCTTTGATTTGTGGGAGAATCAAAGAATCAATAATACATTTAGAAAACAAAGCTCAGAAAAGTTTTATTTTTAATCCTCTTGCCCATCCTCTTCCCAACTGTTTTTTTTAAATACTTTCTTATCTGTAAATAAGAGCAACAAAAAGTAAGGACTTGAGTCAGAAACAAAGGTATTTAAATTAACATTAATGTTTATTTTTCAATGCCAGATAATTGTTTAATTATAGAATGGGCCAAAAAACATTAAACTTCCTGTTCTCAGTTCCAGAACTAATCAGAAAATAGTGATATATTCCTGGCAGAAAGTAATTAATTGAGCTTTGAACTGATTGAAAGATGAAACTATTCTTTCTCTTACCGCCATCTGATTCCCATTGTTAATAGTAACAATGCAAAGGAGTCAATTTCTTTTTGGTCCATTTGAAATTTATTTAATAAAGAACATAAATGTTTGTTTTAAGACTGTAGAGCAAGATAACTATTTTAATCTTTCTAGACTTTGTGATAGTGTCTGGTCCTGGCTAACTATAAATGTATATCACAATCAGGTTTCCTGCCTAGATCCAACTACTGAAAACATAGCTTAAAACTCCAGTGTGGTTTTTAAGCACTTAAAATATTTAAATAGATTTCTAAAGATTGTCTATAAGTACTGTAAAAACTGGACCTACCATTTTTTTTTACATTAGTGTTTATCGTTTTCCATTTAACCATTTTCAAAGGGAGTAAATATTTTACCAAGGAAACAATCAAAAGCAATTATTTTGTCATTATTTTAAAATAAAGCTTTCCACTTAATATTCTAATTACTTGGCATATCCTCATTCATTTATTGGTATTTGAAAGTTAGGGATTGCTGCTGGAAATCTTTTGCAAATAGATTATTGATGTGGCTTATCCTTAAATGATGTGTATAAGTTCAGTCTAAAACTAATTGGCTGAGATTCATTTTAAAATGCTCTAAGTCATTTCAAAGTTTTCAATTTTAAAAACTGTACTAATAGTAATGGAATAAAGTGGTCTGATTTGTTTTCTAATCAATATAAACAGGTTTCAAGATAGAGAATCCCAAGTGTAAGAGACTTCACAAATAGGCTTCACCATATGTCCTATACCACAGCAAATTGAATGGGGAGTCTCTATTTTGTTTGTCATTCAAATGTCTGCCTCCCTTTACCCAAACCGATTCATCCCAAAATTATCTGAATTGCTGATTGATGCCGAAGGCTGATTGTGTATCCAGACAATTAGCTTGTACCTATAACAATATTGCGGAAGAAACTATTGAAGGAGGTCTGGCACACAAATATCATCTACCACTCCCAAGAATGCTCATTGCAAAGTAAACTTTCTGATGAAGCAAATATTACAGCCTGTCCTTCCAGCACTGAGAGTTCAAAATGCATTTCAAAATTCCCACCACTGAAATGATGTGATCAAGAAGTGTGCAAAATGCAGTGCAACATTCTAGAACTGGAAGAGCATGGTGTACAAATAGATGCATTTCCAACATGGCAGCAAGTTATAAGCAAAAAATTATAGAATGAATCTATACTGTGCTGCCATGAGAAAAGGTTCAGTAAACTTGACATCCAGTTTCTTAAATACATGTATGTGGGGAAGACATTTCAGGTGAGTTTCTCTAAGAGTGGTCAGGGAGTCCTTCTAGGTCAGTGTTTCTCAATCTTGGTGACTTTAAGTCCTGTGGACTTCAACTCCCAGAATTCCCCAGCCAGCTATGCTGGGAGTTGAAGTCCACAGGACTTAAAGTCACCAAGATTGAGAAACACTGTTCTAGGTGATGATAATAGAGAGCTTGTAAGATATTTTAGTGGAATCCACTTGATTCTTAAGAATGCTGAACTTTTGGTATAAGAGGGGAGCACTGGAAAGCATTCAATTACAAGATGAGACGACAGTTATAAGTGGCCACAGACAGGCAATTGTGCCAGCTGAGTGGAGGTATGCACTCACTTATAACTCAATATAGTTCTAGATAAAATATTAGGCTAGATGTCTTTCTGGTAATTTACATAGCAATAAAAGTAGTATTCTAAGGTAGAATTTGTCCTCTCACTGTAGTTTATTTGGAAGATGGATCAAGCTACAGTTGCTAAAACAATTTTCAAAATGTGCCACAAATTGATGCCATTTGTAAGAAATTAAGTATTTGGATAAACAGTGGTTCCAGAAAACGTTTTGAATGAACAGGCAAGCTAACTCAAGGCATAAGGGAGATTACAACAGATAATAAAATATGCCATTTTAAAAAAGAATTCATCTACCATCAGAATGATATTCAGATCTTTGTCACATGATAGCTCAGTTATAAAGTCCAAGGAAATTGTATTCCAATGCCTTGTAACAATCTGATAATTTGCTGGACAGGTATTTTGAATATTGACAGTGTTGCAAGATAAGATATTAGCTAAATCAAGACCACCTTAAGTTACAAAGAAGGACATGGGTCATTTTAAATCCTCCAAAATACCCAGTAGGCTCACCACAGTACTGTATATTAAACTTTGCTTAAATTTAAGAGTAAGTCACTTTATCACTGCATCTACATGCCAGGAAGATGTAATTTGTCTTATTTTTGATAAACAGAATCAGAACAATTGTCGGAATAATCAAATGTCACATTGATGAGGGTTTTTCAGAAAATTCCATTGACTCATATTCAGGGAAAAATATACAAAATTATAACTGTAGCACTGTTACACCACAATGCTTGCCTTTTGTTCTTGGTTTAATACGAAATTTCTTATAACAGTAAGTTCTGTGAACGGAATAAATCTTGCTTTCATAGGAGAATGTTCCTTTTAATTTTGATGATAGAACATTTAGAACCTGCTTCAAAACTTTTTATCTGCTTATTTCCTAACTTTTATTTATATTGCACAGATTCCTGAATCAAAACTACAATTGGGCCTCAAAAATGAATCTCCAGAAGGGTACTATGAAGAAGCTGAGCCTTACAGTGTTTCTATGAATGGTACATATTTGTATATGTCTAGAGTTTCATTGTTGTTTTGTTCAGTTGCGTGCTAGAAAGAAAGAAAACTGTTATTTCTAAGAACAATCAGTTCAATCGCATGGCAGAAGAGATTTTTAAAATATAATACTGCTAAGTAAATTTTGAAAAAGAGCATTAAATGACAGAATTGCCTAGGTCCTATTCAGCTCAATATGATATTGATACCCAGGGGTGGGTTTCTCGCCCCATTCCAACCGGTTCGGTTGGAACGGGGCTGGCAGCATCCTCGTGCACGCGCACAGTGCACGCATGCGTAATAGCGCCTGTGCGATGCTCCAGCTGCTCCTGGAGGATCGCGCAGGTGCTGTATGCGTTCTGCGCATGCGTGGAAGCGCAGAACTCGTCAAAACCGGGTAAGAAACGCGGGCGGGTGGATCCTTCGGCGTTCCCGGAAGTTACTTACTTCCGGGTTCGCCGACCAACTGGTTCGTGGGGACCACCGCGAACCGCCTGAAACCCACCCCTGTTGATACCATTACAGTTAGATTTTCCCCTTGGTATAATAGGTTTTATAGATATTTCTATGGACATGATAAGACTTTATGTATTCATGCTGTATCTTCCTCCTCTATTTAAAATTCATTGCCTCAGCTCTTCAGACAGCATGGGTAGGTTTTTGAGCTACTTTGACCTTGGCCCGCCCATTGATTCTAATGATTGCAGTGCTGAGGTCTCCCAAGCTGAGCTGCAACCCTTTGTCAGCCTCACAAGTAAATTATGACAATCAATATAGGCTGTATCCTTCAGAGTACATATTGAATGCTAGCTACTTAGCCTGAATCACCACCATCTGATTTTATTTGCACTGATCATGACCATAAAGAGCTTGTTCTAAAGTCTAAAGACTGATTCTAATTTTCACTACGTGTGTTAGAGAAATTGTGCTTCCAATTGTTAAAACAATATAATCCATTGACCAGTGAAATTCATGTTCAGAAGTCTTTCTTTTTCTCCTTCTTCATCTCTCATCATGCATATCTTTATGTTAAGTTAATGGCTACTGGGACTAGAGCCAGTGATGGAATTCAATTTTTTTTTACTACCAGTTCTGTGGGTGTGGCTTGGTGGGCATGGCTTGGTGGTTGTGGCTGGGGAAGGATACTGTAAAATCTCCATTCCGTTCCCACTCCAGGGATAGAATACTGTAAAAATTTCTATTCCCTCCCCACTCCAGGTTACTGCAAAATCCCCATTCCCTCCTGATCAGCTGGAGCTTGGGAGGCAGAGAATAGATGGGGGCAGGGGCAGAGGTGATATTTACCGGTTCTCCAAACTACTCAAAATTTCCGCTACCGGTTCTCCAGAACTGGTTAGAACCTGATGAGTACCGCCTCTGGACCAGACCAGCATCCAGGTTATTGAGAGAGTAATAAATGCTATGTTAACTATGGGTCTGGCATATTTTAAAAAATAATATTATTGCCCTAACTGTCAGTTGCTTTGTAAGAGTCTTTCACCAGATCTTATTTTCATCTTTAAAACATATCCATGTTAGGGCCACTAATAAAGAAATAGCACCAGGTATAGATTTTTAAAAGCAATGCCTTAATCAGTCATGATCAATTATAATCGCTCAGTGCTTCTAGGCAGAACATTTTTGCTTTGTAAGAAGCAACTCTCTGTCAGCATTCAGAAGCTCATTCTTGCGGCTCGTTGAAGTGCAGCTGGGGAACAGCAGGTTGTCCAGAGACTGTAAGTTCTTCTTTCATATTCTAAATTCAAGAATACAAGAAAACTGATTGGAGATAAAGTCAAATGAAAAAAATCAGAGCTTTGTGTCCACAAGAAGGAGGAGGAGGAGGAGGAGGAGGAGGAGGAGGAGGTGGTGGTATAAAAACCATTAGACTATCCAATTCATAGCATTCTTCTCTGTAAATACAATGATAAAATGGCCTGTTTGGATCCCATATCTATAATTGTGATTAAATTCAAGATTAAGTCTATCACTGCATCTACATGACAGGAAAATGTAATTTGACTTATTTCTGATAAACAGAATCAAAACAATTCTCTGAAAAATCAAAGGTCACACTGATGAGGGTTTTTCAGAAAATTTCTGACTGTGAATACAAAGATAAAATGGCCTTGATTAATCTAGTTATGCCAATCTTCTGTCAAGAACGCTCACCAGATAACAATGAGCCAGGTGCTTTCTTAAATGCAACCTGCCTCGCAGGATTGTTATATGGGGAAAGGCCAGAGGACTGAGTGCAGTATTTGGTCCATTAAGCTTCTAAAGGAAAGACAATATTTAAATCTATGAAACAAATTCATAAGTATATTTCATGTCTATAGAGATTCTCAGTCATTCAAGGTCATGGTTGTCCCAAAGGTGCTTTTTTAAAGCAGTAACTGGACTTTCTGGTTTTTCTTCGACGATGTTTCACTTCTCATCCAAGAAGCTTCTTCAGAAAGTCCAGTTGCCTCTTGAAAAAAGCATCTTTGGGACAAGTATATTTCATGTGAAGAGTTCAACGCTTCCCTGATAGATAATACAGTGCAACTGATGATGATGTTATCTATTCAGTCACGTTCAACAATTGGCGATTCTCTGGGTCAGGTCTCTCCACATTTTCCAATCATACACTATTTAAGTTTTCCTATGCTCTGGCTGGTGTCAACTTTGATGGTATCCAACTACTGCATTCTTTGACACCCTGGATTCCTTTTACTGTTAATTATTCCAAGCAAAATTACTTTTGCTAATAAATTCAGCTGTATGACATGGCAAAAGTAAGTAAGACACAGTTTAGTGATTTTGCCTTCTAGTGATATGACTGGTGTTATGCAATCCAGTACTTTCATGTTAGGCACACTTCGCTATCCAAGGAATACATAGCAGGTTTCCCCAGCACCATAGGTCAAACGAATTGATTTACTTCCTGTCTTACTTTTTAAAGATTCAATTCTCACACTGAACATCTACAGAGAACACAATAGAGTGAAGTAACCTACATTTGGTTGCCAGGCTGATGTCCTTGCTTTTCCATATTTAGTTCATGTTCATCATTGCAGTGCAGCCCAAGGCAATCTGACTTTTTATTTCTGTGCTCCATTCATCACTTTGAGCTATTTGCAATCCTAGGGGAAATTTTTTTTTTCCAGACAATCTAGTTCTTTACCATCGATTTCTATTTTGATGTTCCCCTTCCTTACAGCAATCATGACCTTGGTCTTTTTGATATTTAGAAAGAGTCCAAAATTCTCACTTTCTTCTTTGATTTTCTTGATTGGATATTCCAGGCCTTCTTTAGTTTCTGAGAGGAGAGTTCTACTGTCAGCATACCAAAGATTGTTGATGTTTCTTCCATCAATCTTTACCCCAATTTTCTCTTTGTATGTGCATTAATTCTAAATCAGTAGGTTTATTCTCAATGATTAATAAACATTGAATATGCTTTCCTTCTTCATGACAAAATGTTGCTAGGGAACAATAAAAAAGACATAGTGCCTACCCATAGAGAGAGAAAAAATCATTTTCTAAATCAAAGATTACATTTATTAGCATACAATATGGTTTAGTGACATTTCTTCATTTGATATCATTTTGCACATCTTTCACTGGATGTATAATAATAAACATTTGATAATATTTAAAGAATATATCCAAATAGCTTACTTTTCAGGGTGTGTCTATGAAGCTATTGCAAAATAGAAGCCTTAACTGATCCCATTTAAACCCACAAATTGAATGAAGAATTGAGCAAGTTTAGGGCTAATAGTTGATAGGAAGGTGTTTAGAATCCAGGCACCACTGAACAGATGGTAAGTTGTTTACTAAACACCTTTTCTAGCATGATCTTGGGGTACAACACATTTACTTGCATTGCTGCCTCAGTTCTCTTCTTCTCCCAAAAGAGGAACAAAGTTGTATGTTTAAATATGAGACTCAACAGGACTTCCGGGGGGTGGGGGATGGCAAACTGAAATGGAGCTAATGTGGCAGAAATAAGAACCAATATAGGAGAAGCAGTGGCAGAACCTGAGAGCAGAGTTGAAAGAGAGATCTTAGGATCCCTATGTAACCACAAGTGGACTAAGTCCAACCTTCCCATTTCAAATTCTGTTGACTCTTAACTGATTCCAGGCAGGTGCTAACCATTAGTCAAGAAGATTCCTGTGCATAGGCTTTTTAGCAATAAGTCAGTGTAATTGGATCTTCCCATGCGGATCTGGTCTTTCACACCTGACATGCCCCTTGTAATTCCTATCTGGACTAGATTGCCTATAAATGATCCAAATAATTGCGTCTCTCAAGGAGACCAAGACAGCAATCTCCAGTGGGTTTATTGCTCTGGGATGGAATAGGTGTCATCTTCCTATTTGTGGTCACGAAGCAGCTTATTTTGTGCAAGAATAAAAATTCAGCGGAAAACTTAAAATATCTCCATGGATTTGTGAAGTAGGAGAGATTGTACAAATCAGAAAGTAGGGCTGTGCAATCCTTTGGACTCAATTACAGAAGAGAGCTTTGAGGTATACAGGAGGGTGAACATGGCACCTGTCCATTGCTTCTCAGTTCTGTGAAAGGGCACAACTGGTTTAAAGAACTTCAGAGGGTCCTATATTGACATCCTTAGGGAACTCAATTTGAAACCTCACATTGCTCTGAGAATTATTTAAATTAGTGTAAAATAATGTAAATAATTTGCAGTGCAAATTTCATCATATAAAAAAGACATAAAGTCTTCAACAACAATGAGGACTTCTATGGCAATAGCAAAGTGAAGGATGATGATGGTGGTGGTGATGATGATGAAGAACAGCTGTGGCCTAGAGATGGAAATCTTGCCTCACAATTGGGAAGTTGTGAGTTCAATCCTAGGTAGAGGCAGATGTAGGGTCTCCTGCTTGGGCAGGGTGTTGGACTAGATGACCTGCAAGATCCCTTCTAACTCTGTTATTTGTTAATGATATCTATTCAGTCGAATCTGACACTTGGCCAGGTTTCTCCATATCTTCTAATCTTGCACTATTTCTTTGTGTTTTTCTATACCCTGGCTGGTGTCAGCTTCAATGGTTCACAGCCATCATGTTCTTTGAAGGCCTGGATTCCTTTCACCTTAACTCTTCCAAACATAATTGCATTATTGTGTCTGCAGAATCTTGCCCGGCTGCCCTGTTTAGGATAACTCGCTCCCTCCTGAAAGGGAGGGATGCGAGTGAACCCTTACAGGGAAGAGCTGAGGAATTTGTTCAGTTTCTGTCGGACAAAGTCACTCAGATTCGGACGGACCTAGACTCCACTTGGACAGTGCCAGCAGAAATGCCGAGGGAGAGCCTTTATCAAATTTTATGGAGTGAGTTCCAGCTTGCCACTCCTGAGGAAGTGGACAAGGCCATAGGAGCAATGAGTGCCGCCACCTGCCTACTGGACCCGTGCCCCTCCTGGTTGGTTTCAACCAGCAGGGAGGTGACACGTGGCTGGATCCAGAGGATTGTAAACACTCTCTTCGGGAGGGGTCTTTCCCCCAACCTTTGAAGGAAGCGGTGGTGAGACCCCTCCTCAAGAAGCCTGCTCTGGACCCAGCCGCCCTTAAAAACTACCGTCCAGTTTCCAACCTCCCATTTTTAGGGAAGGTTGTTGAGAAGGTGGTGGCCTCCCAACTCCAGCGGACCTTGGATGAAGCGGATTATCTAGATCCCTTTCAGTCTGGTTTCAGGCCTGGTTACTGCACCGAAGCCGCTTTGGTCGCACTGACCGATGATCTCTGGCGAGCCAGGGATAGAGGTCATTCCTCTATCCTGGTGCTTCTTGATCTCTCAGCGGCCTTCGATACCATCGATCATGGTATCCTTCTGCGACGGCTAGAAGAGGTGGGAGTGGGAGCCACCATTCTACGGTGGTTCTCCTCTTACCTCTCTGGCAGGTTGCAGTCGGTGTTGGTCGGAGGACAGAGGTCAACCCCTAGGCCCCTTGAATATGGGGTGCCGCAGGGCTCAGTCCTGTCCCCCCTCCTATTTAACATCTACATGAAGCCGCTGGGTGAGATTATTTGTCGGCACGGGATTAAATACCACCAGTATGCGGACGATACTCAGTTGTATTTGTCCACCCCGTGCCAACTCAGTGAAGCGGTGGAAGTAATGTCCCAGTGTGTCAGCACCTCTCCATTTAATAATTAGGAAAGAAAGACCATGAGACTCCATACGTGGAAAATCAAATGTACTTTTACTAATTAAAAATGGTTAAAGAGCGGTTGCATAGCGAAGTCTGATTAATTAGGCACGAAAGCAGTTGATATATAGAATAGCCCATTCCACACCCCCTGGCATCATAGGCCTAGTCCAATCATAAGTCCTTCAAGTGTCAGGTGTGAGATAACTTCAAAAGGCATCACGAAGATGGAATGTCGGTGCCGTTAGTCCAGGCGGGAAACACCCACGCATGCATAGTCTGACCATCCAGAGAACTCCAGAACATTCCTCCAGCACATCGAGTAACCCCACCCAAATACCATGCCCTCCCTCCCCGTTTCATGGCAGCTGAAGCAACAGCAAAGCAGAAGCTGACACAGTGCCTGGAAGCTGTCAGGGTCTGGATGAGAATGAACAAGCTTGCGCTCAACCCTGACAAGACTGAGTGTCTTTGGATGTTGCCCCCCAAAGATAGTCTGGATATTCCATCTTTAAACCTGGGGGGTGAAATCTTACACCCCTCAGAGAGGGCTCGCAACTTGGGTGTTCTCCTGGATCCGCAACTGACTCTAGAACACCATCTGTCAGCTGTGACCAGGGGAGCTTTTGCCCAGGTTCACCTGGTGCACCAGTTGCGTCCCTATCTGGACCGGGAGGCACTCCAAATGGTCACTCACACCCTCGTCACTTCAAGGCTCGACTACTGTAACCCACTCTACATGGGGCTGCCCTTGAAAAGTGTTCGGAGACTATAATTGGTCCAGAATGCAGCAGCACGACCGATATTGGGTGTACCTAGATACACCCATGTTATACCTATCCTCCGTGAGCTGCACTGGCTCCCTATTGGTCTCCGAACACGCTTCAAGGTGCTGGTTATTACCTTTAAAGCCCTACATGGCCTAGGACCTGGATATCTCTGTGACCGCCTCCTGCAACATACCTCCTAGCGCCCAATAAGATCACACAGGGTGGGCCTTTTCCGGGTGCCACCGACTGCACAATGTCATCTGGCGACTCCTCGGAGGAGAGTCTTCTCTGTAGCTGCCCCGGCCCTCTGGAATGATTTACCCCCTGAAATCCGGACTCTCCCCACTCTCTTGGCCTTCTGAAAGTCTGTTAAGACCTGGCTGTTCCGGCAGGCCTGGGGCTGCTGATCTTGATTGACCTTCAGCCCCAATAAGATCGAGTGCATGTTGTTGTCTTTTTTAATTTGTTCTGTCTTATATTTTAAATTTTTAATATCTTCTTTTTTAAACTGTTTTTATGTAAGCCGCCCAGAGTCCTCCGGGATTGGGCGGCATACAAATCCATTAAAATTGAAATTGAAATTGAAATAATTGCTTTCTCCAGTGAATTCCCCCACAAGGCATGGCCAAAGTAAGTGAGGCACATTTCACTTTTTAATGACATGACTGGTGATAGGTTTAGGTTTATTCGATTTATATGCCACCCTTCTCCCAAGAACTCAGGGCGGCGTACAACATTAAAAGAAACATATACTACAAAAGTTTAAAAGGAATTAAATAGAATATCCCCAAACCAATTAAAATTAACAATGACACATTTTTTAAAAAAGAATTCAAAGTAAAATTAACAATAATCAATACTTTGATTTGTTTTGTTCAGGCCAGGCTGGCTTGCTGGAAAAGCCAACTTTTTAGGGTGTGTCGGAAGGACCGGAGGTCAGGGATTATACGAAGCTCCGGGGGCAGCTCATTCCAGAAGGAAGGCGCTCCCACAGAGAAGGCTCTCCCCCTGGGGTCACCAGTCGACACTGTCTGGCCGACGGCACCCTGAGGAGGCCAACTCTGTGGGATCGCACTGGACGATGGGAGACTACCGGTGGCAGTAGGTGGTCTCGCAGGTACCTTGGACCTAAGCCATGGAGCACTTTAAAGGTCATAATTAGTACCTTGTTAGGTGCTCCAGTGCTTGTTTGTTAGTCACCTTTGCTGTAATATTTTTTCTATGTGTGCGTAAGGCTCATGAAATAAATATTAGCCCCTCCCCACTGAAATTAAATGCTAGCTTCCACATGAAAAAAATTAATAAGAGCAAAAAAAAGGTGATGTGGAATAAGTTTAAACTGTTAATTGCACTATTTTCAGTGTTAGTCCAAGCAAGTATGTGAATATACTTTTGGTATGGTATCTTCAGACTTTCCTTTTCCTCTATTTCCTGTTTTTTATAATAGTCACAGATTTTTTTTAAAAAAGGAAGTCATTATTTTAATGCAAGACAAGTTATTACAGTTCTTTTGTTACTAGTTATCGTGGCTAAAAGTGGTGGATATTGAAATCTTAAGACATTTGAAGATCATCAGTTTGCATGATATAGCAGAACATAGAATTTATAAAAGTGACATATTACATAATTTCAAACTGAATAAAATCCTTGTATAATATGCATATTATTAAAACATACCACTGTGATACTTATTTCATACCTCTACAGCTTGTTGGAATAAAATAGGACTGTTGACTCAAATTATTAGTGTACTAGTTCTATCAAAATTAATGCAAGAGTTGATGGGTGTATGATTTAAAGAAAAGGTTAGGGATAGATCATAATGGAGAAACTCTACCTATCTTCTTGGGGTCAAAAACATCCTGATGGCACATAAACAATTATTTCATATGGATATGATTCATGCCATTCACTTTTCAAATTAGAGTTCAATTTATGATTTCAGCCCTTATATGGTGGCTATTATTACAAAATTTAAAAATTGGATTGGATAATGATCTTCTGCATGCTGATCAAAGTGGAATGCAAGTAAAATTGCCATATTTTCTTGAACATATTGTGATGGTTTAAACTTGGCAAGTTCTCAAGCCATCTTTATCTTTACTTCTGTTTATCTTTGTGGTACACCTTGGAATGCTTTGGAGCTAACATAGTGGAGGAAAGAAAAATCTAATCCCTTTGTAACCTTGATGTAAATATAATGGTCTCTTTCCCTTGGATGCAGATGATGAAGCTGTCAGCAGCTCTTATGAATCCTACGATGAGGAAGAGAGGATTAAAGACAAGCCAGCCTCTCATCAGTGGCCATCACCTGAAGCATCTATTGAACTTATGAAAGATTCCCGGATCTGTGCTTTTCTCTGGAGAAAAAAATGGTTAGGCCAGTGGGCCAAGCAGCTTTGCATGATTAAAGACAACAGACTGTTAGTAAGTATTTGGTGAGCCCAGAAGCTATGTTTAAAATATAAATTATTCTTGAAAATTTTCTGTTAAAACATTAAACATGAAGAATTCATACAGGAGAGGTAGCAAGTAAATCCAAAGAGTCTAAGAGCTTGATTCCTCCAGATAAACAAAGAAATACTTCTGGGAAGCCTATAAGTAGGATGTGAAGGCAACGTTACTTTTACCATATGTAATTTTCAGATGTTTTAGCAATAGCAGTAGACTTATATACCGCTTCATAGGGCTTTCAGCCCTCTCTAAGCGGTTTACAGAGAGTCAGCATATTGCCCCCAACAATCTGGGTCCTCATTTTACCCACCTCGGAAGGATGGAAGGCTGAGTCAACCCTGAGCCGGTGAGATTTGAACCGCTGAACTGCTGATCTAGCAGTAGCCTGCAGTGCTGCATTTAACCACTGCGCCACCTTGGCTCTTTGGACTACAGTTTTGGACTACAAATTTTATTATCCTGCCTTTAACAATAAGTTAGTTGGTTATGGAAAGTTTCTTGGTTTTCTGTTCTTTAAATAAGAGCTAATCATGTTTGCAAGTGTTTGCAGAAGAGCTGTTTCGGCAGATAGAGAGGGAGGTAGAGTACATAGTATGACACAGGAAGAAACCACAAATATAAAGCCAAGGTAACCCTTGTCACTCCTTATTCTATTCCAGGGCTGGGTTCCGGCTACTGCCGGTTCACTCAGGGATGCTCTTTGGGAGTGCACGCACATGCTTGATGCGCACTATGCGCACATGAGCAGTAGGTAAAAAACAAGATGGTGATCCTATGGTGCTGCAGATAGAACCGGTTTGGGGGCATGGCCAGCCGAGTTACTACCTACTCGGCCGAACCAGTCTGAACCGGTAGGAACTCACCTCTGCTCTATTCTCAATTTCAATATATTTGTTGAGAAAGAAGCCTGTGTGGATCACATGTACTCTTGTGAGAGAAGTATAGTATAAAGGAATACTGTAATTAAGAAATTAATACTGTAAATAAGACAAAGGAATACTCTAATTTAGGGGTTTTAATGCTTGAGATAAGTAACAAACTGCTTCCCCCATCCCTCCCTCTCAAATATCATTTCAACATTGGTGATGAGAATGTATGCTTGAATAAGTTTAGGTATATCTAAACTTAGTTACATGGCACATGTAAAATTTGTATTAAATGTGAAGGTTTGGTAGAGGCCTTCCTTCTACTCTTATTGGATAGTTTTAATCTTTGATTTGTAACCCCCAGTAATTCTGTTTTCATTCATTATTTCATGAAACATTTATTTCATAATTTCCATATGTCAGTTGGCTTCACTTTAAATAAATATTACTTATTACCTGTGACATACTGTTAATAGGAAGCCTATCTCTAGATATTCGATATTTAGTAAATAGCAAGCCTATTTCTTTAGATATTGATGTTAGGCAGGTGTAGTTCCCATTAAACATGGCATGAGTTAGTTGTACAATCTCTTCTCTCTGAGGCATCTGCCTGCCCACCAGAATAGATAGGGCAGGTGTTGTGGCCCAGTAGGATCTGGTTGAGCTGCTGATGGACTCGGATAGCGAGGAACCACATGAGTCTGCCAAGGAAGATGTGGAGGACCCTGGGCAGGGTTCAGACTCAGAGCAGGGACCAGAGAGGCTGGTTGGCCATCAGGAGGCGCCTGAGGCATGGAGCAGTGGGAGGATTGAAGGCAGTTTGTCCCTGATGCAAGATTAAGAAGGGCAGAGAAATGGAAGCAGCAGCTCTGTAGGCAGATTCATAGACGATGATTAAGCCCAGGTGGTTGTGGCTTGGCCCCTTCCAAGAGAGTATATAAGTGGAGAAGTTGGGAGGGGGCATTTGCAGGAAACAATTGTTTGAAACAGTATTGGAAAACTCTGTCTGCCTTGTATCCGTGCCTGTTGGATTTTGGGTTGCTGCCAACTATTCTGAAAGGGAAGGATGTGGGCAACCCTTTACAAGGTAGAGCTGAGGAGTTTGTCCAATTTCTCGCAGATAAAGTTGCTCGGCTTTGGACAAACCTGGACTCCAATTGCGCAGAGCCAGCCGAGGTACCGGGGGAGGGTCTTGAACGGCATCTTTGGATTGACTTTCAGCTTGTTATTCCTGAGGAAGTGGACAAGGCCATCGGAGCAGTGAGTGCCTCCACGTGTGTACTGGACCCGTGCCCCTCCTGGCTGGTCGCGAACAGTAGGGAGGTGACACGAGGCTGGATCCAGGCGATAGTTACCGCCTCCCTTCTGGAGGGGTTCTTTCACCCCCCTAAAGGCGGTGGTGGTGAGACCCCTCCTGAAGAGGCCGTCTTTGGATCCAGCCATCTTAAATAACTACCGCCCAGTCTCCAACTTCCCCTTTGTTGGGAAGGTTGTTGAGAAAGTGGTGGCCTCTCAGCTCCGGCGGTCCTTGGATGAAACCAATTATCTAGACTCCTTTCAGTCGGGATTCAGGCCTGGCTACAGCATGGAAACTGCTTTGGTCGCACTGACCAATGATCTCTGAAGAGCCAGAGACGGGGGCCATGCCTCTGTCCTAGTGCTCCTTGACCTCTCAGCGTTCTTCGATACCATCGACCATGGTATCCTTCTGTGACGGTTGCGAGAGGTGTGGGCGGGAGGCACCGTTCTTCAGTGGTTCTCCTCCTATCTCTTGGACAGGTCGCAGTTGGTGTTGGTTGGAGGGCAGAGGTCGACCCCTAGGCCCCTTAAGTATGGGGTGCCACAGGGTTTGGTCCTGTCCCCCCTCCTGTTTAACATCTTACATGAAGCTGCTGGGTGAGATCATTCGGCGGCACGGGATAAAATATCACCAGTATGCGGATGATACACAGTTGTATCTGTCCGCCCCGTGCCAATTCAGTGAAGCGGTTGACGTGATGTGTCAGTGCCTGGAGGCTGTCAGGGTCTGGATGGGGGTAAACAAACTGGCTCTCAATCCTGACAAGACCGAGTGGCTTGTGTTTTTCCCTCCCAATAATTGGCCATGTATTCCAACTCTCAGGCTGGGGGGTGAAATTATATGCCCCTCAGACAGGGTTCGCAATCTGGGAGTCCTCCTGGATCCACATCTGACTTTAGATCATCATTTGTCGGCTGTGACCAGGGGGGCATTTGCCCAGGTCCGCCTGGTGCACCAATTGCGTCCCTACCTGAACCGGGAGGCTCTCACAACTGTCACTCACGCCCTTGTGACCTCAAGACTGGACTACTGCAATGCGCTCTACACGGGGCAGCCCTTGAAGAGCTTTCAGGGACTTCAGCTTGTCCAGAACGCAGCCGCGCGAGCGATTGTGGGTGCGCCTCGGTACACCCACGTTACACCTATCCTCCGCGAGCTGCACTGGCTGCCTATTGGTCTCCGGATACACTTCGCTAGTCATCACTTATAAAGCCCTACATGGTATTGGACCTGGGTACTTGAGAGACCGCCTCCTGCCAATCACCTCCCAAAGACCTATTAGATCCCACAGACTAGGCCTCTCCGAATTCCATCTACCAGCCAATGCCGACTGGCGACCACCCGGAGGAGGGCCTTCTCTGTGGCTGCTCTGGCCCTCTGGAACGATCTTCCTATGGAGATTTGGACCCTCACCACCCTTCAGGCTTTCCGTAAAGCCGTTAAGATCTGGCTGTTCCAGCAGGCCTGGGGCTGCTGAGTTCCATCCCCACTCAAACTGGTGTGCTTGTTGAGACCTTTTAAACTGGCTCTGTATTGTTGTCTGTTTTTGTTTTCTTTTTTATGTATTGTTCCCTTCCCTTCCGGTTTGTGAGCCGCCCTGAGTCCCTCGGGAATAGGGCGGCATACAAGTTGAATAAAATCCAAATCCAATTCTTGCATGTGAGTCTTGTCTGGGCCTTCAGCCAAAGGAGTCGATAACTCCATGATTAAAGAGTGGCAAATAGCCAAGCCTGTGTCTAGGTGATTCACAGGCCGGAGGGGGGGTCAGAATAGGTAGGCATATTCCAAGTCCTTTCCATTAAACATTTCTATTTGTGGGTCCTTAGAGGAGCATCTTTTCTTTTGCAATCTCTGTCCTAAGGAGCACCATTGGCCCTGAGACCAGCAGCCTTCCCTCTTTAACCTTCAGGAGAGCAATTAAGATCTGGCTATGTTGATTACCATCTGGGAAGTGCGGTTTTGGGGCAAGTTTTTTTTTTTTCTTTTAGTTTTATCATTTTTTTGCTTTATGATTATTTATTGTTTGATTGGTTGTAAGACACCCAAGAGTTGGTTTTAAGATGGGCAGCTGAACAAATGTTTTAAATAATTTTAACGAAAGTAATAAATAATCTTGCCATATTTCTTTTGTTCCCAGTGCTACAAGACTTCCAAAGACCATAGTCCTCAGCTGGATGTTAATTTGGTGAGCTGTAGTGTCATTCACAAGGAGAAGAATCTGAGAAAGCAGGAACATAAGCTGAAGATCATCCCCATGAATGCAGACGTGATTGTCTTGGGTTTGCAAAGTAAAGACCAAGCAGAACAATGGCTCAGAGTGAGTGGAGCCCCCTTTTTTTTGGCAATGCCTGTTACTCCAGGTTGAAGGATTTGTTGAAGCCACAATTGCAAATGACAATACTGAAATTGGCAGCCAGTATTCTTGTGTTTTACCAGGCATGTGATTTAAGACTTTTTCTTAAAGAAACACACAGTGCCTTTAGGAAATATACTTGATGAGCTCACTAGAACCCAAGGGCAAATGTATGATTTAGAAGAGCAAAGTTCCTTGTTAAATTAAAATATTTTTAGAGAATTTTCAATGACGTTAATTTAATATTTAGTTATACCAGTCATTGGGCCACCATTTAAACTTATGATGCCACCAAGTGAATGATGCTTATAACTGATCCTCTAATTTCCAGGTTTACTTACACATTACTGTGCTTCTAAGCTTTTCAAGGGATAAATGTTCAATGTTGTGTGGCCATGCCCTTGCGTTTGATATTTCTGTACTTATTATTTTGATTTTTCTGCATCTGGATCATCTTGATTTTCCATACCGAAGACCTCTGAACTGAGGTTAGCTGTGAAAACACAAGGAAATGCTTAATAATTTATAGTTAAGTAAAAATGTCCAAGTTCAAAGCAAGTACATGCTGTTTGATAAATCTTGTAAAAGCACAAGAACACTGGCTGGCAAAGGACCAAGCCTCTGTTTCTAAATTAAACTAACCACAGCAAAAAATACATGTATGCACTCATATTGGTATAACACAGGGTTACTTTGTCAGCCCACACTGAGGTAATCTTCTATGCCTCTCGTGAGTGGTTTTAATCTACAGTGGTCAATATAGCACAGAAACTAAAATCATTTTCTTCTAATAGGTGAAAGAGGATTTAAAAAAAACTGTTGTTGGCTCATGTACTGTTTTGCATCTTGATATCTCTACTGACATGCCCAGAGACTGTTACGTAAGAAACCATTCCTAATTAGAGTAGAACAATGGAGGGGGTTGCCGAGCACATCCTCCGATTTGGTGTGCTGTTTATATATATATGTATCCTAGGCTTCACTCGCAAGCAGAGGTTTCTGAAACAGCTCAACTTTCCTTTCTCTTAACTTAAAAACTGCTTTGCTTAAATTGAATTCAGCTTCAATTAAAATGCTTTTCAGCACAGAAGAAAATAAAAGCTGTAGCTGGCCATAAGACACGAAATTGCTTATATCGTGTTTTTTCCCCTCCTAGGTAATCCAAGAAACAAGTGGTCTCTATCCAGAGGGGCCATGTGAAGGAAATCAGTACGTTCCAGATGTCCAGCGGTTCAATAACCCAAAAGTATGTCTTATCTTTTGAAGGGGATGCTTAAAAAGTAGCTCTTAAATCTTCTATTATATAATATTTTAAAACTACTTGATTATAAAAGGGAAATAATTCCCACCATCAAAACAGGAAAATGGTTGAAAACTCCAGCCTGTTTTGGATGCTGCAATTAGAACAGCTTCAAGCATCTTTCCATCCCTTCACAACAACACTTCTTTGTATCCATTTATCTTCGCAATGAGTTTGTTTCAAATTGCTTTTAAAGAGAGTTTATAGATTTAGTTCTGTTCAAATCCAGAGGAAAACATTATATTAAAAAAGCATTCTTTTTTTCTTTTCTTTTTACAATCATTTAATCCCTTGTTTCAGGGTGGCTTCAAAGCCATTGAGTGGAGCTGAGTGTTTACTGGCCTTTATAACACATATAAAACTATGTTCTTGTTGTTAGTTGCGAAGTTGTGTCTGACCCATGGACAACATTCTTCCAGGCCTTCCTGTCCTCTACCATCCTCTGGAGTCCATTTAAGCTCACACCTACTGCTTCAGTGACGCCATCCAGCTTCTTCATTCTCTGTTATCTCATTCTTCTTTTGCCCTCAATCTTTCCCAGCATTAGGATCTTCTTCAGTGAGTGTGGGGGTGTATGTGGGATCCCCACATGCATCCCAACAGAAGTCTATCTGGGATGGGAAACATGGAACAAAGGTAGTCAAACATAACCTAGAGGAAAAGACTACTCTGATGGTAGTAAGGTCTTCTTTCCTACTGGGGAGTCAGCACAGAATTTGCCTTAGGGAGTTGTTGATGTTGTTTAAATTGGAGCTACTATGTTCTGAGCTGCAGAAGAGAAGGGAGTGTTCCCAACAACCTGCTGTGATACATTTGCAAAACAGCTTGCTTATTAAATTGCTTACCTCTATTCCAATTTGGATTTGTTCAATGAAAGTGATTGATAGCGTTCAGTATCCATAGATAAGACTTTTATGGACCCAACAATTTTTTTAATGGTGGGAATGGGAGCTAAATGACTCTGGGAGGCAAATGATTAACTCTACAATCCTAGGTATTTCCATCCAGCAGAAGAGGCTGAAATAGTACCACTACGTTGTTCCTCTACATTATGCCACTTAATTCAGCTCTGTAGGATTCTGTATGCTTTTAAATATCTACAAGAAGCTGCTAACTCATGTGCAGTTTTAGTGAGCGGTCTGATTATTATTTGGGTGGTATCTAACTCCCTTTTTTGTTGTCAATTGATGCCAAGGAGTTTTAAAGTTAACTTTCCACATGGCTTGGCTACCATGAAAAGACCTTTTCTTCTTAGTTTGATTAGTTCTTCAAAATTCAGAATGAGCTTACATTCAGAATTCTATAATGTTTATGTGTCCCAAGCGGGACACATAAAAAGAGCTGTATTTTCCTGGATGTAGTGAACATGTCTTTCCCCAATAGATTTCTTGCTGGATCATTAAAAAAGAAAGCTATGGTGATTTAAAGTGAGAGTAAAGGGGCATTTCATAGAACGTACTGTTATATTTGTTTCTATTTTAATATCAGTATTATAATTAAATGAATATGTTTTAAGCCAATCAACCAACCATTGGGCAAAGAGGAAGCTTGGTGGAAAGACCAAGTTTCTCCAAGTTTGGTGTACCTGGTGTTCCAATCAAGCTGTGTTGCTAATTGCCTGAAATCAAATTAAAAAAAGAAACAACTGTTTATTTAGAGAGGATTTGTAAATCTGATAACATTCCAAGAGCAATAGATACATCAATGTTCATGCTTTTTCATTGTACCAGCCATCATTTTCTCACATTTCTCCAAACGCAAAATATAAGTTTCCAACAGCAGAAGAGTTTTTCAACCCAATACTATATGATTTTCTCAACTTTAGTCATGGGGATTGTTTTTTGTTCTTTGCAGGTGGAGCCATCAGAGAGTGGAAGCAACACTGATGGTCACATGGAGCTGGTGGAAACAAAAGATGGTAACATGACTTTCAATTCAGAAAGTTAACCTGATTTTCATGTCTGTGCCTAACATAAGCCCTACCCCAAAATAAATCATAGTTAAGTCTTGGCCACCATCTGGTTGCACATATGTAAAAATCAAGCTAGGATGACGATGAGGGGGTGGAACTGCTCATGTGCCACGCACCCGCTTACCTTAGGACCACTATGGCCAGGCCTCCCACACCCCAACAACTGTTGTGCTGCTGCACTTCTGCTGCTGCTTGCGGCAGGATGCTGTGTGGCTCATCACACTGGTGCCACCACTTGCGGCATGCCATGTGGGTGATTGTGCTGGTGCTGCCGCTTGAGGCAAAACACCATGTTACATGTCACACCAGTGGTGCGAGCGACAGGATGCTGTGTGGCTCATCACACTGGTGTCACCACTTGCGACATACCATGTGGCTCATTGTGCTGGTGCTGCCGCTTGCGGCAAGACACCATGTCGCACATCACACCAGAGGTGCCACTCGCACATGCAACTGCCCAACACACCATGCAGCCTCCTGTCACGACGAGTCATGTATTGTCTGGTCGCAAGTGGCTGCGAGCAGCTGCAGAAGAAGTTGGACAGTAAGGCATCCCCCCAAAATAAGACCTGGTGCTTATTTTGCCCTCCCCCCCCAAAAAAACAAGATCAGCTCTTATTTTTGGGGAAACACAGTAGTACCTTTCATAGATGTTGTGAATTGTCCCCGCCCGAATGATGAATGTTGCTTTATTCTTTTAATTATGTATTGTGTTATATGTCATTGTATGTATCCCCTCCTATATAAGTTGTAAGCCGCCCTGAGTCCCCTCAGGGAAAAGGGCGGCCTATAAATAAACTTATACAAAATACAAATACAAATACAAATACAAATTGTAATCCCATGACAACTGCAGGGCTCTGGGCAGGAGAAATTTGAATTAGAAGGAGGAAGAGAGAAATTAAAGCAGCTGTCTCTACTGTATATTGAATTTGCAGGTTGCCTGGTTGAAATAGAATTGGAGAGAAGAGCTTCTTTGCCAAGTTAATTTGTTATCCACACTAATTGAACTATGTAGCTTCTACCAGGGATAATGAAATAGAGTACCTTGTAGAACATAGAAAACTTCCACATACCTGTTTGTCAGTCCAATCCACTACTGTTTTGACTGGCAATGATTGCCCAGGGTTTTGAGCAGAAAGAAATCCTTTACATCTCCTATCTGAATTTTTAATTAAAAACCAAGAATCAAATGTGGGACTTTCTGTATAAAATGCTTATGCTCTCTTGCTAAGCTATGATCCCTTTCCAAAGGAGGGGATTTGAAAAAAAAGCATTGTATCGTGATTCCTTCTCTAAATACAGAATGAAAATGTTGCTACTCAGAATAATATCATAAAGAGGAGGCATTTTACCTGAAACTAAATTTCATTTAATGTTGGAATTTGAAAGGAAGCGTATTTTAGATTTGATTATTAGCTGGGTAATTTTTTTCTGGAACTGAAGCATTGGAAACAATATCAGGCCAGAAGCTTGTAACAGCTTTGTTAAATTGTTGGTAAACTGCAGTAAACCTAACCAGTGAGCTTACATGCCAAGAATATATATTGCAGTTATGTGCTTGCTTACATGAGGTATTGTGTGTATTTATCCCAAGAATTAAAGTTTCACCAAAATGGCAATAAAGGATTTAGTGTAAATAGAAACAGAAAAGGACAACCACAATTAGAGTCGGTAAACACCCTCTATTTGTAACAGACCTCGTCTGAGTTTTCAGTCATCCCTTGCAGATTATTGTAAAAACCTGATGAGCTTTGCAAATACCTGAAAAAGAATGCTTGCAAACGCTTTCCCCAGTTCCGCAGTAAAAAGGATGGTTCAAATGAAAAAGAGCTCAGCTTTTAATCACAAGAGTCTTTCTCACCTCCCATAACCATGTTTTAGCATTTTTTTTCTCCTGCCACGTACTCATTAAGTGGCTTTTGTCTCATCCCCGGCCCATATCTGAGGCATTTGAAAATGGTCTCCTCTCCCAACACAGTCTTTGCTGTGGACATGATCTGACACATTTTGTAGATCATTTAGCTGATGATGTGGCTTGGAGCTAAGATCTGCTCAGTTCGCAGCTTTAGGCTCCTGCAGGCAAATCCCTTCCCTTTAGTTCAGTGTTTCTCAACCTTGGCAACTTGAAGATGTCTGGACTTCAACTCCAGACATCTTCAAGTTGCCAAGGTTGAGAAACACTGCTTTAGTTATTGTGAGTTGATATCCACATCCACTTTGGAATAGGTGGCAGATGCCTACCTTCTGCAGAGTCATCTTCCCTTAGAAAATTTAACTGGAGTTTCTGAAGAGCTGATCCTAAAAACATGCTCCTGGCACGCTTCTAAACCTGATATTTAGACAAAATTACAATTATTTTGAAAGAGTAAACAGGCTGTCCTGGGAGGGACGGATAATTGGGTGTATCCTGCCAGTAAGTGTTCTGAAGGTGTTCCCTGCTGCAGTAGATAAGGATTTTATATAGCTGTGGTGGTGGTTTTTTTTTTTTTTTTTACTGTTTATTATCATCATTATTTTTGAGGAACAATGGAACTTCCTCCTGATGGTAAATGCTCCCAGGACCAGAGTTATAATTGAATTGAATTGAATTTATTATATTTCTATGCCACCCTTTTCCCAGAAGGGACTCAGGGCGGCTCACAACCCAAGTCAGGGTGGGGATAGGGGATACAAATAGGGAAAAAAAGACATAGACAAACAATACCACAATAACTCAAAAGACACATCATTCGAGCTGGGACAGGAACTCATCAGCCCCAGGCCTGTTGGAACAGCCAGGTTTTAAGGGCTTTGCGGAAAGCCTGGAGGGTGGTGAGGGTCCGAATCTCCATGGGGAGCTCGTTCCAGAGGGCCAGAGCAGCCGCAGAGAAGGCCCTCCTCCGGGTGGTCGCCAGTCGGCATTGGCCAGTGGATGGAATTAGGAGGAGGCCTAATCTGTGGGATCTAATCGGTCTATTGGAGGTAATTGGCAGCTTATACAGTAGTAGTTCCACAATGACTTATGCTGTGTTGGGAGAGACAATCTCGCTGTTTACTTCATTCTGACTTTGGTGACACTAAATACTATGGTAACTGTTTGGTGACTATGGTAAAACAAAATAACAAAATTCAAGAAGTCTACTCTGGCATGTAGGTTCTGCATGATCATCCCCCAGCTACTTCCTGGTTTTGCTAATTCTGAGGTTAGAACTGGACTTCTGGTCATTTACTGCATGTACTGTTGTTCTCTTGCAGTTCTAGCTAAGTTCTCCCACTTCATTCCGCATGTCCCTCTGTGCTTTTAAACTATGATTTGCTGATGTTTTTTTGTTTTAAATAAGGATTAATGCTGTTTCAAAAGAGCATTATTTCTGCACGCAAAATATCCTGCTGAACAGCTATCAAATATTACCCCTGTGCTCCTCCTCTGTGCTATTATCTTTCAATATTTTAGAACCCAGATATAGCTTGAGAATAACTAACAGGCAGAAAAAGTTGTGTGGAGTAAAGTCTCTCTGGATGGAGACCCTGCCACTAGTTGCTAATCCTACTAAACTTGGCCCATCCTATCCTATGGGGATCAGTAAGGGTAACAGAAGGTTAAATACTTAATGGGTGGGAGATAAATTTGCAGGACCCACTATTTCTGTTCCCTACTTTGGCCACCATAAACAAGGACCTCGCCAATTCATGACCTCATTATTGTAGCACAGAGGTGTGAAACTGGACCAGATACAGCCCATCCAGGCCATGCCCATCCCAGCTCCACAAGAGCAAAACCAATCCTGATATTTGACGATACATCCCATGATGCGACCGGGTTTGACATTCCTGTTGTCAATAGGGGCAGCAGAATACTTGCTAGAATACTTTTCTGCCGGCTCAAGAGCTGCTAGGTGATACTTTCATACAACTTTGAGGGAGAACCTATGCAATCCCAGCAGAAAGTTATAAGCATGTGTCAACAGTCACATCAGCATATTTTTAGTAGGTTAAAAAGGACAACCTACACATTTGGTGTGCAGTGCTGTTACTTACGTCCTATCCAACCTACCTTACAATGGTTCCAGTGACAGCAGGAAAGAAATGGTATGAAAAACAAGCTTTGTTTTGTTCCAAGCTGACTTAAAATAGGAGGCATTTTTTCCAACAACACAAGTGTACGTTTCATACCTCCCTTTTTGAATACTTGCCTCTACAAGTGCATATTTCATAATTATCAAGGCAATATCACTCAGTCAAGAACAGCTAAATATCTTCAGGCACATAAGTAGATTATCATTTCTGTAACTCTTTGCATTCCTTCAAGTATTTCCAAGAAGGAAAATGTCTGGTTCCTTATGGCCCCTGTAAGAAACAAGCTTCACATTCAGAAAATAGCAAAACACCTTGCTTGTTTTTTAAAATCTTGGATTATCTAAAACTGGTTTGGGTATTCAAGTATTCTTCATACTGTTGTGAAGATGGGTCACATATGAAATTGCATCCCATTTTATAATAATCATTTTCTTCAGCAACAAAATTTAATATGTAGCTTTTAAAACTTTAGCTAAGAAGAAATGCACACCTGGATTAAAATTTAGCAACCTGATGAATCTTGGGAGAAAGAAGTCTTCCTCCATGGACAATACAGAAAGATCTTTGGATACCTGCAGTAAGTAACTTTTAAGAAATGCACATCCTTGAATTTCTGCTACCTGCAGGGAAGACAATCCTAGAGAATGATGCAGAAAAGAACTATAGTATAGCCACTGTGACTTGAAAATAATAGAAATCATGCTTCCAGTGCTCTTTTAGATCTTGTAAAAATCCATAGAAGGTATAGCAATACCTTTGGGACAATGCTGAGAGTCATTCTAGGATTCTTCTTGATGTTATTTTTGCTCAAAATGTAATCCAATTTTGACCATTGAGTGATAACTTATTTATATAGCATGGGTTGTATTTGGTTGGAGGTTGGACAGTGGATGGTGATGGCTGTGGTTTTATCAATTAATTAGTTACAATAGGTGCTTTTAAATATCAGAATTTGGATCTCAGCTTGTATGGTGGCGTGGCTAACATATTCATTGTGTTGTAGGGTTGGAAGCAATATTAGAGATCTCTTAATTTAGCACTCTGCCTAGAACAATAAAATTATGTATATTAGCCTATTCTTACCCACTGACAACAGATCATCTTTAGAGGGTATTGAAAAAGTATTCTGGGCTCCATTAAGAAAGAACATATTATGAAAACAGCATTTCTTTCTTCACAGCATATTTAAATGTACTGGTGAACAGCCAATGGAAATCCTACTGGTGCCATGTGAAGGATGGCCAGCTCCACTTCTACCAGGACAAAAACAGAAACAAGGCAGCTCAACCAGCTTTGAACTTGGTGGGATGTGAAATCATCCCCGACCCAAGTCCTGACCACGTCTATTCATTTCGTATCCTGCACAAGGGTGAAGAATTGGCCATGTTAGAGGTATGGGATGTCATTCTCTCCAGAAGCTGGTAAACACAGTTTAGTAGCTATTCATGGCAATCTATCACAATGCTGTGTTGGAACCAAATTAAAGCTTCCTTTCTTCGCATAGAGCCAATTTATATAACTTATGTTACCTATCCACAGATTATTTGATTGAGTAGCATACAAACATAATACAGAAAGCACAAGAGTGAGAGAGAGAGCAAACTGAACTTTTAATTTGTTTTCCTTACATTTCAGGCAAATTAATCCAGAAGGTAATTTATAGTGAGAAAATAATACCTGTAATTTTAGGTGAAGCACTATAATTAAAATAGCAACTATAGAGTAATTTTAAACAGCAGTAAAATAACACTAGCAATAAGTCCTCAATATTTGAGTTCCCAGACAGAGATGCAGGGCCCAGCAGTATAGAACCATTTTTCCCTTTAAGGACTATTCTTTGAAGAAAATGTCTGGGTTATGATGCTGGTATAACAACAGGGTCGAAATTTACAGTAAGCAAGACTTTGTGTCCTTTTTTCTTATTCTCCCCTTTTCTTTCTTGTTTTCTGGGTTCATTGATTGATTGAAAGTAGGGTCATCACTAGATGACCCTACTTTTAAAGTCTATAGAAATCTTAAGCTTTTTTCATTGATTGGACATATATATTTCCTCTCTATATTTGGCAATGCCTAAAATAATACTTCTTGTTAGATCTGTGAGGAAAAAAAATATGTTGAGCACTATATCAGCAGTTTTATAGTTCAATAAGTCAATGTGCATTCAAAAATAAATAAATATGAATCTGTTTCAAATGATTCCTTGCCCAGAACCTTTTGTTCTACCTCCCACTATTCACTTTTTAGTTGTTGTTTTTAATTTTCTAAAAAGTTCAGGCTGAGGGCCTCACTTCTTTTCTCCATGTTGGCTGTTTCCACCCTAGCTCCTCTTCCAAATGGCATATTCTCTCTCTTACTCACTCTCTTACCCTACAAACACACATAGGAAACAAAATACTTAAATTTATAAGGAATGATATTGTGAGCTCAAGAATGCTGGAGGGAAGGATAAAAAAAGAACAAGAAAGTAAAACAACTGTGGGAGTATCTAAAATTAGGCCAAGGTTTGGAGGCTGTGCACAGATTGCAAGATATATAATAGGTAGTTAGCCGGTGCAGCTTTACTTTATGTACATGGTTTATATTAAAACAATTTGAATACTGTCAGCAATATTCATTCCCTCCCTTTCTAGACCTCTGCTCCAAGTATAATAGTATCTACATTATATATGGGGATGTACAGTGTAAATTCAAATTTTATCTTCTAATTCTAATCTTGTAACTTCCTTTTTTTGAATAAACAAGTAATAAAATGCAATCTTAATCTCCTATAATCTCCCTTCAGTTACATTTAATTTCTCCTGGAAGAAAAGTTGATTTGAAAAACAAGTTGCTTACCTCTATTACTTTCACTCAGAGTTGTTGTTTTTTCTTTGTTTATTGCTAATCTTAGATTCTCTGACATCAGCAACATTTGAGTAGGAGGAGGAAAATGTGACAAATTTCCTACATTTTGTAGTGGGAGGAATGTTTTCAGCCAAGGGTAGGATTGCCAGAGTCTCTGAGTATTGTTTTGTTTTTAGCAGTCAAATTGCTGAGTATGGTGGAGCCAGAATAAGGACGACTTCAACAGTTATTTCTAACTAGTTTCATTCACAAAGTTAAGGTACCATATGGATACAGCAGTTTAGTTCAAGGCAACTAGAAATTATAAAATCATTTTTCATAGATTTTTCATAGTGCTTACTGAGTATTTTCCATAGGCATCCCATAGGCTCACACAAACCCTGTTACTTATGCATGACATCTGATATCAGAATACAAATACAGAAAGCTGGTGTCGGTATCATGTTGCATGTTACTGCATTTTTTTTTCTTGATTGTAGAGGTAGCATGTGACGCTTTCCTTCATGTTTCACCACCAAATTTCAGTATTTATTTTAGTACCCATCTGATACAGAAATGTTTAGAAAATCAAATTGGTGCCATCTTCTGGGGGAAAAGAGAAAGATCTTTAGATGAAATGTTTTTTTGAAATTCTGGCATATTTTTTCCCCTGAGCAGCTAAACTCTCACTTATTATTCAGGACAAATCCTACCTTGAATCTAGAATTTTCACAAATATTTAAATAATTAAATGTTTATATGGGTCTGTGAATCATTGAATTTCAAGCATGAATGATTCCTTTCCGTGAGATTTGGGCAGAACATAATTTCCTAAGTTTTTTTCTCCCATCCAAACCCTGTTCTTTCTTAAGTAAGGACTCTTTGAACAATGAGCAAAATTGTGTGCTCACTCTATTTAGTCAAATAGTTTGAGTCTACAGAAAATATTATTGAGACATGGCTGACTGGAGAAAGGTACAAAATTTGTTTTTTCTTCTGCTTACTTCCAATTTTTCTTTAGATCCAAGCCATTGGATTTGTAGAGACCACTGATTAGAGATTTAAACCGCTGATTAGAAGAGGTTTGAACTATAGCTATAATGGTTGGTTCTATTTTTATTTATTTAATAGACAAAGTCTTCTGAAGAAATGGGCCATTGGCTTGGTGTCCTTTTGTCAGAATCTGGCTCTAAAACGGATCCTGAGGAACTTACTTATGATTATGTTGATGCTGACAGAATTTCCTGCATTGTCTCTGCAGCAAAAAACTCATTATTGTAAGTTACTTATGCTAGTATTCAGAATCTGCTTCCTTTTGGTGGTTTAGTAGCATATTTATTGATTCTGCTAAATAAGAGTTTGAGATTTTCTTTTAAATTGAAAAATAATCAGTGCAAATTTTAATAGGATTATTACTACTTGTACAAAGAAACAGTTGGAAAAGAATAAACACTACTATGTAAATATATCCCATATATGACACATTCAGATGAAACTGCTATAATAAAGAAAAAGTAAGAAAAATATCTGAATGATTATTTCCAGATTATGTCCCCAAAAGGCAACCTTTGAATGAAGATTCCACCCCTAAAAAGAGAGATTGGATAGGGAGAAAATCCTATTTTCCTACCGTTTTAAGGAAAATATATGGGGAAAACAAATGAATGAAGATGCAAATTGTTGTATTTATCTGAAATACAATCGTGTTTATCTCGTTTATTTATTTGATTTCTATAGCCACCCATTTTTTTAAACTTTCCAACCTAAAGCCTACCAAATATTTTGAGAGAAACATTTGGAATCAAAATTAAAATTCTTGGAAAACTGTAGTGGACCCATTGTTGCATGATTACACAGGTGTGTGACATACTTGGCCTCTTGCTGATAGGAACCAGTGTTTTGGGGTTTTTTTTGCATACTGCTTCATTGGGCTCTTACATGGTAACTGCTTCATTGGACTGCACAGACTTGGCTGTCTGGTAGAAGATGGAAGTCAGGTGCAGTGGCCACATCCGAAGATAGACAGCAACTATCAGGATTTAACAGCTATCACTGCTCATGGTGTGTGGAACTCTATGATAGCATGTTTGCTTTCGTGCCTTTCAGCTTAATGCAAAGAAAGCACTCTGAACCCAACACTTACATTGACAACCTGCCAAAGAGAATGGGGAACCAAGAAGAACTCTATGATGATGTGGACATTCCAGAGGCTACCATGGTGAGATTTTTGCAGAATTGGCTAGTTTGTTTATCATTCTAAAGCAGCAATCACTGAGTTTTGGAGAGGGAGGATTGCAAAGTGATTTTTTTTTGTCAGTAATATTTAAAGAAAATTGTGCTGGATTGCTATTATAAATTCATTGAATGTAAATCCACATTACTAAACAAGGTGTAATGGTGTTGAATTCACATTGTCAAATAGACACTTCTTATTCTAAGCAGAATATTCTTTTTTAAGTGAAATTACTATTTTGAACATGTTTTACAGGATGCTGTGTCTCCAAATGGAAGTAAATGTGAAGGGGAACAAGACAGAGTCTATCTAGACCTCACTCCAGTGAAATCCTTGTTGCCTGGAGCTGGCTCAAAGCAGGGTCAGTCTACTCCTTCAGTGTCTCCACCTTTACAAAGATCTATGAGCAAGAGTTCGGTGGATTTTGAGAAAGACTCAGCCATGGTGCAAAAAGAGCCAGAACTAAACAGAAGTGCAATGGAAATTCCAGAGCAGGTACTATAGAGCAATAAAGTTTTATGTATTCTTACAATACCCTTCTCTAGACTGACACATTCCACACATGCTGGGTCTGCAGTTCCCTATATTTTTTAATCGTATGGCCATCTGGAATGATGGAAATTGAAATGCAAAGATAGCAAGTAATGGGAAATGCATCTGCTTAAGGCTTTGGATAGCCACTGTCAGCGACAGAACAATCTAATCTCATGTGAAGGGGACAAATAATATTCTATCCTTTCCAGGAAGTTCTGAAATGGATATGGGACAAAACAGATGAAATGAAACAGATGAGATGATCCTGAGGGGAAAGAGAGGAAAAACCAAACTACTGTCCTTTTCCCTAGTTTGAAAGGGGTTACTTACAGTAAAGGGTGTTGTACATGTTACAAAGAGCTAGCATCAGTAGAAGGCGGGCTTGGAGCCTTTGTA
The DNA here is from genome assembly GCF_009769535.1 of Thamnophis elegans. Classification (NCBI taxonomy): domain Eukaryota; kingdom Metazoa; phylum Chordata; class Lepidosauria; order Squamata; family Natricidae; genus Thamnophis; species Thamnophis elegans. Next base: position 14,711,118 of record NC_045550.1, read on the forward strand.
GCAATGTGAAATTTTGAAGCACTGAGTCAGATCATAGTAAGATCAGCCCATAGTATTATCAGAAGTAAAGCTAGTACAAGCTTCTGTATGTAAAGCTTATACAGGTAGTCTCAGGTTATGATGATAATTGGGACCATACTTTCTGTTGCTAAGCTATCTGGTCATAAAGCACATTGATTTGGCAATGGAAAACCCATCAGCCTGCATCTTTCATTAACTGAATCCCACTGGTTGCTAGATGAGATCTAAGATATTCTGCCTAACCCCAAGCCTGGGCAGGGTAAGATACTGCCTCCTCTTGAACACTTGTGAGACAAACTCACAAGAAGATGGTACCTGCCCTTCTCCAAATCATATGCGCTCTTCTCATGATGCTTCAGAAGGCTAATTCCACCATGCTAAAGCATCGTGAGAGGGGTGTACATGATTTGGCAAATGGGTGTGCAGTCTTGGGGAGAAGGCCTTGTGCAACCAGCAGCTGCCTTTCATAGGAACGAGCTAGGTGCTCCTCAATAGCAGAAGGAAGAAGACAGCCACGGTCAATTGGGCAGCTGGGGCTCTGTGTTGGGCACCATCAGCAGCACAAGCAGCACCAGAGCTGAAGCTTGGGGGCAGTGACATCCAGTTGCGACTGCTGAAGGTCTCAGGCTTCTACTTTAGTCCCAGTGCCACTGGATCCACCATTGCTTCCCAGGAGTGCTGCTATTCAGGGTGACCAAAAATGCAGAGATTGAAGGGAAATAGGCAGGCGGGGGAATTGAAGTGTCCCTGCAGGTGTAAATGCAGGTGGGCTGCCAACTGTCTGAATATTGATCATGTGACTGTGCAGGTATTACAACTGTGCGGGTATTACAACTGCCATAACTTTAAAGAGTGGATGTAAATAACTCTCAATGCCACTCAACGTTAACCTTAAACATTAACCAAGGGCTACCCATTATACTATTTACATCCTGTGTAACAATCCTGGTTGTCATGATTAACCCATAACCTTGCTAGATTCAAAGCTTTTCTTTTTCACAAATCCAAGGCTTTCAATGCATTTTTACAGACCCAGCAATGTGCTGCATCTATAGAATCGCCAAAGATTTTGTTCCTTGTTTAAAGAAAGACAGTTTTATTCCTAGAATTAGCTCTGTTCTTAACTCATTTTAATAAATTTTCTGTACAATCATACCTGTACTACTTTCCCCTCCCAGTTTCCCTATAATATAGGGAAGTATAGTATATATAGTAAGGGAAGGTGACGCGGGTTGGGTTGAAAGAGAGCGACTGCCTCACATTCAGCTGGCTTTAATGCTTAGAGCAGGACTAGAACTCAGTCTCCTGGTTTCTGATGCCTTAACCACTAGACCAAATGGGCTCTTCTCATCTTATTTCTCGAACAGAGGCCTCCAGACATAGATGAAGTACCACCTCCATGGACAGGTACAGTAAAAATCCAGACACAACAGCAGCAAATTATATTTCCTCAGAGTGACCCCACTGTGATTATGGCTGCACCAAAGGAAAAAACAGAAAAGCCCAAAGTGATGAATCCAGGTAAGTATGGCAACATCAATAGTATCTATTTAGTTCACGTTTTTATTATGCAGTTGGATCATCTCTATTTATGGCCACACTTTGTTAAGTCATAAACCTGCTGTAGATCTATTGGCTAATTGCTAGCGAGGATTTAGTGAACAGCAGCCTAATTTGGGACATATTTTATTATTACCTTCTTAATTTACTGGCTTTCTCCTTCCCACATGACAACAGACTAGGACAGAATTCTTCTACCTCATGGTTACAGTCGGCTTTTGTAGTCAAGTCAGATGTTTTTTTTTTTATCTGAGCACTTCAAGTAGCTCAGAAGATAAATGTAGATATGCTGCCACGCTTTTTTTCAATTGTATTCAACCATTGCATTAGTGTTTCTGTCACTGGGAAAGATTCCTGCACTAAGCGAGTGTAACTAAATTCACAGCCCCTGTAGAAACAAAACTAGGCAAGAACAGAACTGAGGCGGAAGCGAAGCGATATTCAGAGGAGAGAGACCGTTTGGAGAAAGACAAAGAAGAAATCCGCTCTCATCTGACAAAGCTTCGAAAAGAGAAAAGGGAACTGAAAGAGATGATGATGAACTGCTCAGGTAAACTTCCATTGCTCGTCTTATTTTCATTCCCTGGTGCTTGGCGTAAAACAGGAAATCATTTTAACATTAAGTGATGTGATTGTTTTTGATGAGGCTGCTGGATGATGGCTGAGTTACCAGCAGGCTTGTGCCCTTTTTGATGTTGCTTTTTCAGAAGAAAAGTTTCATATAATCTTCTAGAGAATAACAGATATGCTATTTTGATTCATTTGATACGTAGCTCTTCTTTTGTCCACGGTTTTGTCCCTAACTTTTCCCTCTTGGAAGTGTGTAATGGTCTAAACTAAGAGTGCCCATGAAAAGTGATTGAGGGAATAAGGTGAAGTCAATATAATAACTGGAAGAAAGCATTTAGAATACTTTACATCTATTTTGCTAATCTGCACTCCTAGTTTGATTTTCTAGAATCTGTTCAAGTTGCTTAAAAACTGTAAATGCTTTAAGATTTGGATGCCTTAAAGACCATCCTTGCCATATATTCCTATCATGTAAAAAGGCTTTGCCTAGAGTGTCCTATTGCCTGTAATGTCAATTATTTTAATTTTTGTCCTATAACACACAAAAAATTGAAGGGAAGGAAAGGATAAGATACAGAAAAGAAAACCATGGAGGCATAGATAGATAAGATAGATCTTAAGGATAGACAGACAGACAGGGAATTGATTACTTTTTCTATATCCCTATTCTTCCCTTGGCAGATAAGACTAAGTTGTCTACAATGGAACAGAAGCTAAAAGAGATAGAAGAAGAATGTAAGAGAAAAGAAGATCAGCGTGTTGACTTGGAACTAAGACTTGTTGAAACAAAAGAGAATCTCAGGAAAGCGGAGTCTGGTCCAGTTACACTTGGCACCACAGTGGATACCACACAGATGGAAAACACAAGTCCCAAAGTATGTAGCCTGTTACTTTGAGAAGCAGTAAGATGCCCTGTTAGCAACTTGTTCATATACAGGTGAAACTCAAAAAAATTAGAATATCTTGTAAAAGTTTATTTATTTCAGTAATGCAACTTAAAAGGTGAAACTAATATATGAGATAAGACTCATTACATGCAAAGCAAGATAGTTCAAGCCATGATTTATCATAATTGTGATTATTATGGCGCACAGTTCATGAAAACCCCAAATCTACCATCTCAGAAAATTAGAATATTACATGCAATCAATAAAACAAGGATTGTACATAAAACAATATCGGACCTCTGAAAAGTATAAGCATGCATATGTACTCAGTACTTGATTTGGGTCCCTTTTACAGCAATTACTACTTCAATGTGGCGTGGCATGGAAGCTATCAGCCTGTGGCACTGCTGAGGTGTTATGGAAGACAAGGATGCTTCAATAGCGGCCTTCAGCTCTTCTGCATTGTTCGGTCTCATGTCTCTCATCTTTCTCTTGGCAATGCCCCATAGATTCTCTATGAGGTTCAGGTCAGGCAAGTTTGCTTGCCAATCAAGCACAGTAATCCCACGGTCATTGAACCAGGTTTTGGTGCTTTTGGCAGTGTGGGCAGCTGGAAAATGATGTCAGCATCCCCATAAAGCTCGTCTGCAGAAGGAAGCATGAAGTGCTCCAAAATCTCCTGGTAGAGAGGTGCATTGACCCAGGTCTTAATGAAACACAGTGGTCCAAAGTCCTGTTGCTCAGTGATCCAAAGTCCTCTTTTCTGATGAGAGCAATTTTTGCATCTCATTTGGAAACCAAGGACCCTGAGTATGGAGGAAGAATGGAGAGGCCAATCAAGCCCAGTAATCCCATGGTCATTGAACCACGTTTTAGTGCTTTTGGCAAAAGTTGCTCTCAATCTATGGGGCATTGCCAAGAGAAAGATGAGAGGGGCCCAAACCAAGTTCTGAGTACATATGCATGCTTATACTTTTCAGAGGTCCAATATTGTTCTATGTACAATCCTTGTTTTATTGATGCATGTAATATTCTAATTTTCTGAGATGGTGGATTTGGGCTTTTAATGAGCTGTATGCCATAATCATCACAATTATGACAAATCACAGCTTGAACTATCTTGCTTTGCATGTATTGAATCTTATCTCATATATTAGTTTCACCTTTTAAGTTGCATTACTGAAATAAATGAACTTTTGCACAATATTCTAATTTTTCAAGTTTCACCTGTATGTGTAAGGCAAGAGTTCTGTGACTGAATCTTTTCTCATACTTTAAAAAAACACAATAGTTAATAGTGTAGGCCTTCAATTCACAAGAAGATCTCTTGCTTCACTGATATTGTAAGACATACAGTACCCATATGGCTCATTAGTACTTCGGCCAAAATTAGAAAGAATTCTAGCTTCATTCTTGCTACATGAAAGCCCAACACCAGAATTGGTTGTTTCCATAAATTGCCAAGACCGAATGCAACATTAATTTATACTTCCACACTCCACATATCCTCAACCTGAAGATTCCATGAACTCTGATATGCAACTGACAAAATTTAATTTAAAATAGTAAAGTTTGTGTGATCACTATTTTCTTTTCCCCCCCTAAATATAGATGAAAGTTGCTAATCCTACGAATAACTCAGAAAATTCACCTGTCAATTCAGCAGTGGCATTAAAAAACCGTCCTTTATCTGTCATGGTCACAGGGAAAGGAACAGTTTTGCAGAAAGCAAAGGTAAGGCATCTGGAATTATGTAGCAAAATAATAGCAATAGCAATAGCACTTAGACTTATATACCGCTTTACAGTGCTTTACAGCCCTCTCTAAGCGGTTTTACAGAGCCAGCCTATTGCCCCCCACAATCTGGGTCCTCATTTTACCCACCTCTGAAGGATGGAAGGGTGAGTCAACCTTGAGCCGGTGAAATTTGAACTGCCGAACTGCAGAACTGCAGTCAGCTGAAGTAGCCTGTAGTACTACACTCTAACCACTGTGCCACCACTTGGCATTCCAGGTTTGGTAGGTCATTGGAATTGGTAGTAGCATCTGGATGGGAGATCACGAGGAAATATCAGATCTGTAGATTATGTGCAGAAATAAAATAAACAAAAACACTACATAAACTAATGGCAAATTCACTAGCTATTAAGCACTCCCTTTTTTCTTTGCAGGAATGGGAAAAGAAAGGTGCTAGTTAGGAAATCCTAGCCTCAAGAAAAGACTGAAGATTCAGATTGGTTCTTTGTGGACTACAGAAGCCTACTGCCAGTAGCAAAAATGTCCAGATGAAGAAAGCATGGCAAGTGGGGAACTGTATCATACTGTCTGGAAGAAACAATGAACCTTGGCCAGATGCCAGTATGAACTTCCTTAGACTAAGGCTGTTACTCCTTTTAGCAGACTTGCACTGTGTAGCTAGGACAGATAACCCAAATGGAAACAGTACTTCTAACCTTACTGGTATCCTGAAACTGTTGCTGTATATAAGGAAGCTTTTGTCTACTTTTAGTATGGTGTTTTATCACTGTACAGTCTAGGATTTGTCGTTAAAATGACTTTTAGTTGGACCTGTTTAATATTTCTGTAGCATACCAAGGCATGATAGGAGACAGAAGAGGTAAAGTTGAGCTTCGCATCAGCCATTTCTTTAGGAGAGAAGTGTTCTTCACCAATGAAGCAAATTTGAATAATACTTCTGTAGAATTCCAATTAAATGCAGCTGTTCTGGCAAACACAACATCCACAGGAGAAAGTGTTAGGCGCTCAAGTTCAAAAGTTCAGCTGGCAAACCAACTTTATTCAGATGCCCTAATTTCAGATTAGGTGATCTATTGCTCAGCATAATGACCTTATATGATCCATGGATTTGAACATGCCATTTATTTTATTAAATAATTTTATTACACCAGTATGGCCTTTCCACCCTGTATAATTCGATACAGAAAAACCAAATGCTATTAAGTTCAGGAAAATACAACAGAAATTCTCATTTAAAGTTAGAATGGATTCTTCACCAAATATACCAGATTCTATATTTTATTCTTGAATAGGAATAATTTTTCATGATATATGAACAGAAAACATCATTGCTAGGAAGCTACTGTCAGGAAAGTACTGAAACGATTTAGTGGGATTTTGATATCTGAGCACCATTCCAGACAATCATGATACTGTGCAATAGATGTGCCACATTAATTATTTGCTTGTTGCAGGAATTCCAGACATCACGTTTCCCATTATGATGGGCCAACAGCATTGCATTGCCTTGGAAACAAAAGCATCATTTATCACAAAGAAAATATCAAGACTTTAGATCAGGAGTGTCCAACTTTGGCAACATTGTGGATTTCAATGCTTAGAATTCCCCAGACAACCACAGGTCTTAAAGTTGCTAAAGTTGGACACCATTGCTTTAGATAATATTTATATTGATAGATGTTTCTATACTGATTGGTTAGCATTCATTAAGTCAGTGACAATCCTACTGCTCTACCCTGGATTATTTTACAGCATCTTAGCCAGAGCTCTTTCTCTTCCGAACTAAATATATGGGCTGCTCCATCCATCAGAAGCCCTTTGCTCATATGTGTATACAATTTCAATTCTAAGAATCCATCTAAGGACTTGACTGGCTTATCATATATTTATTCTTAGGCATCTAAAGCTCAAATCCCTCTTGTTGGATTACATCAGGAAGTAGTCTGAAAAAGTGGGTGGAAAGTCGAGATTAGCAGCAGAAATAAATCCCTAGCAGCTTCAACTGTTCAACTGTTGTTTGTAGCGCTGTGTGGTTCTTTCATACCCTGAATGACCACAAATGTAAATGCTACAGGTGTTTAAGGTCATATGCAAGTAAAAATATCTTTTAGGGTTGCCATCTAAGGTAGCCATCTAAGGTTATCTAAGGCTGTGTATTAGTATATGAGAATGACATTTTATACACAACATGCAGACTTAAGGGGTTGCAGGACTGTTTTTAAAAAGTACCTTGGATCCAACCAGTTGAAGAGAGGCAGGTAGTTAATTAATGAAACCTAAGACTGCTCTTGTATATGTGCTTTCAGGGCCAGTAAACAGTGTTTTATGATGTCTGTATCACATGTTAGGGTAAGCAAATATCAATGTGTTAGAGCAGGGCTGTCAAACTCCCAGCCCGTGGATCAGGTGCATCATGTGCTGGCCATGTATCCACCCAGTTTAGCAAAGAGGGAAAAAGTCCCGATATGCCACATGACGCCACCATGATGACATGCGTTTGACAGCCCTGTGTTAGAGTGAGAGTGAGTTAAAATGCCTCCAAACTCTGAAGCCCTGACAACTAGAAGCATCAATAGAAAAGGTACTAGAGGAGTAGCAACTGACTCATTTACTCCACTCAGTTCAAATAGGTCACTTCAGACCATAAAGTTGTGTGTCTCAACCAAAGTACCATGGCTGATGGTGTCAGCTAAAACAGCAATTCAAATCAGATCCAAAGCTTTCTTTTAAATAACTGTAGAATTGTTATTATGTTCCTAGCTTTTTTAAAAAACAAATTATTATACAAGTGTCTTTTTAGTCAGTTGCCATTTCAGATTTTTAAATAAAAGTGTTGGCTGTATTTTAAATGTGTATTTGTTTTTCATTTTCATTATTACATTGTTGAGCTAAGTTTCCACTGAATATCTGGTTTTATGTAAGCCTACGAAGTTGAACTTCTCAACTTTCTACAAGGAACAGTTATTAGTATATTCCAAAATACTTTAAGGGAGCCTCACAATTTTTTATGTGCGTTCATGGTATGATATGTTCTTGTCCTGTAGGGGACACCCTTGTAGCATTTTTAATAGGATGCATTAATAACAAACTTCTACTGACTATAAACACATTCAAGGATTCCTGAGATACATGAATTATATAGAAAATATAGAAAAATGCTAATTCAGAGTAGCCTGAAAAACCTTACACTAAAAATGCATACTTCAAGGCAGTGATAGCCTGATACAATTCTGTTCCCAAGATGGCAACTATAAAGTGCTCCCTTCCAGTTAGTTTAATAACTACTAGTTCCATTGTTAATAATCAGTCTATACTATAGAAGAATTGGGGGAGGATTGTAACCTGCAGTTCTGATCAGGGTTGTTATTCACTTACTTTCACTACCGGTTTGCAAATGTGTGCGTTTGTACGCTCCATCTCCACGCATCGCAGGACATTCTGCACATGAGCAGAGCATCAAAAATGGGACATGATGATGTCCAGGTGGGTGGGCGGAGCCTCCCACCGATTTGCCCGAACCGGATAGAACCGGCTGAATTGCACCACTGGTTTTGATAAACTTTCTGGGGCTTAAACTTAACACTCCAAAAGCCAAATTGTTGCTATGACTAATAAATAAACAAATACTCAAAGTTAATTCTATGTGGTCTAAAGCAATCACAAGATCCTTTGGTCCCCACTGATTTTGAAATATCTAAAAAGATCCATTGCTAGAGTGTTACATTATAGGGTCTGAAATTAAATGTATCAGTATAAACCCTTCAAACATTGGTATTCTCTGCTCTAGGAATCAATCTTAGAAGCTATGAAGAACATTGAACTATTCCTGATTTGTTCTCAGCAAAGTTATAAACAGCATTTCCAGAATCTTTCAAAGCTTTCCAGATTTTGGGTAGCTTTGAACTTTGTTATCGTGTATTTATAGAAATATTTGTAGCCCAGCTGCAATGTCTATTTTTTTAAGTAGATGTGTTCACTTTTTTTCACCATTTTCCAAATCCAGTAAGAACTGTATTACAGATGCACAATATATACCTAAAATTATGGTTTTTTTATAGTTTATATATTAAACACAGAAAATATCTGATACGGGTTGACTTACAACCATTCATTAAGTGACTGGTTCAAAGTTACAATGAAAATTAACTTAAATTAACTTAAATTAAAACTGGTCCTTGCACTTATGACTGCCACAGCATTTTCACAGTCATGTGATCAACATTTGGGTCAACTTGGCAACCATCATGTATTTATGACAGTTGTACAGTACTGGGTTCACATGATTGCCATTTGCAATCTTCCTTGTTGGCTTTTGACAAGCAAAGTCAGTGGGAAAAGCTGTATTTGCTTAATGACCATGAAATTCTTTTAACAACCATGCCAAGAAAGGTTGTAAACTCTGGTGCAATTCATGTAACTACCTTCTTGTTTAGTAATGGAAATTCTGGTTTGAGGTGTAGTCTTAAATCAAGGAGTACCTGTAGTATGCTCTATGTAATTTGCACTTCATAATTCCAGTATAATTATACGTTGGTATCTGATTTGTACGAACATTTTCAAAGGTAAGACAAATTAAATTTCTCCTTAATTTGGACTCTGTGCTCAGCTGAGGAAAGTTTGTCTCAATGTTCTTTAAGACAATCTAATGCAATTTGTGGGGGATTTGAGCTCTATAAATCAATTGCATTTATTGATCCTGGAATATAAGCATGTAGTAAAAGAAGTGGATGGATAGGAAAGAAAAGTTTATCTGGTGTGTATATATTCTGTATTGCTAACCCAGAAGTGTTCCCTGCAGGTGGGTTTTTCCTTTTTTGAAATATGGTATTCCCTTGGAAATCTAACCAGAATTCCCCCTTTGGATATGTTTGTGTCTGTGATCTGTACCTTATTTTTAAAAAATACGAATAAGCTTCAGTGTTTCTTAACCTTGACAACCTTAAGATTTCAGGGCTTCAACTTCTAGAATTGAAGTTAAACTAAGTTGGCTGAGGTATCCTGGGAGTTAAAATCATTGTTAAGTAGCCTACCATGTGACTACATCCGATTTTATGACTTTCTTGCAGTAGTAGTGAAGCCAAAGCAATGATGGTTACTGTATTTTTCGGACTATAAGACGCACCAAGATTTCGAAGATGTAAGAAAAAAAAGGGTTTGTCTTCCCTGGCTCCCAGAAGCACTCTGCAGGCTTCAGCAGGACTGGGGTAAGGCAAAAACACCATTTTCACCAAAATGGGGGCATTTTTCCATTCCCCCAGTATTGCTGAAGCCTGCAGAGTGCTTCTGGGGGATGGGGGAAGGCAAAAACACCCCTGTTTTGGTGAAAAACAGCCCATTTTTCACAAAAATGGGATGCGGTAGCAGGGCTTCGGGAGGCCAAAAATGGCTGTATTCTGTGTATAAGACACACCAACATTTCCGTGCTCTTTTAGGGGGGAAGGTGCCCCCCCAAAATACAGTAAATAAATGTGGCAGTTATTAAACAAATCGTTTTTATACAAAGGGGGGGGATTTTTTAAACCAGAAAATGGAAATGCTGTAAATTCCAGAAATCAGAAAAATGAATGAATGAATGAATATCATGTGATCACAGGATGCTGAAAACAACTGAAAATGCAAGCCAGTTGCTCAACGCCTAAATGTGATTCTGTGACAACAGGGACTATGTGTGGCTGTCAGAACGTAGGTATCAGGTTGTGAATTCCTTCTGGGGGAGTCCATCATAATCTAATGGTTGTTAAGCACGGCCTACCTGTAACCATAGTATCATGAGCATAGTTTTGACCTGGAATGCACTTCCTGGTGCAATATGAATCAGTCTAACCATTGAGGAAAGTGCTATTCCCCAGCTCATATTTTGCTCCCTTTTGTTGGCTCCATGGAAACTACATAACCTGTGCTAACCTGTCCTACTCTTAAGTAGTCAGCCCTCACCAAAGCTTTCTTTGCCACACCAGCACACAACAGAGAAAAAAATGTGCCACCTCCTTATTTCAGATACCAGGAACCTGCTTCAATTCATTAATGTAAACATTTTTAAATCAAAGTTTGAGGAATCCAGTTGGAGGAAACCACAGCACTGTGTTTCTGGTGAGACACAAAGGGAATTGGTATGAAATGAGTATTCCTACAAAAAATACATTTTTGTCGCCTTAGAGCTTAAACCTGCTTTCTCAGCTTCAGCTTCTTTGAATTAACCCTAATGTTATTATCACTCATCAGCATATTTTTTAAGAAAACATTTATGTTGTCTTACATAAAGTGGATCCACATATCAAATGACTGCAGTATGTTAAATATTTATTAAACACACTAACATGAATTGCTGATGTTTTTAATTTGCAAACGGATTATTCAAGCAAAAAATGACTCTATATATTAAGGGAAATATAATAAATAGAGAAGAGAAACACCTTCAGAATCAGCAGAAAAAAACACCAAAAGCTTAGCAGCTGCTTTTCTGAACAATATAAAATCTTCACTGTCTTGCTTGTAAAAAAAATATATGCAGAATTTTATGAATAATGCTATTTCTATAATAAAAGAAAACCTGCCAGATGGATACACTGCTTAGCTAATTTAGGCTGAAATCATAAAACCTTTTAATGATGAGTAAACCTACACTGATGGGATTTACTTTGGAGCAGACACATATAAGATTTCAAGGCTAGATAGCAAACTATTATCTAGGGAGCTCTAAAATAGATTGGTAGCAGTTACAAAATAACTTGCCTTCCAGATATATAATTCCTGAGGAATTTCTTGCCAAATAATGTTCCTAATACAGTATTTCTCTCCATCCTTTCCTATCACTGCTCCAATTCCCTATTTATATGTTTCTCACTAAATGAGCCTTTCTTAACTTGTGAAATTAGGGAATCTGGTACTGTAGTCCCTACATTTTATCTGGCAAAAGCTTTAGCACAACTTTTAACTGGGGCAACTAAGGGACCGTATTCTAGCTTTAATCTCTTGGGATCTATTCAATCAAGATTCTAAAAATAATTTTTGAAGCTTGATACTTCAAATGCATCTCAAATGTATCTCTTAGGCTTGGGGAAGGCAGATCAGAGTAAAGATCTGGTCAGTAATATTCAATTATTGTCTTAAGCTCATCTACCAGCCCACTGGGCTGTACTCTGCTTCCAGTGATATTTTCCCATCTTTTTCTATGTACCAAAAGGAATGAATCAAAGAGGCACAGTTACCCTACATTTTCTCCCTGATCCTACTTCAACTATCAAAGCTGTTCTTTCAGCACTGTTAAGGAGAAATATTATAGACTCCCTGTGGTTCTCCATTTCTACTCTTGTAACACACAAGAAGTAGAATCAATAATGTATGTTCTTTTTTACTGCAGTTTAATGCAACATTGCATCAGGATCCTATTTTTTCCCTTCTACCAGAAATACCTGGAGAATCAGCCAGTTACCATCTTGAATACCTTCTCACTGATTAGGTTTTTATATAACCTACAATGTTAGATAATTTTGTAATTTAGCATCTCACTACTTTGGCATGGAACTCACAGTAACATTTCAGAGGGATTTTTATACAGGATTATTTATTCTGACTTTCTTTTTTCCCTTTTTTAAACTCATGTTTATTTGCTAACCATAATAAATAAAATTTATTGATTTACTATAATTTTGGATGAGTGTGGAAGGCAGCAACTTAGATAATTTTTTAAATGGGGACAAATTTATAGAGAATGTGTCTATCAAAGTTACCACCATTCCACTGTACTCTACCATCTCTGGCTTTGCAGACAGTGTATTTTATATATCAATTGCAGTGAAATGGTGCTATATCCATATTTTTATGTTTGAGAGTTACTTCAAATCAGTTTTGGATTGCTATATAACAAAAAAAGCTGGATTAGATAATCATCTCAGAGTTCTCATAATAACTTCTATAAATTCTGCTTTTGGTCTTTACTTTAACTATAATTCTGTACAGTTAAAGTTGTTTCTTTATCTTCAATTGTGGAAGCATTTATAGAAGCTAGGAACATCATATTTGAGCTAAAAAGATGATCTCTAGATAGCAACATAGAAATAGTCTTCTGTATTTATCTCTTTGCTGGAATTAGTGGTTGTCACAACCAAGACATGGTATACCTAGTTTATATTTTAAAACAAATTTCAAGATAGCATAACAGTTACAATTCAAAGCTGTATAAAGGCACTTTGGTTTGGATATGGAGAACTTAAACATAAAATACCTATTAACTATGCATTATGCTTCCTTTTCCTCCACCAGAATGCTATTATAGGATGTGATATAACAAAGAATGCAATTTATTTGTTACCTTGGAGATAAAAGATCATAAGCAAAAGAAAGTAAAGATTATTAAGAACAGATGAATAGTTCATTTCACGAATTGAGACATAATCAGTAAATTAACACATTTGGCAGCTGGTTTGCTTCTCATGTATGTTTCTGTTTGAACTACAGCAATGTTGTACCATTAATATTTGTTCTCTTAGCTGCAATTTCAGCATGCCAGTACTAAACAATCTTTTCCATTATAACACAAAGCAAACTCTTGTTTATCTTGTTTATCCATAGGACACTACAATCCTTCTTCTCTGATTAGATGGCAGATGATACTTTCTATAAAAGCATAGGACTTAATTAATGAAACTATAAGAGCAGGATATAAGAACCACTTCCTTTTGCAGTCAATGTAAACTTGGCATGCCCCCAAAATGCCAAAAAATGGTTGGAAATGGGAGTATATTTTATTCCTGCTTCGGTCAAGGGGATATAACTCCCTAATTAAAGGGAAAAAAGTAAAGGAATTGCAGTTGGAATTGGGAGGAAAGAATAGATCAGCCATGTAAAACCATGCATACAAGTCATTATCTTTGGTGAATTTGCCAATATCTAACATTTTATATAAACCAGTAGATCTGGAAGTCATTAAAGGACTAAAATGTGCCTTAATTGAATTTATCCTGTATATTTGGAAATAAACTCAGGTTTAACAAAATCAGCCTTCAGTGTTCAAATCTGGGTTACTATTGTGTATGAAAGCTTCTCACTTGTTATAGTCATATCTAGCAACATAAGTATAGCTTTTGTAAGCTATGTCAGAGCTTGTCAAGTTATACTACAGTTAAACCTTTGATTTATGGCAATCATTATATAGAGGTAATGATGAAAAAATTGTATATCAAACATAAATATGCAATATAAAATATGCTAGATTATTAGTCACCTTATTTTCAATTACAATAAGATACTTTTGTGCAAAACTTTTGAGCTTAGAAACAGCGTACTGCTTGCAAATGTATATTTCGCTTCCCTTTCAGTAACTAAAGGCAAAAGTTCTTTTGTCCACTTAAGTGCATCTAGTCCATGTGTCGTCATCTTCTTCTTCTTCTAATACTGATGAATTCTGTATAGCTGCCCCAACCACCTCAATTTAAATGAGTATGGATCATTGCAGGATGTTTCCATGATTGTGAAGTGTCCCTGCTTCGAATTCCTGTATTTTAAAAAAGGAAAAGTAAACGTAATTATTAGTTCTCACAACCAAGTACTTATGCATTCACAACCTAATTAATTTATTAACAAAATATAGATGACATTACAACAGTGGTGGGTACCGGATCCTGGTGCAACCGGTACGGTGCAATGGGACTAGGCATCCACCACATGCACAGGCGCAACACGCGTGCAGTGCATGCGTGCGAACTTACCGCCTGTGAAGTTTCAGGGCAACTCTGCAATGCTCCAGTTGCTTAGTGGAGTGTCGTGCAGGCACCATATGCTCCATGTGCATAAGCACCAATTGGCTCAAATACAGGCAAGGAGGGTGGGTGGAGCATCATACCGGAATGGTACCCGGTACCCCCAGCAGGCACCGGTACGCCCGTACCACGGCGCACAGATCGTATCCCACTACTGCATTACAAGGTCTATTAAGAGCCTTAAAAGAACTTTAGAGAGACATGAATTCCAACAGAAGAGAATATGTGTAGCTCAGTGGCCCTTGGTGCTCTCTGAGTGCACTGATGATGTTACCTTGTTGGGTAATAAATCTATAAGAAAACAACTAAGCTCAAAAAGCACTAAGGGTCCCACATAACTTCAGGTGAACATGAGCTATGTTTTTCATACTGAGATCTTTTGTGATCAAGTCTTTAAAATATTAAGAACCACTTTTACTAGAATAATATTGCAGAGCCAGTATGAAACTAATGTTCAGAATGATCAGCTTTCAATTGTCAGTCACCTCCTAAGAGATGCCCTTGAGTTTCCCAGGCTCTTCAAAGCAGATGGTTGGTGTATTCTTCACAGACAGAACAAACTGTTTGCCAGATGCATTTGTAGAAATTCTGCTGCTCAGCAAAACTAAATGAAAACCAGCCAATTGTTGGTGTTTATATCGTTATTAAGTTAGCACATCTACTCTTTTAGAATAAAGCCAGCAAGATCTAAGCAGAACAAATACAATTAAAATCAAGCCATGTATGCTTTAAGGAACATTGTCATGAATATATTAATTATACTATTTTATTATGCAACATTAAACATGGTGTTACATTTTAGCCTCAAACCCACATATCCCTTTTAGAAATGAAAACCATTGGGATCCCCATATCAATACAACATACCTTGTGTATGGCAGAATCTGAAAATAACATTTAACACAGCACAGTACTTAAGCAAAATGGTTTGCTTGAAATCAGCGTATGTGGGACTGATTGGGGTAGTATGTAGGGGTGACACCGAAGCATAATTTTACTATATTTTATTTATTAAATTATTGTACTTTAGTCCAATTTCATTTTAAATTGCATTTTATCCAATTCCATTTTAAATTATTTTTATCAGATTTTACTAATAATTTGTGTCTGGATCTCTGCATTTTGATATGGCCAAAGGGATAATAAATAAAGTAGAGTGAATGTTAAATGAAAAACATGAGATATGTTTAGAAATAAAAACCCATTTCCTATTTTCCCAGAGGGTTTCCTTAATTTTTATGTGTGATTGGATTGAGAATGAGGTCAAATAAATAATTAAGATGGCATTGAAATTCTAAGGAAAATTCCTGCCGATCAAAGCAATACATACTGTTTTCACAATGAAATCCTTCCCAGCCTTGGCATTGACACCAGTAGTTGTCATTTTTAGGGATACAAATTCCAGAATTCATGCAGGGGTTAGGTTTGCAGATATTTACTGGCATTTTGGCTTCTGTAACAGAGAAAATAGAAAACAGTGCTGGCTATTTGGGCACAACTAAGTTTCATCTCTCAAAGCTGCATACCTGGCTTTTGTTGCACTTGTGGTAAATGGAAGTCAGTGAACACACCTTTATGTGTTTGAACGAACTCCCCAATGTGAAATTAGATACTGGAATAACTGCTGGAAAGTAACCAGCCAGGATCTGCAATTTACAGAATTTAAGAAAAGCAGATATATTTGGAGACTATGGGAATTAAAAGGGCCTTAAAAAAAGAATTGTGTAGCTTCTACCACAAATCAGGAGGTTTACCTTAAAGACTAGTTCTATTTATATACCTTGGTACTCAAGTGCTTCGAAACTCATCGAATTTGCTACTCAATGCATTTTGATATAAAAAGTTTGTCCTAGAATTTTGTCATTGTTTGTTTGGGCTAGAGCTTGTCAGTGTCAGCTACCTTGTGACTCACTACATTACTCCTTATGGAAAAAATGTCTTTGGTACTCATTGTTTTTGGTTTTTATCGAAACTTCCGGAATAAATTAACAATAAGTACCGAAATACCACTATATTGGTTTAACCTAATTCAAAGTCAGAGACCAAAGCAATGCTTTATTGCTGAATACAGTTTAGTATTATCCCTTATTTATGGTATATTTCTAAATTCAGAATTATTGTTTAATATCTCTCTCTTCATGACTCATTATATTCCTTTCTTTCCCGATATAGAATCTGATAATTATTACAAATGGTCCTTGTTTAACGACCATTCATTTAGCGACTGTTCAAACTTGCAATAGTACTAAATGAGTGGTATTTATGACTAGTCCTAGAAGTTCTGCTATTGCAGTGTTCTGGCTATTGCAGTGTAATCACATGATCACAAGCCATCAGAGGTGGGTTCCTACTGGTTCGGCCAAACCGGTAGTGGTTTGCTGGCCAGCATCGCCGGAACCGGCAGTGACCCAGGCCTGCCATGCCTCTGAACCGGTTCCCTGGTCGGCGCGGCATTATTTTTAGTTTTTAACGTTATGCGCATGCACAGACCTATTTATAGGCAACTGTGCACGCACCAAACTGGCAGTAATGCTGGCAGCAACCCATCCCTGCAATCCAGCTGTTACGTAGTGGCATGGTTTCCAACCATTGCAGCATTCCCTGGTCCCATGTTAGCAATTTGCAATCTTTCCTACCAGTTTCCCACAAGCAAAGTCAATGAGAAAGCTGGCAAGAAATCATAAATTGTAGGAGATCAATTTACTTAACGATGGTAACCAAAGATTGCCAGAACTACCATTGCTAAGCAGTGCAGTCACATAGTGTCATTATTTGCAACCTCATCATTTAATGATTGAAATTCTGATCCCAAATACCATTATTAAGCAAGGACTACCTGTCTCACCATCTACAGATTCAATCTTATCAAAACGTTGTTTCAAAAAGAAAACAAACTCCTCTTTAACAGAACAAAGTATTTTATCTACAGTATTTCCACAGTTGTTTATATATATATCTAAACAACTGTTTATATATATTGTTTTATGTATGTATATACACATACATACACATACAGTCATTCATTGTTTAGATTTTAGCACAATCCTAATTTATTTATTGATGAAGTACAGAGTATTTATCATTCTCTTTATTTCAAGTACATTTTTAAAAAAATCAGTAGCTATTTTAAAGTAATTCTTGTTGGAAATGACCGTTGTCTTACCTGAACGGTCCTTCTATGGGTGCTGCGAAGGGAATCCAATCATGGGTTAACTTAGCCTTCTAGCCTTGAGACTGAGTATGTAAATTTCAAAGTCACGCCTCCTCTGACTGGACTTCCGTTTCCCTTCAGTTCTTTACGAAGTCCACCGAAGGAGCATTATGTCAATCATCAATCAAGCCGCAGTCATCCGGTACTACATAGTCAAGTCCAGTCAGCAACAAGAAGTCACAGAGTCACGATCAAAACGGAGCCCTGACCAGCCGAAACTGCGGGCGGGTTTGGATTCCCTTCGCAGCACCCATAGAAGGACCGTTCAGGTAAGACAACGGTCATTCTCCTGTGTGCTGCTCCGGGAATCCAATCATGGGATATGCCAAAGCAATTAAGTCCCAGGGCGGGAGCTAGGCTGGTCAGGCTCCTCCGCAGACGGAAGGACCCTTTGCAACACTCTCCGCCCAAAGGACGCCTCAGCCGAGGCAAAGACATCAATCTTGTAGTGGCGAATAAAAGGTGAGGGGGACGCCCAGGTGGCCGCCCTGCAAATCTCTTCTACAGACGCTTGCGTCGCCCAGGCCGCTGTGGTGGCCGCACTCCTGGTGGAATGAGGAGTGATTCGCCTTGGAACCGGTCTGGAGTGGGTGTCATACGCCAATGCAATGCAAGCTTTCAACCATCGGCCGATGGTGTGGGAGGACACCTTCTGTCCCATTGAAGATGGCTGGAAGGAGACGAACAGAGCTTCCGATCTTCGGAACGACGCAGTGCGCTTCACATAGCGACGAAGAGCTCTGCGAACATCCAGATGGTGCCACTGGCGTTCCTGCGGATGAGACGGGTGAGGACAAAAGTCCGGCAGGACAAGTTCTTGAGTCCTGTGAAACAATGAGTTTATCTTTGGAAGAAAGGTCGGATCCAAACGAAGCACTACCTTGTTCGGGTTGAAGATGCAAAGATCCGCATGAACAGAAAGGGCTGCTAGCTCCGACACCCTCCTGGCCGATGTTATGGCCACCAGGAAGGCTGTCTTGAGTGTCAATAAACGGAGGCTGATGGAATGGATAGGCTCAAAGGGGGCAGCTGTCAGGGCCCTGAGAACCAAGGTCAAATCCCACGTGGGATAACAGTGTACCGTCGGCGGTCGTAAGTTGGAAGCACCCTTAAGGAAGGTTCGAACTCGCGAGTGCTGAGATAAGGAGCGGCCTTGGCCACCCCCGACCACCGTCGACAAGGCTGTGACCTGACGGCGAAGCGTGTTTGGCGCCAACCCCTTGTTGAGGCCGGACTACAAGAAATCCAGAACTTGGGGCACCGAGGCCTTGATGGGATCGACCCCGGTGTGCCGGCACCACCGACAGAAGGCCTGCCAGGTAGCCTCGTAAATACGGGTAGTCGACGGGCGATGGGCCGCTTGAATTGTAGAAATGACTTCGTCCGAATAGTGAAGGGCCGCTAGCATCTCCCGCTCACGTGCCACACGGCTAACTGCAACAGCTGAGGGCCCGGGTGCCGGAGAGCTCCTTGGTTGAGCTGAATCTGGTCGTCCGGAATCCTCCAAGGACGCGAAACGGACAGATGGACGAGGTCCGCGTACCAGGGACGTCTGGGCCACATCGGAGCGACCAGCAGTACTTCCGCCTGTTCTGCCAAGATCTTCTGAATGACGAACGGAAGGATTGGGAGAGGAGGAAAGGCATAAAGAAGGCCGGCCGGCCAACGGCTGCGTAAAGCGTCTACTCCCTCCGCCCCCGGAGTCTGGTATCGGGAGTAAAACCGGGGAAGTTGTGCGTTGTGCGGGTGAGCAAACAGATCCACCTTGGGTAGGCCGAAGCGGCGAGAGAGTTCCTGGAAGAGAATGGGGTGGAGCTGCCACTCCCCCTGATCCACAGTCGCTCTGCTCAGCCAGTCCGCCTGAGTGTTGGCTTCGCCCGAGATGTGCTCCGCCCGAATCGATGAGAGTCTGGGCTCCGCCCAATGGAACAACCTTTCCGCTTCCAGCATCAGAGCTCTGGACTGTGTTCCCCCTTGGCGGTTGATGTGGGCCTTGGAGGCCACATTGTCGGTCAAAATTAACACATGGCAATGAGATACAATGTCCCGAAACTCCAGGAGAGCTAGACGGATGGCCCGCAACTCCAGCCAGTTTATGCTGTTCGCCAGCTCCTGATCCGACCAGCGACCTTGGGCCACCCTGTCCAGGGCATGGGCCCCCCATCCAAATAAACTGGCGTCCGTTGTAACTTGAACGCGGTCCGGCTCCTTGAATGGACATCCCCGGAGGAGCCTGGACGACATCCACCAATGCAGGGACCGCCTGGCCTTGCCCGGGAGCTGCACCTTGATGTGGGAATGACTGGTATGCGCTCTCTGGAAGGGCAGCAGAAACCACTGGAAAGGACGCGCATGGAACCTGGCCCAGAGCACCACGCCGATGCAGGAGATCATCTTCCCTAGCAGTTTGGACAGCGACAGCAGCGGTACTCGCCGTTGAGATAGCACATGATGCGCCAGGTGGTATATGCTCTGCCTCCTTTCCGGGGACAGGAAAACCTCGCACGACATCGAGTTGATGGTGGTTCCCAGATGGAGGAGGGACGTGGTTGGACGCAGATGGCTCTTGGGCAGGTTGAGGACAAATCCATGGTTTCGCAATGAGTCCATCGTGACCTGTAGGTCTCGGAGGGCCTGATCTCGAGAGGACGACAGCACCAACACGTCGTCTAAATAACAATTGATGCGTATTGGAATTGAGCGAAGGGAGGCTGCCAATACTGCCAGAAGTTTGGTGAACGTGCGCGGGGCCGAGGAGAGGCCGAATGGCAAGGCCCGGTATTGATAATGGCAGCCGTTGAAGTGAAACCGCAGGAACTTCCGATGTGCCGGATGAATGGGCACATGGAGGTACGCTTCTTTGATGTCTATGGAAGTCATCATGTCGCCTTGGCGGATGGAAGCCAATATGCTCTTTAGAGATTGCATTTTGAATTTTTGGTATTTGATATGCTGATTGAGCTGTTTCAAATCTAGGATTGCCCTCCATCCCCCGGAGTTCTTTGGTACTAGGAATAAGATGGAATAAAACCCTAGGCCTTCCTGCCCTTTGGGAACTTGTTCTATGGCCCTGATGGTGAGAAGATGGAATATCTCGGTGTCCATAAGGTGCCGCTTTGACGGGCACCTGGGCACAGGGCACCTGATGAACCTTCTCGGGGGGATGGATAGAAATTCTAGCGTGAGACCCAAACTCACCACTTGAAGGGCCCAGGTGTCTGACGTGAGCTCCGCCCATTGGTGGGCGAAGGCCAAGAGATGTCCTCCTATGGGCCCTACCTCCTGCGAGTCAGCGGTATCTACGAAAGGATCGGTTGCCCGCTCCTCAGAAAGACCGTCTACTCTGCGCCTCACCCTGCTGGCCCCCCCTGTCTCTGGCCCCAGCTCGGTCCTGGCCACGATCCTGTGCCTGGGAGAACCCCCTGGTGTAGCTGGGGACATAGGGGGCGGAAGTAAACCCCGAGTCCCCAGACCGAAAGGGCTGCCGTCTACTATAAGGCTGTGGCCTTCTGGTCACATGGGCGCTTGTGGAGGGAAGCACCTTGCATTTGTCCCGAGTCTCAATGAGAATGGGATCCAGCACTGAACCAAGCAAAGCCCCGCCCTTAAAGGGTGTGGACGCTAGGCGCCACTTAGATTTGACATCAGCTTGCCAGTGGCGGAGCCAGAGCAAGCGGCGAGAAGCCACATTGGAAACCACGGCTCGGGATGCAAATTTTGCCGCGCTAAGGGTGGCATCTGCAGAATACTCTAGGGCCGCAATCAGCTTGGTGACATCCTGATGGAGGCGCAGTTCCTCCGGGTCCAGCCTTTCCTGTAGTTGTCTCAGCCAAACTAAGGAAGTCCTATTAAAGAAGGAAGCTGCAGTAGCTGAGCGCAAGGCCCACGCTGCTGCCTGATGAGTTTTGCGAATGACCGATTCGGCCTTGCGGTCCTCGGCCTTCAATCCTTCTGAAATTTCAGAAGGAATTAACGCCGGTGAAGCAAGAGCAGCAATGGGAGCATCCACCGTGGGAAACTGGAGGAGAGCCTCCAACTCTGGAGAAGATGTGAATAGCTTCCTATCACCAGACCCAGGGGGCTTAACTGCGGTCGGCTCATCCCACTGCTTCTGGATTAAATCAAGAAAAAGCTTGGGGGATGGAATAAAATCCTGCAGAGCCACCTGCTCAGCAAAAAGCCGCTCGGTGGCATCCAGGCCCACAGCAGCACTTTCTGCAGAAATTGCCTCCCCCATGTGGGCGGTAGTCTTGGCCTTATACAGCAGAGACTTGAAAAGAGTGTGCCTGAAGAGCCCAGGGGCAGTAGGCTGATCCATAGGGAGGCCCTCATCACCAGAGAATTCCCTATCCTGGATTTCACCTTCCTCCACTAAGGAAGATTGTGCGCTAAACACAGAGTGTAAAGGGGAAGGAGGATCCGTTTGCAGGATGGAAGAATCCCCTTGCACTGCTTGAGGAGCCAGGCCTGAGTAGGCCAGAGTAGGCCTGGAGGCCTGGGATCTACGCGCTAATTCCGCATCCACCCCTCTGGAAATAGCCTCTGAGATCATGCTGTAAAAATCAGCAGGAAGGCCCAAATCCTGGCCCTCCAGAGGCCTGAGGCCTGCAGCTGTGGGGGTGAACGTGGCAGAAGGCCCAGCGCGTGGAGGTGAACGAAGAGAAGCTCCACTAGCCTCAGAAATAATTGGGGGGGATCGAGGCCCGAAAACCCCTACCTCAGGAATAGGGCCCTGGGGAAGCTGAATATCAGGGGACCAACCCTGCTCAACGACCCGCACCGGAGACACAGGTTGCTGAATCAGAACCGGAGGGGAACAAATGGGAGCCCCAGATGCCTTGGGGGGAACCTTGGCTTTGTCTTTGCGTTTGTGCGACTTATCCCGAACAGCAGATGAGGCTCGAGGCCTGCTACTAGAGGCCCTGGTCGCGGCCCTACTAGGCCCAGGGCTAGCCCCCCCCCTCGCCAGGGGAGCGGGGCTCAGAAACTGGCCCGACAGTACCTTGCACTACCGATTGATCAGCCATGGTATGAACCTGAAAGAGCTCAATCAGCGAAACAAAGGAATGCAATTGAAAAGCACTCGCCAAGAACGCCACGTGGAAGCAGAGACAAAGAGAAGCGACCTCCTTCCTGAGTCAGCAACCTCGAGTGAGGGAAAAGGGAGGGGCGGAAGCAGTGCGCAAACTCAAGCGCGTGAACAAATTCTGCCTTCTCATCCCCAGGCATTATCACGCATGCGTGAAAACGCTTCCAAATAAGGCAACCGGCATCAAAGGCGCGAAATTTAAAGAAACAGCAGGGGAAAATCCCAAACAGCTGATCCATGTAATCCTCCGGCAGCTGCTCCAGCGAGAGCACAAAGGAGGGAGACGGGGAGGAGAAGACCAGCTCCGACAAGCCACGGCTTCGGATCTGACCGCGCCCGCAGGCGGGTGCTATCCGGCATGGAAAGCAGCGCTGGGAGACTCAGCTTCCTTGCGCGCTGAACTTAAAGAGAGGACAGGCGGAGAAGCCGTTTGCAGACGGCAAGATCGCCCCACGCTCCAGCTGTAGTAATCCGATATCCCTACAAGGGAAATAGCGAGGGAGGAATCGGCTGGCAGAAAAACTGCCGCCTTACCTCCAATCCAGCAAGAAATCCACAGTGAAAAAACCAAGTAAATCCAGCATTAACCCTGAGAAATTATCAATTAGTCAAGAGAGAATTGAAAATAGGTCTCGTAGGCTTTGGACTGAGTAATAGAACTGGAGGGAAACGGAAGTCCAGTCAGAGGAGGCGTGACTTTGAAATTTACATACTCAGTCTCAAGGCTAGAAGGCTAAGTTAACCCATGATTGGATTCCCGGAGCAGCACACAGGAGAATGGTGTTCTCATTAAGCATAGTGAGGTAAAAATAAAGTCATTGTTTTTAGAAGAAATGGCCTTATACTGAATTTGATGTAGATTACATCTCTTTCTCATTATACTTTTGTATTTTGCCGCCTCTGCTGGAAGTTTGGAGCTGACTAAAAAAGAAGGTAAGTTAAGAAAAAATGTTGCTACAATTGTTGGCTGTAAAACAGAAAATCAAAATATACCTTACCATCACACAATTTTTCCATGATAAAGTCTTTCTTGTGTCTGAGATCTTCATAAGAAGAAATCCTCACCAAACTGTTAGAAGACCCTGCAATCCTCAACAAAAGGTCCATTTGTACACTTTCTTTCACAATGATAAGAAGTGATACATCATTACCGCGTAGCTGTTGGGCAGGGACTACGGCATCCTCCACTCCAGCTCCACTTGTGAGAACTACCACAACTTTTTTCACACCAGGCCTTGCTCCTTTTTGGACAACTGTGACATCATCATGAATATGAAGCAAGGCACTTCCAACTGAGGCAGAGCCACCCGTAAAGGGAGCTTGTTTGATGGCCTCCAGTAGAGCTGAACTAGTAACATGTGTATCTAGTCCAAATACTGTTTGAGGCCTTTTCCCAAAGACAACAAGGCTGACTTGCGTTACATCCCTATTGATGCCAAAGTGGGAAGAGAGACTGCTGACAAAGTTTTTCATCTGGGCAAAGTTAAACCTTCCAGTTGAAGCTGAAGAATCCAGAGCAAAGACCAAATCCAGGGGCTGAGATAGGCAGCCTGAGGAGGAAGAAGAAGTAATCAGCCTTTGAAGAATGTGACTCATTCATGTGGATACCTACAAGTCTTATATGATACAGTAAAGGGAATCACATTTAAGTACGGTTATGTTGGCAGCAGAAGTCTTCCTCTACAGGTTTCTCATTAAGACTGTTTCCATGGAAAGGGTGGTTTCACTTCATTCTGCAGCTGCAAACATGCACACAAATGACAAGACTTTTTATAGGGGAACTGGGATACAAATAAGGTTTTGCTCTTAAAAACTTTGATTTCATCAATATTTCAGACTAGAAGTTATAAATCTGGAGATTTAGTGATAACACCAGGAGGTGAGTTGGCAATAAAACAAAATAAAATCTGTATCTTGTAATATCTCAAGGGCTGCATTAGGAAGAACTGAAATCTCAGTGAATTATGAAGCTTATTCAAAAACTGTCTGCTATCATTACCTATATGTAGCTTATATTATGGTGCTACTGGAATAAAAGGGGAAAAAGAAGACCGTGTATATCTCTCCGAACTCTTTGGAAAAACAGGGAGATAAATATACAGTAATAAAGAAAATTAACTAATATTTTATTTCATTTTTAATTAAATTTCAATTTTAAGATAGTTAAACACAATTTAAATACATCACTAATCAATACCCTGAGACACTAGAGAGACAAATCTAAATTGGTCTATATGACCTCTGACTAACAGCAGAGATTGAAATTAACAACAGCCCCATATACACCTTTCAAGTGGTTTAGGAAATGGCAACCTCTTTTTCATTTATTGATTAATACAAGGTACATTAATGTGCTCTCTGCAGTAGCTTTGCTACTGTATTATCTCTCTTTAATGAATTGAAATATATACAACATCCAGCAGGATACTATGTGACACTGAACCAATAATAGATATTTGAAAAACAATTGATATGGTATCTTTATCTTGAATTCTCACCTTGGTTATCAATGCTGCAGATTTTTCTCTGTAATTCAGTAATTTTATTGACTAGATCTTGAGTGGTGGAGTAGATAATTGTCCGCTTTGGATTCCCTGTAATCTCATCCAGTTCTCTTCTTAAAACTTCACTGCCAATTGCAATGATAGAAATGCCTTCTTTCCTACTGAATTTAGCTGCTTCTACCACTGAATCCTCAGCTTTTGAATCTGTGAGCAATACGACAACATGGGGAAGATCTTCAGGAACATCAGAAAACACTGGTGGACGCTTAAAGCCTTGTTGTGTAATAAATCGTAAAGCTTTGCCGGTCAAAGTGTTTCCTCCAATGAACTCCATGGAATCAATGATCTTCACCAGACTGAACATATCTCTGTAATCCCCAATTTGGACAATCATCTTGACATCATTGCTATAATGGGCCAGGGCCACATTTCGCAGAGTTTCTGTATTCCACACTACATGGAGAAACTTTTTCAGGAAAGCTTTATAATGCAAGAAACCTTCAAGAGTAGTGCTGGATGAACTATCCACCAAAAAAAGAAGGTCCACACTGCATTCCGTATTTATATTTGGTGCTGTTTAACAAAATAAGCAAAAACTGTTAGAAACCCAAAAAGAATGCAGAACAAGAATCTTCTAAAATAGAATATTGTACAATATATAACTATTAGTAAGGTTTGGTTTTGGGCCTGTCATTTTTTAGTTACAGAAATGGTACAGAGTCTCCTGCTTGAGCAGAGAGTTGGACAAGAAGACCTCCAAAGTCCCTTTAGTTCTGTTTTTATTGATTGATTCAAATATTTAATCACAAAATGTAACCTAATATGGTATTAGAAAGAACTAAGACTTAGTTCATTGGAAAAATGTAATAAATGATGGGTGTGTGTGAGAGATGGATTTCTTGTTCAGTTGTTTATTTAGATTACCAAGTCATAAACCACAGATGATAGAAACATCTTCCAAAATTCAGTATGAATAAAAGCATTAGAATAGGTAAGCAGAGATATAATTAGAAACTCCTTTCGTTTCTGTATAAATGTCCCACACCAGAGAGATTTGAAAAATGTAATTTGGATATTTCATATTAATAATTTTCAGTCTCATAATTCCTCCGTCATAATAAAGTATAAATTAAAAATGTCACCCAGACAAAACATACTTCTTATTAACTACAGAGGAGCTGGATAAATGGTTCTATCCTATACAAATATTGAAGAGTTTTTGCTTGTTTGGGAAATTAAATCAACATGTTCTGCTATCCTGATCATATATGATACAATATATGAAATATATGATATTTTATTTTGAGGAACGTTCAGATATGGATATTACATACACTAATTCTTAATGGTGATGGTGGTTTAAAACAAACTGTCTAATTCTTATCCCATTCTGCTTTTCCTTATTAAAGAACAAATAATGATAATCAGAGGTTTTTGTAGAAAACGGGCTAATGTTACCAACACATTAAAAACAAGATTCCAGTCCCTAAAATAAAACAACATACCACAGTTGGAATCTCCTGCAAATTTCACTGGACAGACACAGTGGTAGCCTTCTAATCCCTCTAGAATGCAAGTGCCTCCATTTTGGCAAGGGTGGGAATCACAAGGATCTAAGTTCAGAAAACAAAGATAAATGGAAGCTTATAACATTGTTTTCCTCTTTCAATAGCAAGCAGCACTAACCTCTAAAAAGCAACACATTTCATAGTATATCTAATTAAAATCTATTACTCCATCACCCCTAATTTGTGTCTACCAGGCATCTCTTATAAGTAAGATAGTAAAAATAAAGCAAGAATAAAAGCCCTTAGAATTATGGAACTTTGTACACTGATCGTTTCCCTAGAATCAAGGTATTATAAAGAGATCATAAAGAGATAAATGGATACTTGTCTTGATTCATGCAATTATTTTTATTCCAAACAGAATTTAGTTTGGTTAATAAAAGGGTAATGATTGAGGGTGGATGAATTTTCAAGATAAAGTTTTGAATTTATTAATTTCTTCAGTGTTAATATTTTATTGTAGATTAGAAAAGCTCAAAGGTGAACATGTAATTTTTTTCATTGTAACAGTAAAATACGTATGATCAGTCTTGACTTGAAAGAACATAATTTATAGCTCAATTAAGGACCTAACACAATTCAACTGAAACTGATTAATATTTTTCTATAATCAAAGAATTTGACTGAACGAAAGTAAAAATGAAAAATAAATAATGAAGAAATCAAGTTATAAATTTTTAAATTTGTCTGCATGGGGAACATATGGAATACATTTGATAAATTGGTTCCTTCGGTTCATAGAACATTTTGAATCTAGTGGAGGAACACCACTGGCAGAATGCATTAAGAGTCTATTTTTACTGATGATTACTCTTCCTAGTGCCCTTGAATAGCTATCCTAGTGCCTATATAGTTTAGGGATTCTCTAGAATAGTGTTTCTCAATTGTGGCAACTTGAAGATGTATGGACTTCAATACCAGAATTCCCCTTACTGATGGGAGAATTCTGGGAGTTGAAATTCATGTATTTTCAAGTTTCCATGTTGAAAAACACTGTTCTATAACAATGCCAAATGAGAGGGAGGAAGAAATTTGGGAAAATAATATCTCTTCTTTGAGGGAACCATTCATGTTGCTAATGGAAAAATACCTTGGATTTCATCCAATTATTAATAGATATGTGCCTTTTTTTTCACTTTATCACTTTTATTTTGAAGCAGCTATATTTTAGATTTTAGAGATCTGGACCTTACCTGAGCATATAGTTCGATAGCATGTAGATGGATATTTGATGAAAATGTTTCTCCAGCTTAATTAAAGAAGCCAATATTAAAGAAAATGAAACTTAGATGAGTTTGTATTTGAAAATAGTGAAGCAATGATACTGAATTTAATTAATTAAATTATTAACAATATAATTCTCTATCAATTAGTTTTTTTTAAACAATAACATTCCCCTATTTTTACATTTGTGTACCATTTTTCGGAGGGTGAAAATCTGGGTGCATCTTATACACTGAATACAGCATTTTGGCCTCTTCAAACCCCTCCCCCTTTGCAAAAATGGTCATGCATAGCCTTTAGGAGGCTTCCAGAGTGCTCCTGGGGGCTGGGAAGGGCGAAAATGAGTGAAAAACAGGTTGTTTTTTGCTCGTTTTTGCCCCCCTCCACACACTTATAGAGTGTTATAGAACACTCTATAAGCCTCCTAAAGGCTATGCCTTATTGACAAAAAATGGGCCTTTTTGCGAAAAACAGACCGTTTTTTCCTCATTTTTGCCCCAGCCCAGGAATACTCTACAAGCCTCCTAAAGACTATGCATGCCCTTTTTTGATAGAAAAGCAGACTGTTTTGGAGGTCTGCAGAGTGCAAAAACTTTTTAAAAAATTTGTCTCTTCAAAATCTTGGTGCGTGTTATATTCCGCTGCGTCTTATACTCCAAAAAATACGGTAGTTTCTGAAAAAAAATTGGAAAAGTGGAACAAAGTAGCATTTTTAAAAAGTGCAAATATTTAAATCTTCAGTCTTCTAAACCCATTCGAATCTGCACCTTATGTCCAACACCCACCCACCCACACACACACACACACACACTGTATTTGCCAGATTTCTTCCTGCAAAGCCTTGTGAAAGGCCACAGGTCAGAGAAGGAGAAGAAGAAGGAGAAGGAGAAGGGGAGAAAGGGAGGAGGAGGAAGATTAAGGTGACTTACTTGTAGAAAGGGCAGAGTGATGTGCGTACAATATTTCTGCTTTGGGATCCTTTCCAACAAAAATAGTTTCCAACCAGTTCTTTTACTCGTTCAAGTGTTTTGCGTTCACAGGGATGAGGTTCAGCCCTGCAAGCTTGTGCAAGAGGCAAGAATTCAGAATCAGTATTAATTGTGTGCGACAAGAAACTTAAGCATACCAAAATAGTGGTGTAACAAATCTGTAGCACTTTGACATTACATGGATAAATCAGATTTAATAGCTTCTAACATCAGGTAACATCTTGGGAAACATGGTTGCCTGAATTTCTGGGGAGCAACTGCCAGTCAAAACAGGTAAGATTGGATTAGATGTCAGGTAGGCTGGGCTGATCTAAAGCAATTTTTAGTGTTTGACAATTAAGCACTTTGTCCCTTGGCAAGTTCTCTGATTTGCAATAACATTTTGATTAAACATTAATACAAGTTTAAGTAAAGGAAAAGGATAGCTCACTCTCATTCTCTCTGTCATTATCTCCAACATACTTATTCAGATGTGCAGGAAAAATCATTCTGAAAATATTTCTATTTGCAGAGACCACCTGTTGGCTATACAGAAAGAAACTGCAACCAGTATCTATACATGTTGCTATTTATGGTATAGCAATGCATGCCCTTTAAAAATCAACTTTCTAAAATATTTGTAATTATTTTTAATACCTGAATCTTAGAGATGGAAAGAGTCATTTAAGCTTCTGAGCTCAATCTTCTGTTTAATAGAGGATCCAAACTAAAGAATTGGCCTTGGTTTTACTTTAATTTACCCAGTAACCTAAACACACCCAATCAATTGGAATTCACTTTCAATAATTTATTCCAATGCTGAATTACTGTTACTGTTGATTCCCCCGCCCTACCATTCAACTGAATCTATCTTCCTATAACTTGGATCCAATATCCAATACTTGAGAGACCGCCTGCTGCCAATTACCTCCCACAGACCCATTAGATCTCACAGGGTTGGCCTCCTCCGGGTTCCATCTACTAGCCAATGCCATCTGGCTACTACCCGGGGGAGGGCCTTCTCTGTGGCAGCTCTGACCCTCTGGAATGAACTCCCCGCAGGGATTCGGACCCTCACCTCTCTCCAGGCCTTCTGAAAAGCCGTCAAAACCTGGCTTTGCCGGCAGGCCTGGGGGTGATGAGTTCCCTCCCCTCTCGACTTGTATGGTTGTGTGACTCTTGCTTATTTTAATTATCTGTAGTTTGTTTTATATTCCCCTTTTTCCCCTTTTGAATTGTTCGCCACCCTGAGTCTTCCCGGAGAAGGGCGGCATACAAATAATAAAATTCTATTCTATTCTATTCTATATTCCATGTCCTGCACTCCAGAATTCAATTTTAACTCAGACTACTCCTTTATTGTGCTATGTTGCTGTTTGAATCTTTCTTAGATGCTAGAAAAGCTGCACGACATTTTTCTCCATCAAACAAAAAACTGTGGGAAGGTTGCAAAATAGATAATAAAATCATAGGGAATCTACTCTTAACATTCTTCAAATGACATCAGGTAATGAGGCAATAGAAAACAATAGAAAAGCTCCCTTATCCCCTATCTGTCAAAGAGTCATAAAATTAATTTTATTGTCATCTAGAGGTTTTGGCTATACCAAATTGACTAAATTAAATCAACTTATATAGAAACAACAACTTTATTGGGAGGGGGGAATGGCACAGTGAAAACATAGCTCTTAATTGAGCTAATGGAAAACAAGGCACAATAAAAACAGAAGGTACTAAATAACACTTAATATGAGTTCTTAAAGTAAACTGAAGACCCAATTCTCAGTGCTCTCTTGTTTTCTTGCAGACTTTCATTACCCAAACTAAGTAACATTATCAGTGCTAGTAGCTAGCACTGATGGCGTTCCATAATTTGGGTAATGAAACATCTGCAAGAAAATAACCAAGCTCAGAGAGCATCAAGGAACTGTCCTTTCAACCCTGAGCTACAAATATTCTTCTTTATTGGTTAAATTAAACTTAAAATACCCGGAAATGCAGCATTGCAGATATCAGAGAGTGCAAGCACGGTATAAAGCCCATTGGAGGCATCATCAGTGTCTTCTGCAAACAGCGTATAGTATTCCACTGGCTCACTTGCTAGTGCATACAATTCTCCCCACCTGCACAAATGCAAAAACTTTTTTAAAAGTACATTGTACATCCTTACACATACAAATCTTCATTGTACAGAATTGGGTCATTCATGCTGCTTATTTTTTAAAATGAATGGCCTAAGACTCTTCATTAAACCGCATTATTTTTGTTATTTACAACAAACAAACATGTAAACTGGTTACAACCCTTAGGCTACCCTTTTTTCCAGTGGGAAGCTTCATTTCATGCCTAACACCTTTCTGGCTTTTTCCTTGATGTAGGACATTATGTGCTCAGTTTTAGAAACACTTTTTGCCGTACTATTAAATTTTATATGCAATCCTCAACTTACAACCACCATTGAAACTGGAACTTCCATCACTAAGCAATGTAGTCCTTGAGTTGCACCTAAAATGATGCCTTGTTTTGCCAAAATCATTAAACATATTGCCTAGTGATTTAGCTTCTCCCATTGGCTTTGCTTGTGATGGCCTGAAAGGTTGCAAACAGCAATCACATGATCCGAGGACACTGCAACTATTGTAAACACATGGCATTTGCAAAGTTCCTATATTGTGATCACATGACTGCGGGGGTGCTGCAATGGTTGCAAGTTGAGGACCAATCACAAGTAACTGTTTTTCAGTATCCTCAGTTATCCTCATAACTGCAAATGGTCACTAATCAAATGGTCCTAAGTCAAGAACATCCTTTAGAATTGCTTCTAAAATTTAGAATGAATTTTACCAGTTTCCCAATACTTCAGATTAAAATGTGTCAATATTTATCTGGAGCTGCCAAGGAATGCACTGGAATCTTTGGTATGCTAAAGAAGTAATTAATGACTGAGTTTTAAAAAGAACACCCACTGTTGGTCTTTTAAACTCTCAACGGCAATAAGCTCCTACATAGTGGATCCTCTCTGTTCTTGAAAGATGTGCATGCCAAATCTTCTATCTACTGCAGGATTTCCCTTCAATTCCCTTTAACTACTCTGTCACCCTGAAATAAGACCTCCCTGGATAATAAGACCAATGGGGGGGGGTTGAGCGTATGAACTAAACAAAGCCCTCCCCCTAAAATATTGCAACACAGCAGCAGCCATGAGGTGACCACGCTCACCGCCTCCTGTACCTCAAAAATAATAAGAACTCCCCAAAAATAAGGCCAAGTGCTTATTTCGGGAGGGGCGTCAAAATAAAATAAGACCCTGCCTTATTTTCGGAGAAACATGGTATTAAGTGGCAACAGCAATGGAACATTCCATGTCAACTCACTTTGGGAAGTTAACTCCAATTGCAAACACCGCAATCCCCCTTTCTTTTATCTGCTGGGCTAAGTTTGACACGTTGTCCTGAGATCTCCCATCAGTTAAGATTATAAGGATTTGGGAAACTGATGAGTTCCTGCCTCCACGGAATCCTTGTTGAAGAATGTGTTTTAGAGCAAGACCTGTTTTTGTTCGCCCACCTCTAAAGCAAGAAAAGCGAGCATTAGGAAAGCTTCAGGCACCCAGTTTTGTCTTCTTAACTTCTGATAATTCCTTATTAATATCTATACATAACATATTTTTTCAAAAGTAAAGTGGAAATGAAATGTTTTATAACTATGGCATACACATATGCACATTCAATTATATTTAAACAGCTTGACAAAGCTAATAGTTCTTTTATCAAAGAAACAACTACTCAGGATCTCTTTACTGAAAATATAGCTTTCTTATGAACATGGTACCTTATGTTCCCTGATATTAAACAATATAATTTTGCTTATTTGTTAAACTTCATTAAAAATGCTACTACATTGGGAGTTCAATCTGAGAGTTACTACTAAGGACAGTAAACTCCTGGCAGTTTCTTGGTTCTAATCATTATGAGAATTTCATTTATTTTTCCTATGTTGAAGGTGATCAGACATATTGTCACTTAGTAAACAAAAAATTATAGTTGGATGTTCATCTTCAAAAAATACTGGATTTAGGAAAAACTATTAAAAATGGATGGTAAATTATTGCACAAGAGATGGTAGATATCTCTCATTTAAAGATATTTTATTACTTCAGACAAAATACATTATTATCAAGTAAGATAAAGGGATGAAAGATTAGTCTGGTAATATATATTAATCAAACTGCATCAATAAATTGAATGCACTTAATTGGATAATACATCAAATTGAATGTAGGAATTTATTACAATCACAGCCTCATACATTATTTAGGATTTCCATGTTCAGATAATATTGGGAAGCAGTTTTGATATATTTAACTATAGGAAGAAAATAAGAAATTCTTCTTTATAAGAAAATAAAGCCATATTTTAGCAAATAAATAAACAAATAAATAAAAATGCATCTTATTGTAATTGTCTTCACAGCAGTGAAGTTCATTTGTATTATTTTGAAGAATAAACTATGATTGTACAATCTGCAACATCTTTTTTCAGTTTTTAATCTCCAGTCTTGCAGTTCTACTTAAAATCTGAAAAAGCTTGAACAAAATGGAGAAAGAGGAGGGGAAGGAGGGAGGGAGGGAGAGAGAGAGAGAGCAAGATCTGTATAAAGTATTAATTAATTCAATATGTTAACTAATAATCAGCATACATAGAAATAAATTCACATAAACATAGATGTAAATTCTGTAACAGAGATAGGACTTTTGTTGATGTGGTAGATTTTAACAGTTGTCAGATAATGTCATTTGTAAATCAATTTCAGACAGGAATCTTTTATTATTTTTGACCATTTTAAATTTATTTCTAAAAACATCTTGTTTCCATAATTGATATTTGTATTTCTAGTAATTCATAGTTTTGTTTGGCTTTATTTAAAAAATAAAATACAACCTCCACATTCATTATAAATTAACAACCCATGAAGTTTGGTAACTGTGTTTTTGGTGCTTTTTTTACACATTCCTTTTCAAATAAGTTTTAAACTGCCTATTAAAGTTAATTTACTTTGAATCTGAAGTATCTGTGGTCAACTTTTGCCCTTTTGTTCAATATACAGTATTTATAGTATAAATAATACATACGCTTCTGTGTTATTTATACTTTTTATTCGTTTTGTCATTTTAATATTTTTAAATGACATTATCTGCCCTGACAACGTTGATTATCAGAAACTATAATATAATTATTATAATTATTATTATGTTTCATAAGCTATGATTTCAAGCTGTTTACATTTATTCCTTCACATCCTTTCATAGCAGTAGAAACAAATCATGTAATTCCCTTCATTTGTTGTATGATGCTATTTATTCCCTTTTTCCTAACATGTGGGAAAAATATATGTATATTAAACATCTTGAGAAAAATAACTATGCAATTGTATGAATGTAGGTGAGACAGCTAAAACAACTGGACAATAGTCTCCCTCTGGTTACCTCCAAATGGGAGTGACTGTTTGAGTGTCCTGGGGAAGGGGGGAGAACTAGAGTGACAATGAGTAATTGAGTTGCAGTTAGTCATTGCTTTAGCCCACACCAAGAACTATTTCCAAATCCAACAGCATCATGGCATGCTCTCTTGTCTAAATCCAGGAGAAAACAATTATTTCTACCAGCCAATCTCTTATAGCAGAGGTGTCAAACTCGATTTCATTGAGGGCCACATCAGGGTTATGTTTGACCTTGAGGGGGTCCAGGGGGGCGTAGCCAGGATAGGCATGGCCAGCTCAATGTCGCTCTTGTTGGAGGTGCCTGTGGTGGGACTCCTGAGCTCCATTTTTGGCTGCAACAGCTTCCTGCAACCCTCTGCCAACAAAAACAGAGCTCAGGAAGGTCACCCATGGCCCTTGTAAGCTTCATTTTCAGCTGCTACGACCTCCTGCAACACTCCATGGGCCGGTCCTTTGCTGTTTCCAGGGGTGTCCTGCGGAAGTTTGACACTCCTGTCTTATAGCCATTTATCCTGCTCTTCTTTTCTATTGCAATGAATGTTAAGCTTTAATGACTTTTCAAGATATAATGGAGAAAGTAGAGTGAATAGGTATGAGAATCAAGGAGAGACATGCAGGAGAATTGCAGCTGCCTTGATTGCCAAAACAATGACTAGTCTGAAAGGGAAAACAACTGCTTTACAATTATACAAAGTTGGTTCATATCTATTATAACAGGGGAAATAGCTACTTCCTGGAGAGAAGAATGAAGCTGCACAGGAGATAGTTCACTCCTGGTGAATAAAAACCCAGATGTTGATTTGTGGGTGAAAACTTTTCCTTGTTCCTTTAAACACAATATACTATATTGATATATTTAACTAAAAAGCATAGGGTACCAGAATTATGCCTACTTTATGAATTGTGTTGATCTCTCCTTGAAGGAGTGGCTGTTTTCCAGCAATTGTTAAAGATTCAGTGCCCATCTGGCAGGTGTGGTTTCATATCCATCCCCAGATTTCCTTTTCAACAGGGAATGAAAGTCAGTTCTAGGAGTCCCAGAAATTAAGTGCAGCTTTCAGAAACCCATTTGGATTGTACCAGCTGATTAGAAGATTTTGGCAGCCACAAAACTTTGTATTATTCTGCTTAACAAAAAGGGATCTAGACTGGCAAGAATAGGAGGAAGAGTGGAAATGCTAGATGCTTGAGCAACCAAAATAGAACACAATTTAGTGCTTGAGGGATCAGATTTCCATCATGCAGATCCATTTTTACACAAATGGATATGAATAATACAAAATACTTATACTGTATATCCACAGCAAATTGTATCTGGTGCTAGAACATAGTGACAAAATTAATTTATGAATATCAAAAAAAAAAAAGACCAAACTTCTATTATGTCTTTTGTGAAGACAAGTTTAAGTTATCCTAGTGAGTTGTTTGATGGTGATACTGATCTATAAGTCAGAAAGCATCTGAGGTTCCTACTGTTTGCTAATTCCAAAGGGAATTATTTTATTATTCTTTTATTAGTAAGCCCAAATGGGTTATTAATTCTGCAATAGCATATGATTGACTAGTCCTATTGAATTTTGATAATCTAATCAACTTTCTTTTGCTCATTATAGTATTAGCTAGGCTAGTTAGTTAGCTATGCATCCTTTCAGAATAGTAACATATCATATCATATGACATAAAGGAACAGAAAAAAGCTCACCGATATCACTTATAATAGTATGACCCAGAGTATGCAGTTTGCAATTAAAATTAGAATAACATTCTAGTACTTTGGCCTCGATTGGAGTTTATGGAAAAATAAATAAATCACTTTTATAACAAAACGTTCTTCCTCATAGTTCAGAAATGGACCCTAAAATGTTTATTTATTTTGAAAAAATGAAACTAGTTCCATCCACTTTTTATTTCCTGGTGTATTCAGCATTTGATCACACTCTTGCTTTATGGTACCTAATGCTTTAAATTACACATTTCTCTCTATAACAGCTTGTAATTTTTAATACTCTAAATTCCTGGCAAAATTGTCTTTGAACTCTTTTTTTAAAGCTTTTCCTTTATTCTTGCTCTCTGCTGCATTATTCTAAAGTTCCATGTCAGGAATGCATCAACAAAGTTGTGGTGGCAGTCATGCTTTTCCTGACCAGCTGCATTTTGTCAATTGCCATCATTTTCCACCTCCCAAAACCTAAACTCACTGAACAGTTGGGTTTAGAGTTGCATTCTGTGATAAAGTCCGTATCTTTAAACAGTCCTCCACTAATTGATATACTAGAATTGTAATTCTTAGAAACCGGGAAACTTAGTCCGATACTATTTGAGTGGGGAAAAGTTCTTTTATTCTTATTCCTCCAAGCGCTGGTCTGAGATTTCTAGTTTTCAACCCAGTATATCTCGAGTTCATCAGATTGGGACATTATCTTAGAATATTATATATAAAAGTTTTGCTTATAGATAAATGAGCTAAAACTCTTTCTGATTTAGAAAACTCTTGGATTTTAAATTTACAAAGCTCTCAGGATATTTTTTCTATACTTGCACGTTAAATATAACCATAAAAAGCTAATATGCAGACCCATGTTGTTAACATGCCATTGGAAAAACTGCCTTACTGAATTGTTGGTAGCAACTATATATTTATACACATGGTTCACATGGGCTGAGACTAAGAGACAATAGGATAGAATTGAATATAGTAGGTATACAGATATAATTTCAACGCAATTC
The DNA here is from genome assembly GCF_009769535.1 of Thamnophis elegans. NCBI lineage: Eukaryota > Metazoa > Chordata > Lepidosauria > Squamata > Natricidae > Thamnophis > Thamnophis elegans. Next base: position 14,748,462 of record NC_045550.1, read on the forward strand.
CTACTGTTCTTTATCCTGTGGTTGAAATGTGGCAACATGACAACTTAAAATCTCCTTTTAATTTATATAACAGAGTAAACAAAAACACAGGACAGCATAGGAACATATAAAAATGATTGGCTGATTTGGAGAAAGTAGCTAATACAGGCCCATCAGAAAAATGAAAATATTTATGGCTAATGAGAAATAGGATGCATGGCGGAGATCATGTGATATTGTACTAGGACTAAGGACAGGGAGTGTCGGCCATAGAAACTAATGGGGAGATTTTGAGCATTAAAAGATAGCTAATATAAATTGATAAGAGAAATTACAGACTTATTAATCATATGATATAATTTTTAATGTTTGAGTAAACTTAGGGAGATTCCATATGATATAACAGAATGTCATTTTACTTTGAAAGAACTTTCTTTAAACAGAGGTTGGATACCTGTTCATCTACAATTTTTGGTTGATATCACATGACGTTTGAGCTCATTTAATGCAATTAAATGATTCAATGATCCAGAGCAAGAGTCCAAATATGAAATCTATCTTACTTGAACACAATCTTCTTGAGTTGAACTTTTATCTCATGCCTAGTGAAATATGCATCCAATGGGAATTCCAAGCGAGGAGTGTTGCTGAATTGTATTGCTCCAACTCTAACCTGAAAAGGTAAGATAAAGTTTGGGTGATCTCAATAGGCTAAGCTACAGAAACGAAATAAGCAAATTAAATTTCTTCTCTTTAAAATTTCCTTTGCTCCTGATATTTTCCTTTCCTTCTAGTTAGAAAGCATAGGAAACTATAAGCAACATTGTCAGAGGAATAACATTCAAAAGGGAAGAAGAAAACAACAATACACTAGCCAGCAGAGGCAATGGTGGCAAATTAGAAACACAAGTCTATTGTAAAACCACCCATACTAATCAAATACTGCCCTATCAAAGAAACAGCCCAAATTCTCAAAAGAGAAGCTGTGTAAGAACACTACTTAGCCAAGTACAAAAACACTGCAGCAACCATGAACACCAAAAAGAAAAAAAGGAAACAGATCATCTCTACATTTTCAAAGGAAATGGAAATAGATGGATACCAGGGGTGGGTTGCTTCCGGCATTACTGCTGGTTTGGTGGGCGCGCAAAACAAGCAGTAAAGAACACTTCAATCAAGGAACTACAAACAGTAAATAGCAGTCTAATCAAGAAACCAAGAATACTTCCACCAACACTAACAGGGCAAACCACTAGTATATAAACAGAGAGAAGCCCCATTCCATTCTAGCACTGATAATGTTACATAGTTGGGTAATGAAATGTCTGCAAGAAAACAACCAAGTTCAGAGAGCTCTGACAACCCCACATTAGATAGCACTGCACTGTGAAGTGGTTTACAGCCCTAAGTGCTATTGCTATTATGATCCAGACATTTCTGTAGTTGGGCAGCATTAACAAATGCAATAAAAATTAAAAAAAAATTTTTTTTAAAAAGTATGCCCCACCTACCTAAATGGAGAACAGTATAAAATACCACCTCCTCCCAATAAAGATAGAAGGAATGAAACATTTCAGAGAGAAATTGTTCTTTCCAGATTCATTACTCACAGATCCCTAGGTTAAATTTTATTGCAATGCTGTTAGTGTTGTGAGAAATATATGAGTATACTTACCTTTTCTGGGCTGATGTCCAATGCATCACAAAGCTTGATTGTCAGATATTTTGACCTTTCAAAGCTTGCTTTGCCAATGCTATAGGATCCATCTAACAGAAATAAGATATCGACTGGAGCAGAGCAATTCATTACTGAAAAAAGACAAAGGCAATTTCTCATAACCTTTAACTTTAACATTTTGAACTGTTCTGCTGTTTTGGGATCATGAACAGGGGGGTCAGAGAAAGAGAAATGAACACTAAAAATAAAGGTCACTATTAATAACATTTTTATAATACAGTAAATAACAAGGGAAAGAAGAGGAGATCCAGCCATCGCTGCATTTACTATCTAAAATATAAAGCTTCTATATTATTATATATTCTCAACTATCAGGTTAATCTAGTAGGTAGGTTTATAAGATTACTTGCTAAGCATTATTACATGCCAATATAATATATCTTTAGTGTTTTTGATCATTGTAACATCAGTTGTAACAAGTTGGTGGTATAGGAGTCATGTTTCAGGCTTCCTCTCTGAGGCAGTATCATCTAATGCGATCCAGGAGATATTTTTGTTAATTTCCCTTTCCTTTGGAAGAAGCTGCCCCAAGCCCCAAGGTTTGTGCAGTAGGATAAGAAACAATGGATGAAAACTAATCGAGGAGAGATGCAAATTGCAATTAAGAAGTAACCTGCAATTCAGGATAAACTTCCTAATGGTGACAACAATTAACCAGCAGAACAGCTTGCCTTCAGAAGTTGTTGGTGCTTCATCATTGAAGGTTTTTAAGACAAGTGACAGCCACTTGTCTGAAATAGTATAGGGTCTGCTGCTTGAGCAGGGGAATGGACTAGAAGATCTCCAAGGTCTATTCTATTCTATTCTATTCTATTCTATCCTATCCTATCCTACCCTACGCTACCCCACCCCACCCCACCCCACCCCACCCTATCCTTGTCCTATGCATTAGACCAGTATGGCAATTGAGTCTGTCCTGCTGGAAGAATGAGTTAGTCTCAGTTGTATGTGTATGATGTAGCTGGCTAATTTGATTATATATATTATTCCTTTGTTCAATTTTGACTGCTTTTGATTTTTATTGATATATGCCAACCAGACTCATTAATTTTGAGTTGTGTAGCTTCATCCATTTCTTTAATGAATAAATAAATCCCAACTAGCTTTCCCCTTATCTCTCCTAACCATCACAATTAAAAATCCTGAAAATGTTAGAGATCATTAACCTGGGCTTCAGTTTAACAAATGTCCTCATTCTAGTATCATCCAACCTCTCCCTCAATTCAACTCCCAGCCTTTAGCTATAGCAATAGCAATAGCAGCTAGACTTATATACCGCTTCATAGGGCTTTCAGCCCTCCCTAAGCGGTTTACAGAGTCAGCATATTGCCCCCACAGTCTGGGTCCTCATTTTACCGACCTCGGAAGGATGGAAGGCTGTGTCAACCTTGAGCCGGTGAGATTAGAACCGCTGAACTGCAGATAACAGTCAGCTGAAGTGGCCTGCAGTACTGCACCCTAACCACTGCGCCACCTCGGCTCTTCCAGCTATCCCTGGAAAGTACCAATTAAGAGAAGACTGAACCATATAGTTAAAAATAGCTCCTAGACAGTCTGCAACTTTCCCCCTATCTAAAATGTGACAAGCAACCCAATACCTTCCAGATAATTCTGAATTCTGACCCAGAATATATCCCATGGAAGTTGTGGAATCAGAGTTAAAGACATCTGAAAAGCCTAGCCTAAGGAATGTGGAGATTTTACATGAAATTCTTGTGGTTGAATATTACTGCATTTTATTCTTCCAGATATTCAACTAGAAAAGGTTGTTATTGGGAGGACTAAAATGGAACCATTCTGAGAACAGCAGCTGTTTCTAACTAGACACAAGATATTATTCCTTTAGGTGCTTAACCAGTTTTTCCTCGTGTACACAATATGCATCACACTAAGTCATGCTTTATTAAGTAAAGTCACAACCAGTTGAGTTTCAATACCACTTTAAACCATTATCTAAAGCTACAAATCATAATGAACAGATTTATACAGCACAATTATTCAAACCAAATCAAGCCATATTATTCTTTAACACAAAGGGAGTTCCTTACCCCTCAGTTTTTTAAAAGACAAATATAATTATTGTTGTAAATCCTTTCTGGATTTAAAAGGTTGTTTTAGCTGCGGGTCTGAGAGATCTGTAGTTCTGAACATTAAGTTGTTATATTACAATTCTTTTATAATCTGCAGATCAGATATCTGAGCTTTGGTTGATGCAAGCTTCATACAAACTTCATGTTTCCCTGAGATAATGTCCTGGCTTTACCTGAACAAGGACAAACTTGCTTGCAAAATAATTGCTTGCTGCTCCAAACACTTATGCCTCAAGATAGAAATCTCATGTTTTTTTAACAGATGAATATAAGATTGTCCTTATATAGGGAGGAGCCCATGAAAACACGCAAAGCACAAATATGCCTGGGAGAAATTGGTTTTCGTCATTGCAGACAAAAAACTGGGAAAGTTTTTTCCCCAATTTTTTAAAAATATAAATAGAAACTGCATAACATCAGTGGCTAAGGCAGGCAACCTTAGTTTAATGCTTTCTTTGTTACACTAAGGGATCATCATTCTAATCTTTGATTTCTCAGAATTATTCAGATTTATAAGGCTCAGACCAAATAAAGCTACAATTGTGCTTTAACAAAAGCTTCATCTGGTCCAGAATATAGCAGCATCTGCAGTCTTAGGCACACTATGCTACATCTACGTCAGTGGTGAAATTCTATTTTTTTTACTGCCGGTTCTGTGGGTGTGGCTTGGTGGATGTGGCAGGGGAAGAATACTGGAAAATCTTCATTCCCACCCTACTCCTGGGGGAAGAAGATTGCAAAATCTCCATTCCCATCCCCGGCCAGAGGTGGTATTTGCTGGTTATCCGAACTACTCAAAATTTCTGCTACCAGTTCTCCAGAACCTGTCAGAACCTGCTGAATTTCACCCCTGATCTATGTAATACTGTTCCTGTATCAGTTTCATAGACTCCCTAGGCTGATAGGTATAATTCAAGATGCTGGCCTTTACCTTTAAAACCCAATATGGCACAGGATGAGGTCACCTGTTTCGACTGTTTCTATCCCACCATATCTTACAGAGTGGACATGTTGTGGATACTATAGGCAAAACAGTGTCACCTGATGGGCCCCAGAAAGTGTGATTCCTTCATTATGGTGCCTGCATTATGGAACAGCTTCTCCCCTCTAAATACAGCTTTACTTTATTGATCTTTCATATAGTTAAATAAGGTCATCCCCCAGTCCTTAAGGTCACAATGTTTTTAAGGTGGCTCTGCTATGGGCAATGTGAATGGTAGCTTTTGTGGTTTTACTGAGTAACAATATAGCTTTATTTGGTTTATTTTAGAAAAGGATACTTTGTTTTTATTTTGTTTGCTGCCTAGGGTTTCTTGGCTACATTTATTTATTTATTTGACTTGTACACCACACATCTCGCCTAGATGGATGGTCATATAAACTGGAAAAATAAAATAAACAAATGAAAATACAAACAGAAATCATCTCTTCTGGACAACACATCATTATCTCTAGAACTCAAAAGACAAACTATGTGATTGTATATATATTTCTCCTCAAAAGTAAAATAAGAGAATTGGACTGCATAAAATGTGAAACAGGAATTTATAAATGTAAAAAATAAGTCCTTAATGCCCACGGGAGGACGTATTTAATGTCCTAGAAATTGACCTGATTGATCACATTCTGATTACCACTAGGTGTTGGAGCTGAACAACATTTTAGAGTGTTCAGGAATAAGTCTGGTGCTTTTTAAAGTGGTTGCTTTTTTCTTCGACCTGTTGCTTTAAAGAAGTGGCCCACAGGATTTTCTTAGAACCAAGCTGAAAGTATTACAAGCCCTACTGTATATTGATGAAACCCAAAATAAGTAATTTAAGAAGCAGTTGCAAAGGAGAAAAAATAATTTGTAATAATAGGAAATAATTAAATATGTATGATTTTTTAGTGAAAAGGATAGTACGAATATCATATTTTTTGGAGTATAAGACACACCAAAATATAAGACACACCAAAGTTTTGAAGAGGTAAATTAAAATAAAGGTAGGTAGGTAGCAGTGACGTGCGGTGAGGTTTATGGCTGGTGAGGCAGCAATTTTTTTAGACTTGTGGACTTCAACTCCCAGAATTCCACAGCCAGGCATGCTCAGTTCCGATTTGTTTTTCTCCTTTGCTAAATAAGTTTCCTTCTTTCTTTTTCTTCTACCTTCCCCTCCTTCCTCCATCTCTCCCTCCCTCCCCCTCTCTTAAACACACACACACACATGCGCACACACACACACAAAGTTGCACCAGGATTCAGAAAATTTAGGGTTTCCTCCTCAGCCTATGTTAGCAATACCACTAGCAGTATTTTGGCTGGCAGGTGTAAGTAGAAGTTCATTCTACTGAAAACATTGTTTTGCTTATGATTGGATAATTAAAATTTCAGAAGACCCAAAGGCATAGTATTAGGGTGTTACATAGTGCATAAACTAAAGAACTGTCTCAATATGCTTCTTCCCCCCCTCTCTCAAACACACACACACACACACACACACACACACACACACACAAAATTGCACCAGGAGGATGAAGTTTGAATTCCTTCCGTTCCCTCTAACACACACGTACCTTTCCCAGCTGTTTCAGAGAGGATTTCAACTCTGCTGTTGCCTGCCATCATAAAAAGAAAAAAAAATGTAAAAGGAAAAAGGCAAGAGCTGAGGTCAGGCTGAGCTAGTTGCTGCCAGAATCACTGTGGATAACTCTGCTTAACTGTTTAAAAAAGCCTCTAAAAAAGCACCCTCTACAGGAGGAGGCAAGAGAACGACGTGCCTCATCTACGTCAGGAATTTTTCGGCTTTTAACCCTTGCTTAACTCTGCTCAAGTAATCATAAAACACCAGACTAGATGAGGCACATCGTTCTCCTGCCGCCTCCTGTAGAAGGCACTTTTTTAGAGGCTTTTTTAAACAATTAAGCACTAAGCAGAGTCATCCATGATGACTCTGGCAGCAACTAGCTCAGCCTGACCTCAGCTCTTGCCTTTTCCTTACACTTTTTTTTCTTTTCATGATGACAGTGGTGAGGCTCTGCCTCCCCTGCCTCCCCTGCCTCCACATCCCTGGTAGGTAGATAGAGAGAGAGGGGGGGGAGAGAGAGAAATACACTAGGTAGGGAGGGAGAGAGAGAGTAGGTAGGCAGATAGAGGGATAGAGAGATAGAAATAGTAGGTAGGTAGCGAGACAGAGAGAATAGGTAGGTAGGTAGTTGTTTCCAGGTGTATTTATCCATGTGCTGGAGAAGGAAATCACTGACAACCTGCAGCACCTAAGACTTGTTTCTGCTGGCACAGCACTTGATCAATGTAATTCTCATCAATCACTCTAACTAAAGAGCTTTCCGAAAGCGGGGGGAAAGTTTTTGCACTCTGCAAACCTCCCCAAAATGGCCCGTTTTTCACAAAACCGGCCTCATTTTTTTCAAATAAAAGGCATGAATAGCATTGGGGGGCGGGCTTGCAGAGTGCTCCTGGGGGGGGGGGGGGCAAAAAAGAGCAAAAAACCAGCAATTTTTCACAAAAATGGGCTGATTTTTTGTCAAAAAAAATGCATGCATAGCCTTATGAAGGCTTATAGAGTTCTGCCGGGGGCTGGGGGGCAAAAAAATGGCCATTTTTTTGCTCATTTCTGCCCTCCCCAGCCCCTAGGAGCTTCTTGAAAGCCTCCATAAGGATAGACACGGCCATTTTGGTGAAGGGAGCGGGGCTTTGGGAGGCAAAAAAATGCTATATTCAATGTATAAGACACACCCAGATTTTCAGCCTCCTTTTTGATGAAAAAAGGTACATCTTATACTACGAAAAATACGGTAACTACTGTATACAAATGAAATACTTACATTGGGAAGCGGCTGAAATCTTCTCAATTATTTCTTGACTGACTTGTAGCTCTTGGATACTCCATGATATAAATACTGCAACATTAAATAACAATCGAAACTGTCAACACTTACCAACATACTTCAAGAAAATCATGTCATACCATTCTTTTCAAATGTCTGCCAAAAATCATGACATCCGTCTGGGATTTGAACCTCTTTGTAACATTAAAGATATTAACACCATTATTCACAACACTAAAAACTTCTTTTCCAAATTCCATAAAAGCTAAAGACTTCAATTTGATTCAACAAAAGAGAAGACAGCTAAAAAAGAATGCAGCTTGTTATGTAGCCTGTACATTAATCAGCAACAAAAATTAGAAATTGAACTGAAAGATCTGATTTATATGCACTACACCGAGATGGCGAACCTATGGCACGCGTGCCACAGGTAACACACAGAGCCATTTGTCAGGGCACACAAGGCGTTGCCCTCTCAGCTGGCCAGCGTGCATGTGCACACCGGCCAGCTGAGTTCAGCCCTTTTTTTTAGCCATTTGTTTGGGAACAGACTTCCAGTTTGCTCGTATGGCTGTTTTTAGTCCTCTGGAGCCTTCAGGAAAGTCTCCTGAAGGTCCCTAGAGGCTCCGGAGGACTAAAAATGGCCATACGAGCAAATCAGACTTCTGGTTTACTCATAGGGTCGTTTTTACTCCTCCAGAGCCTTCAGGGAACCCTCCAGAAGGCCCCTGAAGGCTCCAGAGGGTTTAAACCAGTCCTACGAGCAAACCAGAAGTCCGTTCTCGAAGTTACGATTTGCCCTAGGGCTAATTTTTTGCACTCCGGAGGCTTCAGGGAAGCCTCTGGAGCCTGGGGAGGGCAAAAAAAGCATGCAAAAAAATGGGGGGAGCATCTGTCATGCGTGCATGCATGCTGGGGGTTGCGCATTATGGGTGCAGCATGCCCAAGCACGACCCTTGTGCTCCTCCAGCTTATGGCACGATAGCCAAAAAAGTTTCACCATCACTGCACTACACCATTATATAACTACAATCAATCATTTCACAGCAGTTATTATGTTTGTAACAGTTTTAAAGTTGATTAGATACAAGAGTAGATATTATTGCATTATCATAGCACCTAGGTAAGTGTCTCTGAATGATAGACTGAGCGTAAAAAAATGTCCTATGCTTTAGAATTAACAAAATGCTTGCATGATTGTTTAATGGTACTTGCTTTAGGGATCGCTTGGTTGAACTGAGAGTAAGTTTCTGGTCTCTCTCTTTATCACTGCTCTTTGTTCTGTGATGAAATAGGAAGTGGAAAAACTGGTTTTATTGTCTTTAGTGAATAAAGTCTTTAGTGAAAATAAGAAAAAATCAAGCTGGATCTATGCTATTGTGAACATGTAGAGTTGTTGACACAGGGTTTACAGTGGCGATAGTATTTGTCTACTACCCTAATATTGTGTTTTAGTTGAAAATTAGGAAGCAATTGACGGATACCTAACATAACTCTATGCATGCATTATTAATAATCACAGACGAAAGAAATAAAATCACATACAGCGATCAGGCAATAAATAAATGGAGACTCATTAAAAATCATAAACCCTCATTCAAAATTAATGCTTCCTAACTGGGATTGCTACTGAACTAAATTTTAGCTACTTTCATGGAGCAATCAGTGAACCAATCTGCTAATAAAAAATGCACTACCCACACTGGGCACTTAGCGAGAAAGTTTTTGAGACAGGCAGCTAGAAAAAAGGATAGTCACATTTATTTATTAAACAAATTTATATGACCATCCAACTTACACACAGTGATTGGGGGGACGGGGGGGACGGGATTACAACATTAAAATATCACCCATGGAACAGTCACTCCAGAAGTGACAACGCACACCAACTACTTGATCAGTTCCGTATCAACCAGGGGTCTCCAAACCTGCTGACAAAACTACATCTTCACGAGAAAGTAACAAGACGGGTGCCAATCTTATCTCCAGCAGAATGATATTTCAAAGAATGGAAATCACAAGAAAAGGCCTATTTCCTTGGTCCCACAAAATGTACCTTCATACTACATGGAACTTGCAAGTTAAATTGCCTTCTTGTGCTCCTTCAAATAATCTAGCCCTAAGCAACTTTCTCCATTGCCAAACATGACATAAATACTGTGCATTATCATACATTTCCTCTAACACAATGGACAATAACAAGTCAAACTTCACTCTTTCAAGGAACAGAGAGAATGTTAAATAAGTATTTAGGGGTGAAAAAGGCTCTGTAAATTAGGATTCTTGTTGGTTCGAGGCCTTAAGCTTGTCACTTTGTAGGTTCAAATCAAAGATTCTTTGGCTTCTATAAAAGAGTTTTCAAGATCAAGCATGATCAAAGATTGAGTTGAAAGACTCAACAGACTAAATTCTTTTTTCCACAGAGATAAATCTACTGTTAAGGGTATCTTAAACTAGAGACTCGCCCCCAAAAACTAGTTTTAGCCAGATTTTTCAATAGCAAATTCTCATACAATCTTCATCAGATATAAAACAATGAAATATGTTAAGCATACAACAAAGCACACAGTGCATGACTTATTTAAAAAAAAAAACTTGAATTACACTCAATATGTTTAAATCATAAGTGGAAAATTAATGACACTCAAAAAAACCAGCCTAAGGTTTGAAATATTTGGAAATCATCCAGTCTTTTATAATGTGGAGATAACAACCTCAAGACATTTCAGTCCATACCTGAAATCTTTGAAAACTGCAATGAATTTTGCCAAATGTAATATGCATAATTTTTTCAACTGCCATCAAGTTACCGTATTTAGAGCAAAGATGTTGATTCTCTTGCTATGTTACAACATAGTACATGGTAGATGCTAATTTTCAAAGAACTAAGCATCCAGATTTATTCTCTGTAGATGCAGTCCTTCCTTCCATACCCTGTCATAAACAGATGGGTGTTGCATGCTATACCACACACTATCATTTCATTCGCTGCTGTCTAAAAGTAAATTTTAAAAATTACCTTGGGAAAACAGGAAAGTGCAAAGTGACTCAAAATGTAGGAAGTTCATGAAGACCATACTGAAAAGGGAAAAGATATGTGTTACTATAAGTACTAACCCATTTTTGACTGTTTTTTTTATTTCCCATACTTTAATATCAAATCAAATCTGTATTACAGTCATAGACTGTAAAGAGAATAGGGGACTTTAATATCCATTTGGTGAAAAATTTAAGCCTTCAATCCAAAATGAGATTTTAGCAGAAATATTTAAACACAACAAAAGATGGGAGAGAAGAATGTTAAAAATAAATGGACCATTTTCAATGGGTGATTTCTTGCAGAGATTTTATAAGAGGAAGCAAAATGTAGCTATAAGTGTAACTGAGCATAAATTGTGCTTTCCCAGTCTAAGTTTACTACAGATCAGGAAAAAGCTCAGATAGAATTGCTGCCGATACACAATTTAATGTGGGATGGCTTTTTTCCTCTCACAAAGCATCATTTACCAGCAAGAAAATCAACTACCAATTGTTTTACTTAATAAAAGTGGCTTGTAGTTGGGGAACTCTGGATTTCCCCTCCCAGAGCATGCAGCCTTATTTATTTGCTTGCCTGCCATAAAATTACCAACCTGATCATTATTTGGGGAGAAGGAACAAAAAAAACAACAACCCTAAGCTACAACATAGGCTAATCAAGAAGAATTATACAGTACTTTTCTCCAGTTCAGAAGCCAATTTGGGAAGAACTGAAGTCATTAACCGTCTTGATGGAAAATATCTTTGCTAAGCTTAGGCATTTCTGCAAACAGTAGAAGTCTGGCTAAAGAGATAGAATCACTGTTGGTTGGACAACTTGTTGGTTGGAAAAGTTTCGGGGCAGTTTGTAGAAAGTGGAGAAGACCAAACAAGCATTACAAGTACATCAAGCATTCTGTAAGAACATTCATGACTCTCTTTTGTCCAATAATAATTAAGAATTGATTTCTCTTCAAGTTTACCCTCTTTTGTATACATGAAGATTTCACTTTAAAATTTTTTGAGCTTCAGAGTGAAAGAGGAAGCTCAACACTACATTTAATTCCTTCTAACAGAATAAAAGGCACATACTCCTACATAAAATTCACTTTCCAAAGGTCTCCCTTTCCGTCAACTCAGGAAAGGCTTAGGAAGATCATAGGAAGATGCTTGCTGCCCAACCATCTCCACTAGCTAGGCCTGCATAACAGCCCTTTCTTCATTTCCCAACACAATATATAAACTGTTGCTGGGAAGACAAAGGTACTTATTTTGAGTTATGTGACAGAAAGGCATTTATATCCCACAATTTAGCACAGCTACCACACACAAATGGTACTGAAGTTAAGCCCCTGCCCTCACATGCACCGAAGTAAAACTTTCATCTTCCTAGCAGCTGAAAAGGCTCTGTTTCATGAGGTTTATAGTCTAACCCGTGTGTGGGGTGGTGGTGGTGGTGGTACCAGATTAGAGAAGGAACTTATATTCTCATAAAATGCAGAGTTTATAACAACTTTCTATTAAGCATTCTCTTTGCATTGCATCATTACTTGCTTTAGGATTGTTTAACTCAACAGCCATATAAACTTGTTATGAATAAATAATTTATCTACCCACAGTATGTGCATTTGTCTCAGAGGTATTAAGAAATACTTTCTTTTCTTCCCACAATAGGACAGAAAAAGTATTGGCATTGGCTTCATAATTCACCATACAAAAAGCAGTGACCAGCTGTTCTTTTCTGAAAGGTTCTGCTATGAAGTTAGCCAAGACCGATCTCAAAGAACACAACATTTTCTAAAGTGGGGACCTGTACACAAAGACCTCCATTTAAATATAGCCTTTGTAATCTATGGAAACCTTTATGTGTATATCTCTACAGACACCCTGATCCAAGTATTGACATTGTATTGATGGAGATGCAACTGTAAAGTCATAGTGATATACCTTTACATTATGACATAAAGTTATAATGAAGTACTGTCATATTATGGCTTGATGGTGCTCTTGCTTCTTGTGGTATCAAGTGGTATTCTCTTTGCAACGTCTCTGTATGTCTTTGTAAGAAATACACCTAGGTCATGATTAAACATGTTAAATCTATATATTTGGCAAACCAAAAACAGCAGAGGCAAATTTCTCATTATTTATTTATTCATATTGCATGCCATCTACTCAGGCAGTGTTCTGGGGCCACTAACTTGATTCATTTAAAAAATTTAAAAAGTTAAATTAACTGATGAGCTATAAATAGAAAAACATGAATAAATTTACAAAAAAAATGATTCATGTTTCCTATTTTTAGCTCATTGGTCTGTGAAGAAAGCGAATACCATGCTGTATAATTTGCAGGAAATGTTCTCCTTGACAGTATCTGGCTCCTGCTATTGCCCAATTAGCCATTGCTGAGCTAATGATGGGAATCATTAACAAAATTCCCGGATTTTCTAAGGCACTTGGTTGGAAAGATCCATTAGCAATTATATAGCCGGCCGATCTGCATCTCCACTGCAGAAAGTCTGTGGGCACAGAACCTATGCTATAGCATACATCCTGAATTTTTACCAGAGGTAAAGAATAATAGGTGGCCTGTTGGTGCACATTGTACAATCTGAGAATCAGTCTCAGGTCACGTATTATTGCTTTTTAAATATATGAGTAACTTACAAACCTGTTCGTGCTGCTCTAAATAGCAGTGACATTTTCTAATAAACACGCCTTTATCTAGCTGGCAAGTACCCAAGTTTATTCTAGCAAAAACTTTCCATGGAAACTATCATCTTGTGACCCAGAAATAAGGCTGCTATGATTCAGAATGAACTTCAGTGAATAGTTTGGAACTCGGTGTTATGCCATTTATCATATCCCCGCCATCAATATTCAGGGCTTCGTTTTTGCTTTTAGGTGTAGTACTTTGTAGCAAGTTTTAGTCATTCATCCTGAGATGGAAGATATAACATCTAGGGATGGATATTTCTTGATGACAGTAGAGCAGTTTCAAATACAGACATTCCTACTACACAGTAGTAATAGCTATAATATACATAAACCGAAGAGAAGTGAAGTTTGTATTAAATCAAACCACGACAACTAGCAGATTTAAACCTTGTCGAAGTGTTGCTATTAAAACAAAGGGGTTATTATTTTAGGGATTGGAAGCATCACTTAATTTTTTTGACAGAATGAGAGGAGCAATGATCAGGACAGAATGAAAAGGCTGGGGCGGGTAGGGAGGGAGAGAGGATTTTTTGGAAATAATGTTATAGCATTGTTTCTGGTTCTGTTAAAACTGTATTAACCCTACCATAAGGCTTAGTTTGGAGGCAGTGAATGTTTATCTCAAAAGACATAATATATGAACCCAAGATGCTTGTTTAGATCTCACTAGGACATACATTCCTTAAAAAAATGAGGTTCAAATGTAAAATAAATAAAGCTTACCAGTGTAAATGGAAACTCTAATTGTATATTGAAGCAATATTTGGCTATCTGTTCTCCCTACCACTTCTGTATCCAATTACTCTTTAGAAACAATGTCCAGATTTACACAGGACAATGGCTGTTGTGACTCTACATGTCATCCTAGACTTTCAATCAACCTCCTAGGAGTAAGCAATTGCTCTTAGTCAGAAACTCAGCATTTCCCTCTATTAGATACAGAAAAAGTTTGATCAGTATAAAAAGTTTTTATACTGATCAGAGAAATGTGTGGAAAGATGATGAGAAAGAAATGGAAACTAAGACAGCTCCACAATATCAATTGCAGTGAAGAACAAACACCTGGTGAGCAGACCGGCTCTTTAAATCTATCTGGGTGATAGATATAGGCGAACACCTATAAGTGCTTCAGTCAGCTGCTCCTTCTGAAGAGGTCGGCAGGTTTTGAGCACTGAAAGATAACGCAACAGACATCTTGTTCAACTTGCTTTCAGTGCCTTTTTAAAGACAGATTCCATACTTTCTTTTCTAATTACATTTGGAAATTACATAGACTTAAAGATACTTGCCACGGGAAAGTCAATTTGTTTTGAATTTTTTTTCTAAGACGTAAACAGATAAAGAATTGTAAAAATTGGATTCTGACTTCTGCTGTGGTGAAAATGGCAGTCTTCGAAGTTGGACAATATTGCAAATTTTTCACCCCCAATTACTCAGGAAGAAGGCTTTTTCTTCCTCCAGATTTAAGGAGAAAACCTGAAATTAATCTATCTGTCCTCTGGATTGTCATTCATTGCTAGAAAGTAACAGAAATAGCGATTTCCTGAATGAGCTGGTTTGAGTGAGTGACAAGGAGGCTGGGTCTTCCATCAAGTGCACAGCTGTAGTGCAGTCTAAATTTATGGACACTACAGCTGACTTTCATTTGTAATATAATTTTTGGAGTATACTTTTTGGGAGTAAAATTTCTACTTCAATTAAAAGGAGGCTTTCTTCAGATAGGAATAAATCTTTTTCTTTGCAATTTTCATTATTTTGAAACAGCTGAGATATTTGCGTATTTTTGCTTGCCTCACAAAAAAATTGAGAACTAAAAAGATTACTTACCTGATTGGGTTTAAATAATGAGTTTCTGGTGATGTTGAATGGATAATGGCGTAATGGAGTAGTTTTTTGGTATCTAAATAAGGGGTGATTATTTTGGTTATATTTAATAGTTTTAATTTCTTTTTTTCATTGTTTATTGTTAAGAGTATGACTTCTGAGGGAAAGAGTTTTGGGATCTCCCACCTACCACTCTGTGGTTATAAGCCAGAGGTGTCAATTAGTGGCCTGCAGACTGGATGTTCACATGCAGCCCCCATTCCACCCCTAGCTCTGCGAAGGGGAAAAAACCATCATGATACATCACACAACAACAATGTGATGCGGCGAGTTTGACACCCATGTTATAAGCAATCACTATGCTAAATTCATCAGAAGTTAGCCAGTGATCCAGTATGTTTCTGCTTATCTGTAACTTAGGTGACTTTCTGAAGCTGCAGAAAAAGGGAGACAATTAGGCTGATTTTTATGCAACAAGGGTTGGAGAACAAAGTTTATCCAATGGTTTGTTCTTTTTTAGAAATGCACTGATAATCAAAGGCATTGAAGGTCGCAGCAAAAATGTGAGAATCAAAATCTCAACTAATCAGCAACAAAGGACAGTATGAATCTAGTAAAACACCAACACATATTCTCTCCTTCAGGAAATGAAATATTACTAATTAAAAGAAAATGGAAAGATTGAGTCTTGACAACCTCCAGCTCTGATGTTATATCAAAACACATGAATCTGAAAATACACCAAATAAGGACAATTGTGCCTGAAGCATTGGAAGCAGATCTATTTAATTAATCAAGAAGCTTTTTAAATGGAAATGCCAAGTTTATGTCTTGAAAGTTCATTACACATAACACATTCTATTTATTACACATAACACATTCTACTCATTACAACATATATTTCTAAAAACGGCATATAAATGACACCCTTTTGTAGTAGTATGGAACTGTGGAGTCCTTGGTTGTTTTCTCTTGCTTGTTTTCTTGCAAACATTTCAATACCCAAATAGGTAACATTATCAGTGTCAGATGAGAGTAGGTTTTGCTTGGGGTTCATATTGGAATGTTTTGCCGTGGTTACTTTCTACATTTTTAACAATATCCCCATCCAGCTTATAACCTTGGGATATCCTCATGGTTTTCTATCTAAATACTATTCAGGCAGAAATGTGCTCACCTTGTTCAATGTTAGCTAGATGCTAATTCCTAGAGTAACAATGAAGATAGGATTACATTGTTCAATACTCAAAATAAAAATAAATAAAAAGTGTCATCATATCATCAGTATTATCATCATACAGAAGTAAAAAAAAACACCCTCATTTGGAAATGTCAAAAATAGGTGTCATTTTATGGAAAATCATTAAATAAAAATGGCTGACGAACAATAGCTATAAACATTTCTATTTCCATGAAAATACCAGAGTATCATCATTTTAGAAAGGAAGAGTATTTTTGTCTTGAATATATGTCAGGTATTATGAAAAGCTGATGCTAACACAGGCTAGAATCCAAACACTTATTCTTATTTATTCACACTCTTTTGGCTGAAGGCAAAAGACTTATTTAAGCATTCTTCTGTAAATAGATATATCAGTGTGTATAACCATAAACTCTAGAGGGAGATGAATCAGACAGGCTTAAGTCTGCTTTGGTTGACATGTTCTAACCTTCAAAAGTCAAGCTTATATGGTTCAGACAGAATTGTTCTAGAATCAACCTCCAATGCCAGAGCAATTTTGTAATGCTCTGTCCCAAAATGCTTTGAGTTGAAAACACATTAATTCCATAGATCCAATAAGATCTAGTTTTGCCAATATATGAACTACTACTTAACATGCTCAAAGATCATTTTCTTATTTTTTAAAATATCTGAATGTGGCCTAAAAACCTTGAAAAAAAAATCTGAATGTGGCCTAAAAGTTTTCTAGCCATCAAAAACTACGGTAACTAAGGTGACAAGACGTCCCGCATCTAGTGGGACAGGCACGCCTTTCCATAATTTTTCCCACGTCCCAGGCCATTCTCAAAAAACCCTGCTTTATTTTGGCGTTCGCAACTCGCTCGCTCCCCCGCCCATCAGCTGCTAGCTTGCTTGCTCGTTCCGTTCTACACTAAAAATCTAAGCCAGCCCAGCCTGCCGCTCACTGATTGGCCTGGACTCCAGCCAATCAGTGAGCTGGCTGGGATGGAAAACTTTAAGCACACGGCGTGCTTAAAGTTTTCCATCCCAGCCAGCTGACTGATTGGCTGGAGTCCGCTTAGCTTAGCACGCCGCGCGAGTCTCCATTTCATTTCGTCTTTTGCTTGCTGCTTAACTGGTGAGTAACGGTACCGGTGGGAATCGGGAGGCGCTGGGGGGAGGAGACAGCCCTTCTCTCCTTCTCCCCCTTTGCGGAGTTTCCCTGTGTCTCCCAGGTCGCTCCCGTCCCCTCTCAAAGGATTCAGCTTGGCCACCGCTTCCTCCTCTTCTTCTTCCTCCACCTCCTCCTCCTCCCCGTCCATGGTGGCAGTCACAGGATGGATGGGGCAGCGGCGAGAGAGAGAGAGAGCGAGAGAGGGTTCCTTCCCACGAGGAGACGCCCACCGAGCTGCGGGTCCCCCTGCCGCCGCCTTCTTTCCCTCCGCCTCTTCCAGAGCCCGAGCCTTTGCGAGTCCACGAGGCATGGTCGCTTCCCACCGCAGCACAGGCGCCGCCACCGGCAGCAGAAGCTCCGGGCTGTTGCTCCGAGTGGAAGTTCTCTGCGCAAGGTGAAACAGCTGCCGCCGCCCCCTCCCCTTCCCTGTGTGCAGGAAAGGCTTTCTTGCACACAGGGAAGGGGGGCGGCGGCGGCTGTTTCACCTCGTGCAGAGAACTTCCACTCGGAGCAACAGCAGAGCCTGCTGGAGAATTCTGGGAGTTGAAGTCCACAAGTCTTAAAGTTGCCAAGTTTGGGAACCACTGCTCTACCTTATCCAGTTGTCTCAGTTACAAATTTTCAGAGTTTCCGTTGCAAATTGACATGTGGGTCTTACTTCATACTTAAGTGGTCAGTAGAGGGAGCGTGCATAAGTGCACTAACGTGCCTAATGTCCCTGTCATTGTATTTTTATTCTCTTATTCTTGTTTTCATTTATGTTTGACAAATTCCAATAAATAAACATCAATAATTCCAGCACATTGATTTGTCTTGTTAAACCTCAGTTTTAATGTTCATGTATTAATGCAATTAAGGAAGCACTGATAGCTTTTCTTTTCTTTTTTTTTTCTTTTCTTCTTTCTTTGTTTTTTCTTTTTTGGTAAGAAGTCAGTCACCTGATTTGCAGTCAAGAATAAACAATGTAGTTGATTTTTAAGAGCATATCCATTAATTGAAAGGAATGCAAGGGTTTTGTCAGTCTTTGTACTGCAATCTGTTGCACAATTAATTCAGAGGGCTTATTTAAGGAAATTCTTAGAATGTCTATCTGTTACTTATGGGAGGGCTTGATGATTTTTTTGAGGGGGAGAAATGTTGTTATAAAGAGAATTTTCATTTAGTAAATTGTGTTCATTTTATTTCCTATGCTGATTTATTTTTATTTTTTCAGAACTGTTTTTAAAATTATGCTCTGGGCCATTTTCTTTTGCATTTTGGGTGATAAGTAACATTTAGTATGGAGTCCATCCATCTTACCTAACCTTATGGTCTTGGAATGGAAAACAAGGAAGTACAAACTGATAGCAAGCTCTTATTGTTTCCTGAATTCTCATCAGAGTATTAAGAATACTATTAAATAAGGATATTACTTGTTTTGCTGTGTAAAGCAAGTATAAGCACTCATTTGTCTTACTAGGCTGTAAAATGGAGGACAAGAAAATACTCATGTATCCCACAAATCTACCTTACTTAGCAGGCCTGGCTAAATTGTACAGTGTATGGGCCTGGATTATGACACACTGATGAAGTTACACAGGTAATAGAGGTAACGTAGTCATACACCATGTTCCTTATTAAGGACAATTACAAATCTATATGCACCAAGCCAATTTCACAAAAAGTCCAACATATTTGCTTTTCCAGGGAGTCTTCTTAATGATTGGCTGTGTACTGGCACAGAGAATCGAAGACCAGCATTGGAAGTCCAACTGGACTTGTCTGCTCTGCCAAAATTTATTCTTCTGTTTAGTCAAGCCCCTTTTACAAACAAGTGAGATATTTACATAATGTAAGGATCTCCAAATTGTGAAGAGCACTAACTTTGGCATGCTTCAACACTTTCTCCCACAGCAATTTTGGGAGATCAATCTAAGAGATTTTTGCTATGAGCGAAGATTGTGTCCCTGCAAAGAAGCCATTGAAATTACAGGTCACGCCCAGTTAAACTGTACCCTTTAGAACAATTCAAATACCTGCCTTGTAACTCCTTACTTGGTAAAACAACTGGGAAATTCTGATCTCTTTTATATATAGTTATTAAATCAATACGATTCACTCTTCTTGAACACAGCTGTATTTTGTTATGCTATTTGTAAAATTGGACACACTTTGATCACCCATCAGTGAACCCACTACAATTATTCAACGAAATTAAATGCCATCTTCAGTGTGCATCATACATAAGAAAACTATAAAAATAAAACACGAACACACATCCTTCACATTCTATACAATTGAACTGAAAACCCTCATACTGCATTAATATTACACTCTGCAGTAGAATTCAATATAGTTACTGCTTTGGGATAGAAGCTGTTTTTCAGCCTATTTGTACTTGTTTTTATTGTCCTGGGCCATCTGCCAGATGGTAATAGTTCAAAAAAAGGTGTCTGAGATGAAATGGATCTTTAAGAATGTTTTGAACTTTCTCAAGGCAGTGGGAGCTCTAAAGCTCTTCCAAAGATTGGAGAGGGCAATCAATGATCATCTAGGCAATGATGTTAACCCTCTGGAGTGCTGTCCTATCTGCCACTGTGGAATTAGCAAACCATACACAGGTGCAGTAAGCTAAAATACTCTCTATACTACAGCGGTAGAAGGTCACCAGTTTTTTGTTCAGTTGTTATTTCCTGAGAAGTCTCAGGTAGTATAATCTCTGCTGGATCCTTTTATCCAGGGGTGAAATGTGAGCGTCCCAAGTCAGGTCCTCTTTTATGATAATGCCCAAAATTTAAAACTGGCCACTTGCTCCACTTGGTCTCCATTGATAACCAAGGGCTGGATGTCTGATCTATTCCTTCTGTAGTCCACTATAAGCTCCTTGCTCTTACTGGTGTTAAGGACCACATTATTGTCTCCACACCACAAAAGCAACATAACGATAAATGATAGATAACCTAATGATATAATATTAGTATATTAAAGCATAATTTATGATTTATCATAGCTTATTATGTGAGACTAATCATATTGTGTTCTAGTTAATAAACCATGGTTAAAATAAACTAACTGAGGGCATGAATCCAATTACAGGAACATGTTTTTGAAATAGTAACACACATTATGAAAATAGAAATGCTGAGAAATAATAAAAAGCAAGGACAGATTCATATCACCATGCATGTAGCTTGAAATCTAAATGAGATAACATTTTAGTTATCCATCTTGATTCCAACCATTATCTTCCAAGGTACCACTCTAGCCTGTCATTCAAAAGTCAGTTATGAGCCTTAGTCCAGGAAGTTACAGATCTTTGAAGTGAATTGACTTAAGAGGAATCTGAGATTATGGGCACACCAGGCATCTATTCTAACATTCCCTTTTACACAAAGCTTTTTATTTTTGTCTAACCTGGTTTGATTCAACAAGAAAAGTGGCTGTGTTGCTTTGGGCAATATTAGGAAACTTTAGCAAGGCAGATGAGCTCACATAAGTGATAGGATCTGGCAATGATTACATGTATGGTAGGGCATCTATTTTATTAAGGTCTTAAGCATATACAGTAGATCTTTCTTCGGTAGTTGGCATAGCTCAGAGACAGCTATCTGCTAAGTGTGCTGCACAGAGAAGAAACTAGGACAGTGCTCAAGTCACAGCTGAATGCAAACAAATCCTCTCCAACTTTTGAACTGCTGGCATAAAAAAGAAATCACTTGGAAATCACTTGCAAGTTGTTATTGCCATTTGTATATACAATATTGTGTTTCTGAACTGAAAGGAACAGCATTCTCTTCAGTTCAGTTCTCAAAAATATGTGGCTAGTTATGCCTGCTTATTTAAGAAGAAAGTCAAAAGTCACAGTTAGTTATTATTCAAAACAAAATTCCAAGTTCTCTAAAACTCTCTTTATGCTGAACAATCTACATATGAACATCTTATATATATACATAAATATGCAAATACAGGGACAGAATAAAACATGTTAGGATTGGCACCACAACTAGGCTTTATATTCCAACATAATCCCCAATTTTTTTCTTTTTCTTTGTTTAACATGTGGTCTGAAAAATACTTCTGGTCTAAAAATGAGACCTCTTACAATCTTAGGATCTTTTAGCATATGGAAAAAATATATTTGTCATATGATCTGGACAGCCAATGTGCAATAAGATTCAGTTTATAACTATCCAGTCACAAGAATTAAAAAAGAAAGAAAAAAGAAAACTGAGTTTAGAGTCAGGGTGGGGAGAGAAGGTGAAAATTCTTCCTTTTCCAAAATTTAGGTCACCAACTAACATTATCCCCTTTCAACCTGGTGTATAAGACTACAACCCCCACACTAAATTGAGAATGATAGGGTGTGGGGTCCAATACTTCTAAAATTGTGCATCAGACACTTGTTTCCAAAATATTGTGCAATGCATTTTCCAGGATTAAAATGCTAGGATGCCAAACTCGTTTAATTACAGTGCTGTTTAATTCAAACCCTCTGTGTGCAGGACAACTTTGCCAAATATTGGAAATATGGGTTACAAGAGGAAATAAAGAACATAATCTCTTCTTCGTCGCTGCTCGTACTGCAAAAACGAGCTCTTACTGCAAAAACGAGCCCCGGAAAGCATTTTAATTCGTAATCGGATTATCGTAAAATCTGCCAAATGCTTCCCTCCCCCAAATCCCTCAATTCCGCTGATCTACAGCTACACCGAGAACAGAGGGAGCGAGATGGGGAGCTTGCCCAATTCTAGGAGGCTGTTTTAAGCCTTTGCCCAAGGCTCCCTTCTTCGGATTGGAACGATCCCCCGTGCAGCAACTTTTCGCCTCTCGGATCCTTCATCCGCCGCTGCTTTTGTTTGCAAGGATGGAAGAGGTTAAAACTTACCTGTCCTTGTTTCAAGAAACTTATTGACTGAAGGTAGAGCCCATCAGACATGCAAAGTAAACTTGCCGGGAGGAAAAAGCAAAGCTCTGGCCGCACTTAGCATCGGGGTTTCCCTTGCACCGACCCCCTCTTTTCTGTGAACCAGGTGGAGCGCTGTGTTCCGCAACGTTTATTTGCCGCAATAAAACAGTCCGCGGGGCAGATGGTTATACTCTCCCCCCCAGGCACGCTGAGAACTGCTGCTGTATTCCCTTCTGCAGCACTCTTAACACTCTTCCCCAGCCCCGGATCAGGCGGCTTCAGCAAAGACAACTTTCTGCACTAACTTACACCAAAGCGTGGAAGGTTTTTCACAGGAGTCAAAGGGGTGTTTCCCTGTTTCGCCTTCCAAGGGCCCGTTGGGTCACGTTTGAAAAACTGAGTAGGTGGGAAGGACTTTACGCCTCTGCCTATTCGGAAAGGCGGCAAGTGCCAAGGAAATTGGGGAGTCGGCACTACAGGTGTGTATCTTTAAGGTGAGGAATGCAGGGCAGGAATGCCTGCAACCGATTACACACTGGGGTCAAAGAGACAGGCAACCCCTCCTGCTTTTCCCCTTTCAGTCAGGGGCGTATTTCTTTTCTACCTGAAGTTGTGGCATATTTTTCTTCCTGTCTGCATCTTGTTTTAATGGTTACTGAAATTCTAGAGACACAGTGGCTTATTTTATACATTGGCTTCATTACACAGGTCTGCAAAAAAAATTTTTTTCGAGAGTTGTTTTGGTTATTCCACATAATCTTTATGTTTTTTGGTGTGCTGAATCCGAAAATGACCTCCATTTTGTCATAGGACATCACGTTTCCTGACAATTTAGGTAACTATGTTAAATAAGGCAATACCTCAAAATAAATGGAAATAGACTTATAAAATTAAAGTTTTATTACAGTATTTTCATGAAAATCCTGTTTTGAACTGAAATGAGCTCACCTACACACACTAAACTCAATTCTTCCTCCTTGTGAGGCTCCTCTTGGTGCATTTATGCTTGTGAGTAGCACCTGGAATGTCTCTCTGAAGCATCCAACAGTAGTCTGCCATCATTGTAATGCTCCATTTTCCATGGTATCTCCTTTCCATCTCTTTAATGTCTTGGTGGAATCGTTCACCTTGTTCCTCACTCACAGCTCCCAAATTTTCAGGAAAGTAGTCAAGGTGGGACTGGAGGAAATGCACTTTCAAACTCATCAGGCAACCTAAAGTTTGAAATGCGTTCAGCATTCTTCCGACGATCTTTTTGTAGTGAGGATCTTTGTTATTGCCTAAAAATTTCTGTACGACTTCTTTAAATGCAATCCACCCTTCTTTTTGAGGATCCGTCATGGTATTGACAAACTCTTGATCAACTATAAGCCTTCTAATGTCTGGTCCGACAAACACACTTTCCTTCAATTTTGCTTCCGACATGCATGGAAACTTGGTGACCAAGTATTTGAAGCATTCTCCATCTCTTGGAAGTGATTTTACGAATTGCTTCATCAATCCCAATTTTATGTGGAGAGGTGGTAGAACAACTTTATGGGAAGGTACCAAAGTTTCTCGGAGGTGATCTCAACTGCACATAGACACAGAAAACAAGGGTATTTTGTATACCCAGCTTGTTGCCAGAGCAGCATGCACAAGACCTTCAAGTCCCCACACACTTGCCAACCATGGTCTTCATATTTAAGTTTACGAAGAACCAATTCCAAGTTCTTGTAGGTTTCCTTCAAGTGTACGGAATGACCTACAGGTATGGAAGCGTAAAAACCGTCGTGGAGTAAAACTGCTTTGAGACTTCTTTTTGAAGAATCTATAAAAAGACTCCATTGCTCTGAATCATATTGGATTTTAAATTGACCCATCAGACCTTCGACATCGATGCAATAAACCAACTTGTCTTCCTGGGTGAAGTAAGGAACAAACTCCTTTTCACGATGTCTGAATCATGAAGATGACACTCCTGGCAACAATAAATTCCTGCTTTTCAGCCTTGATCCGAGTAAACTCAGCAGCATCTTTGGGAAGATTCAAGTCTCTTACCAAATCATTCATCTTCTCCTGAGAAAACAATCTTGTATCATCTTCAAAGTCAGAACTTGATTCTTCATCTGGTTCAGGTATGACTTCACCTTCATCGGAGCTAGGTATCTCTTCCAAGGTAGCAGGGGGCTTTGGTACTGGTATATCTGTGCCATGGGGGTGGGACGAATTGCTTAGTGAAGATTGGGGTATGAAATGGAATGCTTCCATTTGGAATTAAACCCTTTCACATCGCATGAACAAAAGTAACAGTCATCACTATGGTTCTTTTGCTCTCGCCATACCATAGGACTCCCATAATAGAAAGATTTTTTCTTACCCTTGAACCAGTTTCGGAGGTCCTCAACACACCGTTTGCACACTTTATGAGGCGCCCAAACTTTATCTTGATCTCCAATTTTTAGTCCAAAGTATGCAAAGTATACTTTTCTCACAAAGTCTGTAATATTCTGCTGTTGCTTCAACACTGTATATTCACCACAGATGAAAGAGAAACTGTTTGGCAAATTAACACACTTTCGCGGAGCCATAACGTAACAGTTGAAGAATGACGAGCTAACATGAATTGCGACGAAAAAGTGTGAACAGCCTAGAACCAAGAACCTGATGATTCATGCACAAGTGTGGCATGCAGGAGAGAGCAGCTCTGTATCTGTACACGAGACATCACAGTCACGAGGGGCCACACCCCTGCACTGACTGGAGATGCTGCTATCTGCCCTGTGTCTCCCTCCCACTGGATCAGGAAAGATTAACCTTCTACCATTAGAAGCCCAGACTTAAAACTTGCTTAGCTTATGTATATATTGCTGACCATCAGATTTACAGTGATATATATTTTTTTACATAACTTGGACAAACCCTTTAAGGTTTTTTTGGCATTTTATATCTTAAATGCACTTATGTGAATTAATTAATAGTAATTTGGACTTTAAATTTGGTTAAAAATCCATAATATAAAAAAAAATACCAAAAATTAAAAAAAAATTGATAAATTTGAAGACAATTTTGCATGTTGTGGCAAATCATGACGTCCAGGAGTTTTTCAATATTTTGTTTTCAGCACACCAAAATACATGAAAATTAGATGAAAATAATCAAACAGCTTTTTAGTCGCAGACCTATTATTTTCCTGCACATAATCACTATTATGTATCTCACATATATGTGGACTCAATCCATGCAACACTAGGTTGTAATTTCCTGAGTTGTGGTTCATTGAGAAGTTAATGGATCAAGCAGTTAAGTGGAGATGTTTTGTACTTCCAGACTTGCAACATTTTCTAAATGTTGTAATTGTATATTTAGCTCATCTAGTAGTATTTCCTGTCTGGTATACCTGCAAGGACTGAAACCATTCTTTCAAGTCTGAAAGTACAAAACTTCCTATCTCCGCTTTTAACTGCTTAATCCCTTAGGGTGGGCCTTTTGAAGTTTCTCTGACTATTAAGTCACAGATGAGAGGCAGAAAGTTCCTACTTCTCATCTGATTGTTTCCTAGGCAGCATCTCTTCCTCTTTCCCCAAGATCATTCCCACATGCCATTATGGAAACTGAAATCTTGACCAATCCCAACTACATTTGAGGATACACCAGGAAAGTATGAGACGAACAGCAGAGTAGTGGTGCATCTGCAACATGCAGAGAAACACATAGCTTTTCTCTTAAATTGTAAAATATGAGAGTAGAAGAAATTTATAATCAGTGATTGTCTTGGTAAGCAAAATAGATCCCTGATTTGTTTAATGATCTGTATCCTGATAATCCTGAATCAGTTTTAATGGCTGAAAAGATTTTGCTGTACTGTTTAAAATATTTGGTAAGAGATAGAACAAGGATTGGGACTTTTTAGCAGCATTCATATCAATCTGAGGGAAATCTTTTCTTACAATAGCAAGAGGACACTATATAGGTAGTCCTTGTTTACCGATTGTCTTGTTTAGCAACCATTCAGTGTTATGGTGATGAAAATGTAATCAATTCCTGCATTTACAACTTTTGCAACTGTAGAAAGGAAAAAAACCAAGCACTTTTACTCAAAGCACTTGAGTGAGGCATGAGTTCACGTTTTATGCTGTATCATACTGCACCACTGAAACAATGACTCCAGTTCTGCTTTAATCAGTGGTTGTTATTAGTTGCGAAGTTGTGTCTGACCCATCGTGACCCATGGACAATGTTCCTCCAGGCCTTCCTGTCCTCTACCATCCTCTGGAGTCCATTTAAGCTCACACCTACTGCTTCCATCCCGCCACCACATTCTCTGTCATCCCCTTCTTCTTTTGCCCTCAAATCTTTCCCAACATTAGGCTCTTCTCCAGTGAGTCCAGTAATCAGTGGTAAAGATGCCTAATACTTTTTGTCTTCTCAAGATCTCACACCATCAATTTAATTGCTGCAACCAGCGTCCAGGAGGAAAGGGAAATATGGACATAGCTATCATCAGTAAAGCAGTATTTTAGGACTGACCTAACATCAACTGTCTATTCCCCCGAAGATCTGATTATTTATTTATTTGGAAATTTTTATTGCCTACGTGCTCAGGGCAACTTACCTGAAACAAAAACACAACATAAATATAAATAAAATAACTCCCCCTCCCCCGAGTGACAAAACACATTGAATACCAGTCATTTAAGGGGCTCCATCCCACTCTGGGTTCCCCAGGTCTGCTGGCAGAAACCTGTCTTCAGGGCTTTCTGAAAGAGTGAGAGTTGGGGGCAGTCTAATTTCCAGAGGGATGATATTCCAGAAGGAGGAAGCCGCCAGAGAAGGCCCTTCTGGGTACTAGTATATCATGTAGTGATGTCTAGGAAAATCTCCTGTAATGTTGGTTATTTTTGTCAGGAAGTTGCTTCAGGTGTTCAGCTTAAGATGCAAATGACTTTATCTCAGCAAGGAACAGATCCACATTCAGTTAGATATTTGAAGAGGAGTTGCATTTTAAATAGACTAAATGAAGCATGTAAATGTACATGAATTTTAATATGTTTGTAAATGTTATTTAACAGACATTTGGGAATAATGGGGAAGCTGTTAAATTAAGATTCACTGCAGAAGAGCTTGTGCATTTTGGAGACTGGCTTTATTGGAATCTGAGAGCATGTATAAAATTGTAATTGTTTTTGGCTCTCACTAAGTCTGTAGTTGAATCTGTAGATACCTTGGGAAATAGTGGGCAGGGCTGCAGGCATCCTTAGGCATTTGAAGAGACGGTTTATTCCGTGCCTCATAGAAATTCAGGGGAACACTATAAGATTATTGTAAAACACAACTTATAAGTGTTCAGTTATGGCAGTTAACCATTTTTTTCTATCCCCTATCAAACAACTCTGTTTGGTTCCATAGTCAATGTCAATATTCTATCTAAGACTGGAGATAAATGTAGATAATGGTTCTGAGAAGCGACTTGACTTGTATGGAGAAATTTTATTTACTATTTCTTTGGTAAATTATTGCAACACAAAAGTAAAAGAACTTTTCAGCCTTGATCTAAAAGTATTGCTTTAATATGGATTATACACTATTTTTATCTTGCATACATTTTAATTCTGCACAGATCTATTCCAAGAATATAGCAACCTTTGAATATCATGGACTTTAGGGATCCAATTACTTCTTCATGTCATCATGTAACGTATCGTGACTTTTTCCTCCTTAGCTAAACCGGGTGTGGGGTGGTCAGCGTGTGACACACCCAGCCCATGGGCCATGAGTTTGACACTCCTGTTCTAGGTCATAGCATCTGAAAAACTTATTGCACTCAAAACATAGTTGCTTCTAAATTATACCAGTTATTTCATGGTATCTCTTGACAGAAAAACTAGTTTTGCACTTTGGGCCTAAAAAAATCAGCAACTTAAATTTCAATATGACATAAAACAAAATGCATTAACTTTTAGTATTATTTTTACAATATTTGATATATTACTGTATATGATATATACATAATTTTATATTTCAAAGGATTTTATAATGTCAGGAATGTTATCTTCACCAAAGCGATCTTTCAGAAGAAAATAAAGAACCTGTTCAAGTTTTGCAACCTATAATATAGAAGAAAACCAGAAATTATAATAGAATTGTCTTGCCTCAAACTAGGTTTTCAGTCAATTTATGCAAACAGAAAGCACCACTAAATATTCTAGTTCATATTGTATTTGCTTAATGCTGCAATTTATATACTTTACTTATTCAACAAATTATGAGCCTCAATAATAGAATACATATTTTCTAATTATTATTCTAATTATAGTTTGGAGCATTCTTATGTCTACTTTTGCTAATTTCATACTAGTATCCTTTTTTTTGTTAAAGTAAAAGTTAACACTACTGAAATATACATTAATTTTGGATTCATAGCCATTTCTTGGGGAAGGACCCCTCTAATCCATTCTCTTTATTACCTTTACAGTCAATTACTCAAATATACTGAGCGCCTTAAGATAGTAGAAATTTCTAATGAAATTTCAGGAATAGATTATAGTTTCATTTGGGTGCATAATATCAACTATGCAGTGACCTCCAAAAATTCAAGTTTTTGTTAATATTTTTTACTATGCAAGTTATACATTTGAAAAGATTGATTACTTTTTTTGTTCAATAAATATATTCTTACAAATAGATGTTCTGTGGATCATTTCTATGTAAACAATCTGTACTTAGAAATTAAGAGAACTAATTTCAAATTGAAACTTACTTGCTTTTTCAACTCAGTACAGCAGCAATCTGTTGTCTTTAAGCATTCTAAATGAAGGAAAAATACATTTAAGTATTTATTCCACTAGTGACAAACTCAAGTGAAAATTAGCTATACTATGTTTCAGAAAGCATATACTGTACATAGCAGATAAATATGCAGGTATTTGTTTGGAAGTACTTACGATTCCCATTACTGCTGTATTTTGCCAAGTTTTCAATTATTAACTGTTCTGCTATATCCACAACACGATTTTCACTCTTTTTTTGCACAATTACTGTATAAATATTTTGAGTAACGTCTTTCACTGTAATTATGACATGTTTATTCATTAAGAGACTATTCAGCTTCTCTATTGCTGATATGGACCACGTTCCATCCCGTCCCATAATACCTGGAATTGAGAGAAACTACATGATGGTTCAAATGTTCAAAGAGGTTTCACTCAACTCTATACAGAATGGTAATGTTAGAATCATTTTTAGAGCTCAACTTAATATTCAGCACCAATTCGATAAAGGAAGATTCGTCTCTTTAATATCCCCCAGACATCAATACACTTCACTGAATCTCTGACACATCAAGAGACTTTTAGGACATAACTAAGACAAAAAAAAGAGGGGGGGAAGCTTATTCAAGCAAGGGAGTGAACTCTCCCTGAATCAATTTTAAAGTTTTTTTTATGCTGATACTAATATGTCACTAATACAATTTCATGTGAATAACTAAATTTATAGCATAAATTTCATCTGAATCTGTAATTTTCATAATTATGAAAAACTGAAAAAGATGTAGCCTGCCCTCTGCCACACTTTTGTTTGCATTTAATATCTGATCTTTCTTCTCTTGTGGTTATCCAGAAGCAGCAAAAAAAAAGAAAAAGAAAAGAAACTCACTAGGATTATTAATTCATTAAATTTAATGCTATGCAGACATAAAACAAATATATGATTCCAGAATGGAATTAAAATAAAATATTTACTTTTTGACAAATTGAACTGGTTTGCTTGTTACCTGCTAAGGAACATTTAAGTATTTGAAATGGCAATTGTAAGTAGGGGGAAGTTATAGGCTGAAGTCTAGAGAAAGGCAACATTTCCACATTTCCATAATCGGCATATACTACTTTGACTTCGGATACATTTATTTCCAAAACAAGAGCACGGTACCATTTGTCATCACCTAAAATAGTGGAGCCAAAAATCAAGACTGAGAAGGTCATCATTACAGACAAACTAATCAACTGCATATATGCAAATGCTCTTAAAATTCTCTTAACTATTATGAACATTTCACTCACTCCAATTAAGTCTTGGTTAACCAAATCTTGATTAACTCACTTGTTGCTCTTCTATCCAACTGTTTCTTCAATGAGTTTTTTTACATAGCAAAATAGGGAGAATGTCCCTATTTCTAAACTGAAGAGTGAAAGGTGAAAAGGGGAGAAGTCTTAAAAGAAAGTATCTTTTTAAAAGAGAAAACTAGTTCTGTTTAGTATACAGTAGTGCTATCAGTGTACCTATAGTGCACCGATTATAATTGTTTGAGAATTCTCCCAAATAAACAAGCAAGTCATATTTGAGGTAAAACTTATTTTGGAAGGAATACATTTCCTTAAATTTAGAAGGGGTTAATTCAAATAGCAAGGGTGGGTAGATGATAATGGAAAACCTCTTTTTCTAATTTAAACTGTCATCTACCTACAAACTCAAAACAAGTTTAAAAAAGAATGGGACTATGGAAGTTGTTTAAGAGGGAGACAGCCCACAATAAGCAGTATGACCAAACACCATCACAACAGTGGAAGCATAGAGTCCCTCGCAGCGGTTTATTTCTTCATAGCTTGTTCTCAGTGAAGTCACATCCAGAATATTTCCCTCATTGTGACACATATTCCTTAAAGACCTACTGATTTGTTCCATTTCAAATAAACACCCCTTCTGGCCTAAGTCACTAGCAGAAGAGACATTGTCATATCTCCTAATTGTAAAAGGTTAGGAAATCAATGTCATTAATAAAAACAGAACAGAAAACTTAAATAATTTTCTATTTAAAATAATCACATTCTGCCTTGCTTTTGAATCAAACGAAACAATTCAGAACAACATGTTTGCTTTTTCCATGCATAAGCTGCTGAGCCCAACTGTTCTGAATTTAGTGTAATTAACTTTTCCTGTGAATCAAAAAAATTGTCTCCTTTACTGACCACCTAATATAACTACTGAAATTGTGAAGTAATCAATTTTATTATTACAGCTCTCCAGTAGCTATTGGAATCATGTGTTAAATCACTAAATGCATATATTGATTTCTGAGTTTAAATGAAATAAACTTAAATACATTAAAATGATGCTGCTTTCCTCTAATCCACGAATCTCTGCAGAACATTCTACAGTAAGTAAAAATTTTATTTTATCCATTTATTTAAACACAAACATTTCAGTTTTCCAAGACCATTCCCTCACCTGAGAACCTGGCACAACAGGGTTCACCAATCTTTGGTTGGAAGATGCTATCTTTTTCAGCACAGCAATAGTCCGCAAGTTCAATCATTAGTTTTTCAAGCTTTTCTAAATCCACTGAAATAAAAAAAAAACATTTTAAAGGTCTGCTTTTGAGTAACATACCCAAACATTTTATTTAAGATCAAGAATTATTTTTGCATGTCATCCTTGGCTTACTTTAGTAACATAAGTCCTGAAAAGTGATCTTTCAACTTATGTGCATTTAAAATTTATGTATGTGTGCACGAAAATAAACACACTCTCTCTCCCCCCCTCTCTCTCTCTCTCCCTCTCTCATGCACAATTACTTCCCATTCTGGGAGGTTTTCTGTCTTTTACTCCTGAACTAATCACCAAGAGCCTTCTAGTTCTCATAGCATTTCCGCATTCTCTTCATCTGTAGTTTACAGGGCTTTATTGTTTTTATGTCTGCCTGTCTGAAATACTGGTAACAAAGAACAAAATCTGCCTTAGTCCCAGTTCACTTGCTGTCTTTTCACTACCCTCATACTTATCAATGGGCTACTGAATGGAAGGCTAAAAACTTAAACAAAACCTTTAAGCTAGCCTACTTATTTTGGACCTGAAACTCAGAAGCTAGGTAGGTACACTGAACAATATAGTTGAGAAAATGGATCACCATGTCTCAAACACACTTAGCTTTTCAACAATTTCAAATACAACACAACTAAAATAGAAATAAACCAGCTAAGCTTTTGAACTGTGCTGACATAATGGGAACAGAATTCTGAAGCTGCTTTCATCATGTGAAAGTGCCAAGGATTTAGTTTGAGTGCTTTTTTATCCAACATTTGCCAGATTCTGAAAAAAACTGGTTACATTTTTTTTTTGCCATACTTCAGGTTCAAAAGAATAAAGAAGTCACTGTATCATTAGCAAGTGTGGGGCTGTTTTTTTAAGGGAAATCAAGTGCGCTTGAGAAAAAACAACTATCCATCCACTATCCACTTATTTAAAATTTCAGATTTGCCTACTAATGAAAGGATATCAGGAAGCACATTTGAGATGTTATAGAAATATTAAACTTGAAAAATTATTAGTTGCACACCATGACAATTTCAGCACTGGTTTCAGCTCTGTATAGAGATACAACTTCGAAATCATAAACCCATTATTTCAAACATTTATTCTCCTCACTGCTAGTTGCAAACAGAAATAGTTCGCTTACAGATTTTACATTCGTCTTTAATTATCATTCTAGATCATAATATATTTTCCCCTACTTCTCTGTAGCTACACCACTCTGGACATCATTCCACACTATTCTGATTTCCTCCCACTGCCTTCTTAAGCTAATCAGCTAGCAGTGAAATCTGTCTATTCCTCATCCTTTTTATGGCTAACCAGAAGTGCTTTAAGATTACTATTAGCCTTAGATTCTGGTTTTCTTTATTATCTGAGGATTTCTTTGGATTCATGCAAAGCAGTATTGAGGGAAATCAAAATGATTTCTGGAGACCACGACTTCTCTCTGAAAAGCTTCTTGCCAGCCATTTTCTTTTTAACAATATTATAGGACTCACATGTATCAAAAATAATTTTTGCTTTCCTGTTAAAATGTGCAGAGGAATTATAATCTGTTTCATATCTGGAGCAAGCTACTATGTTCCATTGCTGAACCATTTAAAATTAGTTGCAAACTCAACAATTCAGTCCAATTTTCAAGCAAAATGAAATCCTGGAGTGATTTTAAGAGGCATTTAGGGCAAAACTCATAATTTCATACCCTTTACTCTCAGCTGTCTCCAGTATGGCATCCTTTCCAGTGTGCCAACTGCCAATAGGATAGAATCATGTGAAGTGTTACTACCACTTTATAATGCCTTGTAAGACCACACTTGCAATATTGCATCTAGCTTTGGTTGCCACAGTGTAAAAAAGATGTTGAAACTCTAGAAAGAATGCTAAGCAACAAAGATTAGGGGATTGGAGGCTAAAATATAAGAAACGGTTGCTGGAATTAAGTATGTCTAGTTCTATGAAAGAAGGAATGGGGGCGACATGATAGCAAAGTTCCAATATCTAAGGGATTGCCACAAAGAAGAGGGAATCAACCTATTCGCCCCAGCACCTGAAGGCAGGACAAGAAACAATGGATGGAAACTAATCAGGAGAGAAGCAACTAGAACTATGATCGCAAACCTATGACACATGTGCCAGAGGTGGCACGCATTACCCTCTGTAGGCACGCGAACCGTCACTCCAGTTCAGCTATGCTGCGCATCTGCGTACGCCTCATGCCAGCCAGCTGGTCTTCGGGTCTCTGTCTCACATGTGTGGGTGGCTGCTTGCATGGTGCGCGTGCATGCATGGGGGATGGGGTGCATGCAGGGGACTGCATGTGCATGTGTAGGGGTACATGCATGGGGACGGCACATTGCATATATAGTTTATTTATATAAATACATCATTTGTGAATGGGGTCAATAAATATTTTTGTTGGCATAGTATACTTTTGATTCTTACCTTTCATTTCTTTTGGTATAACATAAAATAAGCCAGGATCTACCACATCTAATACAAGAGCCGATAATGTCTCACCAATAGAAAATGTTGGCATTGTCCACTGCATGGTGGTAGATGTACCTATAATATCAGATGAAATTTTAAAAATTATACCATATTTTATACAGCAATATCCAATGAAAATCTTATGGAACATCATGCACTTCAAAACAAAATCTCTTGTACTAAGGTATCTGGTATCTTCTGAATAGAATGTTACAATAATTATAATCTAGTCTTAAAAGAGAACAGAAAAGTTAAGCAAAATGTACCAAGTTTGAAGCGAAATATTTTATATTTCTGATTTTTTGCCTTAATTTGGGATAAATTTAGACATTTTACGCCATGTTATGATCTACTGCAATTGGCCTGAAAAAAACCAGAAAGTGCATTCCCACTTATCAGTAGCTGGAAAAAATTGTGATGAGATATATAGTATAGTAGAAATGAAGAAGAGTTAGGTAGCTATTACTACCATTATGATAGTTAAGTTTATTGTTGTTTTTAAATCCTACACTTTCGGAAGTTAAGAGTTCATGGGTGATTATAAAATACTGACCTTGAATGTTATGAGTGGTGCGTGTTTAGTTTTTCCCCAGCCAGGTTGCCAAACATAACACTGAGCTTAGGATATGTTTATTACAGGCAATGTTTAAAATTCTAAAATCGAACATTGTCCAGACCTTCCGCACAGCCCTCAAGATCTGGCTATCCCGTCAGGCCTGGGGATAAGACCCTAATCTCGCCCCACCGAATGCTGAATGAATGTTGTGTTTTATTGTTTTATTTTATTATATTCCACATTTTCTTTTTGTGTTTTGTCTTGCACTCCCTTCCTACAAATTGTAAGCCTCCCTGAGTCCCCTCAGGGAAAAGGGCGGCCTATAAATGTCAAATAAAAATGAAAAAATGGGTATTTCTATTGTCAAACAGCATAATGCAGTGGGGGGGAGTGCAGGGGGTCGTGTGTGGGCGTGCCGCACCCATAAAATGGCTTTTAAAAAGGCTGAACTCAGATGGCCAGCACACTCATGCGTGCTGGCCAACTTACAGGGCAACGTTTTGCGTGCCCTGACAAATGGCTCCGTGTGCCACCTGTGGCATGCATGCCATGGATTCGCCATCCCGGGCATAATGTATTCTTAAGTCTTGCTTCCTATGTTAGGAAACGTGTGCAAAATGTTCTATAGAAGGCTAGTTTATTTTTCAAACTTGGAACACAATTTTTTTCAGACAAGCAATTTTTAGAGATTGTCATACCATTACAAACCATAGTAATATTACATTATTTTGGAAATTACTTGTTATCAACTCACATGGTAATGTATTTGGATTTAATATTAAGTCTTCTTTAAAAGCCAAATGCTTCTTTATTAATATTTCACTGATCATGGGAATGCTATTAGAATTATCAATAAGGTCCACTTCAACACCATTCTTCACTACAGAAATTACTCTAGCCTTCAACTTTTTCTCAGTTGCATACATCTGAAAGGTTGTTATAGCTTCTGTCGTCCATTTGTTATTTATGGGTCTCACACCTGTAGAGAACAGTAAGAAACCTTAAGTAACTTTCATTACACTTTAGATGATGTTTTTTGAAAACATAATGATCACAATACACCTCTTAAAGAGTAAGTATTAATTTTAGTAGAAATTAATTCATGAATTAAAACTTTAATGTAAAAAAACTTTGTTTTCTCAAAGCATTAAAGGATATTACTATATTTTTTCATCTTTTGACTATTGCAGCAATAGCAAAACTAATCTAATATTAAATAGCATCTCACAGAAAATTGGATTGCTGAATGGGTCAAAATGTTTTGATAGGAATGTGCAAAAACTCTTATGAACAGAAGTACTCAATATATTGTATTAGGAAAGAAGTATTTTTCTATGTCTGGTCTCTATTAAGACCTGCAAAGATATCCTATTCTGAAATTTAGCATCACAAAACCACGTAACTGCTCAATAGACTATAAAGCATCTTGACTTGTCATACTGCAAATTTTAGCCAATACTAGAAACTACTGTTTATCCTCCTGTCTATATATAAATTTTGTGTGTGTCTGTATATATGTGTGTATATATATATATATATATATATATATATATATATATATATATATATATATGTGTGTGTGTGTGTGTGTGTGTGTGTGTGTATATATGTCTGTGTATGTATGTGTGTGTGTGTGTGTGTGTATATATATATATACATACATACCTACACACACACACACACACACACACACACACACATATATATATACTAGTCTCCCTTTATTTATTTATCAGCACAAATTAAAAAAAAACACAAATATAACAAAGGCAACAGTAAAAATGTTGGGTTTCTGTCGTGATGGACTCTTGTGACGAGCCAATTGACAGATGATGGAAGCAGTTAGCTTCCTCCCATAATTGGGGCTTACCAGGGGTTGTAAAAATCTAATAGATACCTTTCACCCTGGCTTCGCTGACAACGGATAAGAGCCTGTGGCCTAATGGCTAAGAAGTCTGCCTAGTATGTCATATAGCCCAGGTTCAAATCCCAGTAAGGGTATGGCTAGCTGATGAGAGCTAAATAGCTTGAAATAGATCTACACTAGTCTCCCTTTATTTATTTATCAGCACAAAT